>NC_056766.1:29712432-30912432 GCF_018687715.1 Carya illinoinensis
CTTTGTATCGATATTGACAAAAAGAATAAGAATAAACCAATCCCCGGCAACGGCGCCAAAAACTTGACCGGTGCAAAACTGCAAGTGCACAGTATCGTAGTTTTATAGTAAAGTAATAAGAAGAGTATCGTCCTCAGGGATTAGTACCTTACGTTTGCCAAATACCAAAATTATACTAAACTTGATTTTATCTAGAGGAATCACTAAGATTTTTGTAGTTGCAATCTAAACTAGATCAACTCAAAGAAAAATGTGCAAAGGAAATAACACTGACGTTTGAAGATCAAATTAATGGGAAGAAAACTTCTAGGAAATCGATTTCACCTACTTCTTCACTATGCTTTTCTCATCCAGCTAATTTAATTTAAATCTCTTTTGTCTATTAGCAAATCTCTAATTCATCCAAAAACCTCTTTCGATAGTCAATTCCAATTGACTCTTGGTTATCAATTCACACAAGAATATGCAAATTCAATAATCAAGAACGCAATAAGACCAATGATTTAATTACTACATAGGTTCATACAAGTCTTTCGATCTCTATACTTACCTATGCTAAAATATCCAAGATCTACCCTATGATTCACTCTTTCAATAGCAAATCACAAGATTACTTATCATCTAATCAATGGCCAGTTAATTAGAAGCAATAAATTCAGAATAAATCAGATAAACAAAGAGAGAATTGCATTAAAATTAGCATAGACAATCAAGCATAGTTCAAAAATAGGTTACATCGTTTTCCTAGAATGAAGAAAATTTAGCTCATGCTAGAAATGGAATTCAACATAAACGAATTCACCATAATTGTTCTGAGAAGATGGGAAGAAAATAAACACTGAAAAATCCTTACAGCCGCAACTCGTCGTCAAAAGCTCAATGGAACGATTCAACGCTTTTCTCTCGTTCGTGCTCGTGTATGATTCCAATGTACATGCAATAATTGGAATTCCCTCTCCAAAAATAGATGATTTGAATCCCTCTAGCTATGTTTTTCTCTCCCAAGAAGTGTTCTCCAGTCCAAAACTCGTGGCTCTAGAGTGAAAAATTGCTTTTATATGGTCTCACGGCGGAAAACTTAAAATCTGTCAAAATACTATGTTCGCTCGAGCGGGGTGTCGATCGCCCTTCGAGCGTTCGACTCTGCCTAATTTCGCTCGAGCGTCCTATCGAGCGCACATTGAGCATTCGACTCTGCCTGATTTCGCTCGAGTGGCCAATGTCTCCGCTCGAGTGGCCAATGTCTCCGCTCGAGCGATCTTTGTTTTTCAGCAACCCGCTCGAGCTCCCTGTCGAGCGGCAGTCGAGCGTTTGAATCTGCTTGAATTCGCTGGAGCGGCCAAAAGTCTCCGCTCGAGCGAACTTGTAAAATCTGCAATATGAAATTTTGCAAGTCATCACTACTCATGAAAGCCATCCTCATATGCACTCTCGTAATCAAATATTGATAATAACTTTGAACAAAATCATACACCATATCAACAGCTTGCACATCTGAATCATCCCATACACTAGGCATCTTGCAAGCGTTGAACACATTCATCTCCAATGTCATATTCTCGAAAGTGAGCTTTAGTACTCAACTTTGAAAATTGATAAGTGCATTCGAAGTAGTAAGGAATGGGCGTCCAAGTATGACATACTCATGGTGAATAGTGAAGACTAGCCATTGCATGTCAAGAACTACAAAATCTATTGGGTAATAAAATTTGTCCACCTAGACCAGCACATCTTCAACTATACCCCTCGGCATTTTAACTGATCTATTAGCCAACTGTAGTATGATGAAGGTCTTTTACAGCTCACCCAATCCCAGCTGCTTATACACTGAGAATGATAGTAAGTTTACACTACTCCCTAGATCAAGTAGAGCTCTCCTAATGCGTGACTCAACAATCATAATGGAAATGTGGGGAGAGCTAGGATCTCCAGACTTTTGAGGAGTCTCGTTCAATATCAATGCACTAACTTGCTATGTTAGGAAGGCTTTCTTCTTCACATTCAATTTCCTATTCACTGTGCACAAGTCTTTCAAAAATTTTGCATATGAAGGCACTTGTTGTATGACATCCAGGAGTGGAATATTAATCTTTACTTGCTTGAAGATCTCCTAAATCTCAATGTGATATTTGTTCTTTTGGCCAGCTGCCAATCTCTGAGGATAGGGAACGTACTCTCTACTAGTTTCAACCTTTCCACTCACAGGCTTCTTCGACTCTAGCCTCACTTCTTCTGGTTTTTTCTCAGCTTCATCGGTCTCTATTACATTTGTAGGTTTAGAAGCAACTACATGTTTGTCCATGGTCATCTCAGGTTGGGAACTTCCTTCCCACTTCTCAAAGTAAGAACGGTTGTCTCAATAACGTCCCCTGAGACATTATGCACTTGTTGTTGTTGTTGCCTGTATACTAGAGGATTAGGTTGAGGCTGTGCTGGAAATTTTCCCTTCTCTAAAGTGCTCTTGGTTGTGCTCATCTTATTAATGGTGCAACTCATTTATGGCCTGAGTGCTCTGATTGTTTATGGTGGCTTGAATCTGTATAAATTTCTTAAGTGTATTGGCCATCTGTGTCATACTGTCTTCTAGATACTTCTTTGCAGATGACTGAGGATTAGAACTCTGTGCAACTACATGAGACTTGTTGCCCAGATGACCAACACAAAAGGGGGGTGAATTGAGTTGTATTAAAAAAAATAACAATTATAAATGAAATATACAATATAAAATATAAACAAAATATGAAATAGCAATAAATATAAAGAGTTAGAGTAAGAAAGAAGCCAACTCAGTATGTTAACGAGGTTCGACCCTACTGCATACGTCCTGCCCTCAAGCTACCCCTTAAGGATTCCCAAATTCACTATTCAATCTCCTTCAGGTGGAGATAGAAACCTATTACACATTTGAATAATACCGCTACAAAGGATTCGTGTAGAACACCCTCTACACTTGCAATTACCTTACACGTGGTGATTTAACTATTCCCTGTGTAGAACAATTTCTACACGCACAAGGGTTATACACATCCTTTTTCTGATACAAGAGCTAATAGTGGGTAGGTTATCAGAAAACACTCCTCAATGAGTGAAATAAGAACAATACAGCACAAACTATATCTCTCAAAATGAATAAAGATTAAGATTCAATGCTTAGAGAAGAGAGAATGAAAGTTTTGAATGAATGTTGTATGCTCTGGATGTTGTAAATGTGAAGCTCTCAAATGATCTATTTATAAGCATATGAGACTTCATATTCAAATTTAAAATATTCACATGTCAAAGACAATATCATTCATTTTTTCAAAAAATTCAAATACAAGGTTCTTATTTTTCAATTGTCAAAGACAACATCATTCATTTTTTAAAAACTTCAAACTTAGTCTTTTACTTTTGACATATGACAAAAGAAACACACTTTTCTTTTCAAAAAATTCAAATATAATCTTTTACTTTTTGCATATGACAAAAGGAGTACACTTTACTTTTCAAAATTTTCAAACAAAATCATCTACCTTTTGTATAAGTCTAAAAAAGTATCAATCACTTTTGAAAATATTCAAATAAAACATGCACATGTGAAAGATGAAAATAATCATCTTTAATATTTTCAAAGTTCAACCCTTTAATCAAGGTATGCACATGTGAAAGATGACAATAAATCATCTTTCAAAATTTTCAAATTTAATTTTCAAAATATTCATGCACATGTGGAAAATGTATTTTAATGCTTTATGATAAAATATTAATTTTGAGCCTTAATCCTAATTTCAAATTTTTTAGAGATTTACAACATTATTCTATGATTTTAATGTGAACTTATTCCCTTCTTGCTCATGCTTGTTTTCTTGATGTGCTTGACTCCATTGTGTAGACAACTTGAACTTGAGACTACTTTACTCTTTGAATTCATTTGTTATTATCAAAATCTATGTGTAGATATATAATTACACAAATCTTGAAACCTTAGGTTCAACAATCTCCCCCTTTTTGATGATGACAAATACTTGATAGAACCTGAAGCCTGTATTAATACTTAAACTCCCCCTGAAAATGTGCGTTAGTCTTTCAATCAAAGTATGAATATAATTCCAAGCATATATAACAAGTTTAACAATTAAAATAATGTTAATGTTCTAGTCTAACACTTCTCCCCCTTTTGGCATCATTAAAAAGGATCCACAACAAGTAAATGGACTGAAGAAAACGGTGCGTTATTAAAAACTGTAGATAGTTGAAAAAATGGATCCGTCCGTGACCCAACAAGTGTGGCTGGAGATTTGAAAAAAATCGTCTGATGTTGTTGACAAACGAGTTTGAGGGCTTCGAATTTCTAAAAAAATGTCATTTTCACCTATCGGTAAAAGAAATCACATTACTCTTTGACTTGGATGATAGCTCATCTTGTTCTTTATGCTATCTTTATAAAATCAGTCTTAAAGTTTATCCAATCCACATCAAGTTTTCTTCTCATCTCTATAACTCATCTGCATTTCTTCAACATTCTCGTTTTAAGCTTTCAATTCTTTTCTCAATGGCTCATTCTTCTAATATTTCTCTGAATTCATCCATGAGGCATTCTGCACCTCAACCTCTTGTCCTTTTTGCAGCTGCCATTGGTGCCATGTTGCAACAAGAAAATAGTAGTTTGGCTAATAAGTCAGATTCTGATGCTATCTACGATTTGGTGAGTCTTGAGACTCGCTATTCCTTCTCTATTGTTGCTTTTTCTCAACGGTTACAAGTTAGAAATCATGAAGTTGAAAAGCTTTAAGAACAAATTGTTGTACTTCAACGAATTGTTCAAGAGTATCACACAAGGGAATGAATCATTCGGCATAAAAATAAACAGTTGAAATCTTTATTAGATTCTTCATTCCGCTTGTAGTTTTCCATGGATAAGAATGACATGTGTTGAACCCAAGGTTTCAAGTTTCATGTGATTATAAATCTACACATGGATTTTGATGATAACAAATGAATTCAAAGAATAAAGGAGTTTCAAGCTCAAGTTGTTCATACAATGGAATCAAGCACATCAAAGAACCAAGCATGAGCAAGAAGGAAACAAGTTCACATTAAAGTCATAGAGTAGTATTGTAAATCTCTTAAAATTCAAAATTAGGATTAATGCTCAAAATTAATAGTTTATCATAAAGCATTAAAATATATTTTCCACATGTGCATGAATTTTTTTGAAAATTAAATTTGAAAATTTTGAAAGATGATTGATTGTCATCTTTTGCATATGCATGCCTTGATTAAAGGGTTGAACTTTGAAAATATTAAAGATGATTGATTGTCATCTTTCACATGTGCATGTTTTATTTGAATATTTTCAAAAGTGATTGATGCTTTTTTAGACTTATACAAAAGGTAGATGATTTTGTTTGAAAATTTTGAAAAGTAAAGTGTGCTCATTTTGTCATATGCAAAAAGTAAAAGATTAGGTTTGAATTTTTTGAAAAGGAAAATGTGCTCATTTTGTCATATGCCAAAAGTAAAAGATTAGGTTGGATTTTTTTGAAAAAGTGAATGATGTTGTCTTTGACAATTGAAAAAGAAGAACCTTTTATTTGAATTTTTTGAAAAAGTGAATGATGTTGTCTTTGACATGTGAATCTTTTTAAATTTGAATATGAAGTCTCATATGCCTATAAATAGATCATTTGAGTGCTTCACATTCATAACATCAAGAGCATATAACATTCATTCAAAGCTTTCATTCTCTCTTCTCTAAGCATTGAGCATTAATCCTTGTTCATTTTGAGAGATATAGTTTGCTCTGCATTGTTCTTATTTCACTCATTGAGGAGTGTTTTCTGATAACCTACCCATTATCAGCTTTTGTATCAGAAAAAGGGTGTGTATAATCCTTGTGCGTGTAGAAAGTATTCTACACGGGGAATAGTTGAATCACCACGTGTAAGGTGATTGCAAGTGTAGAGGGTGTTCTACACGGATCCTTTGTAGCGGTGTTGTTCAAAGGTGTAATAGGTTTCTATCTCCACCTGAAGGAGGTTGAATAGTGAATTTGGGAATCCTCAAGGGGTAGCTTGAGGCGAGGACGTAGGCAGTGGGGCCAAACCTCGTTAACATACTGAGTTTGCTTCTCTCTTACCCTTACTCTTTATATTTATTGTTATTTCATATTTTGTTTATATTTTATATTATATATTTGATTTATAATTGTTATTTTTTTTAATACAACTCAATTCACCCCCCCTCTTGTGTTAGTCATCTGGGCAACAACATGATATTGTATGAAGAGAATGAGCCTCTCAAACATGAGGCTAAGAATCTCTCAAGTTTATGTAAAAGTATTTAAAAAATCTCTTTCTATTTTTACTGATTTTGGTCTATCTTTTAAGAGATATTCATAGCATGTATCATATATATTTCTCTTCTGATCATACATAATCTATATTCTGGTAAAGGTTTTGTGAAAATATCTGCTAACTGATCATATGTGTTTGTGAACTCTAGTACTATATCGCCTTTCTGCACATGATCTCGAAGAAAATGATATCTTATTTCAATATGCTTAGTTCTAAAATGTTGTATTAGGTTCTTTGAAAGATTTATATCACATTTGATTGGAATGTGATTATACATGAGTTTAAAATTTTCGAGTTGTTGCTTCATGTAGAGAACTTGAGCACAACAACTACCCACAGCTAGGGCTGTTCATCCGGGTTTCGGACCGGGTATCCGGGTATACCCAGCCCGGAACCCGGATTTCAAATTCGGGCCGGTTTCCGGCCTAGTATAGGCGGGTTGCAACTTGGGCCGGAACCCGGGTGAATCCGGATTTTTTGAAACCCGGAATCCGGGTTCCGGACTATACCCGTGTAAGTTTCTTTTTTTTTTTTAAATTAAAAATCCCATATTATTTAGTTTCTTTCAAGAAGCATTTTTCTTTTAAATCTAAGAGCCTATATTATTTAGTTTCTTTCAAGAAAAAATGTTGTAAAGCATATTCTTTCATATATAAAACTAATTGCCTTTTTAACTAAATGCATCTAAAAACACATAATACAATCACTACATATTTCATTATTTGGTATTTATACATTACAAAACACAAATTACAAAATATGAAATTACATATCAAAAGTGGATTACATAAAGCCACCAATACATAATATGTTTGCTTCATGCAATCAATGCATTCCTTCACAATTGAATTTAGTTTCTGATGAATTTCCTGTCTCAGAACAGCCATTGTTGGTTATCTGCAAAATGTATTCAACAGAAAGATTTGTGATTATCTGCATGTATGTACATGTTGAAACAAAATCAAATATCATATGAATTATTAAAAGTTATTAATTGGCCTGCTGATATTTTAAGTAAAGATATCAAACATAATCTTATGACTTAAAGCTACATTAATTAACCAAAAAATAAAGGTGAAAGCTGCCACTCTGTGGCATTAGTTGAATCTGGGACTACATGACAATACCTTCATTAAAGAAATAACAAGGAAACAAAAGAAAAAGGTAGAAATTAATATCTTACCATAACTGATAGGGGTGAGGCACATACATGATATTGGAGAATATGGTAGTACCAAAGCCTGCACCCAACGTACATACATATATACCATTCTATTGAACAAATCGTTAAACTTTCAATAAGAAGTGGATAAAGAGAACCCTTTCTTTGACTTAGAAAATTATGGAAGGATTGTGCCAAGTGTTTGTGCGTGGTTCAAACTTGAAAGAGGCCACTTGTGCATAAAATACTGCAGGGTAGGATTGTATATCAGTCGTCCCTGCCCAAGACTCCAACTTATGTGGGACCAACACCGGGCAAAACTCTTTTAAATAGACCTGAACATGCAGAAAATATAAAATAATGAAACGGACCAACTTTGAAACTGTAGTACTTTAGTACAAAATATTAGATCAGACATTAATTCATATAGAATATTTTGCTTGTATCCAAGAAAGCATGAAAACTCACACAACTTTTGTTTAATAAACCACTCCCACTTTTGCATCAAATCATGACTTCAATCGTTCCAACCAACAAAGATCAAATTCATACAAAGGGATCGTCACCTCAAATGAGTCTACAACTAAGATACAGAGCCTTATAGACATGCATATACGAAAAGTGGTCCTCTACAAAGAGCAAATACATGGTGTATGCTAATGAACATAGAATTCAATCAATACCAACTTTCTCTTTGAACTAGCAATTCAAAGAGATGATATGTTTCAATCCCCCAAAAAAAAGCATTCAAACTTTATATAAGCAACTACGGATCGGATGAATAAGCAAAAATCATTACAAAATGGAAATATAAAATTATATAAGCAACTACAGATTCAGAAACTTGAGAAATACAAACCTTAAAACCAAACAGCCCCCAAACATTTTGCAAAAACCAAACAAAAAAAATATTAGATGTTCGATCATCTAAAACCAAACAAAAAAATGGGATCATTTAAAGGGAAGAAAAAAAAAACCCAAGATCAAGACAACATGCAAACCAAAACAAAAAATCTGCACATCACACAACATGAATAGCTCGTGAGAAACCCTTATCCAAATTTTCTTTCCCCTAGTTTTCCCAGCAACCAAACAGATAAACAAAAACAGAAATGAAAGGCATAGCAGACTCCAATGATCAAAACAAAACAGACCCAAATCAACAAAGTACTCAAAGGAAAAAAACCCTAAAAAAACTACTGCAGATCGAACTTGAACAGAAATGGCTAGCACAGATTTGACCCTATAAAACCCATAAAAAAAGAAAGGATACATGTAGATCTAACATAATAGCAGATCTAAAAAACAAGAAAAAAAAAAACACCCCATGTTTAACAAAAAATAGCAGATCTACATTATTTTTTGGGTTGGTCGATCGATCGATCGAGAGAAAGAGAGAGAGAGAGGGAGAGATGAGAGACTACCGATCTAAAGTCTGGCGGCGGTGACGGCGAGAGAGATAGACGGCGGCGAAGGCTAGGGTTACGTTGGGCTCGGACGAGAGAGAGAGAGAGACAGGGAGAGAGAGAGAGGAGTAGAGAGGAGAAATGAGAGACGATTTGTTTTTATATAAAAACTGGGTACCGGGGTTTAAATCCGGTACCCGGATGTAATACCCATAACCGGCCTGGATTGGGCCGGTTTTAAAAATGCGGGTTTCGGCCCGGATTTGATCCGGGCCGAAAACCGGAACTGGAATCCGGTATAACCGGATTCGGCCGGGCCGGATAAAACAGCCCTACCCGCAGCAACATATTCTACCTCAGCAATAGATAGTGTAACAGAATTTTATTTTTTACTAAACCAGGAAACTAGTGCATGATCTAAGAAATGACATGCTCCACTAGTGTTTTTTCGATCTATTTTATAGCCAGCATAATCTGCATCTGTGTAGCTGATTAGATCAAAAGATGTGTGCTTATGGTACCATAATCATAAGTTAATTGTACTACTAAGATATTTAAGAATGTGCTTAACTGTAATTAAATGTTATTCTTTTGGAGAGGATTGAAAGCGTGCACATAAGCACACACTAAACATAATACCTGATCTACTGGCTGTTAAATATAATAAGCTACCAATCATACCTCGATATATCTTAGAGTCAACTGGCTTACCGGATTCATCTTTATCAAGTTTAGTTGATGGGCTCATTGGTGTTCCAATTTCCTTAGCACATTCCATCCCAAACTTTTTCAGTAATTCCTTAATATATTTTGATTGATTGATGAATGTCCTACTTTTTGCTTGCTTAATTTGCAATCCAAGAAAGAATGTAAGTTCTCCCATCATGCTCATTTCAAATTATTCCTGCATAGTCTTAGCAAAAAATTGACACATATTTTCATTAGTAGCACTAAATATTATATCATCAACATAAATCTGAATCAAAAGAATATCATAATTTTCATATTTAATGAAAAGAGTTATGTCGATTTTTCCTCTTGAAAAATCTTTTTAAAATAAGAAACCACTGAGTCTCTCTTACCAAGCTCTAGGAGCTTGTTTGAGTCCATATAGTGCTTTTATGAGTTTGAAAATATAATTTGGGGAAAAATGATTTTCAAAACCTAGAGGTTGCTCAACATATACCTTTTCATTTATAAAACCATTTAAGAAAGCACTTTTAACATCCATTTGAAAAAATTTGAAATCTTTATAACAAGCATATGTAAGTAGCATTCGAATAGTTTCTAATCTTGCGACTGGTGTATATGTCTCATCATAATCGATTCCTTCTTCTTGATTAAAACCTTGGACTACAAGTCGAGCCTTATTTCTAGTAATGATTCCGGACTCATCTTTTTTATTTCTAAAAACCCATTTTGTTCCAATAATAGTATGATTTTTGGATCTAGGAACAAGTGTCCAAATATCATTTCTTTCAAATTGATTCAACTCTTCCTACATAGTTAGAATCCAAGATTCATCAAGAAGTGCGTCATCAATATTTTTGGGTTCAATCTGAGATAGAAAAGCAGCATGATTGCAAATATTTCTAAGAGATGATCGAGTACTTACACCTCATGAAGGTTCTCCCAAAATTTGTTCTACTAGATGATTTTTCACAAATTTCTACTGTTTAGTTACATCTTGTATTAAATTTTGATGATCTTTCCTGATGGTTCCATGTTGAACTTCTTCTATTGTATTCTCTTTGTTGAGATTGAGACTTTCCGTGTTATTTATATCTCCTGTTTCTTCATCAATAGATTTCTTGGAGAGTGGAGAATTAGATTCATCAAATACTACATGCATAGATTCTTGTACAGTCAAAGTCTTTTTATTGAATACTCTATAAGTTTTATTATTAGTAGAATACCCGAGAAAGATACCTTCATCAGATTTTGCATCAAACTTACCTAAATTATCTCTGTCATTTAAAATAAAACATTTGCATCCAAATACATGAAAGTAACCAATATTGGGCTTTTTCTCATTCCAAAGCTCATAGGGGGTTTTATCTAATTTAGACCTTAGCATAACTTTATTTATAACATAACATGCAGTACTTACCGCTTCGGCCCAAAAATAACTAGGCAAGTTGTTCTCATTGAGTATTGTTCTTGCCATCTCTTGAAGAGATCTATTTTTCCTTTCTACTACCCCATTTTGTTGAGGAGTTCAAGGAACAGAAAAATTATGCACAAAACTATTTTCATCACAAAATGTTTCAATATATTTATTAACAAACTCTTTTCCCCTATCACTTCGGATACTTGAAATAGTATAACCTTTTTCATTTTGAATTCTCTTGCATAACTTGGTAAAGGCATTGTGTGCCTCATCTTTATGAGCAAGAAAGATGACTCAAGTATATCTAGAGAAATCATCAACAATAACGAATGCATAATATTTTCCTCCTAAACTTGCAACTCTATTTGGTCCAAAAAGATCCATGTGTATTAGTTGCAATGGTCTAGTAGTGGAAATATGTTTCTTAGTTTTAAAAGAAGTTTTTGTTTGTTTACCAAATTGGCATGCATCACAAATTTTGTCTTTAAGAAAATTTGTTTTTGATAAAACTCTCACAAAATTATTTTTTGAAAGTTTGGAAATAAGTTTCATGTTGGCATGACCTAATCTTCTATGTCATAACCAACTAGTTTCATTTTGAGCTGAAAAGTAAATAGCATCTTGTGAGGTAATTTCTTCAAAATCGATTGTATAAACATTATTACTTCTAAAAGCAATAAAAGAAATATTACAATCATGATCATTCAAAATAATGCACTTATCCATTTTGAAAGTAATTGTAAATTCTTTATCACATAATTTACTTATACTCAAAAGATTATGTTTTAGACCTTCAACAAGTAGAACATCTTCAATTATGAGAGAAGATTCATTACCAATTTTACCTATTCCCATGATCTTCCCTTTCGAATTGTCTCTAAATGTCACGTCTTCTTCTTCTTTAGATTTAAGATCAAAGAACTTAGTCTTGTCTCCCGCCATGTGTCTTGAACATCCACTATCTAAAAATCATTTGTTTTTGCTTGTAGATGACTTCATGCATACCTATAAAAATAATTAAAATGATTTTTCTTCGTACCCAAGTTCTTTGGGTCCTTTATTTATTAGTATTAGAAGAAACAAGATTTTTAGGTATCCATATGGCCCTAATAGTCATTGTATGATTTCTTTTAATAGGACAAGTATGATAATTATGACTATTTCTATTACAGAAATTGCAAATAGCATGTGACATATATGAAGAACTTGAATGATTATAATAATATCTTTTTTTGACAAAATTATTTTTATGAAAAGAATTTTGAATATTGGTATTTGATGTAGAAGGATTATCAAAGAAATTTTTATAAGGTTTGTATTTTTGTTTTGGCATATATCCAAAGTCTGCCTTGTCAAAAACACATATTTGACTACCAAGAAGTTTTTCAAAATTTCTTTTTCCATTTGTAAAGTTTTCAACAATATTTTCTAAATCGGTTTTCTTCTTATTCAACTCAAAATTTTCATCTATCAAAATGATACTTTCTTTTCTTAAAATATCAATTTCGTTTGTTAAAAAAGAATTTTTCTTTCTCAAAGCAGTATATTTGATACCCAATTTTTCAAATTCTTCATATACCTCTTCTAAAGCATTTTGCAATTCTTTATATGAAGTATCTTCAATATTATCAAGATTTGTTACCTCAATATCATCTTTAGCCATAAGACAAAGATTTGCTGATTCTCCATTGCTTGCTTCACTATCTGAGCTACTTGAATCATCATTCCATGTAACTTTCATTGCTTTCTTGCTCTTGTTTTGATCTTTGTTTAGCAGAGGACAATCTGACTTGATATGACCATACTTATTGCATTTATAACAAATCATTTTTACCTGAATTTTTCTTGGAAAACTTTTTGAAGGATTTCCTCGGAAGAGTTTTATTTTTCTTTAAGAACCTCTGAATTCTTCTTGTTATCATTGCAACTTCTTCATCTTTGTCTTCATTTTCCTCATCTTCATCACTTTCACTTTCATGAGGAGCAGCTTTAAGTGCCAAGCTCTTCTTTGGCTTTCCTTCTTCTTCTCCTTTTTTCAATGTGTACTCATGGGCGATAAGTGACCTGATGAGTTCATTCATTTCGAGTTTCTTGAGGTCTCTAGTTTCAAAAATCGCTGTCACTTTTAATTCCCAGTATTTTGGTAGAGAGTTGAGAATTTTTCTTACTATCTCCACCTTCGAATAAACTTTGTTAAGAGCTGTCAAGCTGTTTATGATGTTAGTAAAACGAGTGTACATACTAAGATTCATCATCATTCATCTTAAATATTTCATATTCATGAGTAAGAATATAAATTTTTGATTCCTTGACTTACGAAGTTCCTTCATAAGTAACTTTCAAGTTATCCCAAATTTATTTTGCCGTAGCACAAGTCATTATTTTATTAATCTCATTTCCATTGAGAGCATTAAATAACAAATTCATAGCAGTTAAATTCAAAGTATAAAGTCTATCGTCTTCACGATCAAACTCTTCTTCTTCCTTTTTGACCTTTACTCCATCAACCACTTTTGTTGAAATATAAGGTCCATTTATAATACATTTTCAGATTTCTCGACCTTGAGCCTGAAGGAATATTCTGATTCTAACTTTCCAGAATAAGTAATTATCTCCCCAAAAGAGTGGAGGCCGACTGCTAGATTGACCTTCACCAAATGAAGCTGCAATGTTAGCCATAAGATTTTAACTCAAAAGATAGTTAATCTTATAATAGAGCTTTTAGCTCTGATACCAATTGTTGCCCAGATGACTAATACAAGAGGGGGTGAATTGAGTTGTATAAAAAAAAAATAATTATAAATCAAATATACAATATAAAATATAAAAAAAATATGAAATATCAATAAATATAAAAAGTAAGGGGAAGAGAGAAGCAAACTCAGTATGTTAACGAGGTTTGGCCCCACTGCCTACGTCCTCGCCTCAAGCTACCTCTTGAGAATTCCCAAATTCACTATTCAATCTCCTTCAGAGGAGATAGAAACCTATTATACCTTTGAACAACAATGCTACAAAGGATCCGTGTAGAACACCCTCTACACTTGCAATCACCTTATACGTGGTGATTTAACTATTTCCTGTGTAGAACACTTTCTACATGCACAAGGGTTATACACACCATTTTTCTGATACAAGAGCTGATAGTGGGTAGGTTATTAGAAAACACTCTTTAATGAGTGAAATAAGAACAATACAGTGCAAACTATATCTCTCAAAATGAATAAAGATTAAGGCTCAATGCTTAGAGAAGAGAGAATGAAAGGTTTGAATGACTGTTGTATGCTCTGGATGTTGTAAATGTGAAGCTCTCAAATGATCTATTTATAGGCATATGAGACTTCATATTCAAATTTAAAAAGATTCACATGTCAAAGACAACATCATTCACTTTTTTAAAAAATTCAAATACAAGGCTCTTATTTTTCAATTGTCAAAGACAATATCATTCATTTTTCAAAAACTTCAAACCTAATCTTTTACTTTTGACATATGACAAAAGGAGCACACTTTCCTTTTCAAAAAATTCAAATCTAATTTTTTACTTTTTGCATATGACAAAAGGAGCACACTTTACTTTTCAAAAATTTCAAACAAAATCATCTAACTTTTGTATAAGTCTAAAAAAGTATCAATCACTTTTGAAAATATTCAAATAAAACATGCACATATGAAAGATGACAATCAATCATTTTTAATATTTTCAAAATTCAACCTTTTAATCAAGGTATGCACATGTGAAAGATGATAATCAATCATCTTTCAAAATTTTCAAATTTAATTTTCAAAATATTCATGCACATGTTGAAAATGTATTTTAATGCTCTTTGATAAAATATTAATTTTGAGCCTTAATCCTAATTTCGAATTTTTAAGAGATTTACAACATTACTCTATGACTTTAATGTGAACTTGTTCTCTTCTTGCTCATGCTTGTTTCCTTGATATGCTTGATTCCATTGTGTAGACAACTTGAGCTTGAGACTCCTTTATTCTTTGAATTAATTTGTTATCATCAAAATCCATGTATAGATATATAATTACACAAACCTTGAAACCTTGGGTTCAACAAGGCTGAAACCCAGGAGGTGCTACAAAAGGATAGCTCTGAGAACTCTGATATAGCTGATACTGGTGCTAAGGAGCACCCTGATGAAATGGCTGCTGTGAAGATGGTGGAGACCAACCAACCTAATCATTTCTCCATGAGAAATTTGGGTGATTCCTCCACCCTGGATTATATATATTGGAAAAATGCTGATTTTGTGCTCTGTTAACCCTGTTAGCTGATTGCATCTGCTCAGACACACTTTCCTAAAATACTGGCATAATCGGGCAGTCCTGGGTCTTATGATTCGAATAAGCACATATAGAGCATGCTTCTACTACTTTCATAGCCTTCACTTTTTCCATTTCCATGACCTCCAGTCTTCTAGTTAATGCAGCTATTTGGGCTTGAACATTAATATCTTTCTTAAACTCATATCTGCCCCCACTAGAAATAGCCATTAGTGACTGTGCTGTTAACAACACTCGATCAATTTGAGTATTCTACTGTTGTGCACTCTGATGACTTGCAAAAATTTCGTATTGCAGATTTTACAAGTGTCGACTCGAACGAATTCAGGCAGATTCAAACGCTCGACTGCCGCTCGATAGGAAGCTTGAGCAGGTTGCTGAAAGACAAAGATCGCTCGAGCAGAGCCATTGGCTGCTTGAGCGAAATCAGGCAGAGTTGAACGCTTGATGTGCGCTTGATAGGACGCTTGAGCGAAATCAGGCAGAGTTGAACGCTCGACGTGCGCTCGACACCCCGCTTGAGCGAACAGCGTATTTTGACAGATCTAGGGTCTTCCGCCGTCAGACGATATAAAAGAGATTTTTCACTCTATGGCCGTACTTTTTGACTGGAAAACACCTTTTGGGACTGAAAAAGATAGCTAGAGGGATTCAATTCATTTGTTTTTGGAGAGGGAATTCCAATTATTGCACGTACATTGGAATCATACATGAGCACAGACGGGAGAAAAGCATTGAATCGTTTCCTTGGCAGCTCGACAGTGAGCTCGAGGAGTATTTTTCAGCGTTTATTTTCTTCCAATCTTCTCAGAACAATTATGGTGAATTCGTTTATGTTGAATTCGATTTCTAGCATGAGCTAAATTTTATTCATTTTAGGAAAACGATGTAACCTATTTCTGAACTATGCTTGATTGTCTATGCTAATTTAAGGCAATTCTCTCTTTGTTTATCTGATTTATTCTGAGTTTATTGCTTCTAATTAACTGGCCATTGATTAGATGATATTTAATCTTGTGGTTTGCTATCGAAAGAGGGAATCATAGGGTAGATCTTGAATATTTCAGCATAGGTAAGTATAGAGATCGAAAGACTTGTATGAACTTATGTAGCGATTAAATCATTGGTCTTATTGCTTTCTTGCTTTATTAATTTGCATATTCTTGTGTGAATTGATGAACAAGAATAATTTCCAATTGACAATCGAAAGAGGCTGTTGGATGGATTAGAGATTTGCTAATGAACAAAAAGAATTAAATTAAGTTAGCTGGATGAGAAAAGCATAGTGAAGAATTAGGTGAAATCGATTTCCTAGAAATTTTCTTTCCCATTAATTTGATCTTTGAACGTCAGTTTTATTTCATTTGCGTATTACTCTCTGAGTTGATCTTAGTTTAATTGGCAACTACAAAAATCTTAGTGATTCCTCTAGATAAAATTGAGATTAGTATAATTTTGGTATTTGGCAATAGTAAGGTACCAATCCCTGTGGATGATTCTCTTCTTATTACTTTATTATAAAATTACGATACTGTGCACTTGCAGTTTTGCAACAATCAAGTTTTTGGCGCCGTTGCCGGGGATTGGTTTATTCTTATTCTTTTTGTCAATATCGATACAAAGTAACCTTGGTTTTAATTTAGAATTTTATTTTATCTTTGCTCTACAGGTGTGTTTTTGACGTTGGATGCGTCGTGCTAGATCTCGTGATATTATTCCTGTTGATCCGGAGATTGAAAGAACTCTTAGATCACTAAAAAGAAATAAGATACTAGCTATGGCTGAAGAAGAACGTGAGGCACTACCACGCACCTTGAAGGACTATGTACGATCAGTTGTGAATGGAAACTACTCGAGCATAATGCGCCAGACAATTAATGCCAACAACTTTGAGCTCAAACCAGCTTTGATTAGCATGGTGCAGCAGGCTCAATTCAGCGGATCGCCACTGGACGATCCCAATATTCATTTGGCCATGTTCTTGGAGATTTGCGACACTGTGAAGATCAATTGTGTTACTGAAGACACCATTAGACTGAGATTGTTTCCTTTATCTTTGAGGGACAAGGCTAGAGGTTGGCTACAATCTCTACAACTGGGAAGCATCATTAGTTGGCAGGACATGGCTGATAGGTTTCTTGCTAAATTCTTTCCTCCTACAAAAACAGCCCAACTCAGGAGTGAGATTGGCCAGTTCAAGCAAAATGATTTTGAGTCACTCTATGAAGCGTGGGAGAGGTATAAAGACTTGGTTCGACGTTGCCCACAACATGGATTGCCAGATTGGTTGCAAGTTCAGATGTTCTATAACGGGTTAAATGGGCAAACTCGAACTATAGTTGATGCTGCTTCTGGTGGCACTTTGATGTCGAAAACAGCTGAGGGTGCTACTGCCCTTTTGGAAGAGATGGCCTCAAACAACTATCAATGGCCAACTGAGAGGACGTTGGCTAAGAAAGTTGCTGGAATTCATGAATTGACGCCGATAGCAGCCCTTTCAGCTCAAGTAGCTACTCTATCTTATCAGATTTCAGCCTTGACAACACAAAGGATACCACAAAGTACAGAATATGTTACATCTACAAGTATAACAATTCCAAGTAATGAAGCAAGTCAGGAACAAGTTCAATATGTCAACAATCGGAACTACAACTATCGTGGTAATCCTATGCCAAATTACTATCATCCAGAGCTTAGAAATCATGAGAATTTTTCATATGGAAATACGAAGAATGTGTTGCAACCTCATCCTCCTCCAGGATTTGATAGCCAACCAAGCGAGAAGAAGATGTCACTTGAGGATGCTATGGTTTCCTTTGTTCAGGAGACCAATGCAAGGTTTAAAAAGACTGATTCACGGTTGGACAACATTGAGACTCATTGTAGCAATATGGGATCCACTATGAAGAATCTTGAAGTGTAAATTAGGCAACTAGCCACGACCATCAATGCCCAACAAAGAGGAGCTTTTCCTAACAACACTGAAGTGAATCCAAAGGAACAATGCAAGGCTATCACACTTAGGAGTGAAAAAGAAATTGAGAGGTCACCATTAAAGGAGAGCAAGTCCACCCTTACCGCTGCGAACAATGGCCAAAGCAAAGATCAAGTAGAAGAAGAGGAGATTGTCAATGAAACTGACTTGCCTCCAGCAATTTCATTTCCTGACAATCCTCCTATTCTCGCTCCTCCACTTCCTTACCCTCAGCGTTTTCAAAAGCAAAAATTAGATAAGCAATTTTCTAAGTTTTTGGATATTTTTAAGAAAATTCACATAAATATTCCTTTTGCAAATGCCTTGGAACAAATGCCAAACTATGTCAAATTCCTGAAAGACATCATTTCCAAGAAGAGAAGATTGGAGGAGTTTGAAACAGTGAAGCTTTCTGAAGAATGCAATGCCATTCTTCAAAAGAAATTGCCTCAAAAATTAAAAGATCCGGGGAGTTTCACTTTGCCTTGCACTATTTGGAATTCATTTTTTGATAGGGTTTTATGTGATCTTGGTGCTAGCATTAATCTTATGCCACTTTCTATATGCAGGAAATTAGGACTTGGATATATGAAGCACACAACAATTTCCTTGCAACTAGCGAATTGATCCATCAAGTATTCACATGGAATCATAGAAGACATATTGGTAAAGTGGATAAATTTATTTTTCCTGCTGATTTTGTGGTGTTGGACATGGAAGAAGATGAAGAAATCCCACTAATTCTTGGCCGACCATTCTTGGCTACGGGATGGGCATTGATTGATGTTCAAAAGGGTGAATTGACAATGCGAGTTAATAAGGAAGAAGTTATGTTCAACATCTACCAAGCCATGAAATTTCCATAAGACCCAAGTACTTGCTTTCGGGTATATATCATTAAGCAATGTGCAGAAGATGCCTTTCAAGAAGATATGCCATCTGATCACCTAGAACACTATATCACCACTTCATCTCATGCTTTTGATTTTAATAATTCTGCTATTTTTGAATCTAACTTGCCTTTTGTTAGTGAAGAATTTCTCCACTATGTTTTTGCTTTGGGAGCATTGCAGCAGGTTACATCACTTAGTAATGAAGTAGGGAAGCTAGAGCCGGTGGTACCAAAGGCTGAATCTGAAAATGCTAAAGAAAAGATACAGAAAAATACAACTCCGGAGTTGAAGCAATTACCTGAACATCTTCGCTATGCGTTCTTGGGGGATAGTGATACATTTCCAGTGATTGTTGCTACATCACTCACACTCGAAGAAGAGGAAAAGTTGCTGCGTGTATTGAGGGAGCATAGAACAGCCTTGGGATGGACTATTTCTGACATAAAGGGAATAAGTCTCTCCATTTGTATGCACAAGATTTTAATGGAGGAGCTTTACAAGCCAACGATCGAGCACCAAAGAAGATTAAATCCAGCAATGAAGGAAGTAGTGAGAGCTGAAATTTTGAAACTCCTTAATGCTGGAATCATTTATGCTATTTCAGACAGCTCATGGGTAAGTCCAGTGCAAGTTGTACCAAAGAAGGGTGGAATGACGGTGATGAAAAATGACAATAATGAGTTCATTCCTACAAGAACGGTCACGGGATGACATGTATGCATGGATTACTGCAAGTTGAATAAAGCAACAAGGAAGGATCATTTTCCACTTCCATTCATTGACCAAATGTTGGATCGATTGGCTGGGTACTCCTACTATTGTTTTTTGGATGGTTATTCGGGGTATAGTCAGATTGCTATAGCTCCTGAAGATCAAGAGAAAACTACATTCACATGTCCCTATGGAACGTTTACTTTTAGGAGGATGCCCTTTGGATTGTGCAACGCCCCTGCGACATTTCAACGTTGCATGATGGCTATCTTTTCTGATATGGTGGAAGATATAATGGAAGTTTTCATGGATGATTTTTCAGTTTTTGGTACATCTTTTGATCATTGTTTGCATAACTTAGCTCTTGTTTTGCAGATATGTGAAGATAAGAATCTAGTCCTGAACTGGGAGAAGTATCATTTCATGGTTCAAGAAGGGATCGTGCTTGGCCATAGAGTGTCATCTAAAGGAATTGAGGTGGATTGAGCCAAAATTGCAACCATAGAGAAACTACCACCTCCAAAGAATGTGAAGGGAATCATAAGTTTTCTAGGACATGCGGGATTTTATAGAAGATTTATCAAGGATTTTTCTAAACTCTCTAAACCTTTATGTAATCTTCTTGAGAAAAATTCTGCATTTGACTTTGATATTGTTTGTTTGCAGGCCTTTAATGCACTCAAGGATAAACTAATTTCAGCACCAATTGTGATTGTGCCTGATTGGAGTCAACCTTTTGAAGTTATGTGCGATGCAAGTGACTTTGCAATTGGAGCAGTGTTGGGGCAAAGGCGAGACAAGCTGTTTAGAGCCATCTATTATGCAAGCCGGACATTGAATGAAGCTCAGTTGAATTATACGACAACTGAGAAGGAGATGCTTGCTGTGGTGTTTGCTTGTAATAAATTTCAGTCCTACCTCATTGGTACAAAGGTGATAGTGTTCACTGATCATGCAGCACTTCGCTATTTGTTTGGCAAGAAGGATGCTAAGCCTAGGCTAATTCGTTGAATCCTACTTCTTCAATAATTTGATTTGGAGATTCGAGACAAGAAAGGAAGTGAGAATTTAGTGGTTGACCATCTCTCTCAATTAGAGCAAGAGGAAGAAAGACCAGAGTCAGTGGTCCAAGAGGCATTCCCTGATGAGCAGTTGTTTGCATGTAAGATTAAGCTTCCGTGGTATGCTGATATTGTTAACTACCTAGCTTGTAAAGTTTTACCACCTGATCTTACTTACCATCAATGCAAGAAGTTTTTGCATGATGTGAATTATTATCTTTGGGATGAGTCTTTGTTGTTCAAAAGATGCCCAGATCAAATCATTCGAAGATGTGTGCCGGAAGAAGAGATGCAAGACATCCTCCATCATTGCCATTCATCATCATATGGAGGACACTTTGGAGCTACCCGTACAGCAGCTAAGGTACTTCAAAGTGGGTTCTTTTGGCCTTCTATTTTTCGTGATAGTTACACTTTGGTGAAAACTTGTGACCGGTGCCAACGTATGGAAAATATTTCAAGGCGTCATGAGTTACCACTGAAAGGTATCTTAGAAGTTGAGTTGTTTGATGTTTGGGGAATAGATTTTATGGGGCCTTTTCCTCATTCTTTTGGTTTTGCTTATATCTTATTAGCAGTTGACTATGTGTCAAAATGGGTGGAAGTAATTGCTACAACAACAAATGATGCAAAGGTAGTGCTCAAATTTCTACACAAGCATATATTCACAAGATTTGGCACTCCACGAACTATTATTAGTGATGAAGGGACTCACTTTTGCAATAAGTTGTTTGAAAATCTTCTTTCTAAATATGGTGTAAAGCACAAGATAGCACTTGCTTACCATCCTCAAACTAATGACCAAGCTGAAATTTCAAATAGAGAAATCAAGAACATCCTTGAAAAGACGGTCAAAACCAATAGAAAGGATTGGGCGAAGCGCTTATGGGAGGCAACCCATAGATCTTTCTTTCATTCTTTCATTTATTTTATTATCTTTATTTATTTAGTTTTAATAAATTGGTTTTTGATGCAGGTTTATTTAGCATGAATAAAGAGCTGAAACAATTTTAAACTACGGAAGATTCATCATGCAACCAGGGAAGTTCCTTTTATTTCTTCAATCCTTTTTACTTTTGCATTACAATGAGGACATTATTTAGTTTAAGTTTGGGGGTGTAAACTCCTATAGTCATTTGATCCTCTTGTTTTCTAATTCTGGGGTTGTTGATGGGTTGTTTGATTCTCTTACCAAGCATACATTGGAGTAAGATTGAATTCTCTATGACTCTGAAATTTGTGATTGAAGATAGTTTTGAGAAAAATTTTCAAAAATTTCTTTTATGTCGAGTGAATTTTTGTGGGTACTTTGGTTTAAATCTTTGACCTTGAACATAATTGAGCACATAGTCGTTTTTCTCTTATTCCATTTTGTTTATGAAGAGAAGAAGTTGAATTAATTGAAAGAGAGAAGTTCGCTTTTGCTTTGCTCTAGAATCCGTTGATGGGTCCTTGAGGCGAAATCCTAGTTGAGACCAAATATTAGAGAAATGATCTAGGCATTTCTTTGGCATAACCAAAAAGATTTCCCAGCCGTCCTAAATATCATGCCATCATTACATGGTGTGTTTCCATAGTCAACCCCCTTGAGCTTTCATAAACCTTTATTTATTTTTTGAACTACATAAACCATGCCCTCTCTAAGCCTGAAAAACAATGAATCTACATTTAATAGTTTGAGAAAATACTTTGGTGGAGAGTACATTTAAAAGAGAAAATTTGTTTCATGATGAACCGTATTATGTTTGCTCTGTTTGATCAAAGAAGAAGAAGAAGAAGAAAGGAAGTGATAAAAAAAAAAAAAAGAGAAAAAAAAAGAAAAAGAAAAAAAAAAGGAAAAAAAAAGTCGCTAAGCGGAGTGTGAATTACCTCAGATTTTGTTAAGGGAATTGTTGGTATTGCATCAGTGACTACAACAATAATAATGCCACAAGTATGAGCATATTGCCAAGAAAGAGCTATGATTTGAATCATGTGGATATCTCTTTTAGTGTTATTTTCACTAAGTATTTTTCCAGTTTGCTTTGATTTTCCATATCCAGGTCTTTCTTAACCCTCACCCTATGGCCTATCATTACAACCTTATTAAAAACCTTTTGATCTCTGATTTTGGTGTTGACTACATTAGTGTCTTTGTTTATCTGAAAATTGGACATATGGGGTTAAGTTTTAAGAGAATTCTTCTGATTTTGGTTGTTCTACTTTTATCTGAGTTTGCAGGTGGTTTGAGGTTAAATTGACTATATCACACACACACACTCAAGGTCTTAGCTTCAGGTTGAAGTAAACGCCTAACTATTGCTTGACAAATTGCAAAATTTTTGATTGATTTTCTTGCTATCTTTGATGTTAAAAGAGTAAAATACTAGAGATGAAATCTAAATTCATAAAAAGCTTTGTGAGTGATGATACTTCTCTTTCGGGTCGAGTTGATATTGCCTAAACTATCATTTGCTTTTCTTTTTGTTTGAGGACAAACAAAGTTGTAAGTTTGGGGGTATTTGATGACTTGCAAAAATTTCGTATTGCAGATTTTACATTTCTAGACAGTGAGCTCGAGGAGTATTTTTCAGTGTTTATTTTCTTCCAATCTTCTCAGAACAATTATGGTGAGTTCGTTTATGTTGAATTCCATTTCTAGCATGAGCTAAATTTTATTCATTCTAGGAAAACGATGTAATCTATTTCCGAACTATGCTTGATTGTCTATGCTAATTTAAGACAATTCTCTCTTTGTTTATCTGATTTATTCTGAGTTTATTGCTTCTAATTAACTGGCCATTGATTAGATGATATTTAATCTTGTGATTTGCTATCGAAAGAGGAAATCATAGGGTAGATCTTGAATATTTCAGCATAGGTAAGTATAGAGATCGAAAGACTTGTATGAACCTATGTAGTAACTAAATCATTGGTCTTATTGCTTTCTTGTTTTATTAATTTGCATATATTTGTGTGAATTGATGAACAAGAATAATTTCCAATTGACTATCGAAAAAGATTGTTGGATGGATTAGAGATTTGCTAATGAACAAAAAGAATTAAATTAAGTTAGCTGGATGAGAAAAGCATAGTGAAGAATTAGGTGAAATCGATTTCCTAGAAGTTTTCTTTCCCATTAATTTGATCTTCGAACGTCAGTTTTATTTCATTTGCGTATTACTCTCTGAGTTGATCTTAGTTTAATTGGCAACTACAAAAATCTTAGTGATTCCTCTAGATAAAATCGAGATTAGTATAATTTTGGTATTTGGCAATAGTAAGGTACTAATCCCTGAAGACGATTCTCTTCTTATCACTTTATTATAAAACTACGATACTGTGCACTTGCAGTTTTGTACCAATCACACTCTGAGCAAGATAGTTAAAAAATGATAGTGTTTCATCGGGTTCCTTGCTAAAGAATTTTCTATTATACATCGTCTGAACAAACTGCTTGCATTCTAGAGTGAGATCAGTGTAAAAATAGCTCACCAACCTCCAAGATTCGAAATCATGATGTTGACAGATGTTTACCAAATTTTAAAATTTTTCCCAACTAGCTTGAAAAGTCTCATAAGATTTCTGATTGAATTAGCTGATTTGCTCTTGCAAAAACTAAGTTTTTTGAAAGGAAATTTTTTTGTAAGAAGTTTTGCTGCATCATACCAACTAGAGATAGAATTAGGCCTCAAAGAATTAAACCAAATCTTCGCTTTATCCTTTAAAGAGAGACGAAATAAACGAAGTCTAATAAATTCATCAGTGATGACCTTAGTAATAAAAGTGGTGCAAGCTAATTCAAAATCTGTCAAGTGCTGGTAAGGACTCTCAGAATCCATCTTATGGAACTGAGGTATCACTAACATCATACCATGCTTAATAGAAAAATTAGGTGTATCTTCGGGTAAAACAATGCATGAAGGTGCGGTGGTGCAAGTGGATTGCAAATAATCTTTAAGAGTGCGTGGTGCAGGTGCAGCCATGGTTTGTTCAATTTCAATACGCTCATAGAAGAGATAGAAAAACTATCTATCGCTAAGCTGTGTATATTACTCTCAATGCTTGATGTGATTCTAAGCAATTAGTCAAATCAAATCGATGAAAAATCACATGATCACAGAACCCAAAACTCTTAATTTAGGTTTGCATGTAAAACATAAAATTTTTATTTCATCATTTTCATTATTATAATTTTTTTAAAATTTTATATAAAATATAATAAATAATTCAACATTTTTAAATCTTAATTTAACTTTTTAAAATTTTAAAGTAATAATAGTATTAAAAAATAATATTTTAAAGTTTTATTTAAAATAAAAAATTCTCATCTTACTTACCAAACCTAATCTAGGAAACATGTTTCTCGAATAGATGGTCCATCCGATTTCCAACCAATCACTGAAATATTTTTTTAATATTTTTAAACAATTTTTTTATAAAAATATATAATTAAATAATATTCATTTCTTTAATCACTTAAAGAAAAAAAAAAGTTTAGTGATTGATCCCGTTTAAAAATGATGAAATTATTGATGTTGGTATAAACTAATAAAAAAAATATTAAAGTAGGGAATAAATACAAAAATATTACTGAACACTATATTATTTGGTAAACTGTTAGTTTTAATTAAAAAAACTAGTTGATGATATTTGTTTTGATATAGGAAGAAACATATTGTTGATTTGCTTTATGTTGAAGATGACAAATTCGTCCTCTCAATAGATCTATCCAATTTGTTGGTAAATTCCCTGATGTCATCGTTGATAAAACCCAATAACAAAATTTTTTTGGTTAATTAAATTATGTTGTTGAGTTTTACAAAGACCGTAGGAAACATTGTAAACCACTATTTGAGAGGTTATAGTCCATCCTTCTCCTTGGTCAGATATCCATACTTTGAAAATTAATGTTAAGAAGATTAAAACTTGTGTCAAGACTCTACCTTATTTTGGTATTCCTATTGTTAATATTTCCAAAATTGTTGAAATTGATTCCTCTAACTTTGGGTGCGTGTGGTGGTATTTTGAAATAAATTATTTCATGAAGTTCGTCTGAACAAATTGTTCGTTTCCATTCTCTAGTCTGAAATAGTGTACAAACTAACTATTGTACTATTAATTTTTTTTTAATCTATTATACTATGTATAATTTCTAAATTTCAAAATAATTCATTAAATAAAAATTTTTTATTACGTATTGATGGTAAAAGTGCTAAATATGTATTAGAAAAAAATGTTAAGAATATTGCTTTGGAACATATTTTTGCTAGGTGGTAAGCTATTTAAAATAATTTTTTATTTTGATATTGAATCCACTGAAAGTTCTCAAAATGCTATCACTGATTTACTTAACTTCTAAATTTCTGCAGAATCATGACAAGCAGAAAAGATAAGCACGCTTCACATGTTCCTGTCCCTAATAGGAAACTAGTGAAACATGTTCTTGTTTCTCCGCTTGATATTTCTTTATCTGTTTCAATATCAAATTCGAAGCAAACTCGAACTTTACTTTCTGCCCAAAAGGGTCGGCAGTAATGCCATCACGTTAAGGAAGACAAAGATATAAAGAAGATATAAAAGGCATCCCTAAAATCACCTTATCAGTCATATTCTTAATAAAAACAGAAGGAATTTAAACAGATATTGTCTTGGCAGACGTCAGAATTATTCAATTCATATCTAATCTGCTAGAAATCCTATTTAAGTGTTGGCTCTGATCGCTTCCCAAGATCAGCTAACTGTTGAATGAATTCATCTAAATTTGTATCCGAACTACCTCCTTTGACTGCACGTAGGGCTGCGGAACTCAGTTGCTGGGCCTTTACCCTCTCTGGCCTACCCTCTTCAACCGAAATGGCCAACAGCCGGGCCAACTCGGCTGATTCGGGAATGGTCTGAGTGCCCTCACAACCTCTGATTGCTACCCCAAACTGCTCCACCAACAACTTGGCATTCGTGTACTGGTCCGCACCCATTGGCCATGTCAACATCACAACCCCAGCGGCAATCCCCTCTAGCACCGAGTTCCACCCGCAGTGAGTCACGAACGCACCCACGGCTCGGTGGCTCAGTATGGATACCTGTGGTGCCCATCCCCTTATCACAAACCCTCTGCCCCCCACGCGATCTTCGAACCCATCAGGAATGACGCCAAGATCAGCATTCGAATGCTGCTGCTCGTCTTCATGAGGCACCCTCACGCACAAAACAAATTGGACGCCACTCTGTTCCAACGCAGCAGCCAGCACATCCATTTGCCTACTTGTCAAAGCCACACTACTCCCGAAACAAACAAAGACAACCGAGTTGTCCGAACGAGCATCCAACCACGTCATTAAATGATGGATCGGCACAGAACTTGCTCTACCCCTAACGATGGATTCGTGGTGTTCCAGAGGCAATAAGGGTCCTACGGCCCACACCCGATCATTTCCGAGTTCTTTCTTCAGATGCGATAAGTAAACGCGCTCCAAATCGACGAACGAGTTAAACACTATTCCCCAACTCATCGAATTGGCTCGCATGTTATTTCTATAAAATTCTGTATCTGGGTCTCCTTTATAGCTTCTATAAAGTCCGGGGATCTGCCACCATGGGTAAGATGGGGAATTCGGGAGTTTCGGGAACGAAACCTGGAAGTTGATATCCTCCGGATCATCGTTTTCCCTTGGATCGCGAGTAAGAGAGAATGAAACCGACAACGTAAAGGCACCGGAAGGTGAGAAGACGACCCGAGGAATCCCGAGCTCGCACGCTAGGTCCTGGGTCCAACCGAGAAAGAAATCGGAGATAATGGCAACAGGGGGCGAGGAATGAGATCGGAACCACTGGAGGAGGATAGGATAGTGAAGGTCACGCAAAGCGCGCATAGTAGAAACGATCCTCTTCTGCGGAGGAGCCGTAACATCAGGGGCAGGAAGAATCAAGTGTTTGAGAGAAAAGGGATGTGTGAAGTAAGGCTGAAGCAGAGGAAGGTGAGAGGGGGTGACGAAAACGGTGACAGTGAGGCCGCGGGTGAGCAGGCGGTGAGTGAGGTCGAGCAGAGGTATAATATGGCCCGACGTTGGATAGGGATAAGCCACGATGTGCACGCCATTTGTGGACATGGTTAAGAAACTCTGGTGTGGTCTTCCGTGTTCTTTACTGGGCAATGGTGGGAATATTTATAACCATATGCATTTGTTTTTCCTTGTATCTATGGGGACAGTGATAGCATTTTATTACTTGTCTTCTCCTGATTTGATCGAGTTTGTTGTTATTCTTAAGGAAAATGATATATTCACAGCTCCTAATGATCGATGGGATCTATCGCTAACGTTTTTTATTATCTTATTATTATTTTTTGAACTTTATAATTAAAGAAATATTTTTTAACAATATTATAAATATTTTTTTAAAAAAAATATATTTCAAAGTATTAAAAAAATATATATAAAAAAAAAAAAAAAAAAAAAAAAAAAACTTATTTATACTACCTAACGGTAGCGAGCGGTGGACCACGTGCTATTCATTATATTCAAACTTGCTTTGCGTCACGACTGAAATCTTCGCAGTCGCAGCCAAATTAACTTACGCACTTGCTGACAGTCTTCCTCACACGTACAGTTCAAACTCATTACTGTTACTTTGCACACAAAATGATGAGCCATGTGTTCCTTTTATAACTGCTTAAAAGTTAATAGCATTGGTAATGGTAAGTTTAAAATTATTTTTAATTTTTTTATTATAATATAGATTTTTAATTAGATTAGTCTATATTGAATTAATTATCATAACGTCTAAATAATAATATGATATTATATATTTTAATAATATTGATAAATTTTTTTAATATTTTACCAATATACTTTATATATTAATTAATAAACTTATTAAAAAATAAAATTATTATTTTTCAACTATTTTTTTCTTCAACTTAATTATTTAATAAATATATTTAGTCAACCATTTACTTAACAATCACATATACAAACGTATCAACATTTACATTTATAATTATGGTTGAAGCCAACTAACATGCCAACAACTTATTATACCAATCAATCACCATTTACAATTATTGAATTAACTAATTTTTGCCAACTCTTCTTCTTTTACCAACTTTTTTAGTTGTAACTAATAGTTGAAGATCAAACCCTATAAATAGACCCATCCTCTAACTCCACTCATAAAAAACCAAATTTTCTTCCTTCAATTCTTCTATTTTTCTTCTCTTAATTTTCCATGGATCCCTCTTCAGATTTTGATAATGATTATTCTAATTAGGGCAGTAAAGAAAATTGACAAAACTGGCCAGAATTGATCAAACTAGTCGCCGGAATAAGGAACTGATGACTTGCATAATTTAGTATATTTTATCATTTCTTAACTTTAAACTTTAGTCTAATTTTATTTATTTATTTTTATTTTAGGTTTCATTATTATTATTTAAATTTTATTTCATATTTGAAGAAAATGAAGATCTAAATTTTAGAAGCCTATCATCTAACGACTCTCTCTCATTTAAATGAAAACTTATTTGAATATGAGAGCTGGTCATCAGAACTGTTTTGAATATACAGATCAAGTTGAAATTAGAAGCCAAAAATTGAAGGAATCTTAAAAAAAAAAAACAAAAGAAGAAGAAGAGAAAGGACGCTTACTATTGAAAAGTGGAGGCATGCAACGTGGGGCCCTTAATTTGAATTGAATGAAGAAGTTTTTGGGTTTAACTTGGCAATCAAATGCAAGCAAAACTTTTTTGGGTTTGACTTGGCAATGAGATGCAAGCTGACATGCAACATGGTGAAGGAAGCTAGCGGTTTGGTTTGGATCCACATGTAATGAGCAACAACCTTTGAATTTATTTGATTTTATTATCTGTTTTAGAGGCTAAATGCACGGACGAAAGACTAATTTTGATTTTTGAACGCTGGAGCAAGTTGCAACACGCACGAAGCGGAATTGACAGAACGAGACCCTAACAACAATATTTGATTTAACCCATTTTAAAAAGGATGGAGAGATTTTTTTACTCTCGTTTTGCACGAAACACAGTGCGGAGAAAAAAAGAAAGAGAACAGAAGGAAGAGAGAAGAAGAGAAGACACTGCGACTTGGAAGATGACACTGCAGATTGTGACGAGTATTTTTTCTTTTTAGTATTCATTTCCTTCCATTCTTCTCAGTAAAATTATGCTGAATTCGTTTCTATTGAATTTAATTTTTAGCATGAACTAAATTTTCTTTATTATAGGAAAACAATGCATGTAATCTAGTTCTATACTATGCTTGATTTTCTATGCTAATTTAAATTAAATCTTTTCTATGTTTGTCTGGTTTATTTTGAGCTTATCGTTTCTAATTAACTATCCATAAATTAGATGATTTTAATCTCGTGTTTTGCTATCAAAAGAGGAAATTTATAGGATAGATCTTGGATATTTCGGTATAGGTAAATTTAGAGATTGAAAGTCTTGTATGAACCTATGTAATATTAAAATCGTTGGTATTAATCTTTTTTGATTTATTAATTTGCATACTCTTGTGTAAAATGATGAACAAGAATAATTTTCAACTGACTATCGAACGAGGCTTTTGAATGAATTAGAGATTTGCTAACAAATAGAGAGCATTAAATTCAGTTAGTTAGATGAGTAAAGCATAATGAGGGATTAGGTGAAATCGATTTCCTAGAAGTTTTCTTTCTGATTAATTTGATTTTCGAATAACAGCTTTATTTTTCTTTGAGTATTTTCTTTGAATTGGTTTCATTTTAAATTGCAATTACAAAAATCTTAGTGACTTCTCTAAATAAAGTCAAGATTAGTATAATTTCGGTATTTGTTAAAAGTAAGTTACCATTCCCTGAGGACGATATACTTTTTATCACTTTACTATAAAATTACAATATTGTGTACTAGCAGTCTTGCACTGATCAAGTTTTTGGTGTTGTCGCCGGGGATTGATTTATTCTTATTTTTGCGAATATCGATACAAAGTAATCTTTGTTTTAATTTAGAATTTTATGTTAATTTATTTTTATATTTTATTTTTGCTCTACAAGTGTGTTTTTGATGTTGGATGCGCCGTGCTAGATCTTGTGACATTACTCCTTTTGATTCAGAGATTGAAAGAACTCACAGATCACGAAGAAAAAATAAAATACTAGCCATGGTTGATGGACAACATCATGCACAGCCACACACCTTAAAGGATTATATACGGCCAGTTGTGAATGACAATTACTTGGGTATAAGACGTCAGCCCATTAATGCCAACAACTTTGAGCTCAAACCAGCCTTGATTAGCATAGTATAACAAGCCCAATTTAGTGGATTGCCACTTGATTATCCCAATATTCATTTGTCGATGTTCCGAGAGATTTGTGACATTGTAAAGATTAATGGTGTTACTGAAGACACCATTAGACTGCAATTATTTCCATTTTCTTTGAGGGACAAGACTAAAGGTTGGCTACAATTTCTACAACCGATAAGCATCACTAGTTGGCAGGACATGATAGAAAAGTTCCTTGCTAAATTCTTTCCACATGTAAAAATAGCTCAACTCAGGAGTGAGATTGGTCAATTCAAGCAAAATTATTTTGAGTCACTCTATGAAGCATGGAAAAGTTATAAAGATTTGATTCAACGTTGCTCTCAACATAAATTGCCAGACTGGTTGCAAGTTCAGACGTTCTATAATGGGTTAAATGTGCGAACTCGAACTATAGTTGATGCTGCTTCTAATGAAACTTTGATGTCAAAGACAGCTAAAGGTGCTACCTATCTTTTGGAAGAAATGGCCTCAAACAACTATCAATAGCCAACTGAAAGAACTATGGCCAAGAAAGTTGCTGGAATTCATAAATTGGAGCCTTTAGTAGCCCTTTCAACTCAAGTTGCTACTTTATCTCATCAGATTTCAGCTTTGACAACCCAAAGAATACCACAAAGTGCAGAATATGTTGCAGCTACAAGTATGACAGTTCCGAGTAATGAAGCGAGTGAAGAACAAGTTCAATACATCAACAATCGGAACTACAATTATCGTGGTAATCCTATGCCAAATTACTATCATCTTGGGTTTCGAAATCATGAGAATTTATCTTATGGAAACACAAAGAATGTATTGCAATCTTCTCCAGGATTTGATAGTCAACCAAGCGAGAAAAAGATGTCACTTGAGGATGCCATGATTTCGTTTGTTAAGGAGACAAAAGCAAGGTTTAAAAAGACCGTTTTATGGTTAGATAACATTGAGACTCATTGAAACAATATGGGAGCCACTATGAAGAATCTTGAAGTGCAAATTGGGCAATTGGCCACGACCATCAATGCCCAACAAAGAGGAATGTTTCCTAGCAACACAGATCTGAATCCAAAGGAACAATGCAAGGCATCACACTTAGGAGTGTAAGAGAAATTGAGAGGTCTCCATCAAAGGAAAACAAGTCCATACCTACAGCTGCGAACAATGGCCAAAGCAAGAATAAAGTAGAAGAAGAGGAGATTGTTGATGATACACTAAGAGAGACTAACATGCTTCCATCAATTTCATTTCCTGACAATCCTCCTATTTTCTCTACTCCACTTCCTTATGCTCAACGTTTTCAAAAACAAAAATTAGATAAGCAATTTTCTAAGTTTTTGGATATTTTAAAGAAAATTCACATAAATATTCATTTTGCAGATGCCTTGTAACAAATACCAAATTATGTCAAATTTCTGAAGAACATCATTTCCAAGAAGAGAAGGTTGGAGGAATTTGAAACAGTGAGGCTTTCTGAAGAATGTAGTGTTATTCTTCAAAAGAAATTACTTAAAAAATTAAAAGATCCGGGGAGTTTCACTTTGTCTTGCACTATTGAAAATTCATTTTTGGATAAAATTTTTATGTGATTTTGGTGCTAGTATTAATTCTTATGCCAGTTTCTATTTGTAGGAAATTAGGATTTGGAGAAATGAAACAAACAACTATTTCTTTGCAATTAGCTGATCGATCCATCAAATATCCATGTGGAATCATAGAAGACGTATTGGTAAAGGTAGATAAATTTATTTTTCCTACTGATTTTGTGGTGTTAGATATGGAAGAAGAAAAAGAAGTCCCACTAATTCTTAGCGGACCATTCTTGACTATGGGAAGGGCTTTAATTGATATTCAAAAGGGTGAATTAACATTAAGAGTTAACAAAGAAGAGGTTATGTTCAACATTTATCAAGCCATGAAATTTTCAGAAGATCCAAGTACTTACTTTCGGGTAGATGTCATTAAGCAATGTGTAGAAGAAGCCTTTCAAGAAGATGTACCAGCTGATCACCTAGAACGATGTATCACCACTTCATCTCAATCTTATAATTTTAATAACTCTACTGTTTGTGAATCTGATTTACCTTTTGTTAGTGAAGAATTTCTCCACTATGTATTTGCCTTGGGAGCATTGTAGCAGGTTACATCACTTAGCAGCAATGAAGTGCGAAGGCTAAAGTCGATGGTAGCAAAGACGGATTATGTAATTTCTAAAGAAAAGATGCAGCAAACTACAACTTCAGACTTGAAGCAATTACTTGAGCATCTTCACTATGCATTCTTGGGTGATAGTTACATTTTTCCGATGATTGTTGCTGCATCACTCACACCCGAAGAAGAGGAAAGGCTATTGTGTGTGTTACAAGAGCATAGAACAATTTTGGGAAGGACTATTTCTGACATAAAAGGTATAAGTCCCTCCATTTATATGCACAAGATTTTAATGGAGGAACTTTACAAACCGTCGATCGAGGACCAAAGAAGATTAAATCCAACAATGAAGCAAGTCACAAGAGCTAAAATTTTGAAGCTCCTAAATGCTGGAATTATCTATGCTATTTCGGACAGCTCATGGGTAAGTCCAGTGTAGGTTGTACCAAAAAAGGGCGGAATGACGGTGGTGAAAAATGACAGCAATGAGTTTTTCCTACAAGAACTGTCACGGGCTAGCATGTATGCATGGATTACCTCAAGTTGAACAAAGCAACAAGGAATGATCATTTTTCACTTCCCTTCATTAATCAAATGTTGGATCAATTGGCTGGGTATTTCTAATATTGTTTTTTAGATGGTTATTCGGGGTATAACTAGATTACCATAGCTCTTGAAGATCAAGAGAAAACTACATTTACATGACCCTATAGAAAATTTGCTTTTAGGAGGATGCCCTTTGGATTGTGCAATGCCCCAGTGACATTTCAACGTTGCATGATGGCTATCTTCTCTGATATGAAGATTTTCATGGATGACTTTTTAGTTTTTGGTACATCTTTTGATCATTTTTTGCATAATTTAACTCTTGTTTTGCAGAGACGTGAAGATAAAAATCTGGTCTTAAACTAGGAGAAGTGTCATTTCATGGTTTAAGAAGTGATCGTTCTTGACCATAGAGTGTCATCTAAAGGAATTGAGGTTGATCAAACTAAAATTGCAACCATAGAAAAACTACCACCTCCAAAGATTGTGAAAGGAATCAGAAGCTTTTTCGGACATGCAGGATTTTATAGATGATTAATAAATGATTTTTTCTAAACTCTTTAAATCTTTATGTAATCTTCTTGAAAAAAATTCTGTATTTGACTTTGATGATATTTGTTTGCAGGCCTTTAATGCAATCAAGGAGAAACTAATTTCAGCACCAGTTATGACTGTACCTGATTGGAGTCAGCCTTTTGAAGTCATGTGTGATGCAAGTGACTTTAAAATTGGAGCAGTGTTGGGACAAAGGCAAGACAAACTATTTAGGGCCATCTATTATGCAAGCCAAACATTGAATGAAGCTCAATTAAATTATACAACAACTGAGAAAGAGATGCTTGTTGTGGTGTTTGCTTGTGATGAATTTTGGTCTTACCTCATTGGTACAAAGGTGATAGTGTTCATTGATCACGCGACAATTCGTTACTTGTTTGGCAAGAAGGATGCTAAGCCTAGGCTAATTTGTTGGATCCTACTTTTTCAAGAATTTGATTTGGAGGTTTGAGATAAGAAAGGAAGCGAAAATTCAGTTGCTAATCATCTCTCCTGGCTAGAGCAAGAGAAAGAAAGACCAGATTCAATGATCTAAGAAGCATTCCTTGATGAGCAGTTGTTTGCATGTGAGATCAAGCTTCCTTGGAATGTTGATATTGTAAGCTACCTAGCTTGTAAAGTATAGCCACCAAATCTCACTTACCACCAAAGCAAGAAGTTTCTGCATGATATGAAATATTATCTTTGGGATAAGCATTTGCTAGTCAAAAGATGGCCTGACCAAATCATCCGAAGATGTGTGCCAAAAGAAGAGATGCAAGCCATTCTCCATCATTGCCATTCATCATCATATGGAGGACACTTTAGAGCAACACGAACAACAGCTAAGGTACTTCAAAATGGTTTCTTTTGGCCTCCTATGTTTCATGATGGTTATACTTTGGTGAAAACTTATGATCGGTGCCAACGTATAGACAATATTTCAAGGCGTCAAGAGCTACCATTGAAAAATATCTTAGAGGTTGAGTTATTTGATGTTTGGGGAATAGATTTTATGGATCATTTTCCTCCTAATTTTGGCTTTGTTTATATCTTATTAGTCGTTGATTATGCGTCAAAATAGGTGGAAGCAATTGCTGCAACAACAAAGGATGCAAAGGTAGTGCTCAAATTTCTACATAAGAATATATTCACAAGATTTGGCATTTGGAAAAGCGTGTCATCTCCTTGTTGAATTGGAATATAAAATTTATTGGGTTGTAAAGAAATTTAATTTTGATTTGAAAGCAGCAGGGAAAATGTGACTTCTTCAATTGAATGAGTTGGATGAGTTCCAGAACGATACTTATGAAAATGCAGAGATCTACAAAGAACAGATGAAGAAGTGGCATGAAAAACAGATTCCTAAGCATGAGTTTGCATCAGGACAGCAGGTTTTACTCTTCAATTCACGACTCAAACTCTTCTCAGGTAAGTTAAAATTAAGATAGACAGGTCTTTATACAATCGACGGAGTTCCTCTTTTGGAGCAATAGAATTGAAGGACAAGATAGAGAATATATTCAAAGTTATTAGTGAGACATTGAAGTACTACTATGGAGAACAAGTGGAGAGGAACTATGTATTTATTTCTCTTGGAGATCCTAATTGATGAAGATTGAAAAGTCAGGCTATAGACTTTAAAACAAGCGCTTATAGGAGGCAGCCCATAGAACTTTCTTTTATTCTTTTATTTTTATTTGTTATTTTTTTGAATAATTTAGATTTTAATGCAAGTTTATTTAGCATGAATAAAGAGTTGAAAATTACAAACTACAGCTGATTCACCATGAAACTAGGGAAATTCCTTTCATTTCTTCAATTTTCTCACTTTTGAATTACAATAAGGACATTGTTTAGTTTAAGTTTGGGGTGTAAACTCCTATAGCTATTTTGTCTTCTTGATTGTTGGTTATTTTTTATTTTTACTTGTAATTTTATAAGTCTTGAGTTGTTTGATTCTTTTACCAAGCATATATTTGAGTATGATTGAATTCTCTATGACTTTAAAATTTGTGATTGAGGATAGGATTGAGAAAAATTTTCAAAAATTTCTTTTATGTCAGGTTGAGTTTTGTTGGTACATTGATTTAAATCTTTGTTCTTGAACATAATCAAGCACAAAGTCATTTTTTCTTTATTCTATTTTGCTTATGAAGAGAAGAAGTTGAATTAACTAGGTCAGGGAAGTTCAATCTTGCTTTGCTCTAGAATCCGTTGATGAATCCTAGAGGCGAAATCCTAGTCGATACCAAATATTAGAGAAATGATCTAGGCATTTATTTGTCATAACCAAAAAGCTTTCCCAACCGTCCTAAGTATCATGCCATCATTGCATGGTGTATTTCCATAGTCAACCCCCTTGAGCCTTATTTTTCATAAGCATTTATTTATTCTTTTAACTACATAAACCATTCCCGTTCTAAGACTGAAAAACCATGAATCTACCATTTACAGTTTGAGAAAATACTTTGGTGGAAATTTACATTTAAAGAGAAAGTTAGTTCAAAGAAAATTATCCACATTATGCTTGCTTTGTTTGATCAAAGTGTGAAAAAAAGTGAATAGAAAAAAAAATAAATAAATGCTAAAGTGGTTGAAAATTTGAAAAGGCTATGAGAATCGAGGTGGTTGAAAAAAAAAGGGCTAAAAAAAAATTTGTTGGGTTTGTCTTTTGCTCAGAGGTGATTTATCCATCATGGCAAAAAGGGAAAAAAAGAAAAGAAGCTGAAAAAAAAAATAGAAAAAACCCAATAAGTGGAATATGTATCACTTCAAATTTTGTTAAAGGTGTAGTTGGCATTGCTTCATTGATTATAGCAACAGTAATGTCACCAGTATGAGCATATAGTCGAGAAAAATCTATGATTTGAATCATGTGAATATCTCTTTTATTGCTCTTTCTACCAAATATTTTCCCAGTTTACTTTGATTTTCCATATCCATTTCTTTCTTAGCCCCCACCCTATGACCTGTCATTACAACTTGATTAAAGATTTTTTGATATCTGATTTTGGTGTTGACTACATTAGTGGAGAGGATTTCTGAAAATTAGACTTATGGGGTTAAGTTTTAAGCAAATTTCTCTGATTTTAGTTGTTCTACTTTTATATGAGTTTGTAGGTGGCTTGGAGTTAAATTGAATATATCACACACATGCTCAAGGTCTTAGCTTTAGGTTAAAGTAAACGCTTAACTCTTGTATTGAACCCAAGGTTTCAAGTTTCATGTGATTATAAATCTACACATGGATTTTGATGATAACAAATGAATTCAAAGAATAAAGAAGTCTCAAGCTCAAGTTGTCTACACAATGGAGTCAAGCACATCAAGGAAACAAGCATGAGCAAGAAGGGAACAAGTTCACATTAAAATTATAGAGTAATGTTGTAAATCTCTTCAAAATTCGAAATTAGGATTAATGCTCAAAATTAATATTTTATCATAAAGCATTAAAATACATTTTCCACATGTGCATGAATATTTTTGAAAATTAAATTTGAACATTTTGAAAGATGATTGATTGTCATCTTTTGCATGTGCATGCCTTGATTAAATGGTTGAACTTTGAAAATATTAAAGATGATTGATTGTCATCTTTCACATGTGCATGTTTTATTTGAATATTTTCAAAAGTGATTGATGTTTTTTTAGACTTATACAAAAAGTAAAAGATTAGGTTTGAATTTTTTGAAAATGAAAGTGTGCTCATTTTGTCATATGCCAAAAGTAAAAGATTAGGTTTGATTTTTTTGAAAAAGTGAATGATGTTGTCTTTGACAATTGAGAAAGAAGAACCTTTTATTTGAATTCTTTGAAAAAGTAAATGATATTGTCTTTGACAATTGAAAAAGAAGAACTTTTTATTTGAATTTTTTGAAAAAGTGAATGATGTTGTCTTTGACATGTGAATCTTTTTAAATTTGAATATGAAGTCTCATATGCCTATAAATAGATCATTTGAGAGCTTCACATTTACAACACCAAGAGCATACAACATTCATTCAAAGCTTTCATTCTCTCTTCTCTAAACATTGAGCCTTAATCCTTGTTCATTTTGAGAGATATAGCTTGCGCTGTATTGTTCTTATTTCACTCGTTGAGGAGTGTTTTCTGATAACCTACCCACTATCAGCTTTTGTATCAGAAAAAGGGTGTGTATAACCCTTGTGTGTGTAGAAAGTATTCTACACGGGGAATAGTTGAATCATCACGTGTAAGGTGATTGCAAGTGTAGAGGGTGTTCTACACGGATCCTTTGTAGCGGTGTTGTTCAAATGTGTAATAGGTTTCTATCTCCACCTGAAGGAGGTTGAATAGTGAATTTGGGAATCCTCAAGGGGTAGCTTGAGGCGAGGACGTAGGCAGTGGGGCCGAACCTCGTTAACATACTGAGTTTGCTTCTCTCTTACCCTTACTCTTTATATTTATTGTTATTTCATATTTTGTTTATATTTTATATTATATATTTGATTTATAATTGTTATTTTTTTTAATACAACTCAATTCACCCCCCCTCTTGTGTTAGTCATCTGGGCAATATCTTGTTTGACAAATTGCTAAATTTTTTTTATTGATTTTCCTGCTATCTTTGATGTTAAAAGAGTAAGATACTAGTGATGAAATCTAAGTTCAGATCATGACTTGGTGAGTGATGATACTTCTCTATGGGGTCTAGTTGATATTGTTTTTAGTGGTCTTTTATTTTATTTTCTTTTTGTTTGAGTACAAACAAAGTTGTAAGTTTGGGAGTGTTTGATGACTTGCATAATTTAGTATATTTTATCACTTCTTATCTTTAAACTTTAGTATAATTTTATTTATTCTTATTGATTTTAGGCTTCATTGTTATTATTTAAATTTTATTTCAGATTTGAAGAAAATGAAGATCTAAATTTTAGAAGCCTATCATGTAAGGACTCTCTCTCATTTAAATGAAGATTTATCTGAATATGGGAGTTGGTCATCAAAACTATTTTAAAGATAAAGATCAAGTTATTGAAGGAATCTAAAAAAAAAAAAAAAAAAAAAAAAAAGAAGAAGAAGAAGAAGAGAAAGGATGCTTACTACTGAAAAAGTGGAGGCATGCAACGGGGGGCCCTTAATTTGAATTGAATGAAGAAGTTTTTGGGTTTGACTTGGGAATGAGATGCAAGCTGGCATGCAACACGGTGAAGGAAGTTAGTGGTTTGGTTTGGATCCACATGTAACGAGCAGCAGCCTTTGAATTTATTTGATTTTATTATCCGTTTTGGAGGCTGGACGCACGGACGGAAGACTAGTTTTTATTTTTGAATGCTGGAGCAAGTTGCAACATGCACGAAGTGAAATTGACGGAATTAAACTGTCAAATCGCCAAGGTAGGGGGCCATAGGCCATACCAAGCACCCTGGCATGCCTAGACATCACATTGGGAGCACTGTTGGCATCACTTGATTGCCCACAGACCAAGCCCTTAGAGAATGCTGGGCCACGGCCACCCTCAATTAGGCAGTGCACAGTCAGTGCGGGCACGCAAGCGAGGTTGTCACCCCATGCTCAATGTTCAGCTAGATTGCATGCATGCGTAGTGCACAGATAGCGTGTAGGCATGGTCTAGATGCACACACAGCCCGCATGCATGGCCTGTTCACAGGCACAACACCCATGCATGGTCTAGGTGCCAACACAGCGCAGACATGCATGCTTAAGTGGGAATTGACGGTGCTGCTACCCAGCAGGCTCACGCAGGCTGGCATGTTGCTCAATGCCCTGGCCTTGGCCAAGGCCATGCTGATCAACGCCTAGGCCCCACGGCCTGGGCCATGCAGACCAACGCTCATGCCCCATTAGCTTGGGCCATGCAGTAGCCTGCCACCCTCAAGCCCACCACGGTCCAGCTCAACGACTCACCAATGGCACCCAGCTCACACAATCTGGACCACACATGAAGGGACCAAGGACCAGCCATGGCTAGCCTGAAGACCCATGCACACTAGCAAGCAGCCCATGTTGTGGGTTCATCTAGGCCACCCATGGCCCACCGAAAGCATGAGGCCTCAACCAAGAGTCGTGGACCCATCAACCATTATCCACTTTGTAAATATGTTATTTGAATTCTAGTATAAGTAAGGCATTAGGCCATTAGTATCCTTTTATCTTTGAACATTTGGATGAATTTGGCTTGTAGGCCCCTATAGGCACTATTGTGCTTTGTCACTTAGGCTCCATTGGGTGCAATTCATGAATCCCAAAGGAGAAGGCTCACCCTATGCAATTTGTGAATCAGGGTAACCTAGGGCTCTCTTTGTTTTCCCTTATGTTTATGCATTGTAGAGGTATTTTAGCATTGTGGTGTGTGTTTATTGCATTGCATTCACCTTTGCTTGCTGATCATTTCGAACGACTCGAGTGGGGCATTGCATATGGTAGGCACAAGTTTCCATTGTAGGGCATTTGACCTACACCTGGCCTCCATAGTCGAATCTGGAGCAAGGTCAGGGACAAGCTTTACAGTTATTGCCCACAACCCAAGCCACATGCCTAGCCTTATCGACCTGTCCAGCCATAACCGCTTCCCTACTTTGTAGGGATTAACCACCCACACCATAAACCACTTAACCACTCACTTGGCCAACCCGCATAACTGCCCATAGCAACGTGTGCTTCACCATCAGGGGTCACGTGTGCTTTACTCGGCTAGCTCAGCCAATTAACCTTCTTAACCCACTCAACTACTGCATATGCATGCACGCAAGCATGCACAGCCACTAGAATTGCACCCACCATCATCATTTGAACACTCATACTAGTATAGCTAATACCATTCATAGCCATTATAGTCAAGCAAGTGGTAGATCACGTCAGTCATCAAGGCACAAGAAGGGGCGCGGCAGCTTGGTGTCAAGGGGCTTGACTGAGGACACTATCAGAGACACTGGCAACAGAATTTGATTTTATTCATTTTGAAAAGGATGGAGAGATTTTTTTTACTCTAGTTTTGCACGAAACACAGAGCGGAAAAAAAGAAAGAGAACGGAAGGAAGAGAGAAGAAGAGAAGGACACTGCGACTTGGAAGATGACACTTCAGACTATGACGAGTTTTTTTTTTTTTTAGTGTTCATTCCCTTCTATTCTTCTCAAAAAAATTATGATGAATTCATTTATGTTGAATTTAATTTTTATCGTGAACTAAATTTTCTTTATTCTAGGAAAATGATGTAATCTAGTTCTAAACTATGCTTTCTTTTTATATGCTAATTTAAAGTAATTCTTTTCTATGTTTGTCTGATTTATTATGACCTTATTGCTTCTAATTAACTGGTCATTAATTAGATAATTTTAATCTTGTGATTTGCTATTGAAAGAGAGAATTATAGGATAGATCTTGGATATTTCGGTATAGGTAAATATAGAGATCAAAAGACTTGTATGAACCTATGTAGTATTAAAATTATTGGTCTTAATGCTTTATTATTTTATTAATTTGCATACTCTTGTGTAAAATGATAAACAAGAATAATTTTCAACTGACTATCGAAAGAGACTTTTGGATGAATTAGAGATTTGTTAACAAACATAGAGAATTAAATTCAGTTAGTTGGATGAGTAAAGCATAGTGAGAGATTAGGTGAAATCGATTTCTTAGAAGTTTTCTTTCTGATTGATTTGATATTCAAACAACATCTTTCTTTTCCTTTGAGTATTTTATTTGAATTAATCTTATTTTAAATTGAAATTACAAAAATCTTAGTGACTTCTCTAAATAAAGTCAAGATTAGTATAATTTCGGTATTTATCAAAAGTAAGATACCAATCTTTCAAGATGATACTCTTTTCATCACTTTATTATAAAACTAAGATATTGTGCATTTGTAATTTTTCACCGATCAGGAACCTACCGAAACTGGTAGAACTGGTCGGCTGGCGGCAGGATTTAAGCGAAACCAACGTCGGCCGATTCGGTTCGCGAGTCGACCCAGGGAGAAACTGCTGAATTGGCCAACGTCAGCTTATGTATATTTGTTGTTCAAATATACTAATATGAAACGAAGTTGTTTCACTTAAACGACGTCATTTCGGGGAGATAGGTTGTAAAAAAAATATAAGCCAAACGTTGTTTTGAATAGGGTAAAAGACCCCTAAATTCTTCCTCTTTTTTTCTTCAAAATTTCTCCCTCATTCTGAGATTCTCCCCAGTGGCCTCCCTTTCCAATGTGATGATACCATCTCCCTCTCTGATGCAATGATGCCATCTCCTCTCCGATGCAACGATGTCATTTCCCTCTCCCTCTCATCTCCCTCTTGGACTCTCAAAGCCTTCGTCTCAGACTCTCAGGTCTCTCATCTCCCCCCCTCTCTCTATCTCTCTCTCATTCATGGGATAGTTGATGTTTATTTTATGGATTTGTATAGTTGATATTTATTGTTGAATCTGTATTGTTAAGTGTTGAGAAGTTTGTATGATTCATTGGAACCAATGTTCATGTCGATGAATCAATGGCAACCAGTTGAAACTATGCCAACCAGTTTTACCACTCTCTATCGATCAGTTTCGGTCAATATCTTCCCTTGAAATCCATATCTGTTCAGTTTCAATTTTGGACCAAAACCAAACCGATATGGTCGATTTTGACCCCTAATTTTGATCATGAGTTGGATATGATGCAAGCAATTGCAATGATATATGAGGGAACATCTTCTACATCTCATAGTACTTCTCAACGTTGTAGGTTCATCAAATGTGATTCATTTGAAAGTCATCAATGTCTTTGGAATGATTACATTGCTGAAACACCAATATCTGCCCTATCTTTTTAGGAGGAGGTTTTGAATGAGTTGTGATATTTCTTTATGCATGCATGCTGCAATAGTCTCCCACGATAATTATTTTATCTAAAAGAGAGATGCCAGTGGGAGGCTTGGATTGTCTTCCCTTTAGAAGATGACTGCGGTGATTAGGATCCTAGCATATAGGGTCATCACAGATCTAATGGACCAGTACATCAGAATCGGAGAAAGCACTGCACAACAAAGCATGAAGAAGTTTGTTAAGGCAATTGTCTCCATTTTTAGGGCTGAGTATTTGAGATCTACTATTCTTCAAACATCAGTGATATATTGAGGTTAGTAGATTTCGGACAAAGACGTGGACTCCCAGGTATGTTGGGTAGCATTGATTGTATGCACTGGAAATGAAAGAATTGTCCTACTGCATGGAATGGTATGTATTCTAGTCACGTGAATGAACAAACTATTATTTTGAAGGCTGTTGCATCTTATGATCGTTGGATATGGCATGCTTTTTTGGTTTTCCTGGGTTGTATAATGCTATCAACTTACTTGATTGATCTTCTATTTTTGCTCGTTAGCCGAAGGTCGTGCTCCTCCATGCAATTACATAATCAATGGTCACGAATATACAACTGGATATTATCTTGCAAATGGTATATATTCTTTGTGGGAAACATTAATGAAAACAATTCCATGTCCTCAGGGAAATAAGAAAAAACACTTTGCTACTTGCTAAGAGTTTGCAAGGAAATATGTGGAGCATGCGTTCGGAGTACTCCAAGATGGATTTACAATTGTGCGTGGACCTGCGGAATGTTACATACCTTGTCTTGCTCCATTGCACCACTTGGGTCCAATGACTCTATTTGTGCTACATAAGGACAAAACTTATTTGTCAATTTTTGAATCATAGACCACCGATTCATTAAAGAGCCCTCGGAACGGTTGGCAATATTCAATTTTTTATATTCATGATAAAATGTGGTAATTCTTTCCCACATTTGAGTGGACTTTTGAACAGTACCCTCTAACTCATCGATACTAATATTGAGCCAATCTGAGACAAGGAGGTTATCCTCCTCAATAGTGAAAGATACATATCTTTGAACTTTTTTTGAAGGATGTCTCTTTCCACTGTCATTGGGGGTTGCCTAGACAACAACATTAGAATGTTGCGTTGGGATGCTATTACACCCTCATCCTCCACTTTGTAATAAAGTGGTGAAAAATAGATTATCGTCAAAATGTGTACCCATCCTTGAAAAATATTAAATTTCCAAGGAGTCAGAGAAGTTGCCAAATATGTAAGTCCAATATTAAATTCTCAGCATCATATTGCTATATTATATAATATCTCAGCTTCATATTGCAGTATCTCAACATCATATTGCAGAAACAAAGAAAAATTGAATAAGGAAAACTAAAGGAATAAGAAGTACAATAATTATTTTGTGGTCTGAAAATTTGAAAGCAGCAAACATTCATTCAGGCAAAGTGTGGCACAACACAATTGATATAGTTGTATTTTTTTTTCCCTACTTGCTAAAGAAACCCATAAAGTTCAAATTTTTATATTGATTGGGCTTGATTTAAATGAATTTGTCTTACAAAAGATGTAATTAGCGGGGTATCTATCTTGTCCATGTAAACTATTTGATCAAGATGTGTATATATCTTTATATATATATATATATATATAAAGTGGCTATCTAATGGAAAATCTTGTTTTAATGGTTTTTTGCTGTTTTCTTGTTAACTTTAACGCCGTTCCTCTAAACATTCGTATACTGTGAATATCACTTCTTATCTCACATTAAGAGACTCTTTAATTCCTTGGAAACCAAAACGACATGGGAAGCCAAAGGCAAAGAGTTAGATTTTTGACTATTTAGCATTTTCCTTAGTTTTCCAAGCAGTCAAACATCTGCTTAACAAAAACTGAAAGAAAACACAAAAATGGAAAGAACCCAGAAAACAAAATATACATGTGAGTGTTTCGGGCCAGATCCAAGTATAGCGGCAAGCTAGCGAGGTGGCAAAGAACTCAAAATTGGAGTTGCAGGTTTCGTTCAACTGCTTGAAGGCTCTGGTTCACGAAGCAATTAAGAAGCGCAACGAGAGTGGGATGCAGAGGGATGAAGCTCTGCGTGAGAAGGAAGAAGCTATGAGGTCAAGTGAGAAGGTCACGACAAAATTGGATGGCAATCTCTACTCAGTCACCATGGCCACGATGCAAACCACCGTACCTGCACCACACTCACGATGCCAACCACCGGGAACCACGTTGAAGTTAGCCCTGTTTTGCTTCTAAAAAATAGAGCAAGTTCTTGCTCAAATCATCCACTGAGCCACCCCTCCGTCGGCCTCTCACGGGGTTCTGCACTTTGTTGCCTCCGCTTGTGATCTTTTCCAAGGAGCTCTACATTGTGTTTTTCGCCAGCCTCCATCCCGTTGGCCTTTGTTGGTAAGCCTCCCCTGTAATGTTTTGTTTTCCTTCTCAAGAGCTTGTTAGCTAGAAGAAGAAAGTTTTGATTTTCTTTTTAAAATCATTCTCGTGTACTGCTAGGGTATTATATTCAAGTGAGATTACAATTTTATCCTTCATCTTTTCATTTTTTTTCTCTGTTGCCTTTTCAGGAAACCTGTATATATCAATGTTTTTAGGATAATTACATTTATGCCCTTTTATGTTATAATTTATAGCCGATTATATGGGATAGTGTTTTTTTTTTTCACGTGGGTTTAATATTAATGGTGGATTTGATCTTTTTTTTGGAAATATTATGAGCTATGGTCAATTTTCACGAGAGCCTTTGTTTAATTAAACTTGTTTCTGAGTCCAGGGCTTGATTTACTTCTTGTGTTAGCCCAAAAATTATTAAAGGTATGAATTTATATTATTTAGTATAAATTCTTTTACAATTAGATTTTAGTAGCAAATAGTAAGTGTCTAATCTTTTATGTTAAATACTTAAAAGTTTATTGTTTGAAATGAGCCTTTAATGTTTTTTTTTTTTTAGTTATATCTATGTGATTAAAATTATATTTGTAAAATGGAAGAATATGTTCAGAATATTTAAATCATATGGGTATTATTAGATGTCTTGTGAAGTTGAATACTTATGTTAACTGAAAGCAAAATAAGCATATTTTAAGAGAGAGGGTTTTCACGACTTATTTTATGGGAATTTAAAGTAGCCAAATAATTCTATTTTTTTTATAAAATTTATTAGTATTTTAAATATTATTCGACTATGTTCTTCTTTATGAATTCGATTAAGTAAATATTGAGGAATTTATAAGGTGATGACATTTTCGAGTTAAGAGAATTTTAGGCTCTGGGGCATTAAAATAGGTGATTTGAGTATTTCAAGTATAAATACATGATAGGTTTTTAGTTGGAGATTTATTCAGGATAGTGAATTTTTATAGGCGAGGATTGATATACGTTGGCACTATTGTGAGAAAATTCAGAAAAGTTAAGTATAGGCAAGCGAGGTTCATATACTAGTTTTGCACAAAAGAAATGAAATGAGGTCAACTTTGAAAATATGCATGTTTATTTTGTTTTTTTAAAATAAATATGAAAACGACCTCAAATGTTTGTTCTACATGTGCATAAATTCTATATATGAGAAAGTATTTTCTGTCATGACTGGTGTAGACATGAACTAATTTTGTGCATTTTATTTTTTGAACTGAGAAAATAGCAAATACAAGATTTTTTTTTTTTGAAAAATGTTGCTTTGATTCAATAAAAATGTTCTGATTTAGGCAATCTAAAAGTTTTGTTGTGATTAAATGAAGATGTTTTCATTCTATTTATTTCGATCAACTTTCATAAAATTGTGAGCAATGTTGGATCGTCATCCTAGAATCAAAATTATCTCAAACAACTTTAATAAAACTATGGACGATGTTTATTTATAGGACTATGTTATAGCTTCTATTAATAGTCTTCTTTTATAATATATCACAGCGTGTAATTATTTATAAATTACATAAACATTACATCGTTATTTATATAATTAACCAAAAATATTACATCCTTATTAATAAAAAATTAGTTCTTAACAAATATATATATATATATAAACAAAGCAAATGTGCATTACACGTTGCTTTCACCTAGTATATATATATATATATATGTGTGATAATGGTTTTGCAAATTTGCAAGGTTTGCACCATTAATCAGTGGGGTATATATAAAGAACCATGTAACTATCTGATTAAGATGTATATATATATGATAATGGTTAAAACATTTGCAAGGTATGCACCATTAATGACATTATTAAAGAATAAGTAAAGACAAAAACCAACATTAAATAAATCGTTTTCTATATGCTAGAGTACTAACTCTAGTGTGTATCTTGGAATTTGCAGTGTTCCTCCTCTTGACTGCAAGATTGTCCTGCTTGACCCACCACCATCTTCTTCCCAATTTAGCTTTTTTAATTGCGAATTGGATATTATATGTAATTGGTAACCTAGCTTGCTGAGAAGTTAAAATCATGTAGATGAAGTTATATATTGGTGATCTGCGGGGCCCATCCCAAATTATAGTAGTAGTAGCAGTAGCAGTGCATATTTCCCGCAACTCATTCCAATTTAGAATCATTTCATTTATAGAACAGCTAATCTAGAAAGACATGAATACTACCCTGCAGACAACAATCTATTTCATCATGCAGCATTGATGCTTAAAAAGTTGCACATCATGATGAAAACATCAAGCTCCTATATGCCTACATCCAAGGTTTTTAACCATCAAGTTGGCAGCAAATATTACCCTCACGGATAAACAATATGCCAAAACAGACAAACAATAGACAAAGGATATGCCAAAACAGAGATGGTAGAGAATCAATACCCAATATCAAATGCAATACACCATACCATTTCAAAGAATCAAACACAATACACCATAAACCATAGCCAATAACAATATTCCAAAATAGAGAACCAAATGCAATATCAATAGTTAAAATAAAATACCAAGCAAATATGTGAACAAAATTCATACACCATACCATTTCATCTTAAAAAAAATAGCAAAGCATTTACCCACATTGCACAACGGTAGTGGTAGATTTGTAGTGGCAGATGCAGTATAGGGTAAAACCAAGCCGATTCATGGAGAAAATTGAAGAACCTTATGAATGATTCATGGAGCCAAGCCAATTCAACAATTATTTGTCCTTGCAACGCAAAAGAGGAGGTGATTTAATCCCTTGATGAACATAAAATGAGAATCAGTGAATAGGGAGAGAAGAGCAATCCATAATGATGGCACATAGAATGCATAGAGAAGAGGAAGAGAAGAGTGAGGAAGAGAGACTTACGTTTGAGAGAACGAAGACGATGGCAAAGAAGGTGACCGCTAGAGAGAAGGGGACGCTTGCAAGCTGGGGAAGAGAGAGGTCTCTTAGCAAGAATGGGGTTGAAAAAGACTGAGACGGAATGGGGCTTGCGGGTTGAAGAGAATATGGCTTGTGGGTTAAAGAAGAAAAGAACGATGGAGAGAAGGGGGATTGCCTGGGTTGAAGAAGAGAAAGGAGTTTCAGGAGAAAGAAAGAAAAGAAAGATGAAATGGGGGGTTTTAGGGATGAAGACTGAGAAATATTGAGGGAAAGAGTGAGCGGGAGGGAGAGAAATAATAAAATAAGATTGTCCGTGTACAGTACCTCGCTAGACATGGAGAGGAGCCAAGATATACTGTAGCATAAATATCAAAATTGGGAAGTTTAGCTAGGCCAATGTAGATGTTTTTCTCACATTTAGTTTTAATTTGGACTTGCATTGGCAAATGGCTAGGCCATTGCCAATGCTCTAAAGTAGTTGGATTTGGAACTTTCAACCATGTAATAAGTCTGTTGTAATAAAAACCTCTTGGAAAATTCACTTCCTTCTTTAGAGAAGATCTTTTGGAGTCATTATGTGTGGTGGAGCTTGGCGTATGAAGCTTTTGTGGAGAGCCTTTCTAGAGAGCTTGTGGATAGTTTGTTAGATTTGTGGGGGATCTCCTCCTTATATAGAGGTCCATTTCCTTTGAGTAATTGAGTCCAACTTGCCTTGTGAAGTCTTTTCCTTTTAGAATTCTGAATCTTTTTCTTTTTAGGAGTCTAAGACTCTTTCCTTTTAAAAATCTAAGTCAACTTTTCTTATCTCTTCTTGGCTTTATCTCTTAACTAAATTTTAGGATGTTGATTTGAGCCCAACAGTTCCCCGCGTTTCTTAAGGGCGATTTGCTGGAAAAGAATGTTTTGAAAATTTTCAAGTCAATAATTTGCAAAATAAATTTTAAAAATTGGTCTTTGGTTTCCTGTTTGGTCACTGGTTTTCTGTTTGTTTTGTGTTAAGCGGTAAAGAGTTTAACTTGGAGAGATAGGCAGGAGATGTACTCGACTGCATTAGGTGCGAGCACGAAGCTCTGATTTGGCAAGAGATGTACTTGATCGCATTAGATGAGTGTACGGAGCTTGACATTAGTTTATTTATTTGTGTGAATGTTTGCCTGAGAGATTGTTTCTTATCAGTAAAGAGTGTATATTTCCATGATTAGTTTTTTGTATGTATTTCTGTGATCATTTTTGCTATTGTTGGTAGTAGTGGATTTTCTGCCCCCGATGTAAATCATCATTTGGTGTTCCCATTTTTGGAGTTGATGTTGTAGCTTGTTTGTAGTAACCTGCACTTATGTGATCATGAAGCCTTTTGACCCCCTAGGCCCATCTTAGGCAGCTGTCTAGCCTGTCAACTTGTTCCCAAAGAAAACAGATTGGTGGTGGTTGTGGCATGAGTGGAAACACTTGGCGTTGGTGGAGAAGATGTTGTGCTTGTATTGTCATTTAGGTGAGAGGGGTCGGGTAGTCTAAAGAGTTGCCTGCCTATTGGGCTCTTGGGAGGTCAGTGGTCCTTGACCTTTCCTACAAGTTGGCTTGTCATGAGAGAGGTCGAGCAGTTTGATGACTTGTCCCACCTACTGACTCTCGACTAGGTGTGAGTGAGGTTGGGCAATTCCTGACCTTTCCCTTGTTCGTGGGCACCTCTAGGTTTTGAACTCGCCATTGTTGTTTAAGCGTTGCGTAGTCTTGACCTCCATGCTCCTTTTCTTGGGCACCACGAGTTTTTGGACTCATTATTGGTGTTTAAGGGTTGCATGGTCTCTTGACCTTCAAAACCTTTTTCTTGGGTATCGCGAGTCTTTGGACTTGTCATTGGTGTATAAGGGTCGTGTGATCTCATGACTTCTGTGCCCTTTTTCGTGAGCACCTAATATTTTTTAACTCATCATTGGTGTTGGGGGGGATGCTCCATTGCACTGTTATGGCAGGAGGCTAAGTTCCACTGCCCTGAGAAGTTTTCACCAAAAAGCAAATAGGTTAGAGTATTATAAAATACAAGTTTGAGATTTGTAAACCTGAGCCATTTTGATAGAGTGTGGTACAGGTTTGTGATACACGGGTAATGCTCGCGTGTAGCCATGCTTTGGCATTGATGAAGGCCCAGGATGCCCACAATACCAAGTGGTCTATTTTGTACAATGATAGATTTGGTTGTCGGACAGAATTAAGTTCATGATGGCTTCCCTTATGGGTGACGGTGCTATTTTGAGAGAGGAAAAGAGATGAAAAAAAAAAACATTGGGGGAGAAGATTGGACGTGGGGTTACGGGAGTGGCATGTAGGTAAAGGAAGGGTGGCTGGTCAGCATGTTTGGACTTCACCATGCCATGACTAGTGGCATCTACTGGGATCTAGAGCAAGGAGGATGGGGCTACTCTATTTCGGTGTGGTGAAAATAGAGACCTTCATGTGATGAACTATGGTGGCACCACTTGTGGGTCCATAGTTGAGTTAAGGTGATGGCCCCATGAGTGGTTGAGGAACAGGTTGGTGTTATCTACGGCTGTGGAAGGAGGCATGGAGAACCCGCTAAACGTGCGTTGGAGGAGCAACTTGTAGAGGTGCAGTAACGTGGGCTGGTAGCTTGTAGAGGTGCAGTAGGCTAGACCTTGGCCAATGGCTAGCGGCAGCTACTTGGAGGAGGTGCTTCACTGAAAACTCAGGTTGCGGCAACCCTAGCTTGGTAAACTATCAAAATGTAGGTTACGTATACATATATATACGCCCTACCGTGAACCCTAGTGGAGTGGAGATGTGCATGGCATGGAAATGGGTATGGAGATGTGCATGGTGTGGATTTTGTGTAATAGTCCACTAGAAGTTTAATGATGAAATTTCTATAGGCTTTAGGAACCTCATGAAAATCCCGTAAGTTTTAATGAATCTACTAATTGCATAGGTTTTAGTATGTTAATATAGTCAGTATTATCACTCACTATAGTCCCATGTAACGCCCCATTCCTGAAGGTCTGGAGAGTTAGCTCTTATTACTTAATATTGACTTCAATATCACAACCATAAAATCCAGCAAACTCCATAAAATATTAATTTATTCATTTAACCCAAATATCTATGTTCCTTCAAAGGGACTACAAAGAAATTCTCAATAACATAATTTTAAAAACTCCCCAAAGACTCGAAAATATCCTTAACTCATCAAATCAACATATCCCAAAAAATAAATCAATTTTCTACCTACAACTCTCAAATAAGCACTTGTACCCTCGGACACTTATTCCATTACAATCATCACACCTTGTTAAAACTTCCTATTCTTGTTTTCCAGCTGAACCATCAAAATTATCTGAAAAATATTTGGAGATAAGGGGTGAGTTATCAACAACTCAGTAAACAGAGAACATATACTAGTGGGCAAATATGAGCATTTATAGAGTTCAAAATGCAGAACAAAATAGTTTTACTTTCAGAATGCAGAATCAGAACATGTTATCAAAAATATCAGAGCGAAAGTTTCAAAAAAAAATTCTTATTCAAAGTTCCTTTGGCACAGCATAACTGAAACATCACATCAAAATAGAATTCCATGTGTAACCCCCCGGTAGGGTCGTGCAAACCCTGGCAGCCAACCGAGCAGAAACAGAATGTGAATCTTCTCCTTATTATTCTCGGAGCCCCAAGTCTGCACACAGGAAAGATCACGCAGAAAACCACTTTACTTTCAAAGTGGGTGCACCGGAAACATAAAAGTTGGTACCAACCCGAACAGAGGCCTCAATTTTACACCCATGGTAAGGTCAGAATAGAACAGAATCAGAAATAGAATGTCATGTCATAGGTTTTTAGAAATTACATCATATCATATCAGAGTACAAAATATTTTCAGAACATAACAGAATCAGATCACAAAAATAGGATTTATACACAAAATTTCATATTGGCTCTCTTTTGCACAATTCAGAAATAAAATGCTAAAATAGCTCATGTCTACACCAGTCATGTAGAATTCATAACAAAGCATGCAAACTCTTTTAAGATCAATCTCAGTTCATTTTTTTTATGCAAAGTCTAGTATATGAATTCCGCTTATCTGAATGTCTTAATCTTTCAAAAAATTTCCTCAACAATGCCAAAAAAATATTAATCCCCACCTATAAAAATAATCACATAATTTCTGTAAATTTTTAATTGAACACTTCCTTCAATATTTAAGCCTAAGATGCCAAAATAACCTATTTTAATTCCTCAAGAACCTAAATTCTCAAAATTCATAAAATACCATCCTTTTCTAAAACCATCAATTATACACTTAATATTTCCTTAACCTAATTCTCACTTATTCACAAGTTTATTTTTAAATAAATAAACCTAACGCATTTAACAATGAAATGTCTTTGAAATAAAAATAAAATATTACCCGACCCAGAATAGTTTTAGAACCCGAACTCAACTCAAAAACATTTTATTTCAAAATAACTTAACATAACACACTCAAAATAAAAAGAAACCCAGTAAAAAAATAAGAATAAAACCATAAAACACTCAATTATAGAATTGAGGGCAAAATTGTCATTTTCTACCAAAATAAATTCTTCCCACCATCTCTACGCAAGGCTACAAAAAGGCTATAACCCATGTTTTGTTTTGTTTTGTTCATAGGGATGCTATCACTACAAGAAATTAGCCCTTTTGCAGCGTTTTTAATTATGCTGCAATTAAAATTGCTGCAATAGATATCCTTTTGCAGCGAAATATTACTCCTTACAAGATTGGAACATCGATCCACGGTTTAATGAAGCGGGGCGCTTCACTTAGGTTTTTACAGCGAAATGTGAGTCTATAGCGACGACAAAATGCATTGCAAAAAAAACAAACTTCTTGCAGCGGCATAATATCGTTGCTACTGGCTACGGGCGCGAAATCGGAGGAGAATTTCTTTCCCCCCCCCCCCCCCCCCCAACCTCTGTTACCGAGTTCAGAGTTCTCCACTTCGTGCCTCTTGCCCATTTCTCCTACCTTCAGTACCTAGGAGACCAACTTCATATCTTCGGCTGGAAATCTACCACCATTGTCGCCTACGTTCTGAACCCTAGAATCTCCACCACCTCATTTCCCTTCCGCAGAAGCCACGGTCCTCGTTTCCTCCCCATCCCGCTGTGTGGGTTTGTGATTTGGAGTCGGTGTGATTTTATTCCGGGGTTCTCTTTGCATCGGACGTTGCCATTGTTGAACCTAACAATTGTTGCAGTCCTTCCGTCACCACAGGTATTGATTCTACCATTCATATTCCTCTCTCTGCCCCTTCATCCGCGGTCGCTCATTTGCATAAATGGGAGCTTATTAGCTAATGCAGAGGTTATGGTAGATGTTGCAATCTATTGATGCCATTATTTTCGCTGAAAATTTTTTTATTTCATTTCATTTATATCTGCATTTTTTGATCGCCGAAGATGTTGGTTATATGAAATTAGGCCTAAATTTACTAGGTTATAGTTTTAAATTGCACCGTAATCGCTGATTGACATTCCCTTTTGCTTGAAATCCCTAATTATCCAGATTTTAGGTTAGGATTTGAATAGCATCGAAAAATTGGATGTGAGAGAGGGCTAATTTCTTGTAGTGAGAGAGGAGAGACTAATTGTGTGGTAGAGGAGATAGAATTAACGGGAGATTTTAAAACTTTGTAATAGTATATACTTAATATTCAGGCTAGAAAATTGTTGGTTAAGCACATGCTACCTACAAGAAATTAGATTCCCTGTTGTCATCGTCAACATATTTATAGGACTGGAAAGATATATTTGGTCATTCTAAGTTCTAACGGCCATATATATATACTGATTTCTTGATTATTAACATTAGATGGAATTTGAGATGCATGCATGCCATTCATGACAATAACACAAATGATTTTAATTCATGTGTCATCGAAGTAGGCATCATTACATGCAGGTTGAAGACAAAATGTATCTCATGAGATTGCAAGCAAGAAAAATAAGATTTTATTAGTTTTTAATAAATTTCCATTGAAGGGGAATTATCGACTTTCAAGAAACATCTATGTTGGTTTTAGTTTAAAAATAAAAATAAAGCAGTACTGTTGAAAGTGTTATTTTGTGAAGCTTTGATACTTTTAGCTAAGCTTGTTGTATCAATCATGGTTTGGCATCCATGTGTAATATGATCCCTATGTTTTGGATATGAAAAGCCATGGAATTTGACAATTAAGTTTGTAAATAATGGCTTTGTATTTTTAGTTCTTTAAAATTATATATATATATATGGATCTAATTAACATGATTTCAACATGCATGTGAGATTATAAATATTATATATATAATTAAGGTGCCCTTTACTTGCAAGGTTTGACTTGACAAACTAAAAGCTGATAATTTCTCCACAAACATATAAGAGGAAATGGAGAAAACTGTGTCTTCGTTTTTCCAAATTACATGCTCAAAGGTTAGATGACATGAGCTCCTCTAGCTAGATGTCGAGTAGAATTAATTTGGATCATCTACTGTCAAAAGACTAGGACTTGCTGTTGTTAAGAGAAAGATAAGAAAGATAAATACATAGAGTAGATCCTATAGCATTTACATTTTCTGTTATCTATCTCTCTCCAAGATTCTTTGTCCATGTGATCTACCAAAGAAATTCTTTACTTGATACTTTGCTAGGTGGCTGGTGGCAGATGTATGCATGATTGGTCCACCTGCTAATATGTCACATGTTTATTTTTTTCTTTTTGCATTGCATAGGAGTTCTTGGTGCCACTTCTTTTACTTTATAAAACCAGCCCTATGAACTTTATATTTTTTTCAAGTGTTCATTGAAGTATATGAGTTCCATGCCTTGGTCATAGATACACTTTGTTGTGTATGTCTAGTGCCACAAAGACGTTTAAAATTTTTCTAAGTTTTAGTTAATTTTTATCACTGAGTATGGTTTATTTTGAGAAGCAAGTGAAGTTCAATATAAACTTTTTTCCAATGAATGAGAAGCAGTATATGTTTAATACATTATTTATTCTAATTATTTCTTTCAAGTAGATTGCAAATACTACTTTTTGCCAAATTATTGATGCACCCTATATTCTGCCTAACTCATGAGTTTGTCTTGCTAGTGTTTTTCTGGTCTGGTCACCATGCTTGTGCATACCAAGCTTGTTTTATTAAACTTGTCACACCTTCATTGTAATGCCTCGATCCCGGAGGCCTGGAGAGTTAACTCTTATTACTTAATATCAACTACAATATCACACCTATAAAATCTAGAAAACTCTATAAAATATTAATTCATTTGGTCACCCAAATATCCATGTTCCTTCATAGGGACAACAAAGAAATTCTCAATAAAATAAATTAGAAACTCTCCAAAGATTCAAAAATATCATTAGCTCAACATATCAAAATAACTGAAAATAAACAATTTACTAGCTATGATTCTCAAATAGGTATTTGTACCCTCGGGCACCTATTCCTCTACGACCATCAAACCTCTCTAAAATTGCCTCCTCTTGCTCTCTGGCTGAGCCATCAAGATTATCTGAAAAATGTTGTAGAGATAAGGGGTGAGTTATCAATAACTCAGTAAGCAGAGAACATATACTAGTATGTAAATATAAGCCCTTTCAAAAAATTTGGTATGCAGAAACAAAACATTTCATTTTCATATGCACATCTCAAAATGTATTATCAAAAAATTATAGTGACTTTTCAATCTTTTCATTATTAAAAACCAACTGTTCATATTCAAAACTCTTTGGCATAACATAATTGAGCACCTTCTTCTTATCATATCATATCATATCATATCATATCGTATCATATCATGTCACCATATCATATCATACACTATGTTTAACCTTCGTGATAGAGTTGTGCTATTCCCGGTGGCCAAACCAGGCAGTATCATATTGTGAAACTTCCTCTAATTCATTCTCGAAGTCCAAGTGTGCACACAGAAAAGAACACATAAAAAATCACTTTGCTTCTAAAGTGGGAGCACTAATATCATATCATATCATATCTTTAAGTCTCTCATTCCAACCATTGAAAGTTTGTTTTTATGTAAACAGGCAATGAAATAAGAAATGGAATGGAAAAATGTAGACGTTGAGGCCTAATTAGAGTACACCGATGAGATGTCACAAGATGAGAAAACTGTAAATAGTAGTAAAATAATTTGTCAATAGTAATGAAATAGTTTGAGTTAAGACTTTTATGAAGTTTTGGAAAATGAGAGAGAAAAAAATGAATAAAAAATTATAAAGTTAAAAGTGGGTTTGAATATAATTTTTTAATATAATTTTTATTTTACTATTTGAAAAAGTTGAATTATTTTTTATGTTCTATATGAATGTTTAGGAAAGTGGTAATGATTAGATAACAAGTAGATGAAAAAGTTAAAAATTTGAATTAAGAATTGTTTGTCTTTAAACAGTGTTTGCATGTTGAGATGAGATTAAATGTGGTGGTATAACGCCTTGGTCCCGGATAGGGTCAGAGTTACCAACCATCACCTAAAATCATATTTCATAGTATAGATATAATCTACAATATCTCAATTACACATAGATCTCACTCTTTCAACTCAACTAGTCCAAATAATTAATTAGGAACACTACAGATTCTTAATATAAACGTCAACTTCTCAACATACCACATCATCAGAACACAACAAATTTATTAAATAAAATTCTCTAGAAACCTTGTCATCCTTTTGTGCTTAATCTACTATGCTCACATAGCCTTACCCATGCTTTCTATTTTTGATCCTTAGCTGATACATCCAAAATATCTGAAAAATATTGTGGAGATAAGGAGTGAGTTATTAACAGCTCAGTAAGTAGAGAACAAATACCAGTATGTAAACAAGAGCCTTATCACATAATTCAGAATGCATAAACAAACATTTCAGTTTCAGTATGCAGATCTCAAAAACTTATTATCAGGATATGAGAGCGACATTTCAAACTATTCATATTCAAAAACAGTTTGGCATAGCATGACTAAACGTCATCATCTTATCATATCATATCAAAGACTATGTTTAACCCTCGTGATAGAGTTGTACTATCCCCGATGGCCAAACCAGGCAGTATCAGAATGTGAATTTTCCCCTTATTCATTCTTAGAGCTCTGAGTGTGCTCACAGGAAAGACAACATAAAAAATCTACTTTGTTTCGTAAGTGGGTGCAGTCATATCATAGATGTTGGTACCAACCCTATAACAGAATCAAAATGCCATGCCAAAGGTTTTTCAGATGCCACATCATATAAAAATAGAGTACTAAATAGATTCATGTCATTTTCACATAATTAAAATAGATTCAGTGCATCTTCACATAACATTTACTAAATTCCAAAATTTCATATTCACTCTTTTGCGCAGTTCAGAAATAGTATGTCAAAATTTCGCACGTCTAAACCAATCATGTTGGAAAATACTTTCTCTTTATACAGCTTTCATGAGTAATGCAGATCACATAACTGAGATTGTTTTCATATTTCTTTTCAAAGCATAACATGCATATTTTTTTATAAAATCAACCTCAATTTATTTATTTTTTTATACAAAGTCTAGCATAGGAACCCTCCTTACAAAACTTTTTAATTTCTTCAAATTTTCCAACAACAGTGCCAAGGGAGTATCAGTCATCTCCTATAAAGTAGTCACATAACTTCCGTAAATTTCCAATTGCACACGTATTTTGATACTTAAGCCTAAAATACTAAAATAACTTATTTTTCCTAAAAAAATCTAGAATTCTTGTAACCCAAAAATATCATCACTTCCCAATTTAATCGATATCCACTTAATTTCTCAGACTAATACTTTAAATTCTAAATCATTTCCGCATAACAAGTGTATTACAAAACCTTTGCCCTTCTGCTCGTCTTCTTGAGGCATCCTCACTCACAAAACAAACTGGACGCCGCTTTGCTCTAACCCAGCAGTTAGCAGATCCATTTACCTTTGTGTCAACACCGCATGGCTACCGAAGCAGACATAGACAATTGAGTTGTTCAGACAAGCATCCAACCAATTCATTAGCTCATGGCACAGTACAGAGCTTACTCCACCTCTAACAATGTATTCATGTAAAGCACCATTCTCAGGAGGCAATACGGGTCCTACAGCCCACACTCAATCATTTTCGAGTTCTTTCTTCAAATGCGTAAAGTAAACGTTCTCCAACTCAATGAACGAGTTGAACACCATCCCCCAACTCACCATGTTGGCCAGCATGTCATTTCTAAGAAATTCCAAATCTGAGTCCCCCTTTACATTTTTATAATGTCCGGGAATCTGCCACCATGGGAATTCTGGGGAGTTCAGAATATTTAGAAATGAAACTTGCAAATTGATATCCTGGTCTGGATAAACGCTTTCTGTGACACCCTTAGATTCTGTTTGGGATCAGACGGACATTCGAAGTATCGGGACATGCAACACAAGGTTACTTGTCCCCGTTCATGACATATAAGATGCAATGTTCCTAACATGCATCAAGCATTACGCAATATTCGCAGCGGATAATTTTGTTTTAGCAAAACTATGTACCAAACTTATAATATCCCAAATAGCTAAATCATAATCCAAGCATACATAACAAAAATAAACATCTACGATTTCAGTATGAGTCTCAAAAAACAGTAATCTAAAAAACATGGGAGGCCAGACTCCATATTTTTATTACCAAAATACACTATTGAGGAAGTCCGTCGAGTAACTTGTGTAACTCTACTAACGAGGCTAGAATACTGTCCAAAACTAATTATGGAAGTTGTAAGCTCTGTGTCGTGTCTACGGCGTTTTGTCAACCTCCCTCAGTCTACCAGTGTCCGCTCCCTACTTTGATCCTGACCTACCATTCAGGATAAATGGTAGTTGGGACTCCCATGGTGAGATTTGATTACAAATCTCAGTAAGTTAACAGGAAACTCCCACACAGGTTAATGATGCATGTATGGCAATAAAAGCATGAATGCATAATTAAAGCCGTAAGTAAGAATGCATAACTTGACATATAGCATGGCATAACTGACATAACTTGAATTGAAACGTGAACTGAATTTGACTTGACATAACATGAACTTGAAATTATAATATAACATGGGCTAGCAACATAACATAAATATGAACTTGAAACATAACATGCACTTGAATCATAGCATGAACGTGAACATACATAACATAAACATGAACTTGAATTTAACGTAAACCTGAGCATAACATGACATAAACGTGAACTTGAGACATAATGTGGACATGAAAATAACATAACATGAACATGAACTTGAACATAACATGTACATGAATATAACATAAGATGGACGTGATCTTGAAACTTAACGTGAACATGAACATAACATGTACGTGAACATAATATAACATAACATAGACTTGAACTTAACATAAGCCTAAGTATAACATGACATAAATGTGAACTTGAGATATAATGTGAACGTGAACTTGAAACATAACGTGAACATGAACATAACATAACATGAACATGAGCTTGAACAAAACATAAACGTAAACATAACATGATATGAACATGAACTTAAAACTTAACGTGAACATGGACATAACATAACATGAACGTGAACTTTGCCCACAGACTTGTACCAATTTGGTAATCAAACCTTACAAACTCTAAAGGGACAACCTCTTGGATGGTTGGCCCCAACTGGCAGCTTCGAGGAGACATGTAAGAAGCATCTAATTACGACCCAATTTCTAAGAATCTTGATTAAAAGAAAAAACAGAATATCATCTATAAAAGGAAAGGGAAATTATATTTTTAGTTGTACAGTGTATAAGTCCCCTACACTTCTTTAAGAAAAATAGATAAATATAAAATTTTTATAAGAAATCTCCCTCTTTTAAAAAGAAATATACAAAACTTATATTCTCTAAGATTATATTTTACATTACGAGTTAACTTGCGAAATTTATCTCTCCAACGTTATTATTTGAGTGCCCCAGTCCTGTGTGACTAGTAGGGGATTTGGTAGCATTTTTCTGAAGAGCTCTTCACTAATTCAGCCCAGCAATATTACATCAAACTAGATGTATAAAAATATGAAAATAATATTAAGAAAGTAGGATTTAGCTACTCCAAAGAAAGAAGAAGATCTCTACATATTCTAATGTCCACATGGCAATGGGTGGATAAGTCTCCTCTCTTTTTCTGTCTAGGAAAAGAGGTGGAGTGGGAGTGTGCAGAGGCACGTGGAGTTGGTTATAACAGAATTGGTGGTGGCACATTTCGGTGTCAGGAGCTGTAGCAGGGTGGTACAAGGTGGCAGGACGGAGGAAGGAAGGTGGTTAGCAAGAGTTTTTTCAGGCGGTGAAGACCAGTGGAAGGAGGTGTTGCTGTTGCCGAAAGGATGGAAGAATTGGAAGAAAGGTGGAAGAGACTCAGGCTGTTGGAGGGGGAAAGATCTGATATAGTTATTGACGATGAAGTATCTGAGGAAATGAAAGACAGAGAATCAAGGAGTTTGGTGGGGAAAGTCTGCTCGATGAGAGCCATAAGCAAAGAAGTAATGGGGTCTACGATGGCCAGGATTTGGAGAATAAGCAAGGAAGCTCAGTTTACTGAGGTAAGCCACAATGTTTTCGTTATAGTCTTTGAAAATGAGATGGACATGCAGAGGGTTTGGAAAGGGCGTCCCTGGCTTTTTGATAATCAAATGTTTGTTTGAAAGAATTTGTGGGACACATACCTGTGCAGTGGGTTAACTTTGATTATGAATGTCTATGGGTGAGAATGCATAATTTGCCTCTTTCTTGTATGACAAAAGAACGAGGAAAACAGATAGGAGGCACAATTGGAAGGGTAGAGGATGTAGATGTAAAGGATGATGGGAGTGGTTGGGGTAGCTATTTGAGAGTACTCATTTATCTGGATTTAACACAGCCTTTAGCAAGAGGAAGAACTATCAAGGTGAAGGGAGAGAGCATATGGATTCCATTTACTTATGAGAAGATGCCGAGAATATGTTTTGCTTGTGGGTGTGTGATTCATGGAAGGCAGGGATGTTCTAGCTTAGTGGGGGAGATAGATGGCAAGGAACATCAATATGGTATATGGTTAAGGGCCAATCAGGGGGTAAAAACCAAGAACTTCGGTAGAGCTTTTAGAAAGGAAGAGGAGGCAAATACCTGGAGGAAAATGGAGGATAGGTTCATATATGGTGGAGGAAACAGTAAGGCTTTTGATGGGGAGGATATAAGGGGGAGTATGATGAGTGAAGGGCCCAATCCGAAGGGTTGGAAGGAAAGTAAAGAAAGGGACCCAATTGAGAAGGCTTTTTCTGTTGAAAGAAAAGGAACATATTATACTCAAGAGAATTGTATGGAGGAGAGTGAGGGTGAGGTGCAAAGGAAATCAAAAGAAAAGCAAGGTGAGGAGGGCCTCTATGAAGTGGAGTTAAGGGAAGAGGCAAGATTGTGCATAATGGGGAGGGAGGATTCTGGTAATATAGGTGAGAAGATGGCTTCTGTTGAGGGTCCAACTAAAGGGGTAAGTAGCGAGGAAGTAGTGCAGGTGGTTAAAAGAGGGGCTTGGAAGAGGAAAGCTATGAAAAAAGACAAGAAGGAGGGGGATGTTAACCAGGCAATGGTTAAGAAGAGGCTTGGAAAGGAAGATGGAGGTGTTCATGAGGGTGGCAGAGCTAGGAAGAGGGGGAAGTGGTGCAGTGGGACAGAGGAAGGAAGTACTCCAAATGTAGTGGCGAAGGCTGAGATTCAGCCCTGCCAATCAACATGAAAATCTTAAGTTGGAACTGCCAAGGGTTGAGGAACCCTTGGACAGTTCAAGATCTCCGCAACATGGCAGAGAAGAATAAACCCAATTTGGTTTTCATTATGGAAACCAAACTTAGTAATAGAAGCTGTGAAGGGTTGAAGAGGAAACTAAAGTGCAATGGCTGTTTTATGGTGGACTCAGTTGGTAAAGGGGGAGGAATGCTTCTCTTATGGAGTGATAACGTGGGGATTGAAGTGGTAAGTTACTCCCAAAGGCATATCAATGCCTGGATTGAAGATAATGAAGCAAAGGAAAATTGGTTGCTCACCTGTTTTTATGGGCATCCTGAAACAGTTAAGAGGAAGGCTACATGGGAATTACTGAAATCATTTAAACCTCAGGAACATAAAGGTTGGTGTATAGTGGGGGATTTCAATGAAATTCTCTATAATGATGAAAAGGTTGGGGGCAAAGCCAGACCTGAAGGGCAAATGGAGTTATTTTGGAAAGTTATTGAGGATGGGAACCTTTTTGATTGAGGATGGCAAGGAGATAAGTACACGTGGAGCAATTTACATGGGGATGTAACTTACACTAAGGAAAGACTTGATAGGGCTGTTGCAAATCCAGCTTGGATAGAGGTCTTTAAGGAAGCATGGGTGGAAGTGATGGTGACTGGTACATCTGACCATAAGCCTTTGCTTATCCATTTAAAAAAAGAAAAGTGGTTGGAAGGTTACATCCAGAAAGCTTTTAAATATGAAGCTAACTGGGTTATGGAGGAGGAGTGTGAAGTGATCCTGAAGAAAGCTTGGCAGTGTGCAGTTTTTTATGATAACCAGTCCAGCAGAATGATGGAGTTATTAAGTAGAAGCAAAGAGCTTTTCCAGAAATGGAGTAAGCAACTCAGGAAGGCTGGAAAAAAGGAGATAGAAGAGAAAACAAAGCATTTGCACAGATTGCAAGCTGAGGAAAACAGTTTTAATGTCCTTGAAGTCAAGAAAGTGAAAGAAGAGCTATGTTTGATGTTAGAAAAAGAGGACCTGAAATGGAGACAGAGAGCAAAAACTAATTGCTACAAGCTTGGAGACAGAAATACAAAGTACTTCCATGCATGTGCTAATCAAAGGCAAAAAAGAAATCAGATAACAGAGGTGAAAAATGACAGTAATATAAGGGTCAGGGGCTTTAATGATATTAAAAAGACATTCAGAGCATATTTTGAAAAAATATTTCAGACAACAAGGCCATCTACAAAAGATATGGAGGAGTGTGTGATGAGTATCGATACAAGGGTTACACATGATATGAATTTGAGCATCTCAAGGGAGTTTACAAGAGTAGAGGTGGAAGAGGCTGTGAAGCAAATGACACCACTCAAATCACCTGGACCAGACGGCTTTGGAGCCTGTTTTTATCAAAACCATTGGAATATAGTAGCTAATGAAGTTTGCAAAATTGCATTATCAGTACTTAATGGTAATTCTATGGACCCTTTGCTCAATTATACTTATCTTGCCATGATTCCCAAAGTAAAAGAACCCAAAAAAGTTAGTGACTACAGACCTATAAGCCTTTGTAATGTAATCTATAAAATTGTCTCAAAAACCATCACAAATAGGTTCAAAAGAGTGCTTAGTGCTATCATATCTCCTACACAAAGTGCTTTTCTACCTGGTAGGATGATTAATGATAATATTATGATTGCCTATGAAATGTTACATTCTATGAAAACTAGAAAGAAGGGAAAGGTGGGGAGTATGGCCATTAAGCTTAACATGTCAAAAGCTTATGACCGAGTGGAATAGGAGTTTTTGGAGTTTGTAATGAAAAAGATGGGTTTTTGTGATAAATGGGATAATCTCATTATGAAGTGTGTTAGGTCAGTAAGTTATTCTATTTTGATCAATGGGAAGGCAGGTTACAAGATCACTCCCACAAGGGGTTTAAGACAGGGTGACCCTTTGTCACCCTATCTCTTCCTCATTTGTGCTGAAGGCCTTAGTGCCATTTTAAACTCTTATGAGAAGCAGAACTTAACAGGGGGAGTGCAAGTGAAAAGGGGAGGGACAAGCATAAATCATCTCCTATTCACGGATGACTGCATCTTGTTTGGTAGAGCTAAGCTGGAAGAGTGGAGCAGAATCCAAGAGTTGCTGAAAAAGTATGAAAGAGCATCTGGTCAGTTCCTCAACAAAGAGAAGACATCAGTTTTCTTCAGTAGCAACACCAAGGCAGAAGATAAGAGAAGAATTCTAGAAGCTGGAAACTCGGTTGTTTGTAGAAATTATGAGAAGTACTTAGGTCTTCCTACCATAGTAGGGAGATCAAAGTACCGGACATTCAGCATCTTGAAAGATAGAGTATGGCAGAAGATAAATAGTTGGAAGAATAACTTCTTGACACTGGCTAGAAAAGAAGTGTTGATCAAGGCAGTTCTTGTGATGACCCCGCTTTTGCGTGTATTTTCATTGAAGGGTTGTTTTTAATTTAATTAATATATTGGTTTATTTATTTTAAATTATTGCATTTTAAAATTATTTTTTTTATTTATTTGATGTTGTGTTTTATTTATTTAGTCGTTTTACGGTTTTTAATCTCGTTTTTGGCGGATTTGTTTTGTTTTTCGGAGTGAGGATTGTACCTCATTTCTTTCCTACATCTTTTCTTTTCCCTTTTCCCTTTTTCTCTTTTTCTCTTTTCTTTCTTTTTCTTTTTTCTTCTTTCTTTTTCTCCCTTTTTTCTTTCTCCCTCGAGCCTCCCGTGCGTCGACCCTCTCTCTCTCCTCTCCTTCACGCCATTCGACCATCAGCCCTGACCCATTGCCGTCCGGCCATCGTGGTCTACACCACCCCCACCGGTCGACTCCCCTCCAGCCGGCGCACCACCCCACCGAATCCCAGCCCTAGCCGTGCCGCCGTTTAGCCAAAAATAGCCCTTTAAGCCCCACAGATTTTGCTCCGATCCGCCACCGTCGCTCCACCTCCGGCCACCACCTCTTCACCACTTCATCACCGACTCATTGCCGTCCTAACCCACCCATTTCTGGCCTCTAATAGTCACCGAAACAGCTCCCACGAGCTAGCTTTCCATTTTGGGAAATCCGGCCATCAACCACTGTTTTTGCCGTCACCCACGGCCAACCTCCACTTCCACTAGCTTCATAAACATCCTTAGACCCTTCCCTATCAATCCTGAGCCTTGGTTTGTCCCCGTTCAAAAGTGGTTATTTTACAACCCACGGCCACAGTGAAATTTCACTGTTACATTGCTTTCCTTCCGCCGTTTGCAACGCCGCAAGCTTTCTAAAAATACCATATAGCGCAGTAAGTATTTTCCAAACCCTACTTTCAGATTTAAATATATTTTTCTCATTCAATAATTATTTATCTGCTGGTTGGTTGATTCTGGACTGAGTCCAAGGAGTTCGGGGGTCGGATGGTTTGAGGACGAAGTGCTTGGTTTTGTTGATTTATGGATGGTTGATTATTTTGTGCATTGATATCGCATTTACATGGTGCATGCACATGCGTTTTTATTTAATTGAGAAAAGCCTGTTTTATTTGCGTAAGTGGTTTTTCGAGTGTGTGTGTATCACGACCCCAAGCCGGGATGGGGTATTATCTCAGTGGAGCTCCTCTGGTCACTCGGGAGCTGAATAAACTGAGTGACGTCCCCTGAGTTGTCGCTGGGCGACGACGGGAGCGGGGGCTAGGGGATGCTTGGCTACGAACGCGCCGGGTGCAGAACCGGGCAACGCTCTACGTAACGACTCTGTGGCCCTTCACTGGCGAGGGCTAGAGGTTGCTTGGCTACAAATGCGCGGGGCGCAGAACTGGGCATCGCTCGTTAGGTGTCACATGCGTGGTTGTAACCTGCGGTGTGGCACTGGAGCCAAGGTGTGCGGATGACCCCTAGGGGAGGTCATGGTGCATACGGATTAATTGGATAATGGTTTGAGATAGATATAGACCAAATGTGACTTTTGGCGTGATTGTTTGGAAAGAATATGTTTTTGGGCCAAATGGGATTTTTGGCGTGCGTGGAAAAAAATATGTTTTTATGGGTTTTGAGATGTGGTTTATGAGACATGTGCATTGGACATACTTCATGCATATTGTTTGAGTTTTATATGTTTTTATCTGGTGGTGTTTGGATTTTACTTACCTACAACGCCATTTTTGGTTCCGTAGATTTTGGTGCAGGATTCGAGGAGGAGGAGGCTGAGCCCGAGGATGCGGCTCCACCAGAGTTTTGAGTTGAAGTTGTGCTTTGTAGCTGTTTTTAAAACTATATTTGTGTTATGTAATATTTTATTTATGTATGTTTTAAACAGCTTGTATTATATTAAGAAAAATTCTGGTACTTAGTTATATGACTTTTGTTATCCACTGCGTTTCCTTTGCACATTTGTTGCTCTTACACAAACTTGGCACTCGTCGATAGGGTGGTCTCGATTTCCTCGTGTCCGTGCATGGGGATTTGGGGGTGTCACAGGTGGTATCAAAGCGGTTTGGCTCTGGGTAAAACCACATGTCCCGTATGTAGTACCAGAATGTTTTTTTTAAAGTTGTGTTTTAAAAAAAAAAAAATTATGTTAAGTAAAGTTATTATTTGATTTGTTTTATTTGTTTTATTTGTTTGCTTGTTTTTATTTATTTGGTTATGTTTTTGCATGCTGGTTTCTTTTGTTTCTTGCTGTGTGGTGTTGGTTTTGGTTTTTGGTTTTATGATGCTTTTATTTGTTTTCTTAAAGGAGGGTCAAAAGTTGTGTTGTGGCAGGAAAAATGGTGAGACCAAGGAAATCTACTCAGCAGCCACGGGACAATACCTCAAGAGATGACTCCATAGCCCAGGCAATACGGCAGATGACGGAGTTTATGCAGCAAAAGTTTAGGCCACAGCAGACAGGGCCTTGGCCACAGCAGACAGGGCCTTGGCCACAACAAGGGGGTCCCTGGCCGCCACAAGGAGGGCCTTGTCCGCAACAAGGAGGACTTTGACCGCAACCAGGAGGTCCTTGGCCACATCAGGAGGGCCTTGGCTACCCAGGAGGATCCAGTAGCATGGTGCAATCCGGATGCACCTATGAGCGCTTTCTGGCGCATAGAACTCCACACTTCACTGGAGAAGAGGATCCACTTCAAGCTTAAAAGTGGATCAAAGACCTGGAAAGAACTTTTGAGGTGTGTGGTTGCACCGAGGCGCAACAGGTACTCTACGCCAGCTATTTGTTGCAAGGCACCGCTTTTGATTGGTGGGATACCAAGAGGGTGATGCTAGAAGCAGAGTTGGTATCATTCGCCGCTGTAACCTGGCAGCGCTTCAAGAAAGAATTTAACGACCGCTTCTTTCCCTCATCGGTAAGGAAACAAAAGGCAAGAGAGTTCTCAAATTTGGTCCAAGGAGGCATGACAGTGGAACAATACGCTCGAAGGTTTATAGAACTTGGGCGATTTGCTCCCCACATTATCGCCACAGAGGAGATGCGAGCTAAGCGTTTCCAGGAGGGACTACGCCCTGATATACGCCGTATAGTGGTCAGTCATCGGATATCCACTTTTCAGGATTTAGTGGATGTGGCCACCCTTATAGAGCGGGAGAATAATCTAAATATGGGCTCCCCTCCAAGACATAAGAGGCGAAGTTTTTCTGGTGAAAGAAGCAGCTCGGGTTCGCCTCAGAAATTTATTCAGCGGACAGGAACTCGACCTCAAGCGTCCTCAGGTGTTCGTATGGGAGGACGGGTGCCAATTTGTGGAGCATGTAATAGAGCTCATGAGGGCAAGTGTCGGCTGAGTGGTGGACCCCAATGTTACCTGTGCGGCCAAGTGGGACATATTGCTCGGGAGTGCCCCATCAGAGTTCAAGGAAGCCGTGGAGGTAGACGCGATGGAAGAACGAATCCAAGGCAAGCAATGCAAGCCCGGGTTTATGCTGTCACACCTGAAGAGGTGGATGATGAGGCACCAGCGACCCATGATACTGGAGTAATTACAGGTATGGATTAATTTCATTTTAAGTTGGATTTAATTTTTGGTGTATTTGGTTTCTCCTTTGTTTTTTTGGATTTCATGGGTTAATGTGTTTGGTTCAGGAAGAGTCCGTTTATATGAGTTTTATGCTTGCACTTTGTTTGATTCGGGTGCTTCACAGTCATTTGTATCTTCCACGTTTGCTCGGATGTGTAATTTGGTCACAGAACCCTTGCCAAAGTCATTGGTAGTGGCTCTACCCGATGGTGAAATGGTGTGGTGTTCCAAGGTTGCTTTGGGATGCCCGTTAAATTTTGATGGGAGGTTCTTGGATGCTGATTTGGTGGTGCTTAAGCTGTTGGGTTTTGATATCATCCTCGGGATGGATTGGCTATACCGATATTCTGTGAGTATTAATTGCAGAAGTCGGGTAATTACCTTTCAGCTTCTAGATGGTGATTGTTTGGAATTTGCGGGGAGTAAGTTAAAAGAAAAGCCGGTAATTATATCGGCAATTCAAGTAAGAATAGAGATTGCATGGGGAGTGGATGCATTTTTAGTTCAGATGGTGTCTACGCCGTCCGAGAAGAAGTCTTTGGTAGACATTCCAGTTGTGGAAGAATTCCCCGATGTACTTGTGGATGACTTGCCTGGACTACCCCCTGTTCGGGAAATAGAGTTTGTTATAGACTTGGAACCTGGAGCGGCTCCTGTACATAAAACTCCTTATCGCATGGCACCGGTTGAATTAAAAGAGTTGAAAACTCAGTTGCAAGAGCTGGTAGATAAGGGATTTATTCAACCTAGTACGTCGTCGTGGGGTGCGCCAGTTTTGTTTGTTAAAAAAAAAGATGGAACCCTCCGTATGTGCATTGATTATCGGGAATTAAATAAGGTGACCATCAAAAATAAATATCCTCTCCCACGTATCGACGATTTATTTGATCAGCTTCAAGGAGCAGTTGTGATCTCTAAAATTGATTTGAGGTCGGGATACTACCAGCTGAGGATCAGAGACAAGGATGTGCCTAAAATTGCTTTCAGGTCGAGGTATGGGCATTATGAATTTAAGGTGATGCCGTTTGGGTTAGCTAATGCCTCTGCTGCTTTCATGGATTTAATTAATCGAGTATTTCGACCTTATCTGGATTCCTTTGTGGTAGTATTCATTGATGATATTCTGATTTATTCCTGAGATGTTGAAGAGCATGTGTATCATCTTCGTCTGGTACTTGGGAAATTGAGAGAACACTAGTTATACGTCAAGCTCAGCAAGTGTGAATTCTGGTTGGAGGAAGTCAGATTTCTTGGGCATGTGATTTCCCGAGACGGAATAGCGGTTGATCCTAGTAAGGTGGAAGTCATTTTGTCATGGCCGCGTCTGACTTCAGTGCGCAAGATCCAGAGTTTCTTGGGACTTGCCAGATAGTACCGAAGATTTGTGGAGGGATTTGCTCGCCTATCCGGACCTCTCACAGCTTTGACTCAGAAGAATGCAGAATTTGTTTGGTCAGATAAGTGTGAGAGAAGCTTCCAAAAATTAAAGAACAGGTTAACGATGGCACCAGTGTTAGCGCTTCCAGAACCGCAAAAGCCATTTGTAGTCTTCAATGATGCGTCTAAGTTTGGTTTGGGTTGTGTCCTTATGCAGGAAGGACGGGTTGTTGCCTATGCATCTCGTCAGCTAAAGGACCATGAGAAGAATTATCCGACGCATGATTTAGAATTGGCTGCGATTGTTTTTGCTCTTAAGATTTGGCGACACTTTTTGTACGAGGAAGCTTGTGAAGTATACACCGATCACAAGAGCCTGAAGCACTTGTTTTCCCAGAAAAATCTGAATATGAGGCAGAGGCGATGGCTAGAGCTAATCAGTGACTACCAGTGTGAGATCAAGTATCATCCGGGAAAGGCTAATATAGTTGCTGATGCTTTGAGCCGAAAGTCGCACTTGGAAGATGAAGCCGAGCCGTCGGAATTGGATTCTTTGCTTTGTGGGATGAGAAGGCTCCTTATTGAGAGTTCGCAGCAAGAAGAGATTTTATCTTCAGTTCTTGATATTCGGGTAACTGATTTTGAAGAATTGAAGACTCTTCAAAGGAAGGATCCGAAGCTGCTGAATATCAGAAAAAGAGTCAGAAAATCTCGAGGGCCGTTGCATTATAGCATGGATAAAGATGGAATACTTCAGTTCCGAGATCGCAGAGTGGTCCCTAAAGATTCAGAATTCAAGGAGCGGATCATGGCAGAAGCTCATGTGGCCCCTTATTCAGTTCATCCCAGCAGTACAAAGATGTATCGGGACTTGAAGGAAAATTATTGGTGGGATGGAATGAAGAGGGATATTGCCTTGTATGTTGAGAAATGTCATACATGCCGTCAAGTGAAGGCCGAGCATCAAAGACCCGCAGGTATACTCCAACCCCTCCCTATTCCTGAGTGGAAATGGGATGACATCACGATGGATTTTGTAGTGGGTTTGCCGAGAACGCCTAGTGGGAAAAATTCTGTTTGGGTGATTGTTGACCGGTTAATGAAGAGTGCTCATTTCTTGCCTGTTAATAACACCGACTCCTTGGGTAAGTTGACACGCTTGTACGTGAAAGAAATAGTGCGGCTGCACGACATACCAAAGAGTATAGTGTCGGATCGAGACCCAAGGTTCACGTCGCAGTTCTGGAAGAGTTTGCAGGCAGCTTTGGGTACTAAGTTCAAGTTCGGTACTGCATATCACCCGCAGACAGACGGTCAATCAGAGCACACCATTCAGACCCTTGAAGACATGTTGCGAGCATGTATCATGGAATTTCAAGGGAGTTGGGAAAACCATTTGCCGCTCATTGACTTTGCATATAATAACAGCTTCCATGCGACCATTCAGATGGCTCCCTATGAAGCTCTTTACAGGAGGAAGTGCATATCGCCCTTGTGCTGGGATGAAGTCGGGGAGAGTAGGATAATTGGACCCGAAATAATTCAAGAGATGCAAAGCCAAGTTTGGATCATCAGAGATAAAATGGCGGCAGCTCAGAGTCGCCAGAAAAGCTACGCTGATACCAGGAGGAGAGATTTATCTTTTGAAGTAGGTGATTGGGTTTATCTCAAAGTCTCTTCCATGAGAGGTGTTAAGCGTTTTGGTAAGAAGAGGAAATTGGATCCAAGGTATGTCGGCCCTTTTCAGATTCTGGAGAAGGTAGGATCCGTCGCCTATAGAGTTGCTTTGCCAGAATATTTTGGGGATATTCATGACGTCTTCCACGTATCATCCCTGAAGAAGAGCTTTAGACAGCAAGAGCCACACTTCTTCGACCCAGAGGGCATTCAGTTGCAACTAGATCTCACTTATGAAGTTGTTCCGTCGCAGATCATGGATTGGAAGGAGCAACAGTTGAGGTCCAAGACGATACCTTTGGTTAAGGTGGCTTGGGGAGATCCGTTAGCTCAAGACTTCTCTTGAGAGAGAGTAGCAGACATGAGGGAGCAGTATCCATACTTGTTTGAATAAACGAAGGTACGTATCTTAATCTTGGTCACAGATGGTTTATGTGATTTTATGTGGCTTGTTTTAAGTTGGTGGTTGATCTTGCAAATTTCGAGGACGAAATTTGTTTTAAGGGGGGGAGGATGTGATGACCCGCTTTTGCATGTATTTTCACTGAAGGGTTGTTTTTAATTTAATTAATATATTAGTTTATTTATTTTAAATTATTACGTTTTAAAATTATTATTTTTATTTATTTGATGTTGTGTTTTTTTTATTTAGTCGTTTTACGATTTTTAATCTCGTTTTCGGCGGATTTGTTTTGTTTTCCGAAGTGAGGATTGGACCTCATTTCTTTCCTACATCTTTTCTTTTCCCTTTTTCCTTTTTCTCTTTTTCTCTTTTCTTTCTTTTTCTTTTTTCTTCTTTCTTTTTCTCCCTTTTTTCTTTCTCCCCCGAGCCTCCCGTGCGTCGACCCTCTCTCTCTCCTCTCCTTCACGCCGTTCGACCATCAGCCCTGACCCATTGCCATCCGGCCACCGTGGTCGACACCACCCCCGCCGGTCGACTCCCCTCCAACCGGTGCACCATCCCACCGAATCCCAGCCCCAGCCGTGCCGTCGTTTAGCTGGAAATAGCCCTTTAAGTCCCACGGATTTTGCTCCGATCCGCCGCCGTCGCTCCACCTCCGGCCACCACCTCTTCACCACTTCATCACTGACTCCTTGCCGTCCTAACCCACCCATTTCCAGCCTCTAATAGTCACCGGAACAGCTCCCACGAGCTAGCTTTTCATTTTGGAAAATCCGGCCATCAACCACCGTTTTCGCCGCCACCCACGGCCGACCTCCACTTCCACTAGCTTCATAAACATCCTTAGACCATTTTCTATCAATCCTAGAGCCTTGGTTTGTCCCTGTTCAAAAGTGGGTATTTTACAACCCACAACCACAGTGAAATTTTACTGTTACGTTGCTTTCCTTCCGCCGTTTGCAACGCCGCAAGCTTTCTAAAAATATCATATAGCACAGTAAGTATTTTCCAAACCCTACTTTCAGATTTAAATATATTTTGCTCATTCAATAATTATTTATCTACTGGTTGGTTGATTCTGGACTGAGTCCGAGGAGTTCCGGCGTCGGATGGTTTGAGGACGGAGTGCTTGGTTTAGTTGATTTATGGATGGTTGATTATTTTGTGCATTGATATCGCATTTACATGGTGCATGCACATGCATTTTTATTTAATTGAGAAAAGCCTGTTTTATTTGCTAAGTGGTTTTTCGGGTGTGTGTATCACGACCCCAAGCCGGGATGGGGTATTATCTCAGTGGAGCTCCTCTGGTCACTCAAAGCGGAATAAACTGAGTGACGTCCCTTGAGTTGTCGCTGGGCGACGACGGGAGCGGGGGTTAGGGGATGCTTGGCTACGAACGCGCCGGGCGCGGAATCGGGCATCGCTCTACGCACTGACTCCGTGGCCCTTCGCTGACGAGGGCTAGAGGATGCTTGGCTACGAAAGCGCGGGGCGCGGAACTGGACATCGCTCGTTAGGTGTCACATGCGTGGTCGTAACCTGCGGTGTGGCACTGGAGTCAGGGTGTGCAGATGACCCCTGGGGGAGGTCATGGTGCATACGGATTAATTGGATAATGGTTTGAGATGGATATGGACCAAATGTGACTTTTGGCGTGATTATTTGGAAAGGATATGTTTTTGGGCCAAATGGGATTTTTGGCGTGCGTGGAAAAAAATATGTTTTTATGGGTTTTGAGATGTGGTTTATGAAACATGTGCATTGGGCATACTTCATGCATATTGTTTGAGTTTTATATGTTTTTATCTGGTGAGTTTTATATGTTTTTATCTGGTGGCCATTTTTTATTCCGTAGATTTTGGTGCGGGGTTCAAGGAGGAGGAGGAAGCTGAGCCCGAGGATGCGGCTCAGCCGGAGTTTTGAGTTGAAGTTGTGCTTTGTAGCTGTTTTTAAAACTATATTTGTGTTATGTAATATTTTATTTATGTATGTTTTAAACAGCTTGTATTATATTAAGAAAAATTCTGGTACTTAGTTATATGACTTTCGTTATCCGCTGCGTTTCCTTTTGCATATTTGTTGCTCTTACACACACTTGGCACTCGTCGATAGGGTGGTAACCCGGGTTGTCATCATCCGGACGTCTCGATTTCTCCGTGTCCGTGCGTGGGGATTTGGGGGCTTCACAGTTCTTCAATCTATTCCCACTTACACTATGAGTGTGTTTAAGATGCCCAAACGTCTATGTGATGATATTAATGGCATGTTTTCGAAATTTTGGTGGGGCAAGCAGAAAACTGAAGGGGGAATACAATGGAGGAAGTGGGCAAGATGGGTGTTCATAAAGGAAAAGGTGGATTGGGGTTTAGGGACTTGGAGAGTTTTAATCTAGCTCTCTTAGCAAAGCAGGGATGGAGAATCATCAAGAATCCTGGATCACTTGCAGCAGTGGTTTTCAAGGAAAAATATTTTAGGCACTAAAGTTTTATGGAGGCTAAGCTTGGGTCACAACCATCTCTCATATGGAAAAGTATTTGGTGGGCTAAAGATTTGTTGTAAGAAGGCTTAAGGTGGAAAGTGGGGGATGGAAGCAAGATAAAGATATGGGGTGACAAGTGGTTATCTACCCCTACCTCCTATACTGTCCAGTCACCAATGGGGCTGCTCACTGGTGAATCTCGGGTTGAGGAGCTAATTGACAATCAGCAAAGAATTTGGGATGAAGGAAAAATTAGATCCATATTCTCAGGTGATGAGGTTGAGCAGATTTTAAGCATACCATTGAGCAAAGGTAAGATACAAGATAAACTTATTTGGGGTCCATCAAAGAAGGGTCTATTTACAGTTAACAGTGCATATTACCTGCAATTGGAAAGACTAAAAAATAGGAAAGGTGGGTCCTCAAAGGAAGAAAAGATTGAAAAGTGGTGGAGTACATGGGATTTGGAAGTGCCAAGGGTTGTCAAATTCTTCATGTGGAGGGCAGGGAATGATCTATTACCCACTAAAAAGAACCTTTTCAAAAGGAAAATAGTAGATGAGCAAGGGTGTCCTTTATGTGGTGCAGGAAGTGAAACTGATATGCATGCTCTTTGGGAATGTACAGTTGCAAATGACGTGTGGTCAGACCCTCAAAGCCTGGTTCAAAAATAGAACAGCACAGAACAAGATTTCCTTCATTTGTGGGAAAAATTAATGTTAAGATTGAATAAAAACCAGTTGGAGGAGATGGCAGTAGCTTTTAGAAAGATATGGTTCAGGAGGAATGACTATGTTTTTGATAAAAGGCTTTCATGCCCAACAAGACTCCTTAGAACAGCAAAAGAGTGCCTTGAAGAGTTTCAGCAATCCCAAAGAATCAAGAAGAAGGAAGGTCAGGCATCAAGATCCAACTCAATGCAGAAAATCTGGAAAAAAACCAGCCCGAGGGATAGTTAAGGTGAATTGGGATGCCTCATTGGATCAAAGAATGAAACGGATGGGAGTGGGAATCATAGCCAGAGATGAAGAGGGAGAAGCTTTAGTAGCCATGTGTGATCAAAGACAACATGTACAGAATCTAGCAATAGTAGAGGGTTATGCACTGTGGAAGGCGATGGAGCTATGTAATGATCTTAATATTCAGAAGGTCATCTTTGAAGGTGATGCAAAAGCTGTTATTCTAGCAGTTTTGAGTAATGAGGAAGATTTATCAGTTGGTGGTTCATTGATTGACGATATACGGTCTGTTCTTGCAAACAGACCAGATTGGTCTATACAATTTACTTATAGGAAAATGAATAATGTAGCCCATGGTTTAGCCAAAGAAGCTTTAAGTTTAGAAGGAAAAAAGGTTTGGATAGAAGAAGTCCCAACTTGTATTGCAGCTTGCTTGGATAAAGAAAAACAGTGTACTGGTTAAAGTTTTGTTAATAAAATGATGAGGTATTACTTTAAAAAAAAAAAAGATCTCTACATAAGTGATTTCTAAAAATCTAATATCAATGTCTCTCTTTATTTTTTTTAATGTGTTTTATTTACTATTTATTTCATAGATGAGCATATAAGCATCATATCTGGCCATCATTGTGGCCTATTTGACGATATTGTTTGGATCTCAAATTCATCTCATCTAATCATTATAACTTTTCTAAATTTCATCATAAAATATAATAAAAAATTCAATATTTTCAAATCTCAAAATAATAATAATATTAAAAATAATACTCTAATAATATTTTATTCAACTTCATCTCAACTCTGCTTAACATCTAAACGTAACTACCTCTCACCCATCGAGAAATTGCATCAGCTTAAATTGTAATAAATAATGAAAACAAAATCAAAGAGATGTCTTGATATATAGTATAATAAGTATTTTTAAAAACAGTTTCTTTAAAAAAATCTTGCTGCGCTGCATTGGCTGGTAGTGACTAGTGGGAGACCTACACTCTGTGGCGGTCGAGTTTTAGCTACCACGGGACGACCATGATTAGGTTGCCTTTGATAGTTTCTAGCGGTCACTAGAAGTTGCCCAGCCACCCATGGTAGCTACCGAGGTGGCCGTTTTAACTCTTTCTTTTGTTTTAAACTTTTGTTAAAGAATTTATATTTGAAAATTGATACTTGGCTCCATATGTTTTCTCTCTCAAAATTACTGTTCGAATATTTTATTTTATTTTTTATTTATTTTTAATAATTATGGAAATAACTATTAGTGAAGTAATGTATTTTTTTATTTTTAAAATGTTTGAAATAAATAAATAAATAAGCAAATAAAAGGTTTAATTTGTACTAATGGTAAGTTTAAGGGGGCAAACTCATAGAGCTGAGTAGCAACACTCTTTACATTTACAGATATAGTTTTTTTTTTTTTTAAAGTTTTCTAGTGTTTCTAAAAAATTTAAAGTGTTTTAATTATATTATGCGTGTACAATTTATGTTTGGGAATGAGAACTTAAAATGGAGGAAGCCAAATTTAATACCCCTCATTCGACAATATCGAGAAGGCCTTATGACACCAATAGCTAAGATATGTAATTTTTACTAAATTAAATAAAGCATTATCATATTTTTTTCTCATTAATAAATTTATTAATTGTTTAAATTATTTTCATGTTCTTTTATTGTGATGGACTCATTAAATTCATTATTTCTTGCTTAAATTAAGTAATTACTTCATTTTTAGTTTATTTAAAAAAAGTTACTTGTTTTTCGAACGAGGTTAGAATTTATTTAGTTTGTCCAAGTGAGGGTTCCGGTGGATTCAACTTGTCCTCGTCAAATTGGATGGTGTCCGTATATACATCCATGACAATGAACATTAAATAAATATAGAGGAAATAAACAGAGAGAGATAGATTATGTGGTTCAACACCAGGCCTACATCCACAGGATTTCAAGAAGGAGAGGATTAGGACTGTTCATCTAGGTTTCAACCTGGAAATTCAGGTACACCCGGGCCGGAACCTAGGTCTCAAATCAGGGCCGAGTTCCAGACCGGGTTAAGCCGGGTCAGACCTGGTCCAAAACTTGGATGTATTCGGGTTTTGAAAAATCTATATGAACCTTTGTTTTTTTTAACCTGTATCAGATTTTAGCCACTATGATTATGTGATTATGAATTTAACTTGATCATGTTTTGCAATTTTTACAACAATTGTCAAGATCCAAACCAACCATAGAAATGATATAATGCTACAAAAGTTACAAGCACATACTTGATTAACAAACAAAATGACAAAACAAATCTACAAAAATACGTCAAGAATACAACTAGCCAAAAGTAATGCTTCAAATATGCTTGAATCCAGTGAAGAGGAGCACATGAGCAACAGCATATGACAACCCATAAGACAACAAAACAAGAATCAAAGAAGATAAATCAGTTTATTTATAGAAGGCTGTAGTAATTTTCTCAGCATAATATCAACTTATAGCAAGAACTATGTGCAGATTTTATCAAACCTATTCCATTTATTCTCCAATAGATAAACACTTTTCTTTGAATCTTTTGCTTTAGCAATATTCTCTTTCTTTTCCCTTTGTATTCTAATTTGTAATCAATGCTTTATCTATTTTGTTCACACATTTATGTTATTTTTGGACGAGTAAGGTAATCTTATTCAAAATTAAGAAAGACATCAATTAACAACAAAAATACAGCATAACTTAAGGTACAAGAGAAGAGTGGTCCTTCAAAGGGAACAAACAAAACCAATACAGCAATCTGCACAGCTGGAAACATCTAGTGCAGCAACCAGTATTAAAAGGAGCTAGAATAAATGTGATGACCCGCTTTCACGTGTTTTTCACTGAAGGGTTGTTTTTAATTTAATTAATATATTAGTTTATTTATTTTAAATTATTGTGTTTTAAATTGGTTTTTAATTTAATTTAATTTATTTGAGGTTGTGTTTTGTTTCTTTAAGTTGTTTTGTGGTTTTAATCTTTTGGCGGTTTGTTTCGTTTTCCCGGAGTGAGGACTGGACCTCATCTCTTTTCACATCTTTTTTTTCCTTTTTTCTCTTTTTTCCTTTTTTCTTTTTCCCTTCTTTTCCTTTTTCCTTCTTTTTTTCTTTTTTTTTCTTTTTCTTTTTCTCTCTTCTCTCTCCCCGATCCGGACCCCCCCCCCCCCGTGCTCTCTCTCTCCTCCCTCTCCCTCACGCCGGCGTCACCTTCCCCAGCCCCTACCACCGCCGTCCGGCCACCGTTCGGCCTCCCACCGGTCCCATTCTCTTCCTCTCCCTCCGGTGCACCACCCCTCCAAAACCCACCCCCAACCGGCCGGCCATTTGGCCGGAAAAAGCTTCCAAAGGGCGCACGGATTTCACTCCGATCCGCCGCCGTCGCTCCACCTCCGGCCACCATTTCTTCACCACTTCATCACCGGTCCCTTGCCGTCCTAACCCACCCATTTCCGGCCTCCAACGACCACCGGAGCAGCTCCCACGAGCTTGTTTTCCGATTTGCCATTTTCGGCCATTTCCGGCCATTCCGCCGCCACCCACGGCCGTCCGTCACTTCCAATAGCTTCACAACCACCTCTAGACCATTCCCTATCAATCCCGTGTCCTAGTTTGTCCCCGTTCAAAAGTGGGTTTTTCAGACCCACGGCCACAGTGAATTTTCACTGTGACGTTGCTGTTTTTCCGCCGTTTGCAACGCCGCTTGTTTTCTAAAATTGCCGTATAGCGCTGTAAGTATTTTCCAAACCCTATTTTCAGATTTAAATATATATCGTTCATTCAATTATTTACTGTTGTTGGTTGTTGATTCCGGACTGAGTCCGAGGAGTTTCGGGGGTCGGATGGATGGAGGACGGAGTTGCCTGTTTATTTGTTTTATATTGTTGGATTATTTTATTATGCATTGTTATGGCATTACATGGTGCATGCACGTGTGTTTGTGGATTTATGTGAAAAGCCTGTGTTTTGGCGTGAGTGGTTTTACGGGTGCGTGTGTATCACGAGCCCAAGCCGGGATGGGTTATTATCTCGGTGGAGCTCCTCTGGTCACTCGGGAGCGGAATAAACTGAGTGATGTCCCCTGAGTTGTCGAGAGAGATGACGGGAGCGGGGCTAGGGGATGCTTGGCTACGAACGTGCCGGGCATGGAACCGGGCATCGCCCTACTCACCGACTCCGTGGCCCTTCGCTGGCGAGGGCTAGAGGATGCTTGGCTACGCACGCGCGGGAGGCGCGGAACTGGGCATCGCTCGTTAGGTGTCACATGCGTGGTGGTACTCTGCGGTGTGACACTGGAGCCAGGGTGTGCGGATGACCCCTAGGGGAGGTCATGGCGTATACGGTTAAAATGGGATAATGGATTATGAGGCCAAATGGGACTTTTGGCGTGGGCCAGATGGACTTCTGGCGAGATATTGGGCCGGATGGACTTCTGGCGAGATATTGGGCCAAATGGACTTTTGGCGGCCAAATGTGACTTTTGGCGTGTTTTTCGGAAAGGATGTGTTTTTGGGCCAAATGGGTTTTTTGGCGTGTGTGAAAAACTTGGGTTTTTGTGGGCTTTGTGCATTGGGCATGTTTCATGCATCTTGTATGAGTTTTATGTGTTTTTATCTGGTAGTGTTTGGGTTTTACTTACCTGCGGTACCATTCGTGGTTCCGTAGCTTTTGGTGCAGAGTTAGAGGACGAAGAGGAGGAGGCTGAGCCCGAGGATGCGGCTCCGCCGGGTTGCTGATGCTATCTTTATATTTGTTTAAAACTGTATTCGTGTTTTGTAATATTTATCTATGTATGTTTTAAACAGCTTGTATTACGTTAAGAAAAATTCTGGTACTTAGTTATGACTTTCTTTATCCGCTGCGAGTTTCTCTGTACACATCTGTTGCCTTGCACACACTCGGCACCCGACGATGGGATGGTGACCCGGGTTGTCACCATCCGGACGTCTCAATTTCCCCGTGTTCGGGCGTGGGGATTTTGGGGGCGTCACAGGTGGTATCAGAGCGGTTTGGCTCTGGGTAAAACCACATGTCCCATAGGGAGTACCAGAATGTTTTAAAGTTGTGTTTTAAAATTTATGTTAAGTAAAGTTGCTATTTGATTTGTTTTATTTGTTTGAACTTGTTTGCTGTTTTGTTTATTTGGTTATGTTTTTGCATGCTGGTTTCTTTTGTTTCTTGCTGTATGGTGTTGGTTTTGGTTTTTGGTTTTATGGTGGTTTTATTTGTTTTCTTGAAGGAGGGTCCAGTAGCATGGTGCAAGCCGGATGCACCTATGAGCGCTTCCTGGCGCATAGGACCCCACACTTCACTGGAATTGAGGATCCACTTCAGGCTGGAAAATGGATCAAAGATCTGGAGAGAACCTTTGAGGTGTGTGGATGCACTGAGGCACAGCAAGTACTCTACGCCAGCTATCTCTTGCAAGGTACCGCTTCTGATTGGTGGGATACCAAGAGGGTGATGCTGGAATCGGAGTTGGGATCTTTCGCTGCGGTGACCTGGCAGCGTTTCAAGAGGGAGTTCAATGACCGCTTCTTTCCCGCATCGGTAAGGAAGCAAAAGGCAAGAGAGTTCTCCAATCTGGTCCAAGGGGGCGCGACAGTGGAGCTGTACGCCCGGAGGTTCATAGAACTTGAGCGGTTTGCTCCTCACCTTGTCGCCACTGAGGAGATGCGAGCAGATCGTTTCCAGGAGGGGCTACGCCATGACATACGCCGTATGGTGGTCAGCCATCGGATATCCACTTTTCAGGAATTAGTGGATGTGGCCACCCTGGGGGAGCGGGAAAATAATCTGAGTGTGGGCTCCCCTCCAGGGCATAAGAGGCGGAGTTTTTCTGGTGAAGGAAGCAGCTCGGGTTCGCCCCAGAAATTTGTTCAGCGGTACGGAACTCGACCTCAAACGTCCTCGGGTGTTCGTATGGGAGGCCGGGTGCCTATTTGTGGAGCTTGTAATAGGGCTCATGAGGGCGAGTGTCGGATGGGTAGTGGACCCCAGTGTTACCGGTGCGGTCAAGTGGGACATATTGCTCGGGATTGCCCCGTCAGAGTTCAAGGAAGCCGTGGAGGTAGACACGGTGGAAGAACCAACCCGAGACAAGCAGTGCAAGCCCGAGTCTGTGCTGTCATATCCGGAGATGTGGATGATGAGACACCAGCGACTCAGAATGCTGGAGTCATGGCAGGTATGAGTCTAATCTAATCATTCGTGATGAATGCCTTGGGTGGTTTTGTTTTGTTTTATATATATATTATCGAGGCTTAAAGAGAATGGCATGATCTGGGTGATCTTTTAGTGAAGTAGAATAATTGAGTCCTTTGGTTCCGTGGAGTTTATGAAATGGTCTATAGCGTAGTAGTTTGTAAGTTCAACAAATTTCAAGGATAGATTTTATGAAATTTCATTAAAGTTTTAAAGTTTGGGGCCTTATAGATTTTAGGAATATAAGTTTATGGTAATTAAGGTGTTAGGTTCGACAAGCTTTGGGGGGGGAAATAATTAAATTTCGAGTTTTAGATTTCGTGATTCGGATGAATAATTTGGTGGCAATTGGGGCTTTAGATTTTACAAGCTTTTAAGGTGAATGATTTGGATTAAAACCACCAATCTTGAGAATTTCAGAAAATGATTTACTATCTATTAATGTTTTAGAATTTGAAAGATTTGGGAGTCTTTTGTTCTATTATGGGATGTAAGTTCCTTGATCTTAGAAGTTCCGGAAGATGATTCTTATTTGATTAAAGGTTTTAGAATTGCAGAGTCGAAAGACTGATTTATAATGAGAATTGAGTTCTTAGTTTTACAGACTTAGTGCTGTAGCTTGATCTACTCTAGTGAGTGATTAGTTTGTAATCATTAAAAATGAGGTTGATTCGAGTTGAGTTGTTGATGTGAAAGTTTTTCTAGAGTGGATTCCTTTGAGGATTGGAAGTAATGATCCAATTAGTGTTTTTCTTTGAGGATTGAAGATATCGAGCTAGTTTAGAAAATGATTATTGTTAACTCGAGGTTTTGGAAACAATAGTTTAATTGTTGGTATTGAATTTGACCGAAGTTGAGACCTCATGTTCTGGAGACCTTTAGGAACGGATTATTAGTAGGTTTAAGGTCATTTTCAGTATAAAGTTTTAAGCGGTAGCTATTTGCTAATGTTAAAGTATAAGTTAAGCAAATATAGGAATGATTCATGTTGATTTGCGGATATAAGTCGAGATGATGGAAATAGAGGTAATAGACTATTTGTGTGTTGGAATGACTATTAGTTTCGGCTAAGGACGTATGAGATCGACACGTGATAGTGGTGAATAGATTGGAGTGTTCAGTCGAAACGTGTTACTCAATGGTATGTTGGTTGGCAATAATTGTTATAGCTCGAGGTTATAGTGATAGGTTTTAGGATTGATTCATACCGAGTGAGGATAATAGATGATGCAAGTTTTAGAAAATGAATTTTTGTTTATTTTGAGGATAAGGTACGGATGTTGGAAATGGAAGTGATGGATCACTTATACGTTAGAATGATTATTGATCTTAGCTAAGGGGTACATGAGATCCATTTATAGTGGTGGTGAGGGTGTATGGATTTCGGAGAGTACAAATCCTAGTCTCTTTTTGGCTTTGAGTGGTTTGGTAAGTTGAATGGAATGTACAATTGAAGTGGGTTACCAATTGGAGTGATGGTTGGCATTAATGGTTGAGTCTATCTTCAAGAATTAATTGTGACTTAAGGTCACACAGGAATTTAAATTGGTGAGGCTATACTTTTCTTTGGAGATCAAGTATCTAGTTGGGAGAATTGGGGATATGGTTATATAGCTTGAAAGGAGATCGTTAAGTCACCATGTGTGGAGTATGAAGTAATGGATCTTGGAAGTTGAAACCTATGCATCAAAGGTGGGTAGCATGATCATATGTATGAAGTAATAAAACATTAGGACTCATGAGTGTTGTTTAATAGTTTTGATGGATTGAAGATCTAAACAGTATGGCCTGTCTTGAGATTTATTTGTGAAGTGCTATTGAAGGAATTAGTTGTGCTAAAACTAAAGTTTTTGAGGGTATAAGTAGGTGGGTGAGTTATCAAGAGCGTTTTGATTATGTCTAGGCGAAGTCAATGGGAGTTTATAGTGAGCTAGTTATTGCAAGATTCGATGTTATTCAAAATATAGGTTATGAGCTTGAAGTGTGGGATATCGGATAGCGGTTATAGGCGCTCTTGTTGGTTGGCGGGGAAGGACTTGGGCCTTTCGGAGATGTTCCTTATCGTTAGAAGAGACAGGTGTATTTTGGGGATGATGTTATATGTTTTCAAATTAGGGCCTGGAGGTTGTTTAGTACTGGGTTCTGTCATCAATCAATGGACATATTTTTGTGGAATCTTGATTTTCGTTTGGGGCAGCGATGGCCACCCGAGGAAGGAGTGGAGATTTGTGTTTTTTGGAAGTATATGATTTTCTATGGAAATGTGGTAAAGGTTTTTTTGTGGTTAGGTGTGGCTTGAGCTTATACTTCATGATATTAATTTTGAGGATATAGCCTTTATGTATTTTGGTGAGTTATCAGAGTGTGCGCGAAAGCGTGATTTTTGGAGATTCTTAGGAGTTCAAATTTGTGTTGATTTTGAAGATTTAGTAGTGATTCGAAGTTTTAATGAGAGATCAATCTTTTGGTCGTGCAATTTGGTTTTTGATGGTTAATTTTGGAAGTGGCTATTAGGTTACCAAGGTTGTAATAGGATGAAAATTCGGAAGGTAAAGCAGAGGCGTCGTCGATATTAGCAATTTATGGTGTGAAGTTAATAACCATTGGAATTGTTGGGAGTTGTCGATGATATGTATCTCTCAAATATGTTCGGAGTTGTATGTGGTATCTGTTTGGCGCTGATGGTTGACTTTGCAAATTTCGAGGACGAAATTTGTTTTTAAGGGGGGAAGGATGTGATGACCCGCTTTCACGTGTTTTTCACTGAAGGGTTGTTTTTAATTTAATTAATATATTAGTTTATTTATTTTAAATTATTGTGTTTTAAATTGGTTTTTAATTTAATTTAATTTATTTGAGGTTGTGTTTTGTTTCTTTAAGTTGTTTTGTGGTTTTAATCTTTTGGCGGTTTGTTTCGTTTTCCCGGAGTGAGGACTGGACCTCATCTCTTTTCACATCTTTTTTTTCCTTTTTTCTCTTTTTTCCTTTTTTCTTTTTCCCTTCTTTTCCTTTTTCCTTCTTTTTTTCTTTTTTTTTCTTTTTCTTTTTCTCTCTTCTCTCTCCCCGATCCGGACCCCCCCCCGTGCTCTCTCTCTCCTCCCTCTCCCTCACGCCGGCGTCACCTTCCCCAGCCCCTACCACCGCCGTCCGGCCACCGTTCGGCCTCCCACCGGTCCCATTCTCTTCCTCTCCCTCCGGTGCACCACCCCTCCAAAACCCACCCCCAACCGGCCGGCCATTTGGCCGGAAAAAGCTTCCAAAGGGCGCACGGATTTCACTCCGATCCGCCGCCGTCGCTCCACCTCCGGCCACCATTTCTTCACCACTTCATCACCGGTCCCTTGCCGTCCTAACCCACCCATTTCCGGCCTCCAACGACCACCGGAGCAGCTCCCACGAGCTTGTTTTCCGATTTGCCATTTTCGGCCATTTCCGGCCATTCCGCCGCCACCCACGGCCGTCCGTCACTTCCAATAGCTTCACAACCACCTCTAGACCATTCCCTATCAATCCCGTGTCCTAGTTTGTCCCCGTTCAAAAGTGGGTTTTTCAGACCCACGGCCACAGTGAATTTTCACTGTGACGTTGCTGTTTTTCCGCCGTTTGCAACGCCGCTTGTTTTCTAAAATTGCCGTATAGCGCTGTAAGTATTTTCCAAACCCTATTTTCAGATTTAAATATATATCGCTCATTCAATTATTTACTGTTGTTGGTTGTTGATTCCGGACTGAGTCCGAGGAGTTTCGGGGGTCGGATGGATGGAGGACGGAGTTGCCTGTTTATTTGTTTTATATTGTTGGATTATTTTATTATGCATTGTTATGGCATTACATGGTGCATGCACGTGTGTTTGTGGATTTATGTGAAAAGCCTGTGTTTTGGCGTGAGTGGTTTTACGGGTGCGTGTGTATCACGAGCCCAAGCCGGGATGGGTTATTATCTCGGTGGAGCTCCTCTGGTCACTCGGGAGCGGAATAAACTGAGTGATGTCCCCTGAGTTGTCGAGAGAGATGACGGGAGCGGGGCTAGGGGATGCTTGGCTACGAACGTGCCGGGCATGGAACCGGGCATCGCCCTACTCACCGACTCCGTGGCCCTTCGCTGGCGAGGGCTAGAGGATGCTTGGCTACGCACGCGCGGGAGGCGCGGAACTGGGCATCGCTCGTTAGGTGTCACATGCGTGGTGGTACTCTGCGGTGTGACACTGGAGCCAGGGTGTGCGGATGACCCCTAGGGGAGGTCATGGCGTATACGGTTAAAATGGGATAATGGATTATGAGGCCAAATGGGACTTTTGGCGTGGGCCAGATGGACTTCTGGCGAGATATTGGGCCGGATGGACTTCTGGCGAGATATTGGGCCAAATGGACTTTTGGCGGCCAAATGTGACTTTTGGCGTGTTTTTCGGAAAGGATGTGTTTTTGGGCCAAATGGGTTTTTTGGCGTGTGTGAAAAACTTGGGTTTTTGTGGGCTTTGTGCATTGGGCATGTTTCATGCATCTTGTATGAGTTTTATGTGTTTTTATCTGGTAGTGTTTGGGTTTTACTTACCTGCGGTACCATTCGTGGTTCCGTAGCTTTTGGTGCAGAGTTAGAGGACGAAGAGGAGGAGGCTGAGCCCGAGGATGCGGCTCCGCCGGGTTGCTGATGCTATCTTTATATTTGTTTAAAACTGTATTCGTGTTTTGTAATATTTATCTATGTATGTTTTAAACAGCTTGTATTACGTTAAGAAAAATTCTGGTACTTAGTTATGACTTTCTTTATCCGCTGCGAGTTTCTCTGTACACATCTGTTGCCTTGCACACAATCGGCACCCGACGATGGGATGGTGACCCGGGTTGTCACCATCCGGACGTCTCAATTTCCCCGTGTTCGGGCGTGGGGATTTTGGGGGCGTCACAATAAATATAACCACTCTCACCTCCAATACAGCAGGCTTGCATTTCTACCACAATAGCTAGGCATAACATAACCTTTCCACCACGAACAGCACAAGGCTGCAATAAAAACTAGCGATAAGTTTGCCATCAAAGAAGAGAGTACATCCACTATAGGGGACAGAGAACCCAGCCACAACCACACCAAGTTTTGAAAACAATGCTAGCACTTCAAAACGAGCCACCAACCAACATTACTTCAAAACAATAGAAGCAAATGATCCACACAACCATAAGTAAGAGCAGTCCAATAAGAAATCAAGGAGGCATCTCACCTAGATCACAACTACCAGAACTAATAAAGAACAACTTACTTTTCCAGAACAAAAGGCTCAAAGATAAAACATTATTAGTGCCAACAAAGCGTGAAGGGATAGTTTAATTGACTGAATTTATCCCTTTATATATTTTCAAAAATATAAGATCATTAGTACCATGCAAAGAGTGATTCTCAAACAATAGGTCAGAGATTTAAGTATCCTAATCAAATCAAATATTTAAGCTAGAAACATTAAACTGATAGAACCTCAATATATTTTTTTCCACAACATTATTCACATATATATCTTCAATACTGAGAATTAATTAATAGATAAATAGAACAAATAAAAATTTCACTTACTCTAGCTTTTTACAACATGCAGATTGGGAATGCTGATTCATAGCAGCCTTCGCTAAAGATAAAGCTAGATAATCATCTAAAAAAATATTATAAAAATAGAGTTAGATATATAATAAACTAACTTAGACAGATATTAAAAAAATATTTCAAGTTTTAAACTTATGTTCAAACTCCATCAACTCTATGTATTCTTCCAACTCCTAGATGTCGACGAGTTTGGTCCTTAATCAATTTTGGGTGCAAATAAGAGTTTTGACAGTTTGTGGAGATGCATTTACTCATTGTGTAATACTTTTATTCTATTGTAATATTTTTTTTTTTTATCATCATGAGTAGAGAAAAAAAAAAAAGATCAAGGAGAAATTTGTGGAGATGCCTTTGCATATTCATCTAAAGTATTTGAGAATTTGTTGTAATACTTTATGACTCGGCCACAAATGTGAAATCCCCAATCAAACTCAGCTAGAAATGTGAGCAATTTTAAATAGAAGATTACCAAAAACTAAGTAACTAAGCAAAACCCACCAATCTACTAAATAGAAGAGTGCAAAAAAGAGGCAAGTAGGCCATGTGACAAAACCAGAGCCATCTTAATGAGTAAATGAATAATAACATTTAAGCATGAGGCTTATAGCACAAACGAACAAAATCCCAAATTCCAAAATCAAGAGATGGAATAGCTAATAAAGCATGTGAAAAGGGTTTGGTTTTGCTCCCCAGTTCTCAAACAGACTCCAAAAGCTTCTAAATCATTGAAAATGAAGGAACTTGAAGGCAATTAAGGCAAAAAACTCTTAAACAACTGACATCTAGAATAGATGAAAGAAAAAATAACTAGCAATTAGATTTCATGCATAATAAATAAAAATCTGCTCTTTCTAGAAACTGCCCCATATCTAAATCTATCAAATTTAATAAACAAGGATGAAAGACACACAGTAGTGTGAGTTTCAGATCCTTCAAAGCCAAGAGAGGTTTAGAACTTTAGAGTGAGACTTGCGTCAAATGTTATAAAATCAAATGACCCAAAATATTCAAAAAAAAAAAAAAAGCAGAATAGGGAGATGCTTGCTCATGCGGAGAGGATTCAAAGAAGATTCAAGAACTAAATTATGAACTAAATTATGGGTAAGGACTCGAGATCAAAACACATCCTAAATACACCCATATAGACACAAAACAAATACCCAAAAGTGTCGGGCATCAAATTTACATTAAAACAAAAAGGACAACACTCTATAGAATATAGTAGACAAAAGTTACATTAAAAAAAAGCGTCCATCTAATCCATTTCGAATGCAAAAACAACCTAAACGGACCAAAGATTCTGAACAAAGTAAAGGTAACATAGTAGAAAAGCATTTAAGCAAGACCCAGAGAGAGCAGAAAAACTGATCGAACGGCACACAAGGATGAAGATGACAGAGCAAAGTGATGAAGAAGATGGTGCGACGTGAGGAAGGCGACGGCACGAGGATGAAGACCAGGCACGCAGATGAAGACAAGGCACGAGGATGGAAATGATGGCTAGGGTTTCGGAGAGACTGAGAAAGGGTTTTCGGCATAGAGATAATAGGGAGGGAGGGAGGGAGGGAGGGAGAGAGAGAGAGAGAGAGAGAGAGAGAGAGAGAGAGAGAGAGAGAGAGATACGGATTTTTTTTTTTTACATATATATACAAACCTGGTTAACTGGGTAAGACTCTGGAAATCGGGTTTCATACTCGGGTTTGGACCAAGTATAAGCAGTTTTGTACATGCGGGTTTTGGCTCAGGTCAAACACGGGCCAAAAACGGTAACCAGAAATCCGATTATCCGAGTTCTGGTCTGGGCCCAATAAAAACCGGCCTAGACAAACAGTCCTAGGGAGAATCCACTATAATATGCTTATTTACATTCTCTCATCATCTCTCGTTCTTACTGTACAATGGAGATCTAAGTTCTATCCTCTAGTTTTCATACCTTCGTTGGACTCTCTGTAGTAAGGTTGAAGAAGGTGAAGCCTTGAAGAAGCCTGGCCAAAACTAGTCGTCTGGTTCCCTATTCTCTTATTTTCTGCCCACTTTTACTTTATGTCACATCACTATTTCTTTCTTTTGACACTACATCCACCTTCATCCTTTTGTCGATTCATTCTTTCTTCTCATTCTTCCCTTACGATGAATCCCTCTTGTTATATTTTATCCCTTGCAAATACTTTAGGTACAAAACGATTTCATAAAAATAAATTTATAAACTAAAGTGTCTTGATGTGGTATATCAGATTGTAAACTAACTACTTTTATTTTATAGTAGATTTAACATATCACATAAAATCAATTCAGTTTTTAATTTTTTTTAATAAAATCTTTTTGTGGGTGTAATATTTATTGATCCACAAACTAGGTCCATCATAAGGAGAATTTGTTATCGCCACTAGCTTCATTTTTTTTTTTTTTATCTTTTTTATCAAATGGGAATTTTCAATACTAAGTTGAGAGAATAAACAAAACGTCCCAATATCATCAAGCTTGTTGCTGAAATAGTTTGTAGCAAATAGTTGGAAACTTATTAATCATACATAAGTTTGTTGTACAGTTATATATTATGGAATCTATTTCATATCTCTATCTCTTTTTCTAGTTGAAACTCTTAAATTTAATCAACTCTTTCAATACATTCTTTTTTGGGAGACATCAAGAGAATGTTTGCAGGTATATAGAAAATACGATTGACACATGGTTAAACAATAATCCATATGTATTAGAGTAAACACATGGCTCTGATCACTTTCCAAGATCACCCAATTGATTGATGAACTCATCCAAATTTGTATCTGAACTTCCTCCATTAACTGCACTTACGGCTGCAGCACTCAGCTCTTTGGCCAAGAGCCTCTCTGGCCTAGTCTCATCAATTGAGATGGCCAACAGCCGAGCCAAGTCGGCTGACTTCGGAATGTTCTGAGTGCCCTCACAAGCTCTGATTGCAACACCTAACTCATCCACCAACAACTTTGCGTTCGAGTACTGGTCCGCACCCATTGGCCATGTCAACATCACAACTCCCGCAGCAATCCCCTCCAGCACCGAGTTCCACCCGCAGTGAGTCACGAACACACCCACTGCTCGGTGGCTCAGTATTGAGACCTGCGGCGCCCATCCCCTTATCACAAATCCTCTGCCCTCCATGCGATCTTCGAACCCATCAGGAATCACGCCATGATCAGCATTCGCCTGCTGCTGCTCGTCTTTGCGAGGCACCCTCACGCACAAAACAAACTTGACGCCGCTTTGCTCTAACGCAGCAGTCAGCACATCCATCTGCCTTTGTGACAACACCGCACGGCTACCGAAGCAGACATAGACAACTGAGTTGTCTGGACGAGCATCCAGCCAATTCATTAGTTCATGGCCCGGTACAGAGCTTACTCCACCTCTAACAATGTATTCCTGTAAATCACCGTTCTCAGGAGGCAATACGGGTCCTACGGCCCACACACGATCATTTCCGAGTTCTTTCTTCAGATGAGTAAAGTAAACGCGCTCCAACTCCACGAACGAGTTGAACACCATCCCCCAACTCACCGTGTTGGCCAGCAAATCGTTTCTAAAAAATTCCAAATCCGAGTCCCCTTCTACGTTTTTATAATGTCCGGAAATCTGCCACCATGGGAATGCTGGGGAGTCCGGAATATTTGGAAACGAAACTTGGAAATTGATATCCTGATCTGGATCAGCGTTTTCGGGTGGATCGCGACACATAGAGAGAGCAACCGACATCGAAAAGGCACCAGAAGGTGAGAAGACTAACCGTCGAACGCCGAGCTCGCACGCAAGGTCTTGGGTCCAGCCAAGAAAGAGATCGGAGATAATAGCAACAGGAGGCGAGGAATGAGATCGAAACCATTGGAGGAGGATAGAATAGTGAAGGTCACGTAAGGCGCGCATGATTGCATAGAGCCTCTTCTTTGGAGGAGCTGTTATATCAGGGGATGGTAGAACCAAGTGCTTGAGAGAAGACGGGTGTGCGGAGAAGTAAGGTTGAAGCAGAGGAAGGTTAGAGGTGGTGACGAAAACGGTGACAGTGAGACCGCGAGTGAGCAGGCGGTTGAGGAGGTCAAGCAGAGGTATAATATGACCTGAACTTAGGAAGGGATAAGCGGCGATGTGCACGCCATTGGTTGACATGGATGAGATCGTAACTTTGGGGCGGCTATTCGGGGGGCAATGGCTCTAGAGTCTAAACCCTGAGAAGCTTGTGCTGCTTGTTTATAAACTGTTGAAGAAAATATGAAATTAAGGTGATTTGATATTATCTTAACTTAATTTTTGTAGTATTTAAGGTGTTTAAATTATCTTATCTTATTGTAATTTTTTTATAAATAGGAATATTTGTCTAGTATTTAATAATGATTTAGAAAGTGAAGGCATAGCCTTCAAAATTTATTTCCGTCTTTCTCTGTTCTTTCCCTTTTATTTTATATTATATTTTATTTTCTATAAACTCAAAGAAAAAACGAAAGAGTTGCGTGGGATTACTCCTCTTTCTCACTTGCTTTGCGTCATGAATGACGTCTTTACATTCACAGCCAATCTATCCACGGTAAAGAGGAAATTAGTATTTCCTGATCACAATGGTAGGTTCTCTCTTTACCTTTTGCCTGGCTAGAATCTGTCCATCGTGGAAACCTTCATGAAAGACGCATTTTTTTAAGCATTTTCAAAGAGAGAATAAGGTTCATATTGCACTGCTGTCATGAACTCTGCTGTAATTGCTATTCTGAGTGGTGTGTTGTAACAAGGAATCCATGGAAATATATATGGAAGCTGCGGTGATGAAAAGAAACGGTGTAGGAAAGGTGTTTGGGGAAAGGTTTCAGTGAGCCACACGTATATTGATAGTAGGAATTCTTTTTTTTTTTTTTTGTTATAAGTAAAAGAAAATCGATTACTCAAATAGTTAATCAAAAATGATTTGTGCAGTCGGGAAATGCAGTCGGCGTGCAGTCGACTGTAAAAAAAAAATTAATATGGAACCTATATGAAAAAAAAAATTATTTTTATAACTTTTTATAATTCATGTAGGTCCCCTTGAATATAAAATAATTTTTTTATAATTTTTTTTTATTCATTCCGTACAGCCGACTGCACGCCGACTGTATTTCCCGACTGTATGTAGCAAAGCCCATAGTTAATTAGTAGGAATTCTTATAGGGATTCCAAAACTTCCTATGAAAACTTTACAATTTTTCAAATATCCTCTTCTGATTCCTGGCACTCATAATTCATAACCATCGCATAGTACTCATCAGTCATCAGAATCGCTGTGTTCCTCTTCCCCACCCTGGGCAAGTGAAGTACGAGCAAACTCATAATAACAATCCAACGCCTGTCCATGCCACCCGTGTCCAATTCGGTCATATCCCGACACGTGGCCATGAGACACAGCGTCGTCGTCTTCGAGTGTGGTGACTAGGTCGGCAGCACCTGGGTGTAAAATTGATAAACCCACTCCTTCTTAATTTCCAGACCACCCACAACAGACTCTCTAACCAACTAGTAAAATTGATAAACTGATTTTTTTTTTTTTTTTTTTTTTTGGAAAGGAAAACTGGCTTCATTGATCATTGATCATTACAAGAACTCTCCTTATCAACAATTTGCTTAATGCAATCAGGTATGTTATCAATCCATACCAAACTAGTCTGTAAAGATAGACTTTCCCTAGCTAATAAATGGGCAACTTCATTATTGGATCTGTTTGTATACTGTACTGTCCATCCATTCCTCTGCTTAAGTAAAATTTTTAAATCCTCAATTAGACTACCATGGAAAGATAGTTCTTCTGTTGCCGAGTTAACTGCATTTACCACTGCTTGAGCATCCCCTTCAAACTGCACTTTAACCAACCGAAGCTCTCTGCACACTTCCATGGCCCTCCTCAGAGCATATGCCTCTGCTACCACAGGCAAATCTATGTGAAACTTTTGTTCTTCAACTGCCACCAAGAAGTCTCCATCTTCATCTCTCATAACTACCCCTATACCCACCTTCTTTTCCTTCTTTCTGACTGCTGCATCCCAGTTTACTTTGACATAGCCTGAGCTTGGTTTTATCCACCCTTTGGTTCTTTTACTAACCTCCTCAATTCTGCTGTGCTGAGCTTTGATCAACTGTTGAGCTTGCTGAAACTCGAGAATATCATTCTTTGCAACTCTTAAAACCTGACTTGGAGCTTTAAATTTATCCTCAAACACACTTTCATTCCTCCTCAGCCATAACCCCCTCATAACTGCTGTTGTGACTTCTAGTTCATTCTCATCAAGTGAGTCCCTTAATTTTCCCCACAGAACCAGTAAATCAGCTTCATTTGACTTCATTTTCTGCAACTTCTTTAAGTATTCTGACCATACATCGCATGCAGCTGGGCATTGCCAAATAACATGCATAATTGTCTCCTCCTCCCTTTTACAGATATGACATAATGGGTTACTTGTAATCTTCCTTGCAAAAAGATTCCTTTTGGTAGCCAGTAATTCATTTGCTGCTTTCCAAAAGAAAAGTTTAATTTTCTCAGGAACATTTAGCTTCCATAAACTATCCCAGCTCCTTCTCCTCTCATCTTGCATTGAAAATTCACCCCTTATGGCCTGCTTTCTTTCCTTATCCAGATAGTAAGCGCTTTTAACAGAAAACAGACCTTTGTTTGAGGGACCCCATATCATTCTATCCTCCACCCCCAACCTGCTCAGGGGCATACTGCATATATGGTATGCTTCCACTTCATTGAAAATGTTCTTGATTAAAGGCTCATTCCAGTTCCCTTGCTCAGTCAGCGATGCACACACAGGAGCTTCTCTATCTAGAATTTTAACTGGTGACTGCACCATGCCAGATGAAGGTAGAGCAAGCCATCTACACCCCCATATCTTGATCTTCTCCCCATTTCCCACCTTCCATCTCAGGCCCTCTTTTAGTAGCTTCACAGCATTCCACATACTCCTCCATAAGTAAGAAGGTCTATGTCCCAACTTTGCTGTCAAAAGGGACTTTTCCTTGAAATATTTTTCTTTCATAATCTTTGCAGCCATACTTTTGTCATTTTGAAGTAATCTCCATCCCTGTTTGGCCAATAAAGCCAGATTAAAGCTCTCTAAATCCCTATAACCCAACCCCCCTAGTCCCTTCTGTCTTCCCATTCTATCCTAGCTACACCATTGCATGCCTTTCCCTGTTTGGTGGTTGCCCCACCAAAACTTGCCCAACATAACATTGAGTTCCTTACATAGCTGCTTTGGGAGTTGGAAAACACTCATAGTATACGTGGGCACTGCCTGAAGGACTGCTTTGATCAGCTCTTCTTTCCCTGCTGCAGATAGGAAGGAGTTCTTCCAATTGTTTATCTTCTTCCATACTTTTTCTTTGATGCACCTGAAAGCATTGTACTTGGAACTACCCACAACTGGAGGTAAACCCAAATAAGATTCATAGGAGCCTCTCATTACAGCTCCACCACTTTGCATGATTTTCCTTTTCTCTTCCTCTTTTGAGTTAGAGCTAAATAACACTGCAGTCTTGTCTTGGTTCATGAATTGGCCTGAAGCTTTCTCATACTGCCAAAGGATACCCTTGATCTTCTCCCATTCCTCAAACTTGGCCCTTCCAAATAAAATGCAGTCATCTGCAAAGAGTAAATGGTTAACTCTAGTCGCTCCTCTGGAAACAGTTACACCTTTAGTCACACCTATCTGGTCTGAGAAGTTTAGTAGGGAACTAAGTCCCTCTGCACATAATAAAAACAAGTAAGGGGATAGGGGATCCCCTTGCCTCAGCCCTCTTGATGGCATGATCTTCTCTCCTGGCTTCCCATTGACAAGAACTGAGTATGAAACTGAAGACACACATTTCATAACCAACTCGATCCAACCAGCACAGAAACCCATTCTCTCCATGACAGCTTTCAAATAAGGCCACTCAATCCTATCATATGCTTTTGACATGTCAAGCTTAATGGCCATATGCTCTTCCTTCCCCTTCTTCCTCACTTTCATAGTATGCAACACCTCAAAAGCTACTAGAATGTTATCAGTGATTAATCTTTCAGGTATGAAGGCACTTTGATTAAGGGAGATGATGTCATTTAGCACTCTTTTTAATCTGTTTGCCAAGACTTTTGCCATTATTTTGTAGGCCACATTACACAGACTAATAGGTCTGTAGTCACTAGCCATTTTGGGTTCTTTTTTCTTGGGAATAAGGGTAATGTAAGTATAATTAGCAAGAGAGGATAGAGAATTACCATTCAACCAGGCCAAGACTGAGTTGCTGACTTCTTCTCCTACAAGGTGCCAGTATTTCTGGTAAAAACAGGCTCCAAAGCCATCGGGTCCAGGTGATTTGTAAGGTGCCATATGTTTAATAGCTGCCTCCACTTCAAATCTAGTAAAGGCTTTGGATAACTATTCATTCATTTTGCTTGTAACAGTAGGGTTCATCTTCCTTAAACAGACATCAATATCTTCCCTGCCAGGTTTTGAGGATGCAAACATCCTCTCAAAATAAGCCTTGAAAGTCCCTGCCAGTTCTTCTTGCCTTGTGTGTTTTCTATGGAACTCATCAGTTATTTCTTGAATCCTGTTTACCCTCCTTCTCTGGTTTGCACAGCAGTGAAAAAACTTGGTGTTTTTATCTCCAAGTTGATACCAATTCACCTTTGCCCTCTGCCTCCACTTCAAATCCTCCTTTGCCATCATGACTCCTAGTTCTTTTTGAAGGTCTTTTATAGCTGTTGTGTTGTGCTTGTCTTCTTGTTCTTGTAACCTTCTCAGTTGAGCAGTCTTTTCTGCTAGTAGCTTTTTCTGATCAGTAGCCATGAGCTTACTCCACCTCGAAAGGGCTCCTTCTGTCTTAGCCAGCTTGTGTAATATCTCCATGGTAGGTGTCCCTTCTTTGTTACCTTCTTCCCAAACTGTTTTGACAATTTCTTCACAATTACCATCAAAAGCCCAACTAGCTTCGAATCTAAACAGTTTCTTGTGTCTACCTCCCAAGTCTTATGGCAGAGATCCTGAACTGTCCGAGGGTTCCCAAGCCCTCGGCAGTTCCAACTTAGTGTTTTCATGGAGACAGGTGGGGCTGCAACACAGCCTCCACCAATTCAGTTGAACTACCAACCTGCAGTTCAGAAACACCACCTACCATCCACTTAGATTTTTTCTCTACTCTCTCATCCTCCTCCTTGTCTGCCCCTGATCTTAGCATCCTTTTTTAGGGTAAAAAGGATGCTGTAGAGCCCTCACCTCTCTTCCCAATCTCTCTTGCTCTTCTTTTCCAAACCCCCTCTCCCCATTGCTCTTGTAGCTACTTCTCCCGTGTCATTACTCACATCCACCCCCCCAGGCTCCTCTACACCTTGTTTTTGGAACCCCTTCTTAACCCCCAAGCCCTTACAGCCTTCACTTTCTCCAAGCTCTACTTTCTCTCTCAACCTGCTTTCCCCCTCGTCCACCACCTCTCCCTTTTTTTCACTCCCTTTCATGTTTGATAAAGCAATCTCCTGAGTGACAGGAACACACTCCACTTCGGATTCCACTCCCCTATCCTTTTCTTTCTCTGTCTCAAGCCTTCTTTCAGAATTATCACTACCTCCTTCACTGCATACCCCTTCTAAAGAGGCATTCATTGTTTTCTCCTTGTACCTCCACCCATCACTGTATTTTGCCCTGTTCCCAGTTCTTAACCATACCCCAAACTGAGCCTCACCCTCCTTCTCCCCCTTGCATCCTACCTCCTCATACACAATACATCCACATTGAAAACAAAAGTGAGGTAGTTTCTCATACCTCAAGGGGATCCAGTGGCTCTTCCCTTTCAAGTTGATGGTCCTCCCTCTGGCTAGTGGTTTCTGAATATCTATCTCTATTAGTACCCTTAGATAAAGTCCCCATCCACACCCATCTGCTCCTGTCTCAACCTCAATAACTCTCCCAATCGTGCCACCCACCATTTCCCCCTTGGATTTGTTCATACATTTGAGCGGCAGCTCAAACATTTGTATCCAGAAACTCTCAGTATTAAAATGCATCTTATATGGAGGGACATACCCATCATAGTCCCTTAGCACAAAAAGGTGGTCATCGAAGAGCCAGGGTCTACCCTCCATGATTATGTGCTTGTCTGTAACACTGCCAAATTCAACCACGAAGGTGTTTGGCCCAACTACATGGAAACGAGCCCTTCTACTGATCCTCCAGATTTTTTCCATAACCGATTCAATCACACCCTTGTTTACTTTTCTCTCAATCCAAACCTTCCCTATCAAGCACATCTCTTCCTTGAATTTGATTTCTTCCAGACTTTCATCATCCAACTCGATATTCAGAGCTTCCTCCTCCGACAACCTTAGTTTCTTCCACCGATCCTCTATTTCATTCATCTTATCACTGCCATTTTTGTTCTCTGGTTCACTGGTTCACTCTCCATTGAAAAACTCCCAAAAGAAGACTCGCCGTGCTGACCACCGTAGGCCACCACACTCTGCCTCAAGTCTGCTGCACAGACAACAAAACCGTTATGTTTCCTCACACCCCACCACCACAAATTCTGTTAGAATCTTGGTGGACCCCACTTCACCTCCTTTTCCTAGAGAGAAAAACGAGAGAAGACTTTTTTGTTGGCCTGATAAACTGATTAATGTAAAAAGTAAAGAACATCACAGTAAAACAAAACGCTTTGTTTGATGTTTTTAAGTCGCAAACGGTGCGTTTTACAAAGATCCACTACCAAACACTTGGTAAATAAAACATTGCCTTCTTGCTCTTTCAATGATAGAAACCTCTAACCCTGTTGCTATTTCTGAAATTCATTGAGAGAGAGAAGCTCCCCCCACTCTCTAAGGAAAAGCCAGAGCCGTCCAACAGCGAGGCTCCCCCTTCCCCCCTATGTCTTTCTGCTTTGTCTGGTTTCGTCTAGCTAGTTTTTTGCTTTGTCTGGTTTTGGAATAAGTTTGCTCGGTGATGGACTGTGGTGATGGCGGGATGTTGTGGCTCATGCGCATAGCCCAAACTCCCAATGGTTCATCCCTCTCTCTCTCCCTTTTTTCGGTCGACAACAGAGTTTGAAATGCAGTTATCCACGCACGAGAAGTGGTCAGAGAAAGAAAGGGAATGATGTTCTAGGTCGGTTGGTTTTTGAAAATGCTTTGGTTTCAAAGCATAAAACAGATGATAAAGTACACGGTGCACCCACAGTTTCAGAGCATAAAACAGAGGATCAATACACGGTGTACGTTACCAGAAGGTAACGATGGCCTCTGAAGTGGCGGAATGAGGTGCAGGGTGGTATGGGTCCTCGGCCGGGGCGGACCTACGTGCGGGATAGGAGCGGAAATGGTTAACTCGTGGATGTGCAGAAGCCGGTGATCTTGCCAAAGTGCAGCTCCAGTGAACCGCTTACGGTTGCCGGTGCCCGTGCGCTGGTGAACCCGTTGAAGAAGGGAGTCGGCGGCGGCAAAAGTATATGATGAAACCCTAGTTCCCTTTGCAATCAGACTTGGTCCATGGGCTTTGTTGTTTAATGGGCTCATGTGTTAAGACTGAGCCCATATGTTTTTGTTTTAGACTGGATCATATATTTTGCTTTTTATGTACTTTGTTTGTTTTAGTTTATAAATAATAAGAAATAGGCTATTGGACTTGAGGTCCATAGCAGTGGAGTCCCACTCCTCCTTTGGAGGAAGGTGGGTAGCTATCTCACTCCTCTATTGGAGAAAGGTGAGTGTTTGTACTCCTCCTCCTTGGGAGGGTGGAGCGTGTGAGTACCTCTCTTTTTCGGAAGAGAGGTTGTTTCAGTTCTGTTTTTTAACAGAGCGCATTCTCTATTGACTGTTGTCAATAGAGAGTATATAGAAGTTAAGACAATGTCCGCCATAAAGAAATTGATAGGCGGGGGAGCCCCTCACAGTTGAGCAGTTTGGCTAGTAATCTGGATTTTTTTGGTATTGATTAGTTGCAGTTGTAACTTTGGTTTCGTTGAATGGAATGAAGTCTATTTCAAAAAAAAAAAAAAAAAAATTGATAGAAACCTCTAGACTTGGTTCCTCAAAAACGTCTCGTATTGCTACTTCCTTCAAAACGTCCCTATTGCTTCCTTCTTCAAAATGCTACAATCCATTTGAATCCCACAATGCCATTTCCTTCTCAGACCTTCTTCTTCTTCTTCTTCTTTTCTCACTTCAATCATTCGACAGCCCACTGCAATGGATTCACTTCATCCCTTACATCATCGAGAGCCCCACCACATCGAGACCCCACCGAAACCACCACCTAGAACTTTTCGGGCCCCCTAGTCTATCGCGTCTCACGATGAGCTTCATCTCTTTCCCTCACGTTTCTCTCTCTATGTTTATCTCTCTATCTCTGTTTCCCTCTCTTATCACTTCTCATCTATCTCTCTCCCGCTCACATTCTCATGCTCTCTCTCTCGCTCATCACTCACTTTCTCTGCTGTGATCAATAGTCAATCTCTCTCTCAGTTTCTCTTCAGGTCGAGATTTGTTTCACATCTTTGTGCAACCGTAGCAGCCCAACTTCCAGCCGCCAGTTTCCTTCTTCTCTGTAAGCAGCCGCACTAGCTTTTCATTCTAGCTTTTTGTCTTGTATTGTGTTATGGTGCTTAGGTCGTTAGGTTTGTGAAAGTGTAGATTATAATTACTTGTTTATCATTAAAGCTCATTGTAAAACTCAATGTTTTATTCAAGTTTTGGTGCAAACCGTATGTTTTGAGTGGATTTGTTTTATGTAAGTAAATTTCAAGAATGCCCTTTAAACCTTGCAGTATAACCCCTTTCCATATGGCCTCTTGAAGTATTTGATGTGTTTTTACGTTGGTCCTTTACTTGTGGTAAGGAGGTTTAGTTTTCCAAAATTACAATTTTGTCCTCAATTTTGAAACGGGATGTTTTAAGGATTTATTTAAGTGGGTTTGTTTTTACTCAGTTCTATTTTATATATTTTTTTAGTGTGTTGCGATAAGTCATTTTGAAATAAAATGTTTTTGGATTGAGTTCAGGTTCTAAAACTATTTTGAGTCTGGTAATATTTTATTTTTTATTTCAAAGACTTTTCATTGTTAAATGGGTTGGGTTTATATTTTTTTTTTAAATAAACCTTGTGAATAAGTGGGAATTAGGTTGAGTGAATATTAGGTGGACATCTATGATTTTTGGGAAGTGACGATATTTTACGGTTACGAGAGTTGTTGATTATTTTTTTAGGAAAAATAGATTAGTTGGTATTTCAGGTTTAAGTTTTGATATACGTGTATGATTGAAAATTTATGGGAGTATGAGACTATTTTATAGGTGAAGATTGATTTTTGTTCAGTATTGTTGAGAAGAAATTATGTAAAAGCTAAGAAGATCAGGTAAGCAGGATTCATATACTAAACTTTGTATAAATATAAAATGAACTGGGGTTGTTTTATGAAAATGTGCATTTTATGTCATGAAAAGAATTATGAAAACAATCTCAGTTATTTGTTCGACATCATTCATGAATTCTAATGAAAAAGAAAGCACTTTTGTTATGACTGGTGTAGACATGAGCTTATTTTCTGGCATTTTATTTCTAAAATGTGCAAAAGAGAGCGAATATGAAATTTTGTGCATAAATTATATTTTTATGATCTGATTCTGTTATGTTCTAAGGATGTTCTGAACTCCGATATGATATGATGTGATTTCTGAAAACTTTTTACATGACATTCTGAATCAGGATGTGGTTTGTAGATGGTAAACTGTTTGACTTACCACAGGTGGTAATAGTGATTTCTGTTTGGGTTAGTACCAACCATTCTGTTTCTGGTGCACCCACTTTGGAAACAAAGTGGTTTTCTGGTGGTCTTTCCTGTGTGCACACTCGGGGCTCTGAGAATAATAAATGGAAGATTTACATTCTGTTTATGCTCGGTTGGCCGCCGAGATTTGCACAACCCTACCACGGAGGTTAAACATGGAATTCTGTTCTGATACGATTTTTCAGTTATACTGTGCCAAATGAACTTTGAATAAGAATATTTTTTTGAAACTTTCGCTCTGATATTTTTGATAACATGTTCTATTTCTGCATTCTAAAAGTAAAACCATTTTGTTATGCATTTTGAACTCTGTAAATGTTCATCTTTGCATACTAATATATGTTCTCTACTTACTAAGTTGTTGATAACTCATCCCTTACCTCCAAATATTTTTTAGATAATTTTAATGGCTCGGCTGGAGAACAATAGTAGGTAGTTTTAGCAAGGTGTGATGATCGTCGTGGAATAAGGGCCCGAGAGTACAAGTGCTTATTTAAGAGTCGTAGTTAGTAAATTGATTTATTTTCTGATATTTTGATTTGATGAGTTAAGGATATTTTCGAGTCTTTGTGGAGTTTTTAATTTATGTTATTGAGAATTTCTTTGTTGTCCCTATAAAGGAACATGGATATATAGATTGGGTGAATAAATTAAGATTTTATGGAGTTTTCTGGATTTTATAGTTGTGATATTGAGTTGATATTAAATAATAATAGCTAACTCTCAGGACCTCTGGGAACAGGACGTTACATCTGAGGTGATAATCATTAGGATCCAGGATATATGTCTTTGTAGATCTCAAGATTTTGGAGTGCATGGCCTGCCTTGGGGTCTTAGACGTGAGATGCTAATAGGAGAATTAATTAAGATCATAATGCAAGAACCTATGGGAGTAGCAGCATAATCTATTGAGTCCATAAGTTCTTGAGGATTAGTTGTGGCGAGCCACTCCTTTTTCTCTCGATTGATCATTAGTTTTAAGTTGGTGTTTTAAATCTCAAATCGTTGTTTCAAATATTGCAGATGATTTTTTAAATTGAACCTTTTAAAATATTCCAAATATATTAAATGTCCAAAATTATTTTAAATTGAGTATTTTTAATATTATTGAACCAAGCATAATTCTCAAGTACGCCTTTTTGTATTTTGAAGCCACAAAAATAATATAGTTTTAGCACATCATTATATTTAAATGATTTTAGTTCTTTAAGAGTATTATTGAATATTCCTTATTTTATTTTATGTTAAAAACTCTATTTATTTAGATGGATTTATTTCTTATAGAAATATATTAGACTCATCATTTTATTTTATAATGAAGATTCTTATGTTTAGATCAAGAATAAAAGTTGGTTTAAAACTCAGTGTATTTCCCTTGCAAGTATTTCTATTCTTTATTGTTATTTATCTTTTATTTTAATTGGATTTTATCTCCACCATTGGATCTAGGTTAGGAACTCCAATCCCCTCACTTTCCCCTCTCCCATCTCTCTCCCCCTCCAACCCCCCAGCCTGTGACTCTCTCTTCTCCCTCGCCTCCATCATGACTCAACCACATCATTGCCAATAGCACCCCTCTACCATCGTGCCTCGTCACTGACTAACCCCTCCTCCCTCTTTTCCCCTCTCACACATGTAGCTCTCTCTCTCCCTTCTCCCTCAATTTCTCTCCACATCACCACTAACCACCACCATGTGTAGCCCCCACAAGCTTGCCACCAATTCCCCAGGCCAACCACCACACACACAATAGCAAACCCTCTCCCTCAATTTCTCCCTCTCCAATTCTCCCATCTCTCAGCCACCATTAGCCACCACAAGTCCGCCATCCACGACCAACCAACACCATAACCATTCCCCGTTGCGTCAAGCACCACCCGCAAGCCACCTTAGCATGCCCATTTCCTCACCAAAGCCACCAGCTCCACCATGCCCAACCGCTGGTTGTCGCGTGAAACCACCTATCTGTGCCCAGCCCCATCATCTCCTTCATCCATAGACCATGAATCCTTAATCCCTCATGGATATGCCCCAAGCCGGATCCCCTCCCTTCTATAACTCAGACCCACCAATGGAAGCCACCACTAGTCACCGCAAGCCACAGTGGGTAAACAGGCAGCAAGCTACCCAAGTCCATCACGATTGCCTCCAGCCATTGAATGCATCCCTTGTTGCACTGCTAACCAGCTCAACCCCTCCACTTAGGGTATAATTTCTATCCCTTTACATCTAGAAAATATTATGTTTATGTAGTTTGTATGGATGTTGGTGTTGTGTTTGAGTACTTGGGCATATTTATATTTAATGTATATGTCAAATGTATTGGTTATGGTAGACTAAGAATAAGTGGGATGTAGTTTGTAATGTGATTATATGTTGTGAAGTTGTGCTTGGGTTGTGATGTGATTGTGTGTAGTGTGAAGTGCTGAAGAATTAATGTGTAGTTGTGAATTGTGTGAAGTGCTAAGATTAGGTGTGTGGTTGTGTTGTGGTGTTGGGCTTCATGGATCAAGAGAGGTTGTGGTTGAGATTATGAAGCTATGTGATTGTGATTGTGATCATGTTTGACTTGGTGTATAATCAATATGGATAGAACTAGGTATGTTGATTGTATTGGTTGTTGTGTGGGGAGTTTGATTGGACTTTGTATCTTGTGTGTAGTTGTAATTGCATGATATGGTGTTTGATTTCATGGACTAAGGAAGTTGTAGTTGAGCTAGCAAAGTTTTGTAAATGGGTAGGTTGTTGTATATGGAGTTTGCATGCGTAAGAAATTGATAGTATGGGCAATAACAATGTTTTATAAATTAAGTTATGCTTATAAGAGGTTGGAGTAGGATGATGTGAACTAGTAATAATTATTAAAGTTATAAATGGTTGCAGTTTTATGGTTGTGGTTTTGTGGAGTCATGATTTGTAACTCATAAAGATCTGTCAATACATGGTGTAGGCGTATAAATGGTATGGGCAGATTTCATGTATTGGGTGTGTTGGTTTGATTTCCAAGGAGTAAATGGTATGTATTTGGGTAGAGTATGTACTTTGAATTTATTATGCATGAATGGTGTTTGTTGATCTTAGATAGATTGTATGTTGATCTTAGGTAATAAAAGGGGTATGACACGTGTATATTTGGTGGATTGTACATGTATACATGGTTTGGATTGTGTAATATGTTGCAGGTGAGGAAGTAAATTGGAACTTGGTTGATGTTGGATTGGTGTTGGATTGGATTATGTATGGAGGAAGGGTATGGTTTGAGGAATGATATTGTAACTCTCGTTGAAATTCATGGTGAGGTGGAATTGAATTGTAAACTTGTGAATGATGGTTGGAGGATTTAAGTGAGGCATAGGAGCTCACTTTATTAGTTAGAAAATGAAGTTCAGTTTCTAGATTTGTAGTTTAGGCTTAAGACTCATGGCAAGGATTATGCTTCAAGGAATCAATGATGACTTGTGTAAAGTGAAATGAAATGTATGTTATGAAACACCTAGAGGTGTAAGTTTGTACAACTAGAGATGTCATGAAGACGCATGCAAGTAAATTGTTGAAGGAGATTAATTAGATGATGACTAGTCTAAGTGAGAGGAGTCTAAGTCAAGAACCAATTGGAGGTTAAAGCCATATGGGAGACAATGGATTAAGAGTTAGGAGCAGTTATATAATACAAGTTCTACATTTAGTATTCTTGTAAGTGAAAAGAAAATGACGTAAGGTTACGAATACATGTGCATTGCCATCTGGCACTCACATGATTGGACTGCATAAAATGAAAGTGGCATGGAGTCCAGATAAGTATTGCGTTCATACTTTTCTAGAGTTTTCAAGAGAGACATGAAACGAAAAAGAGACGTTTTATTTATGAAAACGAAATAAATGCTTTTATAAGAAAAGTGTTCTCTTATGAATGAAAGAAAAGGAAATGTTTTCTTAGAATGAAAATACTTTATAAATCTATGCTAAAGTATTATTAATGTTTAAGTATATTTATGCAATGGCCTTCTTTCACAGTCTCTTTTTATGCATCACAATAATAGTTGTATCTATGTGAACGGATGTTATATGTCATATTTATGTTCCATGAAATGAAACGATGAGGTTTTATACTTTTTGTTATGAAAATATATTTTATGAAATGAAATGAACTGATGAATGAAAGCAAAGTAAAGGAATGAAAAAAATGAAAGTTTTAATGTATGAAATAACGTAACGGCCATGACTGTATGAATGAATGATGATACCAATGGACTAGGCAGATTGTACTGCTGGGTAAGTAGTACTGGTAGTGCACCCAGTGCTACGCCTTGACTGAGAGATTCTCAATCAATATTTTAAATTCTGTTTAGGTGATCATTCCGATTTAAGTAATGGAACAAAATGTTTCAGTATCGGTGTATTTTGGTATACCGTTTCAGGATTAATTATATATTATATATAAATATTTATATGTATATATAAACTAACAACTAATAAAATAAATACATATATATATATATATATATGTAAGTGTGTATTGTGTATATATTTATATATATATATATATATATAGAAGAATTGAAGATTTTATAAAATGAATATAGTTTGAAAAAATCATAAACTTGAGTTGAGATACAAAAACAAAGAAAACAAAAGAAAAGAACAGATAAATTATTAAAAATAATTATATTTTAAAAAAATAGATAATGAGAGAACATATTTAAAGTTACAAAACAATTAAAATTATATAAATACATTTTATGTTCCTAAAATTAATTAAATACCATCTAGATTTAAAATTTACAAAAATGTCATCCAAGTACAAGAAAATTACAAAAGCAGTCCGAAACGAAATAGGGACTGAAATTCCAATTCCAACTGAAATGGCCGAAATTTGACCGAAATGGCCGAAACAGGCATGAATGGACCGAAATTTGGAGCGAAACAGAACGAGGTGATATAGTGTACCGGATACTACATCGGAACAAAATGGAATTTAAAATTATGTTCCCAACCTGCGCTCATGGGCGAAATCGGGTCCAAAAGATTAATTGTATGTAACAAACATTTTAGTTTTATGAATGAAATTACAAGGTGGGATATGTTTTTAGGAATAAAAACTCTTTTAAAAGAAAGAACCCACCTTGTAATGTTTTAAAGAAAATAAAACGTTTTATGTAAAGTATGTATGTGAGTGAGAAATAGATGAATGAAACTTATGTTCTTATATTTTTACAGTATGAAGTAATGCTTACTGAATATTTGACTCATTTTATTTTTATGTGTACCCACCCAGGAATGAAATGAGAAAGAAGCGTCAGGACAGAGACGGTCCAGGGAAAAGGTGATAGAAGCTTAGGCCTTTTGTGTAATATATGAAATCCTTTTTTCGTAAAAGGAGTTGTATTTTAGTTTAATAATTTCTGCTGCAAAACTCTCTCTTAGGTTTGTAAATGCAAGTTTTTTAACTGTAGAATCTTTTATATCCTAGAAAGGGAAAGAAAAGTTTTAAAAAGTTTAGTAATTCTCGTCTTGTTTTCAAAAATTATTTTCTAAGATCCCACTACAAGGATGAGCGTTACATTAGTTAGTCATGGAGCAAACTTTAGGGACGAAATGTTTATTAGGTGGGGAGAATGTGAAGCCTAGCCCATTTCAGCCAAAACCAATAGGAATGACAAGCCCAGCACCACCAAAAGGACATATTTTTTTACCCAAAACACACAAATCCCCATTTCATTTCCTTCATCTTTTCTTCTCTCCCCACCTTTCTCTCTTGCATGCCGCACACCCCCCCTGCCCTCCCTGGGCCTGTCTCGGCTCTTCTCTATCTCTTTTCTCCCCTACAAACCATGACTTTGCATTGCTGCAACCATCTACCACTGTCGTCCAACCCGAGACTGGGGAGGTAAGTCCTTGGTCCCTCCTCTATTTTTCCCAATCTTGCTCATTATCATCCGACCCGAGACTAGGTAGGTAATTGGGCACCCTTGTGTCGAGCACCACCATCGCTGTCCAACACACCTCAACTCAGTGTGTCACCGGAGCTACTCCTCCCTTCCCTCATCCTTCCCCTACCTTAAACACACTTTCCATCCCTCTTCCCTCATTGTGAGCACTGTCATGCTCTCTTTTTCCTTAATGAATCAATGCCATGACTCTAGCCCACCACCACCACATCAATCAGCCACAAAACCCCCTCCTTCTCGGTTTCCCCTCACTTTCTCTCTCTAGCCCTCTATCCCAGCAACGAACACACAAGACTCCTCAAAGGACCGCTGCGTCACTATTGAAGGTAAAGATCTCAACCAGAAATAGAATCAAGACGCTCCAATCATCCAAAACATACATCCTCACACTGTATGTAATCCTCGAACTAACCCTTGAAATACTGTCGTTGGAAAATCTTGAATCTATGTTTCCTGCAATTTGGTTGTGAATTGTGAAGTGGTCGAGGGGCCTGTATAGCGTTGGGATAATAATTGTAGTTGGTTGTCATCTATTGGCCGAGGGCCGGTTGGAGCATTGGGAAAGATAATTGTCATCAATGTGGCATTAAATATTGGTTTGCTGTGGAAATTTATATCTTTGTGTGGTAATCATTATTTGACATTATGCCATGTCAATCACAAATTATCCATTGCATAGTTGCATTATATATGCTTCAAGTAAATAAAAATTGCATTGATTGTGCTATGTTTATGTTTGTGCTGAAAACTTAGAAAACTGTGACTTTGGTGTCAAAATAATAAAAAATGTGATTTTGTGGGTGCAAGTGTGTATCACGACCCCAAATCGAGATGGAATATTATCTTAGTGGAGCTTCTTTGGTCACTCGGGAGTGTATAAAGCTGAGTGACGTCTCCTGGGGTTCTGACTTAGACGAGACGATAACGCTCTCATGCTGACTCTGTGGTCTCTCTACTGGCAGAGGACAGAGTGTGCCTGGTCACGTATATGCCGAGCATGGAGCTGGGCATCATTCAGTAAAAAGTCACACACACTGTCATTACCCGTTGTGTACGTGACTAAGGGAGACAAAATATGCGAGTGATCCTTAGGGTGGACCATGGTGCACCCCTTAATATAAATGATGTTTTCAAAACAAAAACTTATTTTTGAATGTGTAGCCTATTTGTAAAAAGTTGGGAAGGAAATTGATGTTTTGTATATTTTGGTAAATGCTAAAAATCTCTAATTTCCCATTGCTGCGAAATGTCCATATTTTCCCATGCTTGTATTTTTTGTTGTTAATTTATGGTTTTACTTACTAAGATTTTACAAAATCTCACTGTAGTGTCTCCACCTGTGATTTCGCTTTGCAGAACGATGGTTATGACCTTGGAGGATTGGCTCCACCTGCGGAGTAAAGACCTAGATAAACTTTCCCATCGTTGTGGTGTTGATTAGATGTTTCTTTTAGTTTAAGCAGATAACTGTATTATTTTTGTGTCAATGGTTGGGAGACCGGTGATTTATGGTGTTGTACTTTCAAATGTCGGTTTTGTTAGTATCTTTGGCTACCTTTTTATTTACCGTTATGTCTTAACTGCTCACTTTTACATTGCATATATGCATGCACACACTTGTTTCCATATTGCGCTATATATGGGTGTCATCACACCCGAATGACCGACAACGACCCTGCATTGTAACTCCTGCCAAATCACAAGTGCTGGTCAAGGGTTCCACATTTTTTTATATATAAAGTAGATTAAGATATGTTTAACTTTTAATAAGAAGTTGAAAAGATAGTAGGCCCTATCAATGATTAGTTTGTTATTATAGTGATGGAATTATTATTTTAGTTATACGTTTTACTAATAAAACTCGTTTCAATTAATACTATTAAGTAAGAAGAAAAAAGTGAAGTTATTTTAGATTAAATAAGTTGTGTTTGTTTTGATATAATGTATATCCATCCACTATCTCAGATGATTTGATATAGTCTTATCCTACAAATGCAACCTAGGACAACGTTAGAAATCTATCTTATTATCCAATGGTGGCAACCTCATCAAAACATTGGCTTTGGAATATAACAACGATAGTCTTCAGACATATTCCTAAGGAGTTGGAATATAACGACAATGGTTTTCTGACATAAATAATTTTTATTAATAAACTTGGAATACCGTTTTCTTCTAAAAAATAGTGAAATTATATTTCTAAAATTTTTATTTTAATGTACAGGGTGCCACATACACTCGTTATTTTAAATCTTCAACGATGTACATATATAGATATATATATTCATCATATGATAACATGTGTACACCCATTTCGTTTATGAAATATAAAATGTAATACTGAATGGTTCCTTTCCATGAAGAGGATGTAATTGATTCTGGTCGTCATGTTGGATCCTGGCCATCATGTATTCGAGGATCCTCTTTTAATCAAGTACATTGTGAACAAGTTAGAAATCACCATCGGTCGCAAAACATTGACTTAATTACTGTAAAGTAAATACCTTAATGTTCAATAGTTTTATACAAAAGTCAAACTTTTCTCCTAATGAGCCAAAAGGGGCTTGAACATCAACACACACATCGATCGGACTTTCTTATACATGATGTAGATTAATTATCCTTGGATCAGTTCTCCATAATGTTTATTGTTGGAATGTGAATTGATAACTCATCAAAAATTAATTATTACTAGAAAAGTTACATGCACTTAAAGCCTTCTACGAGATTCAACACATACAACTATATAAAAGATAGGGGGCATACCCAACAAACATAATGCATAAAAGATAGAAAAAAGCCAATTAAAAACATTCTTGTACATTAAGAATGGGTTTATTATAAACATTAAGCCTCTATTGCATACATTAAGCCTCTATTGCGTACATACAAGCTAAGTATAATGACATTCCGTACTTGTTTTAAATGTCACTTACAAAACCAAAGATAGTAAACATTAGGAGGGAGAAAAAGCAAAAGAAAAACGTAAATAAAGGTAAAGGTAGACTTGAACCAAAATTTGTGTCCCATGGGACTTCTCTACTAGCTACTGGCCTCCTTAGTTATTCTTAGGTGGATGAGGTTTCGGAACGTGGTAATCAGCATTAAAAGCTACAAAACCAGCCATTTTGACATCACGATCCATCGGTCGAGGAACTGCTCTTATTCGCAATTTACAGCTTCTATTCTGAATACCAACAGAATTGGCTGCAGTACCTTTAATCGTCAAATCGTCTCCTTTCAAACCCTCGTCTTTCACCAGTCCCATATCCCTTTTAATCATCATTTTCCTTCCTGATCCAAGCCCTTTTCCAAGTACTTCAGCCTCAGCTGGAACACCGCCGTAGATTTTCTGGTATAAAATCTTACTTAATTTAGAATCACACAAATACCCATCATAAAGAAAACGATAACTTTGAGAACTATCATGGCTGTTTACCTCTTCAACATTCATACGAGTACTTCTTCTTCCTGCAGTTGGCAGCTCACGCCTTTCAGGAATCAGTACTGCTTGGCCGCCCGGAGCTAAAAGAAATGATTTAGGAAATATCTTTGGGAATAGTACCTTTAACTGAAATCCAAATTTCAACAAAGACGGAAAAAAAGAAAGTTACTTATGTACCTTCAGTTTGTGCAAAAGATCGATAGTCTCTTACAGGCAGCATCAGGAACATAAGTATAAAGCTAACGACCCTTATGGACATTGTTCTGTCCTTTCTTCTTTGGTATATATGTTTGTTCGTTGAGCAACAAAGGAGAGGAATTAGTGAAAGAGAAGTTGCATCTTTATAGACTAGTCCAGACCCTGGTCAAAGCTAGGTTTCCGACCCTTACCCCTTTCTCCATTCCCTAGAATAAATATGATTAATAAGTACATGCAGTTACTTAGGAAGACTAAAAGGGCCAAAAAAAGGTGTTCAAATTAGGTTGAGTTGTGAAAAGTTGAAAATGGATTATGGCTTCAAACTGTTAGGGAAAAGGTCTATAATCGCGTGGAATGCCAGATGTTGGTGTTCAGCGCTTGTCTGCCGCCATGCATGCAACGAGGAGTGTTTTTTTGGTGGCCAAGGTTGACCAGAAACATGCCCTAGGTTTCCATTTTTATTTAATTTGGTGATCCAAGTCCCCATATCAACAAGTACTTAAGAACTGTTCTGTGTCTAATATCACATGGCGTAAATTAAGCTAAAAGGGAGTTTGAGTTAAAGACGAAAATTAAACTCATAAATGAGCTGCCCAAGTTGCCTTTGGCACGCTTTCTTATACAAATGGAGGCTACCCTATATGCTTAGAGTAGGTTTTTACATGTGAAGAGAGACCTTTTGATCATTTCCATAATTGGTCTTTTTTTTTTTTTGGGGGGGGGGGGGGGGGGGGGGGGTGCGATTTACTACTTTCCAATTAATTTTTATATATGTAAGTAGGCACAGCCGCACAGGGCGCGCAGCTACCCCAAGAGCACTATATACCGTTTTACATCAACGGTGTCGGTTCTAGTGGTGTTGAAAACAGACATTTTTTCACACTTATGCCGACATATCGGATTTAGCGTCGCGGCTCGGGATACTTGACGATGCCACATGTATACATGCATGAGTGATGAGCACATGACATAACTTTTCTGTTCAACTAAGCACACCATGATCTATAGCGTTAACTTCTAATTCATGACTTCCTTGCCATTAAATAATACTACTAAACATCGTTTTAAATTACTTACAGCTTAATTCCTAGACAAAGATTTGGTATAAATTAAATACCATTCATTATCAGTTATCTCGATCATTTATATATATATATATAAAAGAATATTTCTCTTCTAAAGCCAGCTGATCTACACCACATACTATTCACAATGTACATAATTTGATTTCGAAGATTAATTTTAAATTTAAATCTTACAAATCAAATTATAATATATAAAATATGGTGTGCATTGTAGAGACCTTAAAAATAGTAGTACTCCAAATATAATTGTTGACTCCATACATATGCAATGCAAACGGCCGCCTTCACATTCAGAGGGCCGGTGGGGAATCAGGGATATCCTAACCATGCTACTTTGTAAATAACTCATTCATTGCCTATTTATTTTGCATTTTAAATTTAAGGTTTGGAGACCATAGTTAGGTAACGAAATAAGATGAGAATTATGTGAGTAGTAATGAAATGGTTTGTAAATATATAGTGGTGAAATGATTTGAATTAATATGTTTTATTGGGTTTTGGGAAATTAGAGCAAAAAAAAAATTGAATAAAAATGTCATAAGATTAAAATTTTATTTCAAAATAACTTTTAAATTTTAATTTTGATTTGAAATTTGAAAAAATTGTATTATTTTTTGTGTTTTGTTTGAGAATTTAAAAAAAAAAATTGTAATGATTAGGTACTAATTAGATTAAAAATATGATGATTTCAAATTAAAAATTATTTTATGTTTAAGTTATCGATGTTTGATAAGAAAATTATAAGAAGTTTTGAGATCAAATAAGAAATTCTTAACTCATCTCACTTCCTAAACATGGTTTAAAAGTATAACGAATGATATACATGACTTCAAGATCAAAATGGAAACGAACTAATTCCCTATAGTGGGATGTAAAAGGTTATATTTATTTTAAAATTTTCATTTTATGGTCTCCAATTAGAGTTAGATTGTTAGATTTAAGTCAGTAGCATTAAATTTTACTTGATATTTTATTTCTTTAGGAAATTAATTATGGATTAATCAAAGTTCTAATTATAGTAGGATATTTGCTAGTTAAGGCAGATTTTAATGGGATAAAATTTTTAGAAAGCATTTTCCCAAACAAAATGATTTTGTTTGGCAGCCAAGGATAAAATACAAAATTTTCATCTTATTTCATTTTATCATTATAATTTTTTTAAATTTTCACATAAAATAAAATAAACAAATCAACTTTTACAAATTCAAATTCAACTTTTTCAAATCTCAAAATAATAATAATATTAAAAAATAATATTTTATTCAACTTTTAACTTTCATCTAAAATTAAAAATTTTCTTCTCACCTCCAAACCTACTAAGTTAGATTTGTACACACATGACTCAGGTCTCCGAGACAGACAGGGGCAGGATTCTACAAAGCTAACACGGGGAAGGGCAAACACAAAAATTACTGTTCATCATTCCCAATTTTAGGCCGTGGAATCCGATCCGTACGTGTACAAATCATTTCTTGATCAGTCCCTTTTTTTTATCTTTATTTATCTTTTTCTTGTCCTTCTCCCTTCTTTAAATTTCTTTCTTCATTATCAAAACTTCCTTAAAGTAATATTATTGGCTAAAAAGATCACATTAGGTATATATATATATTATATCTTTTTCCAATTGAGAAAACCATTAAGTAAAATAATATTAAATACAGTCACAGCTTATATAAGTATCGTGCACTTCTTTTAAAGAAGAATAGGATGCATTATTAAAAATTAATTTTTTTCATAAAAATATACAACGCTCGAACATTCTATAATTACAAATATTAAGTACTCACTTAAAGGGTATAAATAAAAGGGCATGGAACACATGACCACAACGATAACATTTTTATTCTTAATTTCTACAATAGTAAGACACGATTTGCTAAACTAATTAATTATTCAAATCTCTCTCTCTCATTGACTATTTTAATCAAGAAACTTGAATTATTTTATTTGACAATTGCTATGGTTTTCTGTGTTCATATTATGCTATATATTTATTCCAAAAATATTGAGGTGTTCAAGAGGTAAGAATTTTGCAGGGTCATTCACTTCGCATCATCCTTGTTGCACTGGATCACCCCGGCCGTAACAATCCAGTAGAGTATTCATTAATTAGGTTAAAATATGAATAATTTTATTTTGCCTAATTAGGTTTAATATAAGCCAACATATAATCATTTATTTATATTAACAAAAGATTTTTAATCAGGCCTAAATGGTTATGTTAAGGTCACATGAGGTTTATTGGATAATTCTGAAGAGGCCACATGCCCAAAATTTATTATGATGGATTGATGATTTTTATTAGACCGAATAATTAGATAAGTCCATTTAATATTAATGCAGCAAGTATGTCACGATTTATATCTTTTTTCACAATCTTTTAAGTATTTTCTTATAGGATATTTTCTCAAACTTTATAATATCACCTATCATTTTTTTCTTTCACTTTTTCTGTCTTATTGCATTTTTTTATGTCATATCAAAATTTTTCCATTCTATCGATCCCTCTTATATTTATTTTTCTGTCTTAAAGCATTTTTTCATCTTTTATTCAAGTTTCTTCCCTATATTCATTTTTCCATCTTATTGCATTTTTTTGTCATATCATTTTTCTATCCTATCTTCATTTTATCAGCAAGTACCCGCCCAATAGCAAGCACATTCTCTCTCTATTTCTCTCGCCAAGGTGGCAAGTTTTTAGCTTTCTGAGGTGTCCACCCTAGGTATGAACACTTTGCTTTCGTTGTGTTGTTGCTCATGGCAAGCAATTGTATCCATAATACTTGCTTGATGGTGAGCATTTTGCTTTTGGTATTGCTCGCCTGCCACTTGAGCTCTATCTCTCATTATGTTCCTCACCGATATGGTCACTATCCCTCCCTAAGTTGCTCGCTAAGTGGCAAGCAATTGTGCCCCGTAATGCTCGCCTAGCGGCGGACACTTTGCCTACGATATTTTCTCGCCTACCACCTAAGCCCCTCCTTATATTCCGTAATACTCATGAGCATTTTACATGAGTGATTAATATTGGCTAATGGGAGAACATATGCCAAGAAAATCGTGACCGATAAAGAAGATGTATTAAGCAGCAAAAGTGAATTGTTCCTTACATAGCAAAATGACCAAAAAAAAGGTTATAAAATGTTTTTCAACATAAGAGGATTATAATACAAAGCAAAATCATCCACTCTTTTGGACAGTCATGATGCTGAACCTATCCTTCTTAAGGATAAACTCTATGCAAATCCCCATCCTCATGAGACAAGTCCTCCATAGGAAAGTTTGAAAATTTATTTCCTCATGTAAAGTCAAGAACCACTATGGCAGTGCTATTGGGGATTGATATATCTCAACTATTAGGAGGTTAGAGGAAAACATTTCCTCATATGTTTTGTCATTTGTCATTAATTATTCTTGGACAGAGGTTGTCTATACATGAAAAGACTCGCAAACTTACGTTGGGAATTTGGGATATGATTATCTATAATAATAGTGACTACCGTACTTGAAAAGCTTTTAGTTGTGGTTCTACTCTGAAGTGTCATCTATAGAAAAGTAAAGGGGAAAGGGTATGTTCAACAACTTAGTAAGTGGAAGAGATAGTTCAACAGATGAGCAGATTATATTGAGTAGATATTAGTGTACAAATATATTCATCCGATAATAATGAATGTGCAACAACGAACTAATACACATTTAATATGTAGAAATAAGCCTTGCAAATAAAGGTATAATACTACTAAATGCAGTTATATCATAAATTAATTATATTTCTTTGAGCTATGATTACATAAAGATAATACCAATTCATCCAACAATTATCAACTGGCTCAGTTTTTATTTTTATCTTGCCTTATCCAAAATTTCACGTTTAACATTATTTGTTGTTTACGGTATCCTAAAACCTGCATGCTTGGTTTTGTTGGGATTATTCCACATCGGTTTGGAAGGGATTAATGATCAGTTTATAAGTATAAGGGAAAGTCTCACTCCTTGAGCTAACTTTTGAGATTGAGAGAGGCCCAAGATGACCCAACACTGGTATCAAAGACAAGTTTACCAACAATCCACGAGAAAAACGAGTTGTCACTACTTTGACCCAAGGCATGAGCAAAATTTCTGTCTGCACCTTTTCTGCTCACAAACTAGACTCCACATGCAACCCAACAATCTTCTACTTGGAGACTGGTTCTCCATATGCCAGCCACTGTTTCCAGCACAAGCACTATCATCTCTGCAGCTCATAGCTCCCGTATTCAAGCTAGAATACGCACTGAAGTTTAGCCAGACTTCTATCTCTCACGTGCATCACCGTCAGTCAACATATCAACTAGGCAACTCACAACTCCCATTGCACTAGAAATATCCGGTCAATCAACCCTGGCAATCTTAGCCAACTTCCACTTGCTAGATTTCCCTTCTTGCAAGATTTTCTTGTTCTTCCATGGCTCACAACCTTTTGTTAGCATGATATAGTTCAAGGCAAGTGTCCACCGTGGAGGTCTGATCTTCTTGGCAAATATGAGAGTATCAATTATAGGTGTAGATGTTCCTGGAACACTAGATGCTTTGCTCCCATGTCTCACACCTCTATTCTGCACTGTGGTCTTGGGAGATTTCCTCAAGCTTACATGAGGAATAGCAAAACTAACTCCCTTTTGCTTCCCCCATCTAATTCACAATACCAAGCCTACCTTTTTGCAGTCTTGTATTTTCTTACACATCACAGGACCTTGATATCAAATACAAAGTGTTAGATCTCTTAATACTCACCAGGACCAGTGCACTCTTTGTGACCTTCCACGCTCCTCCAAAAAACGCTAATGTATGACCGCTGTCGTCGAGCTATCCCATAGAGATTAGGCTTTTCTTCATATCTGAAACTTGCTTGACTTGCCGCAAAGTCCACAAGCTCCTATTCAAAAGTGCAATGCACACATCTTCTACTCTCACTACATCCAGTGTGTCTCCATCAACCGTATACATTTCTCCAAAACCACCATCAATATAGTTTAGCATGATCTCTCGATGTGAGATGCTACAAAGCCCCTGAATCCAACACCCAATCTTCAACCGAACTATGCACTGCAAGAATTAGAGTGTCATGTATTTGTTCAGCCATTGCATTCACACCATCATCAATAATTTTCTTATTCCAACAGTCTCTCTTGATGTGCTCGGCTTGCCACAACTCTAATAAGTGATCTACTACCCTGACCTCATCCTACTCCAACCCTTATTCTTGGACCTGTCAAGTCCTTGGCCTCGATCATCAACACTTGAGGCCAAAACCATACCAAAAAAATCCCCAAAGTCTTTCCTGCGTACCTCCTTAGCAAGAATCATGTCACATATGTCATCATAATTTAGTTTTATCTTGCCAACTGAACTACTCACCGTTATCTTCATGGCCTCCCAACTATTTGACAACTATGCTAATAGAATCAACGCTCTAATCTCATCATCAAACTCAATTTCTACACAAGATAATTGATTTGTGATTGTATTAAAGTCATTCAACTGTTGGGCCACAAACATATCTTCTGACATTTTCAAATTGAATAACATCTTCATCAGGTGCACATTGTTATTTGCCGATTGTTTTTCATACATACCAAACAGAGCCATCATGAGATCCATTGTGGTCCACCCCTTAACAACATTGTGTACAATCGATTTTGACAATGTTAGACAAATAACCCCCAAAACCTAATGATCCAACAAATTCTACTCAACATCATCCATACTCTCTAGCTTTAGTCCCAACAAAGGAAGGTGGAGCATTTTCACATTGAGATAATCCTTGATCGGCATCCTCCAATATCCAAACTTAGTGCCATTAAATTCCTCGATCCCAAGTGCTCTCACTTCGTCTCCACCCATTATTTTCTCTTAGAGGCAAACTGGGCTCTGATACAAGTTGTTGTGAAACCAATGATGACAAATAAATAAAAGTAACAATCACACAACACAAAATTAACATGGTTCAGTAACTTTCATATGTCTATAGAGATGCAAGGGATTTTATCCTAAAGGATATTACAATCACATACAGTGAGTTACAAGAGTACCACTCTAGCTACTTGCACAATCTCAATTCTCACTCTCTAAGACTTTGTCTCTCTCTTAATATGCTCTCACACATTTGCCTCTCTTTGTTCACTTTGATTTTCTGGACATATACATAAGAGGACAAATATTACATATATATAGTGAACACAATGCTAGAAACCCTAAATAGAAAAATTGGGTTCTTCGCTCAAACAGGTGTTGAGCGCGCCTTGAGCAAACAGCCAATCAAATATTGGCTCAAACAATTTGTCGAGCGCTGCTTGAGCAAACACTAGGGTTAGTGCTTCGCTCAAGCCCAGCATCGCACGAACCTTAAGTGAACAATCTATTTTATCTTCACTTGAGCCCATTGTCGAGCACACTTTGAGCAAACTCACAAGTTGACTGCGCTAAGTCGAGCGACAATCGAGTGAACTTTCTGCTCCACATGCAACCCAACAAGTTTCCCCCCAAGTAGATTGTGCATCCTTTACTCACTTCATCATCTAGGGTTGTTCTCTCATAGGACTTAGTGGTCTCCTGCCACGAGGTGTGCATCCCCCCAAGAACTACACCCTACATTGAGTTTATTGCACTGTCCCATAATCATGTTTATGATAAAACAAGATTTGAGATTTTTAATAATGCTTCCATAGACTTTCTTTTGATATTATAAAGTACGTTTTATTTTATAAATTGAATTTTTATGCTTGATACTTCATTAAAGAAGAAAATTTTAAAAGCAAGTCACATTCATGTCCCTCTAATTTCTAAAATTGACATTATTCTTAAAGGGACTAATTGTTACGTCACCACTCTTTGAAAGGTTTGAAATTTAGAGTCATTTACACAATTACTTCTCTTATATACAAGCCCTAGTGATTGTTCATCAAAATAAAATGGATTACATTTCTTTACACAGTTTAGTGATTGAAATTATTACGAAGATTCATAAAAAAATCCGTGGCATTTTTCTGTATTGTACATGCTTACATGGGGTTCTACCAATTCCAAGGAAAGACCGCATCGTTCTTCTCTTCCATTTCAAGTGTTCGTACCCAATATGTACAGGAAACTAGCTGTTGCCGTCTAGGGACTCGAAATGTTCTGGGGAGTAAAGACTTTGGGATGTAGATTCTACTTGAAACATGGGGCTCTAGTATTTCAATTTGGCGTTCAAACTTGGGGATTCGAATAAAGGAAAGTGGCTACGACTTCGAAAACAGAATCACATGGAGGCCACAATTATAAAGAAAATGCAATTTAGCTAAACTATTTTTATTTAATAATTAAGAAAGTAATTATTAATAAAATTATTATTTTTTATTTTTTTAATTGTCAAAGATATTAAAAAAAATATTTTAAAAATGATAAATAAAAAAAATTACATACTTATACATGCAATAGCCCAGCGGTAAGTGCTGGCCGCCCGTTACCACCACCCAACCCAATTATAATATCCATATTTTATACATATCAGTAATGAACACTATTTTCCATTATCAGCACTATTTCTTTTATGCTTAACTCTATGACATTATATTTAATATTTAATATAATCATGATATTTAGAGAAATATAATATTTGTAATTTTAAGATATATAAGTTTCGTATATTGTTTCGTATACTTGTAAAAATTATTTTTTTAACAATAAATCCCACCTTTTACAAAAAATGTACACATGATCTTAAAACTTTATCTAACATTACTAATGTATTTATATTTTTTCTTATCAAAATATTTAAATGTGGCAGCACTAGCATGCATGTGAATGGTGGTTGCGAGGAGAAATTTTTAAGTTTGCAACTACTCAAAAGATGGCTCTATACTTTGGTAAGAGTATTCACATTGGGTTCTCAATAAAATTTCCTATAATTTAATTAAAAATGACATTTCCTAAAATATTTCTCTAAATTTTACTAATATTTCAAAAACCCCCTACATCTCATTTCCTATCATTTCTCTATTCTATTAAAATAATATTTCTCTATTCTTTCTTTATTATTTTTTTCTTTCACTTCTATTTACAAATTTAAATGCTCAATATTTTTTCTTATGTTTTGAATTATTACTCTAGTGAATATTTTAAACAAAAATTTAAATTATTTTTTGTGGGTATGAAATTATTTTTTATAAATAATTTTTTTATATTTTCGTAATTATTTAAATTATTTTTAAAATTATTATTTAAAACTATAATAAATATGAGTATGATAGAAAATATAGATGATTGAAAGTAGATAAATATAATACAAAATATAAATGATTAGAATAAAATATTAATAAAAAATAATTTAGAGATATACAATAATTTTTTAAATATGGGAAATCACTGTACATTCCACAAATACTTTCTTCAAAATAAGGATTCAGATGTAGACATGATTTTAAACAAATCCCTAAAATTTTCATCAAATTATGAGGAAAAAATATCATTTGCAGTACCGGTTGGGGATGCTCAAGAGAGCTGGTTTTATGCCTTAGAGCACTAGCTAGTTCAATCTTTACCCGTCATTCTTCACCATTTAGACATAATTGTATTTAGAGAAATGATAAAGTCATAAAAAATTTGTACACATATTTTAGACCAAGTTTTTTCTTAATTGTCTTTTTTTATATACTTGGTAGTTAAGAAAGTGTTTTAAAATATTTCTTATTTTTATCATTTTTGGCTAAAAGGTTATAAAAATTAAAATTCATATGTTATTCTCAAAACTTAAATGTTATATTAAAACTATCAGATTAATTATGTTTATTGTTATGCCATAAATCAAATATTAAGACTTTTAAGATTAATTTTATATTATATCAAATGTACGTTATTTTAATTTTATCTTACCAGATTAATAAACGTGAATAATAGAATTAAAATCTCATGTTATATTAATTAGTAATTTAACATATAATATAATATAAAAATTATAAATAATATTTTATACATAATATAAAAAATTAATTAAAAATCTCTATACCGATCCAGCTCTGTTTAAATCAGTTTTCAAAATATGAAAACTGGTACGGAACTCGTATAGAACCAATTTCGGTTATTAAGAGCAAGTTATGGACCGGAACAGTTATGAACTGGACTAAACATAATTGTTCGATCCGGTTCGACCGTTTACCAGCCCTTTTCTACACCCATAGTGCTGGCCACTTGAAGTTATTAGAACGATTCATCTACCATTCATCACAAATTAGAGCTATGTTTCTCATTATGTAGTTATGTATCATAAATATATTTCCCCAAATTAGGGATGTGCTAGCTGCTAATATCAATTAGGATACTTGGCGAATGTCATCAATAAGATGAAATGAGAATTTTGTAAATGATAATAATAATATAATTTGTAAATAATAGTAAAATAATTTGAGTTAAGTATTTTTTTAAAATTTTAAAAAATGAAAGAGAAAAAGCTGAACAAAAAAATAATAAAATTAAAATATTTTTATAGTATAATTTTTTTAATATTATTTTTGTATGAGATTTGAGAAAGTTAAATTATTTTTTATTTTTTTTTTGAAAGTTTGGGAAAGTTTTAATAATTAATTTAAAAAATTGTCCTGATTAATTTGAAAATATTTATGTTTAAGTGATATTTAAGAGGTAAATGAGATTGGATGGGATATGATATGGAAAGAGATGAGATGAAAAATATTTCTGAACATCGCCTTAGTTTTACCCCTATAAAAATCATGCTAAGACTTAACTACAAATGATTGGGAAATGAGATGAGATGAGAGTTATAAATAATAATAAGATAATTTGTGAATAGTTTAAGTTGAGATATTTTATAGAGTTTTAGGAAAGAAGAGAGAAAAACTTAAATAAAAAATAATATTATAAAGTTAAAATATTGTTAGAATATAATTTTTTTAATATTATTTTTGTTTTACAATTTAAAAAGTTGAATTGTTTTGTGTTTTCTATTTAGAAATTTAGAAAAATTATAATAATTAGTTTGAAAATATTGTAATAAGTAGTCTGAAAGTGTTTGTGTTTAAATAATGTTTGGAAAGTAAATGAAATAAGATGAGATTAAATAAGATGGAAATTGTTTCCAAACATCCCCTTAGGCTTGATTTGGTTTCACAAATCTTTCATCTCATCTCATCTCATATCACTTTATCACATCTCATCTCAACATCCAAATAGCATTCAAGCACAAACACTTTTCAATTTTAATTTTCAGGTTTTCATCTAATTATTACCTAATTATTACATTTTTCTCAAACTTCCAAACATAATACAAAAAACAATTCAACTTTTTTAAATTTCAAAATAAAAATAATATTTTAACTCTCTTTTCACTTTATAATTTTTTTATTCAGTTTTTTCTCTTTCCTTTCCCAAAACACTTTAAAACATCTTAACTCAAATCATTTTATTATTATTCACAAATTATCTTATTAATATTCACAAATTTCTCATCTTATTTCATTTGTGTAATCAAAAGAGACTTTAATTACCCATATAACAATTTTGCAATCTAACCTTCCACAATGCCTTTCTCACTAAGTTTCCTAGCCGAAGAATATATATATGGAAAATGCTTATTCCACCAAGGAAAGCCATCGAAAAAGGCTATCCATGGTAGTTTTTTTTAAATTAAAATTAAAAAAAAAAACTTAATGGTTAAGGAAGTATTTTTTAATGAGTTTATGAATTTTTTAAAAAAAAAATGTTTAAAGGGATTTAAGAAATGCTTGAAAAAAAAAAATACACCAAATTAAAAAAAAAAAAAAAAAAGTGCATATTACACTTCTCAGTAGAAAATCTCGAGACCACTTCTCGGTGGCCTTAGCAATCCCCATATACTGAATGATAATCAGAATTACTTAAACTGAGCTTATTGATATCAGATTATTCAGAGGATTTTAATTCTAAAATTCGAATAAGTTCATCGCGATCATTGTTATCAAGTTTTAATTGATTAAGCTTTTTTTAAATTTATTGGATTTTTTGGTGCATTCTTCAAAGAAATGACCAAATTATTTTAAAAAGTGTGTGTGTGTATATATATATATATATATATACACAGAGAGTGAAGTCCACTCAAGATGTTGGACGTGTATTCCGCAACAACCATTTCAACAATGTTAATATAGAGAACTATATTAACTATCTAACTCTAGATTGCAATAAAAATACCAGTATGGGGGCAACCCCTTAACATCATGCCAAGAAACATGATGTGAGGGGAGTTATTCCTGGAACCGCAGGGCCTACAAGCCCAGTGGCCAAGAGGATAATATGTGCCGACCCAGGAAGCCCAAGAGAAGAAGTGGTTAAGCAACCCATGCAGGTCAAGCATTGGAAGGCAGATATTTTTGACACCACTACTAACCGACAACCCTAGCGTGTAAGTTCAGGGACAATCTTTATCCCTAAACCCCGACGGCTGGACAAACCTAAAGAGTGGGCACACTTAACCTAGGCCACCCCACATTTAATGAAGTCCAGAGGTGGGCACACCACAACATAACTCCTGGGTTGTCAATGGTCACCATGATCGAGTCTGGTAGGTCTTTTGCACAGTAAAAAGTTGGTACAAAGACGCAACCCACGTACAGAGCGACATCTCCACGATCTCATTTCTTGAAATTGCCCTAACCAGGTATATATATCCCCCCCTTTTGTGAGAGAATGAGAGAGAAACACTTTTTACACTCAAGCTCCTACAATTCCCAAACAGAAAATCACATATTAACTTAAGCATCAGAGATGTCTCCCACCATCTCGAAACTTTCATTTCTTCATAGTTGCAAGTGTAAGTTGGGCCCTCGTAGAGTTGCTCGGATAGCAAAGCACAACATCAACACATGAGAACAACCCAATCTATTGGGAACCATTTTTATTTGTTCATTGTATATTGCTTTCTATCAACTTAGGGCTAATGAGATGAGATGAGAAGTTTTTAACTTTTCATAATTTCCATCCAAATATCATTTAAATATAAAATACTTTTCAATTTTGAATTTTTAACTTTTTTCATCTAATCATTACAAACTTTAAAATAAAACACAAAAAACCAATACAACTTTTCAAACTTTAAAAGGTAAATAATATTCAAAAATTATATTCAAATAGTTTCTTAATTTTATAATATTTTTATTTAACTTTTTTTTTCTTTTTTAAAAATTAACAACTGCTCTAATTTAAACCAATTCATTATCATGCACAAAATTTCCAATATATAAAAAAAGTAACACTAGCATGCCGCTTGCAGCTTACAACTACAAGTGATTGCTAGTGTAAAATTAGTATTTTCTTTTTATTTAATTTTTTATTCACATTTTTTTTTATCATTTTTAAATACTTTTTTTTTAAAATAAAACAATACACTAAAATTCAATTTTTTAATCATTAAGTAAAAAAATTAAAAAAAAAATTCGTAAGTGGTCGAATGGAGCAATAACTATTGGGCGACATGGTAGCTATTTTCATATAAAAAATATCCAAATGAGCCTTTATATGGGTTTTCTTGAACGGTTTCCGTCTCATAATTTGCAGTTTCTTCTCTATTTAACGAAGATATTATCTTGCCCAAAAAGAAAGTCCACTAGACTTCCAACTGAATCGAACTGTATACAGGCCCATAAACGACTTCTAGCTGGGGAGGATTCCGAGAACATGTACTCTCGAACGTCTCAAATGCAAATAGAGCGACTGATGGCTTCCCTGTAAATATTGCTAACTCTATGCCCTGTTGCATAATTTTACCTTCCCTAAAATAATACCAACTTTCATTTCCCTCCCGCCAAATCGACACAACCCTCACCCCAAGAAAATGGACCCAAAAATCCCCGCCAGTCCAAGCCGAACACATCTCCAAATCCGCCATGAAAGTCCGGTCAGTGAAGCTCAGGGATGCTCACAAGTTGGCCGCAAACAATGGCCGCGGCTCCTTCTGCTCCGTCCTGTGGGACGAGCAAGCCCTTCACCTCGTCACCTCCTCCTCTTCCGATCCTTCCATCTCCATCCACGACCCTCTTCTTCCCCCCAGTGCTCCCAAGATCCTCGGCCACCACCGGGATGGCGCCACGGCTCTTGCAATTAGCCCCAACTCCACCTGCCTCGCTTCTGGATTCGTGGATCACTCCCTCAAGCTGTACAATTGTCCCGGTATCCTGTTAGTGTTTTCATTTCTTGCACCGTGTCAGATGGATTGGATGGGTGAAACGATTGTATGGTTTGGAAAATAGGTTTGCTTGTGTTAGCTTGACGTCTAAAATGATGGATTTGCTGGGTTTGAGCTTGTCTAAATCTTCTTTAAAATATGCATTAGACATCTACTAGGTGATCTGTATTGAAAACATTACTAAATTCCAAATATATTAGACTACGTTTTCCTTCATAACGGTCCCATGGAGTGCAAATAATAATATAAGATGCACCAGACCACTAATCATTCCCCTATTGTACATACTCTATCATGGTCAATTGTTGGCCTGGAGTCTTCGGCCAAGTATGGTCATTTTCAAGCTTTATTTAGCTTGTTTTAAAACAGCTTGATGAAGACCCTCTTAATTTTCAGGTGGAGAGTTTGAGACAAATATTACTAGATTTACTCTGCCAATACAACGCTTGCATTTAATAGATCAGGTGGCATGTTGGCAGCTGCTGGTGATGATGAGGGTATTAAGTTAATAAACACAATTGATGGTTCTATTGCAAGGGTTTTAAAAGGACATAAAGGACCTGTCACTGGCTTAGCTTTTGACCCTAATTGTGAATACTTGGCATCTATTGATTCCACTGGGAGTGTCATATACTGGGGGCTCCATTCTGGAAGAACATCGCACACTCTTAAAGGCATAGCTCCTGACACTGGTTAAGACCTTTCTGTCATGAATGTAGTTAGCTGGAGTCTGGACGGGGAAACCTTGGCTGTCCCAGGTTTGAGAAATGATGTGGTGATGTACAATAGAGATACATCTGAAAAGCTATTTTCATTGAGATGTGATCACATACAACCTATTTGTTTCTTGTCTTAGTCACCAGGTACTGATCTGGTTTAGACAAGCAGGTACTGATCTGGGATGTTGATTGAAAGAAGGATATTGACAGGCATAAATTCGACGAGACTATATGCTGCATGGCATGGAAGCCAGTTGGCAATGCACTGGCTGTTATTAATGTTATGGAAAGTATGGTGTATGGAAATCAATTGTTCCTTTGTCAATGAAATCACCTGATGAGGATGTGCCAAATTTACAATCAAAGATTGGTAATGGGCTCCCTTTGTTTTATGAAGAAGAAGAGGGTCTTAGTGCATCTGGTAGCCTGAGTGATCTTGGTGAAGATGGTCATGGTGAATCTGAACCTCCTAAAAGGAAAAGGCTACGAAAGCAATCGGCATATGAGGAAACTTTTGACGAGGATGGTAGTGATGAATGGAGCTTGACTCCAAAGGTTGAATCCCGTAAGAAAGTGAGTCATTTTCACAAGGTCGGCTTGCATAATAGGAATGATGAGCTAAGAGGCTTAATGACAACTGCTAGGCTAAAAATGCAGGAGGCATTTCATCCAGGTGCTACACCTGTGCAGCCTGGAAAAAGACACTTTTGTGCTATAATATGGCTTGAAGTATAACCACAATTGAACATGATGGATACTCCCATATAGAGGTAATCTATGCCTTTGGTTGTTTAATTTTCTGTTTGATAACTTCAGATTTGAGTCTTTCCTTTTTTTCCTTATTCCTAGTTTACACTCACTTTTAGTATGAAGCATGTATTGAGCTGGGAGGGCCTATGCTTTGCTCTAATAGTTCAGTGATTTTGGATACAGATAGACTTTCATGAAATTGGCAAAGGGCCCTGAGTTCCATCAATGACTGATCACTTTGGCTTTACAATGGCTGCATTAAATGAGAGAACGTAAGTGTTTTTCGCAAACCCTTGCAAGGGTGAGAAGAACATGAGTACTCTTATGTATCGCCCTTTTAGTACCTGGGAAAATAATAGTGAGGTATGATGGCAGTTGGCTCCCACTCTTCAGGTTCAAGATTCTTCTATGAATGTGGAATGACTCTAACTTAAAATATATTATTTAATGATGATTTGATTTTGCAGTGCTAATAAAGAGAAGTTAGATGACAATTATCGGGTGGTTGGGTTAAATGCAAGCAAGCTGTTCTGCATTGTTTGCAAAAATCCAGACTTGTTCCCGCAGGTATAATAGCTCAAGAATTCTCCTGCTTTATCATTTGTCTTTTTTTTTTTTTTTTTTTTTTTTTTTTTGGCTAGGAAAGTTTTTTGAGGGACATCAGCTCTAGTAGTTTGGGGGTTTGAACGCCCAACCATGGACCCAATGGTCTCTAAGGACCATGGGTGGTGCCATTAGGCTAGAAGACCATTGGCTTTGTCATTTGTCAGTTATTGACTTGCTCCCCCTTTTTAAGTGATGCCCAAGCCAGTTCTCCCTCTACTAAATCTTTCATTTCCTCTTGCCTCCTTGGACCTTGGAGCAGATGCCCTTGAAAATGAGTTTATCCTCAATAATATGCATCTCTCACAGGTTTGTCCTTTCTTCCACTTCATGTTTAACAGCTTCTTTTCATACAGTCGCCATTGTCAATTTATATTAGAGTTTTGTGTGTGAGAAAAAACTGTGCGCTTTATATTCTAGATGATTGGGTTTGCTTCAAGATTTTTTCCATTCAGAAGGTTATGTAAAATTTATCTGCAAATGCTATTCAGCTGCTGAGGTTTTCAAATGTATATACCTTGTAGATTCAAATGAGAATAGAAGAAATGACCGGTGCTGGTTTGGACACCACTTCACTTGATGATGAGGCTTTTGGTCTCGAAGTAGCTCAAGATAGATGCATCTTGAGGCTTATTGTGTCCTGTTGCAATGGTGAGTGTTTACAATTTATGATAGCATCCAAAGATAATTCTTTGTTTTTTGTCACCTAGGCTCTTCTAGCTTTTATATAATTAAGATTCTAAAAAATAAAATGAAATATCATAGCTGTGCTTACTTGTGGTCATTTTGTCAGGCGATAAGCTTGTACGGGCTACGTAACTAGTGAAACTTATATCTATGGAAAAATCTATGAAGGGTGCAATCAAGCTTGTTACTTCACTGAAGCTTTCTAACTTGGCTGAGCGGTTCAATGGCATATTGGAGGTAATCATTCATTGTCTGAAGGAGTGCAGCTCATTATTGGTCAACGGATCGTTTCAATATTCATCTTATGCTTCGCTTATAACAGGAAAGGTTGCTTAATGAAACTATAGGGATGAAGGAAAAGCCTCTCCCAAACTCAATGGCTGATGCACGCATGATGGCTGATATTGCAGTCGGCAAAACCTTAACTTCTGCTGAAACTAGTAAAACATCAGAAACTGTAATTACTTTGTTGTCACCAAAATTGACTGCTCCTCTGTTTACTAAGAAGGCCAAATCACAAGAGGTTGCTAAAGTTGGAACCAAGAAAGCAGAACATGACCAAATTCCGGTGTTAGGTGAGCTTGGAAAAGAAAAAAGAAAAGACCATAGAGGAGATAAAAGTTCTGCGGAATTGAGGAAGGCAGGGGAAACATCTCAAGTATAACCGAATCGCTCATCTAATCCATTTGTGAAGTCATCAAACAAGCAGGAAATGACGAAACTAGGGGAAAATCAAGCGCAATCTCATCGCCCATCTAATCCATTTATAAAGTCATCTATCAAGTGAAGTCCTTTTGTGTTTGACCCTTCCTATTAAGCCCAGAAGAGCGCTGTCACATTGAAGATAAAGATCAAACCATGTAATCGGGCTTAACCCCAGCTGGAATTTCCCACACCTGCAATTTTTCTTTCATTCTATTTCAGCAACTATACTCGGGAGGAAGATTGTTATTAGGCACTATAAAACGGAGTACTGTGGAATGCCTTTTTTGTATTTATGTATCTGAGAGATATACGGGCTTCACTGTCTCTTGCTAGTTGCTGCCCCAACAATTCATGGTTTCATTGTATCATGACAAGCAATTTATCGTATTGTATATAAATTCGAATGAAAGTGCAGTCACTTTTGAATTGTTGTCTGTATCAACTGGTCTTCTATGGAATTAGAAAACTGATATATCTAGTTAGAATGTGATAAACATGTTGGCTTGATTAGCCATTACCTAGACCTCGACTAGGCTCGGGTCTCCGGTGAATAACCTGCATGATGGATGGAGTGAAAAGAATGGCAATGAAGGCCAAGGTGGTATCCCAACTTGGCATGACGCCTAGGCTATCGCCGTCATGCATCAGTTGGTGCTTATAGCTTCGATGCTGTAAAGCCCTTGTGGATAAGAAAAAGAAGAATGGATGGTGTTCTTCTACAAGATCAAACGTCTTTTATACGATACTGTCTATAATGAAGTGTCCATATTTCAAAGAGTCATAGATGTTTTTTTGTTACGACAACTAAAGATTCTTATTGTCAAGGAAAAGATACCGGGAATGATGGTATTTTTGTTACAACGTTCTCGGCTTTTTACGAGGGAACAAATTCTATAGTGGAAATGCATGGCTTGTAGCAGGGGTTGAAATTACGTGAAAAATTAAGATTAAGGAATAGATAGAAACAGATTTTGGTATGATCAATTATTGGTGGAATGGAACAGGGGGTAACGAGGGATTATTGGGACCAAATAAAGGTAGTTGCACAACTGTTTTCTTTAAGAACGTGTCACGCTTCCGTACATTTACAAGACCAGACCGGACTGAACTCATTGTGGGCTTTAAGTTGGGATAAAAAAGACTTAGAGGGTTGGGGTCAGTGGCTTTATGGGCTGGATGTACTTAATTTTTCTGTATTTCTTTATATGGGCTAGGGTTGTGTTAGTTAATTCCAGTTGTTTATATCCTGTATAATTATTGCTAGCTTGGACTTAAAAGGCCCATGGCCTCTATTTAGCTTTCCGTAGGGTCTCTATATGTACTGAGTTGGATAGTGTAAAGAATCATTATGGAATATTAAAGAAACCTCTAATTTTATATACATCTTCTTCTCTCTCGTTTCTATCTCAGTCCGTCCAGAGAAGCTCTCCTTGAAGAGAGCATAACAGAGTTGTTTTATCAAATAGTGAGTGTGTTACACAATGGAACATGTATATAGGGAAGTTAATCAGTTTGTGGATCTATTGGCCAAGCAAGGTGCACGAGGAAGAACTGAAGAACATGTGCGAAATGGTAACAGCGTAGTTTATTCACTGTAGTCTGATCGCCTCGTAATCATCTCCACACCTCCTCGCTACGCACATCCATTGCCATCTTCACTCTTGTTTTGTTCGCCCATAGTATTGGGCTTAGCCCCTACTCAACGGGCCGATCAGGTTCAAGCCTGGTTGCGAATATGAGCATTAATCCCGACAAACTTAGAAGCACAATTCTACTCCCCATTCTAACCAATATAGGAATTTGCATTTTGAAATTTTCCTTATCGTTGAAAAAAAGAAACAAGCAAAGAAAAATAAAAATTCTCATTAATGGTTGAAGAAGCTGCATTCGTCCTAAATAAAAAATAATTAATTAATTAATCGGCAGTTAATGATTCTGCAACCAGCATGCATAAAGCAAATATCAAGCTTATTAACTCATTTTATATACAAGGCAATGCTATACATGGGAAGAAAGGGAATGAGAAAATGTTGCCTTCACTCCTAGCCTACGTAAATGATCCGAAAAGGGAAAAAAATGCAAAATCTAAACACCACTTTTACATGTAAACACCCGTATCCACAATCAAGGTAGTGGTGCCACCGCCATTGCCAAACATGGCACTGGATTTGCCCAGAAAATAAAGCATCCTTCTTGCATAGATTGCAAGCTTTCCAACATATACTCTCAGTCATAAGGGGCACATTATACTTCTTAGATTAGGACTGTTGGAAATTCTAGTCAGGATGTTAGGTAGATCAGATTGAATTTTAGATCAAGATAGACAGAGTATACAGATCTTACGAGATTTAGGTTGGGTTTGGGCAGTGAGTTAATATCAAATATTTTGTGAATAATAGTGAAAAAATAATAAAAAAGCAATGATCATAAAATATTGAATAGTAGTATAGAATAATAAAAAGTAAGTAAAAAATAATGAATAGTAATGAAATATTCTTAGAAGACTTCACTACCCAAACTAGCCCTTTTGAGTATTTAATTTTGTCAAAGAGACTCACACAAGCGTTATAAGGCTTATACATCATGTCTATGTCTCAATAAATTCTACGCAGATTTTTGGGTAGAGAACTATCGAGAGACTAATGCTACATATACATTGGTAAAATACATAAGCATGGCCTAATCGTTTTAAAAAAGAATATGGTCCAATATTAAAAAGTTGGTTTTTTTTTTTTTATGTGAGTCTCATATTTATTTACTTTTTATAAAAAATTATATGACGCTTATATACTTCACAACTATAAATATCATTTTTCTTAAAAATAAAATGACTATATTAATTAACATTTTTCTAAGTTCTATATATAGCTAGTGAAGTGTCCACATATATACATTTCCGTAGAGCTATTAATGCCTTTGTCTGCCCCATTGTTACGAAGTGTCTGCAGCGATATTGTTACTTTTACGTAATCAACATAATAAATTGGTGAACTTAATATCACCAAATTAATTGTGTAGGTACGTAGCCATAAACTTAAGCCTTTACTTCCTTAAACGAGAAGGTTTTATATCGGATAGGGTAATATTAATTCAATTTTTATGCTTATGTAACAAATACGAGCTTAGAAAGATAAACCCTTTTTCTCTAAACGAGTAATGCTGCATTTATAAAAGAATTGCACAAAAGTAATTATACAAATTAATATAGTTTCATCTGATCGGTTAGATTTATTTTATAATAAAAGTAATTTTTTTAATCTGACAAACTACATAAAATCACATTAATTTGTGAGATTATTTTTATATAATCCTTCTGTGGTTAGAGTATTTCCCCATTACTTTCATCATTCATAAAGAGCCATAAACACAAAAGCAAAATATATGTTCTAATTTCTATGGTGTCATTTTGGATCCTAATTTGATACATCTTCTAATGTTTTGATCTACCATATACTCTTGCTTACCATCGATTGAAGTACCAAATATCATTAACATTTGAGTAATAGCCATTGTGTACATAAAGAAAAAGGAGCAACTCCTAGTACTTACGTTAATGAATGTCATTAATGGCAATCTTCAATATGAGCAACTCCTATATACTATATTTTCATTTTATGTGCTAATATAGCTAGCACTGTCTATCAAATTTTAGATCCAACTCCAATTTTTTAAAATAATAAATTCAACGGTTTATAAATAATACAACATTAATATAATGAGATGGATGTAGCGCAATATCTCATACTAATAATGATGAATGTAGGTTGTGTTTGAGATCCCGCATTATTTGAGAGAGAGAAGTCATTGCTTTTTACAATGATGCCAATGAGACTCCAATTATAACATTGATTAGTTATTGGAATACTATGGAATCAGATGTGGCTTGAGTCTCTCTTGTAAGATAATAGAGTAATACTATGTACAACCGTATAATATACAAACGTTATACAGTCGTTTTGAAAAAGGTGCTCGATTATTAAAAAAAAAAAAAATTTATGTAGGTCCTATATTTATTTATTTATTTTTTAAATAACTGTATAACACTTGCATACTCACAACTACAGGTCTGGCTTGCCTCCTGTGCATTAAAAATAAATAAATAAATAAATAAAATAAAATAAAGGACATCTCCTGTTTAAAGAATTAATGGCCAGGATTGCTTGATGTAACCCACCCTCCTAATTTTTTCAAAACCGCTTATAAGCGATCAAGCTGTAAATCGCACAAAAGCAGCCTTCTATTCAACTGTTACCACGTAAGGAAATGTATTGTAATTAGAATAGGCTCCACCATAGAGAATCAAGAGGAAATATATTCTAATTTTGTAGCCTTCTCTTCCGTCTTCCTCTTCGAGTATGCCCCTCTCTTGAGTCTCTTCTGTCTGTTTGCAACACCCCAATCTCAACCCAACGCCGACGAAGCCGTCATCTTTTCCATCTTCCTCTTCCTTGCTGCCCCTCTCTTCCTTCTCTTTGCACTACTCCTCTCTTCCTCGCTGCCTCTCTTTGCACCACCCCAATCTCAGTCCAACACCAACATATTTACATTCCAAGCAGTTTACATTCTAAGCAAAAATAGAAATCCAAGAAATTCGAAACATAACCTACAAAATGAAAAGGCATAGCTTTGTCTCCTTTATAGAAACTAAAAAGTGTTGCAGACATGTTTGGGATTCAAAGGCAGCCAGACTGCATGAAGAAAACAACAACAATAGCACAAAATACAAATTTATTAATAAAATTTACAATTATCTATATATTAAAAAAAATGGTGGTTGGGTTACTGGCAAACTCTCAACAAGCATAAGTCTACTGAAAATAGAAAACCTCACATAAATAGCCACCAAATTTGCATAAACCCCAATGGTTGCAAAAGAAAAATAAAGAATTATGCAGCATATACATAACTGTAGAATAGAAAAAAAAAAGGGTAGATATGATTTGAACAAGAATGAGGAGCTGAAACTTAAAGATGAAAACATGTGCCCCAAATATGTTCAATCATGAATGTCGTAAAAAAAGCTTGGTGCTTGATACAGCTTCTTCACCTATAAAGGCTATTTATTTAGTCTGAGGGTTACGTCTGAGGGGCTGAGCTTTATCACCGATGCGAAGGGGGCTGAGCTTCGAGGGGGGTGCGAGGGGGTTGAGACATGATGTCGACGCGAGGGGGCTGAGCTTCAATAAGGGGCTGAACTCACAAGGGGGGCCGTCGTTGTTCTGAAGAGGGCTGCGCGAGGGGGGCTGACGTTATTGTGAAGGGGCAAACTTGTTTATGATGTGGTGTGGGTTCAATGTAAATATGGTGGAAGTAATATGTGTCACTTAACTACTGGCAGGTTGTTCTCTGGTTAATATTAGCCCGACCAGTTTTAAGGAATTCTCTAATTTTTTTTTCCTATTTTCTTCCCTCACTGTGCATTTGCATTCATTTCAATGAAATCAAAATCTTGCCACTTAGTAACTTTCATTTCTGAAGTGTCCAACATATTTCATCCCCTCTAATTTTAGAAATTATATTTACTGTTCTAATTTCAGGATGTATAAATCTTGCACATTTTTTAAAAATACATAGATAAATTTAAGATTTATTTAAAAAAATACATTTTTAATATTAAAACTCATTCTTTTAAAAGGAATATGCGAAATTTGTATACTCTAAAATATACCCAACATTACTCATATAGTTGTTTTGTGAAATTTTTATTAAAAATAAGTTTAAGGATACCAATGAGAATGCACTAGCATTTGTTATGTTATTTATTATGTGTTGGTATATAATATATTATTTATTATAAATATTATAAAATCAAAAGATACAAATATATTTAATACAAGCTATTATATTTAATGAATAAATATGTTTGAGGGGATGAAATGTGTTAGACGCATAAGAGATGTAAGTACTTACATCTGGTCATTAATTCTTTAACCAGACTCCATAACTGCAACTATCACTTCTCAAGATATTAACATAATAATATAGTATTTTTCTCTTAGTTACTTAGAGACCTTGTAGCCAAATGTATGTGTGAATTCATTTACCCGCCCAAATTGTGGGTCCTAGTTGAAAGATCTCTAAGCTAGACTTGGACATTTAATGAGAGGTATATCATTAAATTATCTTATTCTTTCTCATGGGTATCATTTGACGTTTTGTTTTGACACTAACCAATGAAATAACTCGTTGAAATGCTCTCATATGATCATTGTCTTAGAAAACATCTTCGGCTAGATGAACATAAATTACCGGTTTTAGAATAATGTCCATCGATATGAATACAAACATGATTGGTCAGAAATTAAGAAGAATAATCTTGTTTGGTTCTGGCCTTTCTGCAGCAGTCCAAGTTCTAATCCCAGGTTTGGTTGGATTAGTTGGGTCTGAACTCGGAGTATAGGAGCAATCCAATTTTCTTTTCTTATGAATTGGTAGATTAACATGATGATGAAGAGGATTTTGTCTCTTCAGTTTCTCCAACGTTGTGTTTGCAAAAACCTATAAAAGGGTGCCTAATGTTGGTATGCCTGCAAATATTGAACTACCTTGAACATGAGATGGCAAGAAACTTTCTATCTTTTTCTCTTTTCTCTCAATGCATCTCTCTATCCTCCCTTCATAAAGCAACTTTTTAAGCACTACACTAATCTCTTAAGCCAGCTGTAATTTTCTTTATTTTTGTCATGACTCCCACTTAAATTCCATCTATAAAACCCCCTCTTCCATTGTAACTCTCTCTCTCTCTCTTCAATTCACCTGAAAATTTAAGCCATGGAATCAAATGAAAGCAAGGGATTCCATGATCTACCTCATGCAAATGTCCTTTTACATTTCCAGAGTCTTTCTCACAACCACAACCACAAACACAATCACATCTCGAGCCTCCTGAACATGCAGCCAGATGAAGCTGAACATGACCATATCCTATCCCATGCAAACCTATCTCGAAATCCAGAGTCCATACCATTTTTCGTCACTAGATTCTTCCCTGACTCTCAAACTCATGCCCCACTCCATAAATTATCTCCAAATGCATCATCTCATCTCAGTAATGACACCACTTCTGACAAAGCAAAAGAGCTCCAACAAAGCACCATCAACGAGAGGAAGCTCAAAAGAATGATATCTAACAGAGATTCTGCTCGAAGATCGCGCCTGCGGAAAAAAAAGCAACTTGAAGTGCTCCAATATCAGGTTCAACAGGTCCAAATTTCGAATCAACAGCTCTCCCAAAAGCTTATCCAACTCTTTGAGTGCAACCAACAAATCCTCCAAGAGAATGCTCAGCTCAAGGAAAAAGTCTCTTCCCTTCAACTAGTCCTCACCGGCGTGCTAACGCCTCTAGGAAATGTGGGAGAGGACACTTGCAATGCAAATCGATCCACCACTGATATTTGAGAAGAAAACTGGTCTGGAACATATATTCTAGAGGTACAACATAGTAATAGCCAAACAACATCTTTGAAGGACATGATTTGGATCACTAACTTTTGTTGTGATGTTTGTGATCATTTTTAGATATATAGCCTAAAGATATCTTAGTGATTCAGAGGAACATTAGCTGTCTGTGGTGTATGTATCTTCATTTGCTTGGTGCATATATAAACACTTCGCAGTTATGTGGGTATGAATTATGAGGTCTCTGCTGTCCCTTTTGCCAACCCTGTTTTGGCTTCATCAAAACATTTCTTTTGTCTCCATCAAAACATTTCTTTTGTCTGTCGATTTGGGTGAACGAATAGCTTTAATCATTGAGGTGATTCCAATGGAATCTTGATTACGAAAGAGAAGCAAAATTCAAGAAAAGCAAGGGACTATCTTGCAAGTTGCAATAGCACAGGTAGTTTGTGAGAATAATATTTAAAAAGTTGAAAAGATATTTGGATCCTCAAAATCTTTACCCTTTGAACATTGTTAATGTGGTGTAATATATACTGACGCATGCATTGTAGATGCAAGATTAGCAAATTCATAGGCTTAATTGCTTGATACAAAATATAGATTTTGATGCCTTTTTTTTCTCTCCCAACTCCCTAGAGATCTCTCGTTTTAGCTTTCGCAATTTGTACTTTTCATTTGAAAAAAAGGAAGGATTCCAAAAAAATGATCTTTCTATTGATCGTTGAATCTCTTGTTGATTGATCAATAAATTATATTTCGGATCCTAATTAAAAATTAGATCGATATGATTTCTAGATTGATTAAGAACAATCTTTCAATTGGTTAAAATTTATTTCTTTAACGAAATTAGATCTTGACCCAAGGCCAACGTGCATGAGGAGAGGGTATCACCCCCTCCGATGTGGCGTGATGCCGTTGAACTATTCTCTTCCCGTTCAGCAAGTTGCCCACACCTCTCCCTCCATCCCCTGGGTTATATATGATAACAAAAATCTTCTGAAAACAACCAAACACAGCAGTTTTAAGAATTGTCTTTCGTCCACCACGCTTCATCGTGTAAATCATGAAATCACGTCATGGGTCCGATTTGTTTGCTTGTTTAATCGATCAGGTACTCAAAACTCAAAAGCTCCAGCGTCTCTCACCCACTGGAAGAGATTAAAAAGGTTTTGGAAGAGAGATTAATATTGCACCATATAGAACAGAATCATTCTTTATCAAATTTGAAATTCAGACACCCATACGAAAAATGAATCTTTTCTTTCAATTGTTTTGGTCAGGAGACCCACCTACAACTCAAAATGGATTAAGAACACAACTCCTACAACTGTTGGCCTTCTGGTCTGTCAAAGGTGAATAATACAGGCAATCTAAGCAATCTTTTTTTGAATTGTTATCCAACTATTCAAGTTCAGCAATGCTAGAACTGTGTCATCGACATGAAGCAAATTTGGATGCTTTATATAAGCAATATAGCCATTATTATGCTAATGTGTATGTTAAATATAATTCCTGCCATATTTCTCATCAATTTGCAGCCTTCACCCTTTTTAAGTGTTCATGATGGCTAATAAGCTCAAGTTTCTGGAAGCAAATGGATTGATAATTGCATAACTGTGTACATTGCTTACATTAAGTGGGAGTCTGAGGCAAAGTTGTGGTTCATTTCCGCCGGTAGGTTCTTTCGTCCACAACATGCATTCAAGCATACACAATACCATATAGGTAGGTCAAAATGGCTGGGAATAAGGGAAACAGATCTATCGTTAGCCATTCTTCTTCAAAGGGTGCTTCCCATTGGAGATAGTGGTTGGGGATTCATCTGAATAAGCTGAACCTCTGCTTCTTTGATCTTCGAAACCCTGCACAGGGTCTGCATATGATCGAGTGCAAGGCCACCTATAGGGACTAAAATAGATCAGCTTCTGCTACCCAACAGGAGTAAGTTCAAGTTCAGAAACACATGGTTCAATTTAGGAGTACCTGCTTGACTTTATGACCTCATCATCAATTGTTATATCCCCATCATAAATGTTGCCTGTAAAATGACAGAAAAAACTCAAAAACAACGAGAATGACAAAGATAATATCAACTAAAATGATAAAACATAAAGAAATTTATGTGCAACATAGTTTTCCACCGCAGTACAAAAGAATTGAAGTTTATCAAAATAACTTTTGGCTGTGGTATGGAAAACCTATAGAAATTGAATCATTGTCTTGTGTTCTAAATCTCATTAGAACTGAATCGTTGGTATTACAATACGAAAAACTTACATAATATGACGTCAACCTAGAATTTTTTTTTTGCAAGTAAAAATAAAGATAGCATGAAACAAATATCAGAGAGAAATGACTATCAGGAAGATGCTGTACTTGGCTTGAAATATGAGAAAAGTAAAAAGATTGCCCACTGGCCTTACCTACACTAGAGAAATTGTTGCAACAGCAGGTTAAGAAGATAGCCAATACATTGTATGATTTCCTATGTGATGACTAATAATGAGATTTTGATACAGGTTCAGAAAAAAATGGCTAAATCATGGTTATGTACAAAATGGTGCAAAAAAAAAAAATAGGTCTATATAAGTAATATGCAGTTGGATAGTGTTCACAAAGGTATGTGGTACAGGGTGCCAACCATATGGCATGCAATAAGCCAATCATACAAATTTCAAAGTCCTGGGAGATAAAGTGAGCAATTTTTACAGTTTTTTAAAACCAGAAGAAGATTAACAGGGAAAGAAATTAAGCAGAAAAGATGGTTAATAACATAAAACTTTGAGATGCGTCTTAGATTAATCAAACGATATGTACAAGGGAAAGGATTAGCTATATTAAAAGTACACAACAGAGAGCAAGATAGAGAGAGCTGTTGTATTGATAAAAGGCGTATAAGAAAACTGGCCATCAAGAGCATCTTCTTGCTAACAGATATACGGAGAGAACTCAAAAAATGCAAACCGCTTGCCAAAATCTCAATATAAACAAGTCATATAAAGTCCTGCAAAGCACATGAGTATACGAAAAAAACACAGAATGATCCATATCAAACTTTTCAGAGAAAGGTAGCAGTTATAGCACACATTGCTTACCACCATAAAGATTCTTCTTTGAGAAGTATTTTGCCATTAGCCGACAAGTATAGTCAGCTTCATATTTCTTGAACCTCTCAATGTATTCTGTGCTGTCAAGATACCTGACAAAGAGCAAGGTCTATCTATCATCTAGCCTCTGATACACATCTACAAATGGTTACTCTATTTCTCTGAAAATAAGTGTCCTCATTGAAAAAGGCCTCTTTTCTTGAAGAAGAAGGATCAACAAATACATTGATAACACACCTTTTTGTATTTTATTTTGTAATTTCAATTTCAAAGGTCTAAGAGGATAAAACATATATTTCAAAACAGCGGATAATATAAAAAAGTGCATAGTTGTATGCATTTACTTATAATAATGGGCATGTTTTCCTTTAAATATAATTCAATAGGAAAACAAAGGGGGGCATCTTTTTATTTTACAGAAAAGAAAACAAAATAATAACATTACGATATCACTTAAGCACAAAGATGTAAGTAGAATACCATGGAGCAGAAAAAGCATTTGCTATCATTCTATAGATATCCTTGAACTAACAACTGAATCTAAGCTATACTGAATGGTTCCAAGTAACTCCACGTTCCAATTGCAGGATAGACAACTCATGTAAATTATCTAAAGTATGCCATTTCTATGTGCTTACCTGCGCAACATTCAATCACCAGCATCATCTATAAATGTAATCAAAAGAAATCCCTTGTGGGCGATATCAATGATTCCAACTAATGGATATGATTGAATTGCAATCGGAAACAATTTTGCCCAACCTTAAATATAGGTTAAATCCCAAGGAGGAGCACAAAGGAAGATAGTTGATCCCCAACCAATCTAAAGCAGAGATCAAAGGTAACAAAATCATTGAAATCTTAAACCTAGAGGTGACAATTAAAATGCTTCAACCATCTTTTGAAGAACAAAGAAATTCCCATGTACTGAGATTGGAGACAGCTTAAGTTTTAGTAAATTCTATGTAGATTTCCAACCTACACTGCCTGTTTGGCATTTTCGGCCAGTTTGACAAATAATTGTTGAACAGTTTAATGCGTACATTTGTCACATTTCATTAGAGTCAGCATGTCGGATACCTTTATTTATTTCAGAGCCACACTTAAAATGAGGTTAGCTGGTTCAAAAATGATCTACTTGTCTAAGGGGGGAAGATTAACTCTAATAAAAAGTACTTTGTCTAACCTTCCCACTTATTTCTAATCTCTTTTTCCATTGCCAGCAAGGGTTGAAAGAAAAATTGAGAGTTTCTTTCGGAATTTTTTATGGGGTGGTAAAAGAGTTGAAAAAAAGTTCCATTTGGTTAGTTGGAAGAAGGTTTGTCAACCGATTGATTGTGGTGGGTTGGGGATAAAAAATTTGAGATTGTTTAATAGAGCATTACTTGGGAAATGGCTTTGGTGATACCACTTGGAAAGTAATGCCTTTTGGAAAAATGTTATTTATGTAAAATATGGTAGTTTGTGGGGAGTTTGGTGTTCTAAAGATACTAGAGGTGTACCTATCAAAAAAAAAGATACTAGAGGTGCGTATGGGATGAGTTTGTGGAAGTTCATTAGAAAAAGATGGGGGGTATTTTCAAATCATATTAGATTGAAGGTGGGAGATGGGAAGAGGATACTTTTCTGGCATGACTTCTGGTGTGGGGATTCTTCACTTAAGCTGGACTTTCCCTCTCTTTTCAGAATTGCAAGGGATCAAAATGCAGCTGTAGGAAATTCTTTCTATTGCATTGACAATAATATTCAGTGGAATGTTATCTTTATCAGGGATGTTAATGACTGGGAAGTGGATGATGTTAAGGCTTTTCTGGAAACACTTTACTGTTCAAAGTTGATGCTAGGTAGAGAGGACAGCATGCTGTGGATTCCTGCGGGAAATTCTAAGTTTTCAGTCTCCTCTTTAAACAAAATATTAACCAAGCACAAGAATTGTGAATTTCCCAGGAAAAACATATGGAAAGTGAAAGTTTCTTCCAAAGTTGCTTTTTTCTGTTGGGTGGTATCCTTGGGCGACGTGTTGATCACTGAAAATCTTACAATGAGAGGTATGTACACTGCTGATTGGTGTGTCATGTGCAAGAAGGATGGGGATCTGTTAATCACCTCTTTCTTCATTGTGAAGTGGCCAGGTTCTAGTGGAATGAGGTTTTGAATCAGACTGGTTTACTTTGGGTAATGCCCAAGGAAGTGGTGGATTTCTTGGTAGGGTGGAAGGGATTGAATGGTAGCAAGAATACTGTTCATGTTTAGAAGATGATTCCTTCGAAGACAAAGAACGTTCATTGGGAGAACTTAGGGATTTTTTCTTTAGTACTTTGAGTTTGTAGGCTAAAACTTTTGTAATGGAAGATAATTTCCAGAATCTGTTTTAGTTTTCCTTTCATTTTTGGAAAGTAGTAGGTATTTCCTTTGTATACGTCCTGTGTACTTGGGCTTATGCCTATTTCTTGGGAATTAAATCTTTTAATACTTATATAAAAAAAGTTGCATCACCAGCATATTTCATAGATTCTAAGAGGTTTACCACCAAAGTTTTTTAAACATTGTTTAATTACAGTCATGTCTATCTACTGTCATGGTTCATAAAGATTTGACCCACATATTATTTGTTGAGCAAAATAACAATGCTCGATCTTACAACTTATGAACGACTCAATCTTTGTATTTTTCACACAACACACTTTCTAGTACCATTGATACACATAAAAGGCTGTTTTCACAATTTAGTTTGCAGACACATACCATTCAAATTAGTTAGTTTCTCATTTCCCTCCCTTCAGTAATCCAATACAAAAAAGGCATTTGCATAAGTTTATTTCCCTGAATCATTATAAAATATATTAGTCAAGCTTGTTTTGTGGGCTTCCTCTATGATCCATTTGTTTGCTCAGAATGATAGAAAAGCAACGGAACTCACGTCCTTGAACATCAGAATTTTCACTATTTGAGAACCTTTATAAGTATTTGAATATACTCCTATGCAATAAAATAAAACAAATGCTACTTGGTCAATATATGTTTTAAGGCTGCATTTGGATGCTGACATAATTTCAGATTATCTGAATTGATTTATGAATAGTAATATTTTATAGGTCCCATTAAGATCTGTTTGAATATAAATAGATTGAAATATGTGTTTAAATAAATGAAGCAGATGAGTTTACATTTTTTATAAGAAGTTGAAAAGGTAGTAAGTCTCATCAATGATTGGGTTGAGATGAGTTTAACAACCAAACACAACTTGAGTGGGTTAAGGCAAATTCTTTATTTTGTCCCTACGCTTGCATTGATTTCCTGAGAAACCAAATAGATCTTTAAGTGAAACCCAGTTGCATATGAGGTCTATTCTTATTTACACCACGCATAAAAGAAAACGAAGAATGTGTTCCAGACGGGATTAATCTTAAAACCAGGAAAAAAAAATATATTCTTCCCAAAACTTTGTATGGATATAATTCAATAAATGAGAAAGGAAAGTCCGACAAGTAGAAATATAAGTACAAATATAAGACACTAACTCGAAGTTCTCCGGCAAGTCAGGTTCTTTCTCGTCCACAGTAAGAGTTCCTCCATTATTCGTTGCTCCCTCAACCTTACAAAGAGAAGAAGCCCTAATAGAAATCATTACACAGAACACAAACATACTAAATAAACACACAGAGAGAGAGAGAGAGAGAGAGAGAGAGAGAGGGGGGGGGGGGGAGGGAGAGAGAGAACCTGGGGCTTCTGTGTGTGAGAGGTGGTGGGGCTGGTGGCGGAGTTCTCGGAATTGGAGGCTGAGGGAGGTGACGACGGAGGAGGTGAGCCCGATCTCACGCTGGCCATTGCTTCAGATTTTGGAGGGCAGAAGTGTAATGGGTGACTGCAAATTCCTTCTTTTGTTCCACGTTGTCTTTCTTTCCATATAAAAGTCAGACCGATGAACGGAATTACAGATGGAAATTTATAAATGAGATTTTTTTATTTTTTATTGACAAGTACACGGTGATGGTGCGGATATTTGTTTAACAATAAATTCTAAGTCTTAAATATATAAGTTTTCTATAGATTTTTTATATAAAAAAAATGTTTGAAATTTTCATAATAGGTCTTGAGTATTTCTTTCGATTTTTTTTACCTTAATAATTAATATTTTTTATTAATGTTGTGAAGTTTTTTCTAATATTTAAGAGTATTTTAAAAATATATGAAAAAATTAAAAATAAAAATTAACTCGTTGGGATCCAAATTTGGTTCTCAAGTCGGTGGTGTAGAGCTAAAACTGTTCACTCATGTTCCTGCCCGAGAATTTGGTATATCTGGACCAGAATCCGAGTTTCAAAATCATGCTGAAACTCGAACTTGGTTAACTCAAACTAGAACGAGAGTTCTGGCTTGCATTCGATTTTAAAAAAAAAAACAACTCATAGCCTTTATGTTCAGATAATTTTTTTTGGTTAATGGTAAATTTTATTTACATAATTTTTATCCCAGTTCAAATGAATTCCAACTTATCATCCATCAAGATTCATGTAATTATATTTAGAATTTTGCTACATACAAGCAAAGTCGTGTATTAATCTGCGTACAAATACTGATTTATTCATATTTAAAATTTAAATTAACACTGTTTTCAATAAAATTTATTTTTTGACCAATCACATCAAATTGGTATATAGATTAGTTCACAATTATGCTTACAATTATATTTTTTCATATGGAGATATCATAATCCTTCAGGGTAACAATAACAGAATCATAAAATGTTAAATAGAAAATAACTTAGATCTTTAGGGAATATGCAACCCCATTAAATAATTCTTTTTGGGGACATAAAATCGAAGGATTGTTGCTTTTGATGGATGCTCAACTCCCAAACCAAAGTATGCAAGGTGCTGTATGGATCCGAAAACCAGAACTGGATAGGAATTTGAGAAGAGAAGTGATACCCTTAGAGCATTGGCAATGGCCTCGCCATTGCCATATGTAAGTCTAAAATAGCCAGCATTTATACAATAATCATCTACAATGGTCTAGTCAAACTTTAAAAGTTTGACATAAATACTACAGTAATTGTTGGGTCCTCACCAAACTTGAAGAGCTACTGTACCGAGTCCATTGTATAGTTTATTATTTTTCTTCTACCGGCTTTCTCTTCTTTCTCTCGGTTTACCGTTTTCCCCCAAAATCACAATATTTCCTCTGCAGCTTCTCTCGAACGAAGTGCTCCCCCCATTCGGCCTTCTTCGCCCTGTAGCCTCGAATCAGGTCCACCGGTTGCCTTCTCCAGCAGACGCCGTCGTCTCTGAGCTGTCAACGATAAGTTTCTCTTCCTCTCTCTTCCTCTCTCTTCCTCGCTCTTCTCTCCCTCTTCTCCGATTTACTGAGTATTTTTTCGTGCCCTATTTTGCCCAGCCAGGTTTAATCACTTGACCGAATATCGGCTTGCTCCACAATTGGAAGGCATCGGTTTGCTCCACCATTCACGCCGGCGGTTCGAAGACCCACGAATCCGACGCTACCGCTGCCACTGTTTGGGTAATAGAAATAGTTTTTTTTTTTTCTTTTTGAAGATAAAATCGTATACGATAGTCCACATTGCTTGTGCTCTGCATTTTGGGATTTCGATTCGACACTCTCGGTTTTCCTTCTATTATGTGCATGTTTTGTTACTCAGAGAATTTGAAAACATAGGCTATGGAACTCCACTTTGGAGAACGACTGAATTAGGCATCATTTACTGTTTTTATATTGTTTATTACTTATTATTTCTGGTGTTGTTTTAACGCTTTCTTAGCAGACAGTCTGAGTACTGTTGAATTTTGACCATGTATGATTTTAATAATAAGAGATTAGGATTTATTCTAGTGATTTGAGGGTGCTTTGGACTTCAAAATATCTGGATTGATAAGTTCTTTAGCATCACCCTTCTAAACTGGATTGGTTTCTAAAGCATGACAGTCGAACGTGGATGTTGCTGCAAAATGATTATATACATTTTTTTTCTAAGAGAAAAAAAAAATGTAGATGATTATATACATTCCTATTTGATTTGTTTTGGATTATGTACATTGATTAATCTATTTTGTTTGCTTGGACTTTGGTGCATCTTCAGATGAGATGTATTGTCTTATGTGATAAAATGTTGTCGATGATTTAGTTTTGGTTATTGTCATACTTTTGGTTCCTCTCTGATTTGATCTTTAGTTTTCCTTGTTGACCCATTTTTCATAGATAGCGAAATACACTCATCAATCGTGATGAAAAGGTCATGAGGGCTAAGAATTATGTGTGATATGAAATTATCAACATGTGGAGGATAAATTGGTGCCAGCATTCTCACGTAATTTTTGCATTCATAATCTGTATTCCTAACTCTCCTTTCGACTTATTGTAGAATGCCCCTTACTTGTGTAGAAAAGATGGCATTGTTCTTCACTGCTCGCATGTAAGTTAAAGGACTTTCTTTGGTCATTTCTTTCCTTCAGTTCACATGTGCTTGTTAATTTGTGCAAAATGTATATATAATTTCCTATGTTTAGGTCAAGGAATCTCCTTCCCTCTGGGAGAGTTGGGCTATCTAGCGTTCTGGGGTTTATGGGATATTTGGAATAGTGTATTACTGGGGTTCTGAGGTTGGAGATCTGGTGTGCATGTTGTTTGCCCTATACATTGAAAATCCATTATGACAATATGTTTCTTTTATGCATGGGTTGAGTTTGTAACTCTACATGACTGATCATGGAGTAAAGAGATGAGTTGGCTGAAATATTTAATTTGAACTCGGATTTTACTTCATTTGTTCGTGTAGAAAAGATCAGGATGCTATTCTCTCTTCCCTTCATCTGATACCCTAATCAAGTTTAGCTCCTCTTTTACTTTTCAGTTATATTCCTTTGTATCCTAGCAACTTTCTTAGCAGGATTCATCAATATGATTGAACAGATTAGAGCAGCAAAGCCAGCAGCCTTTTTTGGGTATGAACTCTTTGAAGGAGACCTCAACCACCTTAGAACTATCAAAGCCACACGAACTCAGATTGGTCCATGGATTGATCATTCCTCTCTGAAACTTAAGCATATTGGCCAAGGGCCCCTTTGGTGATGTTTTCTTAGCAACTCCGCAGATTGTGTTGGGAATTTGTAGACTGTGTTGCTGCTGTGTGTTGCTCAATATTGTGTTAGCAATGTGATAATATATATAATTGCAAATCTCAACTGCTTTGATTCAAGAAGTGTATTTGCTATGTATTTATATTTGCTTTAAGAAGCGTATTTGTATATATAATTAATAAAATATATACTGCTTTGCTTTAGAAAGTGTATTTGTAAAATATCAAAAAAATAATAATATTATTAAAATATATAATATTATATTATTATTTTACCTTTAAGATAGCTAGTCCAATGTGGACTCATCTAGCTAAAACTTGATAGTATAGTCAAAAGATAAAATTCTAGCTAAATTTTAGACTTGGCACTGGCTAGACCATTGCCAATGCTCTTACAACCGGTTCACCATCTATTTACTACTCTTAATAATATAATATTTTTTTAATATTTAAATCAATCAAATCAAAACAAAAGTCAAATTAAAATTTAAAAAACATATTACTTTAATCTAAAATTGTAAACAAATTGTAAAGGAGTTGGTAGTCTATCATTTTTCATTTGAGAAACCTCCAACTCCTGATTAGTACAGCTTCCAATAAAATAAAAAATTTTTAAAAAAAAAAGGTGTACCGAGTCTTAAATCGGGATTCTGAGTTTAAAACCCGGTGCCCAAACCGGGTTTCTCTATGTGGGTACCGGCCCAAAATAAACTTGTAACCGAAACCTTGTTATCTAGTTCCAGATGAACAGGCCTATGTAGAGCCACTATTTATATAAAAGTAGATGCCATATAAAAGAATGTTTTTATTTTTTATATTTTTTGAGGTGAAATCTACTTTTTTATTTTTATATATAGAGAAATTGCACAGAATTTATCTATTTAAAATTGATACAAATTATTTCTCTTACTACAAAAGAAAGTCATGAGCTTTTTTTTTTTTTTTTAATTAGATAAGATGGGTTTTTTTTTTCAGTACCATAAAGTTTTCCTCTAAATTTGAATGGAGGCTTTTTTTTTTCATCCATAAAAATAATAAGTGAGCATAAAATATGTGACATGCACATGTTTCTTTTAAGTAGGGCTGTTCATCCGGGTTCCGACCCGGAAATCCGGGTATATCATTTCCGGGTCGGAACCCGGATTTAAAATCCGGGCCGAAACCCGGATCGGATTAATCCGGGTAATATCCGGGCCGGAACCCGGATGAATCCGGGTTTTGTAAAACCCGGATTCCGGGTTCCGGATTGAAACCGCTTTTTTTTTTTTCCCTACTGTAAAACACGGAGCCGTTACTTTTGTTTGTGTTGCTCACCATCTTCTCGAAGTTGACGTTACCGTCTCCGTCGGAGTCGACGAATCTTATCATCCGTCCTCGGAGCCGAAGCGGCAGAAGGCCACGAACTCGGGGAGGGAGATGAAGCCATCGTTATCAGAGTCCAGCTCTGCCATGATACGACGGAGTTCTCCCTCATCTGCAAATGCGGTACCGAGGGAGCTGAGGACGGCACCGAGCTCCGACTCGGAGATCTTGCCGTCGCCATTGGTGTCGAAGCGGTTGAATACCTTCTCGACCTCATCCATGTTCTGGAGGTACACCGATGGGATTCGAGGTTGGGTTAGTCGACATGGTTGCTGAAGGTTCGATTCCGTCAGATTTTCTCGAATGAGAAGGTTCTGAAAAAGGATCGGTGGATTCTTTGTATATAATATGGAGAGAGAGATTTGAGGGGACGCGAAGAGAAGATGAAAGGTCGCAAACGTGTAATAGGATACGGGAGGAAACGTGACGCCACGAGTCACACTCACGCGTTTTTCCGCCTTCTTAACACGGAAGGTAGCAGAAACCCAAAAAAACCCGATACCGGATTTAAAACCCGGGTACCGGGTTAAAAATCCGGTACCCGGACCGGATTCACCCGGGTTTTAAAAACCGGGTACCGGACCGGGTGTTTTCCGGGCCGGTGCCCGTAACCGGAACCAGGTTATCTGGGTTCCGGACCGAGCCGGAAAAAAATCCGGCCCGCTTGCCCAGCCCTACTTTTAAGTTAATTAAATTAAAATATTTTCATCTGTCTCTTAATTTTTACATGCTCAAGAAATATATACAATTATTAAAATAAATTAGGAAACTTCCTCCAACCTAGTTTGAAATAAAATTTTAACCTTTTTCTTATATATTAAGTGTGTAGGGAAGGGGTAAATAAGATGGAGTACTTCCAATAAGAGGAGAGGAGGATATTCTTGTTGGGAATGTGTCCTAAAAACAATTTGCAATTTTGACATTTTAAATTAAGTTAAATTATTTAATTTTGAGAAATTAATCTAAGCATTTAGCATGTTGTGTTAAGTCTATAAATTATATCCAAAACGTTAATAGATCGAAATCATAAGTCTCTATGCTAATCACACATAAAGATTAGCAATAAAATTTGCAAGAATAGAAACTCTATAAACAGAGTGCTATACATTGGGTGCCCACACACTTTTAGATGCAACTTTTTCACTGGAATTAAAGAGAAGGTAATGAGATTACTTTTGGGTGCCTTTGATTAAAATAATACCACCACTCTGTTGTGCATATAATACCAGTATCATTTTTTTTCTTATTAGCACCGGATATCCTGAAACAGCGTCTCGACTAATTTCAAGAGTGCACAACATTAGACCAGTAACTATCTGGTTTGGCAAATTGTGCGCTTTGGAATAATCAAATGAAAATTGAAATCCATAACATACAACATATTTGTGGATTATCTCCCGGATACACTATTTCAGATGCTTACAAAAGAGAAATTTTATTTATAGTTCTCACTTGGAGACTGCATGTACATACCCTTTATTAAATAAGAAAAAATATTATTTTAATAGAGATATTTTTGTAATTCTAAAAAGTTTTAAAAATAAAATTGTCTAGGCATGCATTGGAGTCCCCTTGGAGACTATTTTAGAAGTTGTGGCTGTCAAAAATATTTTAGAATATTGTTAAAGATCCAACCATTGATTTAAAAGTCTTAGGACTATTGGATACTAATTTGGTTAAACATTTAACCCTCGTGATCATAACATTCCACCATACTTCTGGATCTGACTTCCACGGCAAGTAGGGGTGTAATTTTAGACAGGCAAACTGGTGAACCGGCCCTATTTGACCCGTTCTTATGTTGTGCAAACTAGCCGGAACCGGTCTGGTTTCGGTTTCCTACTTTTCGGGACCAGATCGGTTCTGAAAAAGTTAATATATAAAAATTAATTTTATGTAATTTTGAATATTATATGAAATATTTTATGTATATATAATTATATATGAATTTTTTATATATAATATATATAAATGTATATCATATATGAAATAATTTTATATTATAATTTACAACATAAGATCTTAACCTTAAATATGAATATTTGTAATTTGTTTGGTCATATGTTGTTAATAACAAAAAATATATTAATTATATTTTTTATGGCATAATAAATTCTCAACATATTCTTTTAAATCTTTGATAAATACATAATAGGATTAGTAATTATATTAATGGTATATCACTAGATGATACTATAGTGATATAATACTATAGTGATATCACTATAATATATATATATATATATTTTTTTTGAATGGAAAAATGGAATAATATATATATATATATAACATCATCCTCACTATATATATATACACTATAGTGATATCACTATAATAGTATAATATATAGTGAGGATGATGTTAGTATAGTTAACTATCATAATATGTTAGTATTAAGTATTAGTAACTTAAGAGTATTAGTATCAATATTACAGGGGTATCCTATTTGACTGAGGTGCAACTCAGTCATTTGTGTCCACTACATTTGTTAGGGTAAGTGGTCTTCAGGGAAAACTGATGTAGCAAATGTTTCTGTAGCATTACCTAACGAAGAGACAATTTTCACACCAAGATGGTTCCAAGTCCCTTAGAGATAGGCGAAACTCTCTTGAAAGCAGATCTATTAGTATTTGATTGATTGTGTTTCGATGTCATCTTAGGCATGGATTAGTTATTTAGGCATTTAGCAAGTGCAAATTGCCGATAGAATATAATACCATTACGAGTGCTTGGAATGGAAGATGGAGTATTCCAGAATAATAAGTTGCAATCAATGTCAGGAATAATTACCTCACTACAAGCCAAGAAAGAGTTGGCAAGCGAGGCTAAAGCCTATTTAGTACATTTGCTACTTGAGGAGAAAGAGCCTAAGGAGGTACGAGATATACCAGTAATGAGGGAATTCCCAGTTCGGATTATTGTCAAGATTGCCACTTCCTATAGAAGTTTAGTTTTCGATTGAGTTGGAACCTGAAATAGTTCCTGTGCATTAACCACCCTATAGTATGGCTCCAACTAAGTTTAAAGAGTTGAAGAGTCAATAGCAAGAATTGTTGACAAAGGGATTTATGAGGCAAAGTATATCTCCTTGGGGAGCGGCAGTGCTATTTGTTAAAAAGAAGAATGAGATCCTTAAGATGTACATTGATTATCGAAAGCGGAGTAAAGTAATCATAAAAAATAGATATTACCAAGTATAAATGACTTGTTTGACCAATTGCAAAGAGTTGCAGTATTCTCTAATATTGATCTTAGATCTGGTTATCACCAATTAAGAATTAAGAGGGCGACATACCAAAATCAGCAATTTCTAACAAGGTATGGCCATTACGAACAACACAACAACATTCATGGATATTATGAACATGATGTTCTGACCATTCTTGGATATGTTTGTGGTGGTGTTCATAAATGATATTCTAGTATATTCCAAGAATGCCTAGGATCATGAGGATCACCTAAGGATTGTGTTAGAAATGTTTTCTAACAAAGATTTAAAATCCAACTTTGTTTCCTTTCCAGATGCATGTATATTGAGTTTTAGATTTATTTTCACTTACTGAGATTTTGTAAAATCTCACTCTGGTGTTTTCACCTACGGTCTTGCTCCTCGACGACCACAGGTTTTGATGCAGAAGAGTTCAGGTGGTTATGGGCATGGGTTTTGATTAGGTGGTGTATTTAAAACTTTGTAATAAGATTGGATGAATGTATTATCCTTTTGCTCATGGGTTTGTGAGAAGTGGCTTATATATATTATGGCTGGGATGTAATTTAACTTTTTTGGTACCGTTAATTAGAATTAATTATGACCCTTTTATTTTATTTATGCTACGAATATAATTGTACACCATTTGAATATAATTGTACACCATTTATTTTAAGTATGTGCACACAGTCACAATGAGTGAGGGGTGTATGACCCATGTGGCCAACATCCCGGTCCTTACCGAGGTAAAGGCTAGGGGCGCCACATATAAAAGGGAATGAAGACAAAAAAAAATGGAAACATGTTTTGAATGGGGAAAATGTTGTCATTCAAAGAAAACCTTCCTGCTCTCACGATATCATTATTACAACATTAATGCAGAGCATTTATTAGAAAATATTTTATTTTATTTCTTTGAAGTGATAGAAGACTAGTAGTATGGGTTAGTATTGCATAAGATTGCAAATAATCAAACCAAAGTCATTTCTTCCTTGACATCCCATCTTTCTATAAACACGAGTTTAGTGTAAGAATTTTGAAAGCAGAATAACTTATAATTGGGAGTCAAAATGTCTCTTTTCTTTATTTTCATTATTCTAGTCCTAGTTTTTAACAATGTTGTAGAGGAATTCTCATATTACAAGTTGGCACTCCAATGGCCAAATTTTCTATGCAATTTAGGTGTTTCTTGTTCTAAGAAAAGTGATTAGATTAGAATGAGCTATCATAAATTTACCATACATAGATTGTGGTTTCTGACAATGTCTTGAATATCGTTCTGTACTAACCGGTATGGCCAAAATTTACCATGCCGAAATAGTACCCAACATGGGAGATACATGTGTTTCGTACTGGGTCAAATTTAAGCTATTTTGGTCAAATCCGGCTGGTTTCAGTGTACCAGACATTTTAGTGTGTTTCAGTCGATACCGATTTATTCATACATATATGTTATCGATATCAAAATATTTCATTCCAATGCTTTAACCGAAACGGTCATCGGAACGACATTCAAAACTTTCCTAAATCCTTGTTTAGAAAATGAATTGACAAGTAGCTAGGTAATTAAAATACATTATAATCTGGTTTGCTCCAAAATCCTTTCATTTGGTTCATAATTATTATATATATTTCTTAGCATAACTTATAGGTGAAAGAAATAGAACTCACTAAAACAAAATTGGCCTAATCTTGTGGCTCAAATGACTTTAGCTTCTGGAGGTACGATGGGCAATTCATGACACCTGCTCTGGCCTAAACTCATCCACATACTTCAAAATTGCACTTATTCTTAGAAATCGTAGTCGAACTAATCTTGGTTTACAAAACTAATGTTTGTTTTATAATTTTTCATGTAATTACCTAAATAGTTTGAATGCAGTGAGAAAATTAAGATCTCACCTAAGTATGTTTCTCTATACTTTCTTCGTACTACACTATTTTTACAGTACCCATTTTTAATTGTTAAACCAATTGATAAAAGCAAATAACCGAAACAACAAATGATTTTCTATGACTCTACTCTAGTACAAACAAAGTATAGAGAAGCATGACTCTATAAATATAAGCAATTTGCTATAGATAGTAAGTAAGAAATCTTAATTTTCTCACTTATATTCAAACCATTCAAGTAACCCCGTGAAAAAATTATAAAACAAACATTGGCCTCCTAAACCAAGATCAATGCAACCGGGTTTTCTAAGACCAAGTGCAATGCTGGACTATGCGAATGGCTTTAGACTAGAGCACGTGCCATGAGTTGCCCACTCATACTTTTAGAAACTAAAGTCATCCAAGCTAAAAAGGTTAGGCCAATTTTGTTTCAGCGAATTTTTTATTTCTTTCACCTATAAGTTATGCCAAGAAATACACATAACAAATATAAAACAAATGAAATGATTTTGGAACAACCAGGACTATAATGTAGTCTAATTCCCTTACTACTTTTCAATTCATTTCCTAGACAAGGACTTACTATGTAATTATTAATAGAAAGACCACAATCCATGTATGGTAAATTTTTTATAGCTCATTTTAATCTCCTCACTTTCATTGGAACACAAAACATCCAGATTGCAAAGAGAATTTAGCCATTGGAATGCTAACTTGTAATAGGCGAATTGCTCTACAACAATGCTAGAAGCTAAGACTAGAATGATGAAAACAAAAAATAAACGCTTTAATTCCCAATTACAAGTTATTTCGATTTCAAAATTCATACACTAAACTCGTATTTATAGAAGGATGCTAAAAAAGAAATAACTTGGTTTGATTGCTTCAAATCTTCTACATTACTAACCCATACTACCTACCTCATACTACTTCAAAGCATTAAAATAAAACATTTCCTAATAAACGGTTTTCTACATTAATGTTGCAACAATGATACTATGAGAGTATGTAGGTTTTTGTAGAATGACAACCATTTTCACCATTTAGAATATACTTCCATTTTTCTTTCTTGATTCATTTTATATCTCCCTCATCAATATTAGCCATATATATTCTAGAAAAAATGGTTCATTTGGATGCTAAAGTGATCTCAAGTCATCTAAGATAGTTTTGTACAAATGGATATACTCTCTATCCAAACACACACAACTTATTTCATCTTGAATAACTCCATTTTTTTTTTTTTAACTCAACATTAATGTTCATTGATGGAACTGTTATTATTATTCCATCACTACAACAACAAACAAATCATTGATGAGACCCACTACTTTGTCAACTTTCCATAAAAATAAATAAATAAAAATTAAACATATATCAACCAACTTCATACATCCAAATACATCTCAATGAGAACCACAAAATGCACTCAAACATTTTAATTCACTACTATTTATAGATAAACTCAGATCATTTGAGATACTCTTAGGATCCAAATGGAGCCTAAGTTTCACCAAGTGTGATTTTAGATCTATTTGCATACCATTGGAGACTATAATATGCTAAGTCACTGGATTCATATTCCTTATGGCCATATATTCACAGATAAACCCAGATCATCTGAGATACTCTTAGCATCCAAACAGAACTATATTCTATAGGAAACTATCCAACGTCTCTCTCTCTCTCTCTCTATTTTTTCTTTAATTTGAAATTCATAGAAGCAATATTCTACAACAAATAAACCTTATTTAATAGATTAATATCCAAATAATGATTAACTCAAGTTCAACAGCCCACGACCTCCCTCCCTATGCTTGCTTTTTATTTATCTAAATTTGGGATACTTAGGACTTTGCAAGTTGCTCATAAAAGGGTGGAAAAGCATAAGACTCAAGAGTTCCACATGTAATGAGGGAGGTCTGGTATACTGTCAATAATATTGTATAATCAAGGAACATGTACCAACTCAGGAAAAATAAAGGAATATGGATCAAGTCTCATGCTAAATTTGGAACTGACATTCTCATGATTGAAATTATGCACAAGTCTCTTGCTTATAGTCATGCAAATTACAGATGATCTACATTTGCCAATGTCCCACTCTACGAAAACATAAGATATAATTATTGAACCCAACAATACTATAAACAGAGTATTGGTCATCTACGATTGATTATATGCAATGATATGTCTATAATTATATTAAAAAAAATGCAATTAAAAATTTGCAATCATATGTTGAATAATTTATCAAATTTTGTTTTCTTTAGTGAGAAATCAAACTAGATTAGGACTCAACAGTCCCTCGTCTTCGTGTTGTTACACGACTATACAGCCCCTTGTCTTCATAAATAACACAGCTATACAGCCCCTTGTCTTCACTAAAAAGCCCCTTGTCTTCATAAATAACACAACTATACACCAAGATAGCACATAATATAAATCAATCCAAATGCATACAACCAACACCAAGACACACACTCCATCCATCTATCACTTGAGCTCAACATAAATCCATCACACAAACATATAGTCATATAAACTTCATATTATATTCAATATGCATAAAATCTATCCACCCAACCACCTTCACAAATACTTTACTCAATTCATTAGCCTCTTGGCAATACATGCTCATTTCCAAGTTACCACCCCACACAAATACACATCCTTCATAATAAGTTCCCAATCAATACCTCACTTCCTCATAGTTTGTTGTAACCAACACATTCAATATATAAAATCTGTCCATATCATTTATACACCAATCACAACACAATTATAAAGCTTTATAAGCTTCATTCATGGCTCCACAAAATCCCCACCATATATCATAACTTTCGTATGTCCAAGCCATCAACTATAACACCATCAACCAAATATACAACCCGGCCAACATAATTACATGATTCCATATATTTAAAGCCATGATCTTTCTCTGCCCAACCACCAAAACACCAGCATATACCATCTTGATTTCACACTTCAGTATACGTAATCAAAATTAAAAAATGTGTGTAATAACCGGGGAACATAAAATGCTGTCGATTATCAGTTTTCTTGGACAGAAATTGAGTAGAGGAAGAAGAGAGGTGCTTACGGTGGTTTTACTGGTGATGGACGGTCGTGTAGGGCGGAACTGGGCTGAGGAGCAAGAAGACTTGCTCTGTTTCAGTTGATGAAAAACAGAACTTGCTGGACGTGCTGCGGCTTGTCGAGAAGGCTGTTTGAGTAGCTAGCTTCCGACGTGAGGTGGAGGTTTGGGGTGGCATCCGGTGGTGCCAAAAGCGGTGGTTGAGGGGCTACGGTGGAGACTTGCTGTCAGATGGTTTGGCCGTGGGTGGCAGGGAGGGAAAAAGGGGCTAAGCTTCACGGTGCTTAAATGTCCCCTTGGTTGGGTGTGGGGTGACACCGGCAGCTGGTGGTGCTTACAGGGGTCTGTGGAGTAGCTGACGGTGGTGGTTGTCAGCACTGCCTGTGGTTGTCTGCAGTGGAGGAGTGGAGCCAACAGCTGGATCTCACGGCAATGCAGTCACTGTGGCTGGTTCCTGGTCGTGCTATTGTGTCTCTGAGCAGGTGGCGCACAAAGGAGCTTCCAGGGGCTGCTAGGCTGAGTTTCCATCAATGATGGGTCCATGGGCGGCAGCGAACCTAGGTTGAAGATAGTGGCTGTACAGTAGATAATGAGGGAGAGAGGGAGAAGCCGAGAATGAGAGAGGGAGTTTCTATGTAGGTGTCTTGCAGTGGCTGCTGCTCACGGTGGGTGGTGCCCGCGTGCTCGTGGTGAGGCCGTGGCTAAGGGAAATGTGAGGGAGGGAGAGAAACCCATACTAACAGAGAGAACATGTGATCTAAACTTGCTTGGAAAGGATAAGAAGAAGGGTAATGATACCTTACCACTCAAGACTACTCGTTTACTACCCACATTTTTTTTTTTTTTTACTTTTCTTATTCTATGTCCCTGCCTTCTACTTACTATTGCTGGTTTTGCTCATATATCAGAGATTTGACTGTCTGCTTTGTCAGAAGCTTTTTGTTCCTCTGAAATATGAAGCCTCTTTATTCAAATCGAGAACAAAAATGTTAGGTCTGAGATTCGAGAACAAACTGAAAGGAAAATGAAAGGAAAGGGTCTAAGATTTCAGCTTTGAAATTTAAAATGAAAACAGAAGAGCTTGAAATTTCATAGGGCTCTGACTGTCTCCTCAGTCAAAACATATGAGCAGAGAAAACGATAGCAGGTGGAAGTCTGGGCGTACTGCGTAGGATAAAAAAAAAAAACCCTCAGTAGCAAACGGGTAGTCTCAGGTATCATTACCTTAACAAGAATGACCCCATGGCGGCATGGCATGGAATGGCATGAGTCTTTATGAAAAAAAATGAAAAAAAAAAATACTAAAGAAAATAGATAGGGAAATAAAAATAGGAAATGGACTGAGACGCGTTGTTTGGACAGTGAAGTGAAACATAGAAATCTGAAGCGTTCTCGTACGGTCGAACCATCTTACATCCAAACGTGTTTTACAAACTGAAATGAGTTGTTCTCAGCGAATGCTTCCTTTTCTTTTGTTTTTTAGAACTGAGATGAGTTGTTCTCAGCGAATCTGTCTATTTCTGAGTTATGTTTATTGAAGAAACTAGGCATCATTTCTATCACATGGAAGTAAAAGCTGCACTCAGCCCCACCGAAAACAGAGACCCATTCCGTCTCTTCCTACCAAAATCTCTTCTCTGTTTTCCACAACAGAAAGCAAAGCCGTCCGATAAAACCCACCAACGTGATTTTGGTCCCTTCAAATCGCCAGTCCAAAAACTCCAGTTCCTTCAACCTTTCGTCGCCTGCCGGCAGCACAACAGCTAGAAGACCTCCAAATCAAGTAGTTTTATTCATTATAATAGACAAAGCCAAGTACTTTTCAGCTCTGTAAAAGTTACCGACTTTTACAGCTTCAGGTCTCGTGAGATAAATATTGATCCAAAAAAATTCGGAATTAAAGAAAAGTGAAGGCAAGAAACGGTAGAACAAGCATAGATTTAAAAAAATTCTTAAGAAATTAAAATCTGCGAATTTACATTTATCCTTTCTTTTTTCCATTTTCCCGAGAAACAAACAGAAAATTCAGGATGAGATTGAATGGTAACCTGTTACCTATGAGAGACAGAGGCGGTGTCGACGGAGACGGGCGAAGCAATGGATTGTTTGAGTGGAGCTGCTGCAGGTGCATGACGGTGGCGATGCCGCTGCGGGATGGAGGAGTTGTCGGCCGTCGGATTGTGGGGTCGGACCTCCGTCAGGTTGATGAAGTTCGACAGCCCTAAACAAATTGGCACGGATGAACGGCCCCGATCTGATCAATCAGGCAAACGACGTAGAGGTCGAATGCGGTTTGGTCTGAAATGGGAAGAGAAAAAAAATTATGCCAGGCATAATGTAAAATGAATTGAGAGACTTTGGCGTGATTGAGATTATACCCAGATGCTTCAAACCACTCCATGGAGAGAAAAGACTGGGGCCCAGTGGAGGAACCGCTTGGGGAGATGAAGTTTTGGGGTTTTAGAGTGTGACGTTAGAGAAGAAGATGTGGTGTAAATAGCTGATTTTGTAGAAGAGACGGGTGATGATAAAAACGTGGGAGCGCAGATTGCCGAGGCCATGACCATGCGTGTGGTCGTTTGCAGGCCTGTCTGCTTATTTTGAAGTCTAGTTTTTGAGTAAGGTGAGGGTACTGCGACGGAAAGAATGAAGACGACGAAAGTAGGGGAGTTATCGTTCGGCGTAAATAAATAAATAATTTTTTTTTTTTAAAAAAATCTTGGGAAAACATGGAAAGGAAAAAACAAAAAACACATGGAAGGAGAGGGAGGCGGGCGCATAGTTTTTATTTTCATTTCGGCTGAGATGGTCGGAATTTCTCGTCCGGAACACCAACCGAAATGGTTGAAGAAAATATTTCGTATCGGTTAAAATTTTAGTCAGTCTATTCCGGCCGGAATTAATGGTTCAGTCCGAAACGGTAAGATGAAAATTAAAAACGAGACAACTAGCTTTTGAATTGACTGGTTGACCGTGTAGTTGAAATGCTTTACGTAGAATCTTGAGAAATGGACTTGTTGGGCCAGTAACTGAGTAAAACGTAGATAAAATATAATAAATGATTAAAAAAATCATAAATAAAAAAGTTTAAATATAATAAACTATAATAATGGATGGATAATAATTAAGAACTTGAATTCCGTAGGTTTATAATTTGGAAGATAGTAGAAGTTCTGCTGAGTGATATTATTTTATTTAATAACTCAATTTATTTATACGTTAAGAATATGATTTATTTTTATGATATTTATATGTTATCCAAACCTTTTTTTTTTGTATTGATATATAATTTTTTATATATATAATTTATTTATATAAAATTTATATAACTTATTCTGTTCTAATAGTTCAACCGAATTGCTCAACAAAACATAATTCAAAACTTTATTTTAGTGAGGGAAGGAAGAAAAAAAAATGGAAAAGAGAAAGGAGAGGATGTGAGTTCAATATTCAGTGTGAAAGAAAAAGGAAAAAAAAATGACAGAGGTGAAAAACGAGAGAAGGAAGAAAGACGTTAATAATAATTTTAATCAATAAAATAACATTTAGAAGATGAATAGTAACAGGTCAAATTTAAAGAAATATATTAAAGCTCAAATTATTGAGTTTTGGTTATGGAAAATGTTAGTGGAACTCCTCAATTTTACTGTTTAATTTTACTGTTTATATATTTTAATTTTTTTAATTTATTTATGTTTCCTTAATGACTAAAGAATTGATTATTCTTATAAAAAATTAATTATTAGTGAAATTGTATATTCTTTTCTTAATAATTAAGAATATTAAAAAAATATTTACCAAAAAAATGATAAAAAAAATCATCCTCGTATGTGTACTAGTGCCCAACGGAAATTGTTGGGCAGCCCGCTAGAACCATCATTTGACTATTTCAATGCAAACCAATTTTGACATAATTAGCTATAATTTGATGAGTGCATTTAGCTAAGTCAATCCTAGTGTTTTAAGGTTAGGCTTGTTTGGACAGTGAGATAAGATGAAGTTATTTTAAATTAAAATTGAAATTTAAATAAGATATTATTAAAATATTATTTATTATTATTATTATGATTTTGGGATTAAAAAATTTTGAATTAAAATTTAAAAAAATTATAATGATGAGATGAGATAAAATGATATGAGACAAAACACTCTCTGAATCTAAACGGACCACTATAAGCTCTACAACCACTGATATTTTGAAAGGGGTGAGATTTATGGTTAAAATTTTATTTTTTTTGCAAAAATTTCTTATTTAATTTTTTTAAAATAATGCATCGCTTTTACATGCTCACAAATATCATTTCTTAATGAATATATTCGAATGAGTGAGCCATAACTTTAAATTTTGGTTTTATAAAAATTATAATTAAAAAATTTTTATTTTTAAAATTTTTAAATTAAATAACTTTGTGAAAAAATAAATTTAGAAAATTTTCAAACTATAGGTGATAATTATTGTGGTGTATTTTTTATTGACAATTGACAATTTTGGAAATTTTCAAATCCAATAAGTTTGTGAAAAATAAACCTGAAAATTATAAAAGCTATAATTGAATTTTAGAACGATGTTTTTTTATTGATAATTAATAATTTTGGGAATGTTCGGATTCACCAAATTTGAAAAAATATAAATTTGAAAATTTTCATTTAATAATTCATAATTAATAATAAAATACCATATTCATCGATATTAATCAATCATTAAAAATATTTTATAATCATTGATAGGACATATTGTTTTTTAAAATGAGTTTTGTTACGTACAACGTACAACTGTACAAGTAAAGTCGCGCATTAATATGCGTATTAATACTGATTTCTTCATATTTAAAATTTAAATTAGCACTGTTTTCAATAAAATCTACTTTTTGACCAATCATATTATATTGGTATACATATTAATGTATAATTGTGTTTGTAACTAAATTTTTCCTTTTAAAATCTCTATAAAAAGTTAAAATCATCACATATTATTTTATACATATAAACATATCTTACAATGAGAATTATATTTTTATAAAATCAATTCAAATATTTTAACTCAAATCATTTCATTATTATCTATAAAATTCACGCAATTTCTCTTCTTATCTCATAGTTATCCTTCTCTTTCCTTCGTTGGTACTACTGAAGAGCTGGAAAAAAGCTCAAATCATATGTTGTTTCATTTATTTGTTTGTTTGCATTCACCGTTTCAACATTTAAAAGGCCATTTTTCAAGTTTCTCAAGATGTGTGAGGCGTCCCCAACCGTACAAATTGATAGAGATCTACAATTCCTTGTAACCTGCTCTTGGCGTTTCTCCTTTATTGGTTGACGTTCATCTTTGTTAAGACTTGCCAAAAACAAAAAAATCTTTAGATTTTCCATATGGTTGAATATGATTGTGTTTAATTCACAGAAAATCTTGAAGAATAGTTTAGTTGGTCAGAGTATGAGTTTGCTCTCCATTGATTACCATTGATTATCAATTCAAATAGTTTAGTTGGTCAGAATCGTTAATTTCAGAATTACGTGAGATTAGTTAAGGTACGCGCAAGCTGGACCAAATATCTACATATTAAAAACAAGAGATAAATCATAGAATTTCTTATAGAAGTGTGCGTTACTTTCCTAAGGATCCAAAATACAAAAACTCTCAATATTAATTGTATAAAAGCTGTTTTCAAAACTTTCCTAGAATTGCATACAAATGCTGGTTTTAGGAAAACTTCAAAAATAAAAGAAAATAAAAGCTTAGTTTTATCAAAATGTAAAAGAAGTTTGTCTTTTCTCCAATTTTATTCAAAGTTTGTAACAGTAAACAGGGATACCTAACTTATATACGATATCGTATTGTGTGAGCCAGCAATGAGTTTGGGTTTATTGCAGCATTAATGCATAAAGCTTTTTATAGTAAATAATTTGTTTTATTATATTTGAAAAGGCAAGTCGATGGTACAGGTCACTGTCAAATAATGCTTTAAATTCTGTTATTATCATCTTTACGTATTATTTATACACTTTATTGATATAATTAATTAAAATAATTATTTTATATTAAAAAAAAAATAATGCAACTAAATCACATTATAAAATACACAATAAATATATAAAAATGATTAAACATAAAATTTTTATTAAAAACAATGACGTAATTAATTATGTTAATAGAGTGCATAAAAAATAAAAAAAATAAATACACCTAACATTTTTTATGTACTAAACGAAAACTGGAATGTAGATAGGATGTGTGCTTTACTTAAAAAAATAAAGAAGGATGTGTACTTTAGCCTGTGCCAATTAAATATTACTTTTAGATTAGTTTCGGTTTCATATTATTATTATAATTTTTTTAAATTTATATATAAAATATAATAAATAATTTAATTTTTTCTTAACTTTTTTTAATTTTAAAATAATAATAATAATATAATATAATATCATCTTAAAATTTAAAATTTTCACTTACTTAACCGAACCAAACAATTAAAGCTTTGCAGTAAATATTTTACCTAAAACCTAGGCAGTTCCATACTTTGCATTAAAGCCATGTTGTTGGGTTGTCATCATATCACGTACGGAAAACTACATTAAATGAAAAGGAAAAATAAAATAAAATAACAGAGCATGCATTTGTTTAAGGCCGTGGATATATTTAGAGTCGGACAGATATATATTTATCCATTTCTCGCATTTAGTCTCATCCAGTACCTATTTATTTGGTTTAATAAATTTTACTAAATTGACTTATTGAAGCCTCATCCTCACGTGGATTTAAATAAGTGGTAAGACATGAAAGCATCAATGAAATGAAAGTAAGACATTAATGTAAGTGACAGATTTTAAATAGGATAGGTAGAATTGGTCCAACCTAGCTACTATGGCAATGCACATACCTGATTATCCCATATTTAATTAGATAAAAAGCAAGTAGAGGTCGTGGGCTAGCTCTTGTCGAAGTTGCTTGTCTGAATCTCAACTTAGAGAGAGAGACGTGGGATAATTTCATATAGAATATATAGTTTCCTAAGATATACATTTTTAATATTGGTAAGAGAGATATAAAGTGTAACAAAAAAAAAAAAATGAAAAAATGTTCTAAATGATGAAAAGGGTTGTGATTCTAAGAAAACCTATTCTCACAATATTATTAGAAAATGTTTTGTTTCATTACTTTGAAAGCAGAATAACTTGTAATTAGGAGCTAAAAAAATCTTTTTATTTTGTTTTCATCATTCTAGTCTTAGCTTCTTGCAATGTTGTATAGGAAATGAATTTATAAGTAGCTTAGGTAATTAGATTATAATACAATCTTGTTTATTCCAAAATCAATTCATTCTGTTTATACTTACTATGTATATTTCTCGGCCTGCCTTGTGGTTAAAGGTATAAAAAAAATTCTTTGAAACAATTAATATTTTACCAGCATAAACTTGTTGGCTTGGACGGCTTTAGTTTCTAGAAGTACGAGTGGGCAACTCAGAGCACTTTTTCTTAGAAAACGCGATGGCTAATTGTACTTGACCCACACAATACTATGTGCGTGGTAAGTGCCCACTTTTAATGTAAAACTTTAAGAGGAAAAATGGAAAAGGACAAAATTATATCCCATTTTGATAAAATTAAGCTTTTATTTTCTTTTTAATTTTGATATAATATCATATTAATTTTTCAAATAGGGATAGAGCATTACTATATGCAGTTCGTACATATAAATCATTAATACAATAGCACAAAACAAAGAATAATTTAGGCTTCGTTTATTTTCAAAGATAAGATAAGATAAAATCTTTTGAGATATATTAAGATAAGATAAAATTAGATGAAATATATGTTTGTCTTTAGATATGATGGGAACCATAAGTATTTGTAGTATTTTTTATAGTATTTTATTTGTTTATTTATTTACCAATAATGTAATTTTTTTTTTTGGCTTCTTCCTTTTTTTTAACCATTTGGTCAATTTTTTTTTAATTTTTTTTTTGCTGCTTATTTTGTTTATTTATTTACCAATGGTGTAATTTTTTTTTTTTTTGCTGCTTCCTTTTTTTCCTTTTTTATTTTAACCATTTGGTCAAATTTTTTTTTTTTTTTGGCTGCTTCCTTTATTTATTTATTTTGCTAATGGTGCAATTTTTTTTACTGCTTCCTTTTTTAAAAAAAAAAAAAACCATTTGTTCAATTTTTTTTTTATTTGCAGCTTCTTCTTTTTTTTTTTTTTTTTTTTTTTTTTCCTTTTTTTAAACCATTTGGTCAATTTTTTGTTTTTTGTTTTGCTACTTCCTTTGTTTATTTATTTACCAATGATTTATTTTTTTCTACTTTTTTCTAACCATTTGTTTTTTTTTTTTTTGCAATTGTTTTTTTTTTTTATTTTGCTGCTTCCTTCTTTTTAAAACCGTTTGGTCAATTTTTTTAATATTTTATAGTTAGCTATTTCCTTTGTTTATTTATTTACCAATGATGCCAATTTTTTTTTTTTTTTTTTTGCTGCTTCCTTTATTTATTCACCTTATGTGTAAATATTTTTATTTTTAATCAAATATTTTGCTACACTTTCGGTACAGCTTTTACTTTTTTTACAGTGTGTACTCATGTTAATATATTGTTTATTTAAAATATATTATTGGAGGGAACAATATTGAAATAAGGTGAGATCCAGAGATGAAAACTTGAAAAGAAACTTGACATCTTTTGAGATGTAAACTAGTAGATCAAAATATGTGTTTGTTTTTGTAAAACCTCTTGCAATATGAAAACTTTAAAAAGTTTCCAAAGTTTTGATTTTCAGTCACAAAAGCAAACGAGGCCTTATCCAATTACAGCTATTTTTATGTTGGGTTATAACCCCACCAAAAGTATACGTAGCTTTTTTTTTTTTCCCACTTTCTACCTAGGTCTCTACAAAAGGGCCTGGATCACATCCAAACCAAAAGACCCGATAGAGCTTGCCCGAATAAAATTGGATTGATCGGGTTAGGCAATAAGTTGGGCTTCACAGCTCTCAAAGTCTGTTCAAACAGATCACCCGTTTTTCCTTCTCCTCAACTCTTCTTCTTCGTTGCTATACCACCACCCACCATCTGGGTTTCTCCTCATTTTCCTAAAGGAATCTGAGGGCCCTTTCCAAACAAGCATAAGGTGAGGAATCTAGAAAATACCTCCCAACTTTTCAAAACGCAAGGAAATTCCGATAAACTATGGAAAAATATAGATCTTAGTTCCTTAAAGATAAACCCTAGAGCTCTATACCAAAACCAAAAATACACCAAATAGCCACAAGGACATGCAAGGGAAGCAAAACTCAGATCGAATTTCAGATAATAAAAAAGAAGTAGAAATGATAGTGTGCCACCCCAAGTGTACCGCTCTAAATGACCGCTCATTAATTTAATTTTTTTAAAATTTCTTTTTACTTAAAGATTAAGAAAGTGGTTTTTAATATATTGATGTATTTTTTTATTTTTTAAAAATATTTAAATATATTAAAAAAATATGAAAACAAAAAGAACATAAAAATAAAAACTCACAATTGTGCTAGGCGGCACGCCCAGCGATTATTACCAAGCAGCAGCCTAGTATGTCTCAAAAAGAAGTATACAATATATTTAAGAAGTTGAAGCTCGCAAAGTGGTATTTAGAACTCATGATGATTGACAACAACAAGATACCAAAGTTGATACAACCAGAGTTGGGATTCTCCAGAGTTAGGATAAAAACCACAAGCATGCAAGTAAGAAGAGTAGGTTTGACCCGATCCGAAATTTACAAGTCGAGTAAGTTCGAGTGAGTGTGACCTCTCCTGTGGGTCGGGCTGGGTTGGACTCAAATATGGTTTGGGCGGGTCACTATGTAGGCCTACTTCTCCCTCTCTCTGTCGTTTGGCTCCTTCACGCACATGTGAGCCTCTCCTCTCATAATTTTAGTTGCCCTTTGACCAAAAGCCACCGGGGCCGAAAAGGGCTACATTTCTTGATCCTCACTCTTTTCCATTTCCTTTATAAATATTAAGACTGGCATCCAAGAACTCATCTTTCTCTCACACCAAATTTATTACAACTCTCTCTATTTCTCAGTGCTATGGAAGTGAAAATCACACTTTTGCTTGTTGCTCACTAATTCTGCTTTTACAGATACATTTTTGGAAGGCAATGCATACATCTAATCCCCATTTTGGCTTTGACTCTGATTTGTGCTTTGAGCTGGTTCATTATGCTTCTTATTTTGTTTTGCCATTTCCTTGTGCTAGTTTTAGTACACGAATTCTCATATTACAATGTTGCAAATGTTGCAGATGAATTCTCATTGTTGCCCAGATGACTAACACAAGAGGGGTGTGAATTAAGTTGTATTAAAAAAAATAACAATTATAAATCAAATATACAATATAAAATATAAATAAAATATGAAAAAGTAATAAATATAAAGAGTAAGGGTAAGAGAGAAACAAACTCAGTATGTTAACGAGGTTCGGCCCTACTGTCTACGTCCTCGCCTCAAGCTATCCCTTGAGGATCTCAAATTCACTATTCAACCTCCTTCAGGTGGAGATAGAAACCTATTACACCTTTGAACAACACCGCTACAAAGGATCCGTGTAGAACACACTCTACACTTGCAATCACCTTACACGTGGTGATTCAACTATTCCCCGTGTAGAACACTTTTTACACGCATAAGAGTTATACACACCCTTTTTCTGATACAAGAGTTGACAGTGGGTAGGTTATAAGAAAATACTCCTTAATGAGTGAAATAAGAACAATACAGCACAAACTATATCTCTCAAAATGAACAAGAATTAAGACTCAATGCTTAGAAAAGAGAGAATGAAAACTTTGAATGAATGTTGTATGCTCTAGATGTTGTGAATGTGAAGCTCTCAAATGATCTATTTATAGGCATATGAGACTTCATATTCAAATTTAAAAAGATTCACATGTCAAAGACAACATCATTCACTTTTTCAAAAAATTCAAATAAAAGGTTCTTCTTTTTCAATTGTCAAAGACAACATCATTCATTTTTCAAAAACTTCAAACCTAATCTTTTACTTTTGGCATATGACAAAAGGAGCACACTTTACTTTTCAAATATTTCAAACCTAATCTTTTACTTTTTGCATATGACAAAAAGAGCATACTTTACTTTTCAAATTTTTCAAACCTAATCTTTTTACTTTTTGCATATGACAAAAGGAGTACACTTTACTTTTCAAATATTTCAAACAAAAACATCTACATTTTGTATAAGTCAAAAAAAGCATCAATCACTTTTGAAAATATTCAAATGAAACATGCACATGTGAAAGATGACAATCAATCATCTTTAATATTTGCAAAATTCAACCCTTTAATCAAGATATGCACATGTGAAAGATGACAATCAATCATTTTCCAAAATTTTCAAAATATTCATGCACATGTGGAAAATGTATTTTAATGTTTTATGATAAAATATTAATTTTGAACCTTAATCCTAATTTCGAATTTTTAAGAGATTTACAACATTACTCTATCACTTTAATGTGAACTTGTTCCCTTCTTGCTCATACTTGTTTCCTTGATGTGCTTGACTCCATTGTGTAGACAACTTGAGCTTGAGATTCCTTTATTCTTTGAATTCATTTGTTATCATCAAAATCTATGTGTAAATATATAATTACACAAAATTTGAAACCTTGGGTTCAACAATCTCCTCCTTTTTGATGATGACAAATACTTGGTAGAATCTAAAACCTATATTAATACTTAAGCTCCCCCTGAGAATGTGCGTTAGTTTTTCATGCAAAAGTATAAATATAATTCCAAGCATATATAATAAGTTTAGCAATTCAAACAATGTTAATGTTCTAGTCTAACACTTCTCCCCCTTTTGACATCATTAAAAAGGATCCGCAACAAGTAAATGGACTGAAGAAAACGGTGCGTTAGTAGAAACTGTAGATAGTTAAAAAAAATAAAATTGGATCCGTCCGTGACCTGACAAGTGTGGCTGGAGATTTGAAAAAATCGCCTGATGTTGTTGATAAACTAGATTGAAGGCTCCGAGTTTCTAAAAAATGTCATTTTCACCGATCGGGAAAAAAAATCACATTGCTCTTTGACTTGGATGATAGCTTGTCTGGTTCTTTATGCTATCTCTATAAAATCAGTCTTAAAGTTCATCCAATCCGCATCAAGTTTTCTTCTCATCTCTATAACTCATCTGCATTCCTTCAACATTCTCGTTTTAAGTCTTCTATTCTTTTCTCAATGGCTCATTCTTCTAACATTTCTCTAGATCTATCCATGAGGCATTCTACCCCTCAACCTCCTGTCCTTTCTGCAGCTGCCATTGGTGCCATGTTGCAGCAAGAAAATAGTAATTTGACTAATAAGTCAGATTCTGATGCTATCTATGACTTAGTGAGTTTTGGGACTCGATATTCTTCATCTATTGTTGCTTTTTTCTAGCAGCTACAAGCTAGAAATCATGAAATTGAAAAGCTCAAAGAACAAATTGTTGTACTTCAACAAATTGTTCAAGAGTCTCGTATAAGGGAAGGAATCATTCGGAAGAAGAATAAACAATTGAAATCTTTATTAAATTCTTCATTCCGCTTGCCGGTTCCCATGGATAAGAATGACATGATATTGTATGAAGAGAATGAGCGTCTCAAACATGTAAAAGTATTTAAAAAATCTATCTCTATTTTTATTGACTCTGGTCTATCTTTTAAGAGATATTCATAGCATGCATCATACCTATTTCTTTTCTGATCATACATAATCTATTTTCTGATAAAGATTTTGTGAAAATATCTGCTAACTGATCGTGTGTGTTTGTGAACTCTAGTACTATATCGCCTTTCTGCACATGATCGCAAAGAAAATGATATCTTATTTCAATATGCTTAGTTCTAAAATGTTGTATTGGGTTCTTTGAAAGATTTATAGTACTTGTATTATCACATTTGATTGGAATGTGATTATAAATGAGTTTAAAATCTTCAAGTTGTTGCTTCATATAGAGAATTTGAGCACAACAACTACCCGCAGCAACATATTCTGCCTCAGCAGTAGATAGTGCAACATAATTTTATTTTTTACTAAACCAGGAAACTAGTGCATGACCTAAGAAATGACATGCTCCACTAGTGCTTTTTCGATTTATTTTACAACTAGCATAATCAGTATCTGCATAGCTGATTAGATCGAAAGATGTGTGCTTAGGGTACCATAACCCTAAGTTAATTGTACCACTAAGATATCTAAGAATGCGCTTAACTGCAATTAAATGTAATTCTTTTGGAGATGATTGAAAGCGTGCACACAAGCACACACTAAACATAATATCTGATCTACTGGCTGTCAAATATAATAAGCTACCAATCATACCTCGATATACTTTCGAGTCAACTGGCTTACTGGTTTCATCTTTATCAAGTTTAGTTGATGGGCTCATTGGTGTTCCAACTTCCTTAGCACCCTCCATCCCAAACTTCTTCAATAATTCCTTAATATATTTTGATTGATTGATGAATGTCGCACTTTTTGCTTGCTTAATTTGCAATCTGAGAAAGAATGTAAGTTCTCCCATCATGCTCATCTCAAATTCTTCCTGCATAGTCTTAGCAAAAACTTGACACATATTTTCATTAGTAGCACCGAATATTATATCATCAACATAAATCTGAACTAAAAGAATATCATCATTTTCATATTTAATGAAAAGAGTTATGTCGATTTTTCCTCTTAAAAAACCTTTTTCAATCAAGAAACCACTGAGTCTCCGTACCAAGATCTAGGAGCTTGTTTGAGTCCATATAGAGCTTTTGTGAGTTTGAAAACATGATTTGGAGAAATATGATTTTCAAAACCTGGAAGTTGCTCAACATATATTTTTTCATTTATAAAACCATTTAAGCAAGCACTTTTAACATCCATTTGAAAAAACTTGAAATCTTTATAACAAGCATATGCAAGTAGCATTCGAATAGCTTCTAATCTTGCGACTGGTGCATATGTCTCATCATAATCGATTCTTTCTTCTTGATTAAAACCTTGGGCTACAAGTTGAGCCTTATTTCTAGTAATGACTCCGGACTCATCTTTTTTATTTCTAAAAACCCATTTTGTTCCAATAATAGTATGATTTTTGGGTCTAGGAACAAGTATCCAAACATCATTTCTTTCAAATTGATTCAACTCTTCTTACATAGCTAGAATCCAAGATTCATCAAGAAGTGCGTCATCAATATTTTTGGGTTCAATCTGAGATAGAAAAGCAGTATGATTGCAAATATTTCTAAGAGATGATCGAGTACTTACACCTTGTGAAGGTTCTCCCAAAATTTGTTCCACTGGATGATCTTTTACAAATTTCCACTGTTTGGTTGCATCTTGTATTAAATTTTGATGATATTTTCTGATGGTTCCATATTAAACTTCTTCTATTGTGTTCTCTTTGTTGAGATTGAGACTTTCCGTATTATTTATACCTCATGTTTCTTCATCAATAGATTTCTTGGAGAGTGAAGAATTTGATTCATCAAATACTACATGCATAGATTCTTGTACAGTTGAAGTCTTTTTATTGAATACTCTATAAGCTTTACTATTAGTAGAATACTCGAGAAAAATACCTTCATCAGATTTTGCATCAAACTTGCCTAAATTATCTCTGTCATTCAAAATAAAACATTTGCATCCAAATACATGAAAGTAACTAATATTGGACTTTTTCTCATTCCAAAGCTCATAGAAGATTTTATCTAATTTAGATCTTAGCATAACTCTATTTATAACATAACATGCAGTACTTACCGCTTCCGCCCAAAAATAACTAGGCAAGTTATTCTCATTAAGCATTGTTCTTGCCATCTCTTGAAGAGATCTATTTTTCCCCTCTACTATCCCATTTTGTTGAGGAGTTCGAGGAGCAGAAAAATTATGCACAAAACCATTTTCATCACAAAATGTTTCAATATTTTTATTAACAAACTCTTTTCCCCTATTACTTCAAATACTTGAAATAATATAGCCCTTTTCATTTTGAATTCTCTTGCATAACTTGGTAAAGGCATTATGTGCCTCATCTTTATGAGCAAGAAAGATGACCCAAGTATATTTAGAGAAATCATCAACAATAACAAATGCATAATATTTTCCTCCTAAACTTACAACTCTATTTGGTCCAAAAATATCCATGTGTATCAGTTGCAATGGTCTATTAGTGGAAATATATTTCTTGATTTTAAAAGAAGTTTTTGTTTGTTTACCAAATTGGCATGCATCACAAATTTTATCTTTAAGAAAATATGTTTTTGGTAAACCTCTCACAAGATAATTTTTTGAAAGTTTGGAAATAAGTTTCATATTGGCATGACCTAATCTTCTATGCCATAGCCAACTAGTTTCATTTTGAGCTGAAAAGTAAATAGTATCTTGTGAGGTAATTTCTTCAAAATCGATTGTATAAACATTATTGCTTCTAAAAGCGATAAAACAAATATTACAATCATGATCATTCAAAATAATGCACTTATCCATTTTGAAAGTAACTGTAAATCTTTTATCACATAATTGACTTATGCTCAAAAGATTATGTTTTAGACTTTCAACAAGTAGAACATCTTCAATTATAAGAGAAGATTCATTACCAATTTTACCTATTCCCACGATCTTCCCTTTTGAGTTGTCTTCAAATGTCACGTGTCCTTCTTCTTTAGATCTAAGATCAAAGAATTTAGTCTTGTCTCCCGTCATGTGTCTTGAACATATACTATCTAAAAACTATTTATTTTTGCTTGTGGATGACTTCATGCATACCTATAAAAACAATTAAAATGATTTTTTTTGGTACCCAATTTCTTTGGGTCCTTTATTTATTAGTATTAGAAGAAACAAGATTTTTAAGTACCCATATGGCCCTAATAGTCATTATATGATTTCTTCAAATAGGACAAGCATGATAATTATGACCATTTCTATTACAGAAATTGCAAATAGCATGTGACATACATGAAAAACTTGAATGATTATAATAATATCTTTTTTTGACAAAATTATTTTTATGAAAAGAATTTTGAATATTGGTCTTTGATGTAGAAGGATTATCAAAGAAATTTTTATAAGGTTTATACTTTTGTTTTGGCATGTATCTTAAGTCTGTCTTATCAAAAACACATCTTTGACTACCAATAAGTTTTTTAAAATTTCTTTTTCCATTCGTAAAGTTTTCAACAATATTTTCTAAATTGGTTTTCTTCTTATTCAACTCAAGATTTTCATTTTTCAAAATAATATTTTCTTTTCTTAAAATATCAATTTCGTTTGTTAAAGAAGAATTTTTCTTTTTCAAAGTAGTATATTTGATACCCAATTTTTCAAATTCCTCATATACCTATTCTAAAACATTTTGCAATTCTTCATATAAAGGATCTTCAATATTATCAAGATTTGTTACCTCAATGTCATCTTTAGCCATAAGACAAAGATTTGCTGATTCTCCATTACTTGCTTCACTATTTGAGCTACTTGAATCATCATCTCATGTAGCTTTCATTGCTTTCTTGCCCTTGTTTCGATTTTTCTTTAGCAGAGGACAATCTGACTTGATATGACCAGATTTATTGCCTTTATAACAAATTAAAGTGTCACTTTTATCTGAATCTTTCTTGGAAAACTTTTTGAAGGATTTCCTCGGAAGAGTTTTATTTTTCTTTAAGAACATCTGAATTCTTCTTGTTATCATCGCAACTTCTTCATCTTTGTATTCATTTTCTTCAACTTCATCACTTTCACTTTCATGAGGAACAGATTTAAGTGTCAAGCTCTTCTTTGGTTTTCCTTCTTCTTCTTCTCTTTTCAATGTGTACTCATGGGTGATAAGTGACCCGATGAGTTCATTCACTTCAAGCTTCTTGAGGTCTCTAGCTTCAAGAATCGCTGTCACTTTTGATTCCCAGCGTTTTGGTAAAGAGTTGAGAATTTTTCTTACTATCTCCACCTTGGAATAAACTTTGCCAAGAGCTGTCAAATTGTTTATGATGTTAGTAAAACGAGTATGCATATTAGAAATAGATTCATCATCATTCATTTTAAACATTTCATATTCATGAGTAAGAATATAAATTTTTTATTCCTTTACTTGCGAAGTTCCTTCATAAGTAACTTCCAAGTTATCCCAAATTTCTTTTGCTATAGCACAAGTCATTATTCTATTAAATTCATTTCCATTGAGAGCATTAAATAATAAATTCATAGCAGTTAAATTTAAAGTATAAAGTCTATCGTTTTCACGATCAAACTCTTATTCTTCCTTTTTGACATTTACTCCATTAACCACTTTTGTTGGAATATAAGGTCCATTTACAATACATTTCCAGATTTCTCGACCTTGAGCCTGAAGGAATATTCTCATTCTAACTTTTCACAATGAGTAATTATCTCCACAAAAGAGTGGAGGCCGACTGCTAGATTGACCTTCACCAAATGAAACTGCAATGTTAGCCATAAGATCTTAACTCAAAATATAGTTAATCTTATAATAGAGCTTTTAGCTCTGATACCAATTGTTGCCCAGATGACTAACACAAAAGGAGGGTGAATTGAATTGTATTAAAAAAAATAACAATTATAAATCAAATATACAATATAAAATATAAATAAAATATGAAAGAGCAATAAATATAAAGAGTAAGGGTAAGAGAGAAGCAAACTCAGTATGTTAACGAGGTTCGGCCCCACTGCTTACGTCCTTGCCTCAAGCTATCCCTTGAGGATCCCAAATTCACTATTCAACCTCCTTCAGGTAGAGATAGAAACCTATTACACATTTGAACAACACCACTACAAAGGATCCGTGTAGAGCACCCTCTACACTTGCAATCACCTTACACGTGGTGATTCAACTATTCCTCGTGTAGAACACTTTCTACACGCACAAGGGTTATACACACCCTTTTTCTGATACAAGAGCTGATAGTGGGTATGTTATCAGAAAACACTCCTCAATGAGTGAAATAAGAACAATACAGTACAAACTATATCTCTCAAAATGAACAAGAATTAAGACTCAATACTTAGAGAAGAGAGAATGAAAACTTTGAATGAATGTTGTATGCTCTGGATGTTGTGAATGTGAAGCTCTCAAATGATCTATTTATAGGCATATGAGACTTTATATTCAAATTTAAAAAGATTCACATGTCAAAGACAACATCATTCATTTTTCAAAAACTTCAAACCTAATCTTTTACTTTTGGCATATGATAAAAGAAGCACACTTTACTTTTCAAATATTTCAAACCTAATCTTTTACCTTTTGCATATGACAAAAGGAGCACACTTTACTTTTCAAATTTTTCAAACCTAATCTTTTTACTTTTTGCATATGACAAAAGGAGCACACTTTACTTTTCAAATATTTCAAACAAAAACATCTACATTTTGCATAAGTCAAAAAAAGCATCAATCACTTTTGAAAATATTCAAATAAAACATGCACATGTGAAAGATGACAATCAATCATCTTTAATATTTTCAAAGTTCAACCCTTTAATTAAGATATGCACATGTGAAAGATGACAATCAATCATCTTTCAAAATTTTCAAATTTAATTTTCAAAATATTCATGCACATGTAGAAAATGTATTTTAATGCTTTATGATAAAACATTAATTTTGAGCCTTAATCCTAATTTCGAATTTTTAAGAGATTTACAACATTACTCTATCACTTTAATGTGAACTTGTTCCCTTCTTGCTCATACTTGTTTCCTTGATGTGCTTGACTCCATTGTGTAGACAACTTGAGCTTGAGACTCCTTTATTCTTTGAATTCATTTGTTATCATCAAAATCCATGTGTAAATATATAATTACACAAAACTTGAAACTTTAGGTTCAACACTCATATTACAAGTTGACACTCTAATGACCAAATTTTTTATGTAATCTACGTATTCATTGTTCAAAGAAACCTGAGGAGATTAAAACGAGTAATCAAAGATTTTTAATACACGGATTGTGGCATTTCTGGGCAAATAATTCCATGGTAAATCTTTGTCCAGGAGATGAATTGACAAGTAGCATAGTAATTAGACTATGTTACAATCATGTTTGCTCAAAAATCCTTTCACTTGGTTTAAATTTGATATGTATATTTCTTGGCATGACTTGTAGGTGAATGGTATAAAAGATTCATTGAGATATTATTGGCTTAACCTTCTTAGCTCAAATGACTTTAGCTTCTGGAAGTGCGAGTGGACAACACATGATACTTGCTCTGGTCTAGAGCCATTTGTGTACTTCAATGATGCAATTGATCTTAGAGAACGCTTTCTCGATGATCTTGGTTTAGGTCAACAAGGTTCATTTTATAATTTTTCATGTGGTTACTCGAACAATTTGAATGTAGTGATAAAATTAAGATTTCTCAGATGCCATCTAGTGCAAATTATTTACATTTATAGAGTTAAACTTCTCTTTCATCCATTTGTACTAGAGTAGAGCCATAGAAATGCATAAATCATTTGTTGTTTCGATTTTTTTTTTTTTTTTTTTTTTTTTTCGGTTGGTTTGACAATTACAAATGGGTATTGTAAATAAGAATATCCAAGCTAGTGCCACTTGATTTTTCATACCAACTGATTTACAAGTTATTTTCCATGCTTCTAAGGTTGTAGACTGAGAGCCAATCCATACAAACTGATAACTCTCTATAATAAGTTGTATCAAGCAAATGGCGCTTATGGACAGTTGAAATGCAACATGAGAAAAGGTGGGTATTAGCTGGTTGAGGTTCATATTATTTCTTTTTATACTATATCTCGGAGCAAGTCTTTTTATAATCTTTATGATTCGTTTTATTTTATATTATTTTTCTAAATGAATGAATGTTACAGACCTGGGAAATGTACGTCAACCTTGAAAATTTTGTGAACGAAATGTAACTTGTATATTTAATTTATATTTCAAACTTTTTCAGATGAACATCACATGTAAAATGAGAGGATTCCATTTGGATCAATCAAAATGCGATTGGACTGCGTTCAATGCTCCCAACAGTCACATTACTCTTGAGAAATGGCAAAGAGAAATAATTTTTCTTAATTTAAATTTTATTCTCCCAAGTCACAATCGTTTATATGGCATATATAACATGTTAATAAGTAATTGTTTTGTATGAAATATGAAATTACTTAAAATGTACCACATCAATAAATGTGACTAAGTATGAATATATTGAAGTAAAAAAAGTGTAATTGTTTCTCATGTTGCAATTTAAATGTGCATAAACTTTTAATGATGCATGCTTTCAAATAATTGTACGTATGTATCGATTTGTAAGGTTGGGGACTCGGTGGACATCCTAAGAAATGTGAAAATGAACTTGTAAACCTGTTAGTTTGAAAATTCAAGTAGCAGTATGTTAAGGACGTGTCCCACTTCTCCCCTGCAATCGTTCAATCACGTACTGTTAAGATGCTCTAGTGTAATCCATCCGAGAAAACTCCGATGTTTAAGTCAATAAATATAACCAAAGAATTCAAAATTTAAAAGAGAGTTTGATCTCTTACTATCAAGGGTTATCTGGTATCTATAGGCTCATACACGATGCTTATCTTATTCAGAATTTATCGGTGTAGATCATCACTCGATACCTAGAATGATCTTTTTTATTTCAAGCTAACAATTGAAGACAAATAATGGAAACACCAAATAATATGAAATCCGTCCACTCGTACGTCAATTCTATTTTTTTTTTTAATTTCTTTCACCTACAAACTATGCAAAGAAATATATATATATATGTGTGTATATAGAAAACAAATATAAAGTAGATCAAAGGATTTTAAAGCTAATAGGACTGTAATATAATTTAATTACTTGATTATTTTTCAATTCATTTCCTTGACAGGGATTCCCTGATAGGGATTTGGTCATTTGAAATAGAAATAAAAAAGGAACATCTATTGCATAGATAATTTTGCTATTGGACTATCCGCTTGTAAGAGGCGAAATCCTATGCAACATTGCTAGCTTGCCTCGTTTGGTTATAAAGTTCAGATGAGATGAGATAAGATGTTTTGTTAAAAGTTAAATAAAATATTGTTATAATATGATTTTTTAATATTAATTTTGTTTTGAAATTTGAAAAAGTTGAATTATTTATTATATTTTATATGAGAATTTAAGAAACTTGTAATGATTAGATGAGATGAGATAATTTAGTATTTAGTAACCAAACCAAATTGTAGACTATGCTTGTATTTATAAAAAAGTGCCAAGAAGAAAATGATTTTGACTATTCTCCATTGTTTGTTTATCCAAAACATCTCATCTCACATCATCTTTACAACTTTTACAAAATTTCACACAAAATATAATAAATAATTCAACTTTTTTAAATTTCAAAACAAAAATAATATTAAAAAATTATATTATAACAATATTTTATTCAATTTTTAAAAAAATATTTCATCTTATTTCATCTCATCTGTATAACTAAAGATAAACTTTGTAAGTTGGTCATAAGGGGGGGGGGGGGGGGGGAACCATAAGACTCAGGATGTAATACACCTCAAATTACTCGAAGAAAAATACATTGAAATCATTCAATTTGAGGGAAGCACCTCCAAAAAAGAGAGGAAGAAAATGATGAGAGAAAAAGAAAATAGGATTTTCATTTAAGTTTCTGCATGCCCTTACAAGTTCGTCCTCCCACTACAAATACTCCCCTTACTAATTAATGGGCCAAAGGCCAACTTAAAAAGACTGTAAAATAAGGATAGTTAAACAAATCTAACAACAATAAATGGGCCATGGCTCGACTCGAGATTAACTTGAAAATAAAATAAATGGCCACAGGCCAACACAACCACAAGATTGATCCACAAAGTCCGCAATGAAATTTGACCCACCACTGTTCATGTACAGAAATGTGAGTTAAGAGTTCTATATGTAATGATAGAAGTGTGTGTTACATTGTTAATAATATTGTATAACCAAAGATGAGTTATTCTACTAAGCAACCCTACACTACACACTTGCCAAGAGAACCCTTATCAGGTGTGTGATGTAGGTTTGTTGAATATAATTGGAGGGTCAAATAGTACACTCGACGGCCTGACTCCAAGTTATGATGGACTAGGCCCAAGTCACGAGCTAAAAAGCCCGTGAAAGCTTGGTGTTCTGTTATCCAGCATAGCAGATAAACACCAATATGAAATCAGATCACTCTTATCATTTTGGGGTAATCTAAATTAATAAGCATTACGAGAGAAAAGTATCACATGAGCGTGATGTAACTGCAGTATTGATCAAACTCTACCTAACACCTATATATATACAAATACCGGGTAACCCTAAGGTCTCTCTCTTTTTTTGAGATACTTGAGTAGTTATGTTTGATTGTTCACTTACTTAAGTATCAGAGCAGTTGCAAGTGTACAACGCCGACATTTCTTGATACTTTGCAGGTGAACGGTTACATTCGGTGATGAGACACTTTATTTACAATGACACCATCTATGAGATTCTACCGTCTTTGATTTCAGTTTCTTATTGGATGTCAATGTGATTTGCACATGCCGACCATGACTCCTTCACAAGCAAATCGCAACACAGGAACATTACTGACCGCAATGAAAGCATGACTCCCAGTCTTGCATATTTCTTTTTTTAAAAAAATATTTTTTACTATTATACATATAACATTTTTATGTAAATCTTAAATTTATCTATTTCTTCTGAAGAAAATTACGGGATATAGTATTAATGTGTTGAGTAATGCTACTCAATCTTTCTAATTTCCGCCATATTTTTTTAAAAAAAATTTTAATATATTTTTAAAAAAATTTTGAGTTTAATTTTTTTAAACTAACTGAATTTTTTTATTCATTATTTATATATTAAATATTTGATAAAAAAAATAATAAAAAAAATGTGGTGTGTTGAAATTATATAAATAATAAGAAGACGTGTAGCTTTTTTTCTAGCATGTAAGCCGACAATTTGAAAATTTAGATTTATTGCAGCATTAATGTAATTTATTTTATTGGTTTGAAAATGCAAGGGGCAGGTACCGGTCACTATCACATAAAGTTTGGGATGTAACATGTTATATAAAATTAATGTGTTTGAAATGAATTCGATCAGTTGTTTAAATTTTATATCAAAATTATAATTTTATTATAATTATAATAATTTATGCATAATTATAAATTTAATACTGGGTATCATTTATTTCTTAATTTTTTCAATCCAATTAAATAAGATGATGATCTCTTTTAATTCTCAACTATTAAATTCAAATACAAATAATGATATATTTATAAGTCTTTTACAACTCATTATCAAACAACCAATCAAATTGTTTCATTCCATTAAAAGTAAATTTTAATATTATAAAATTACTCTACATTAAATGCAGAGGCGTTGTCAAGTAGTTACGAACTATTGAATAGTACAATTTCAAACTTTAATTTCTAGAATTGCATAAAATGTCAAGTTTTAAGAAAAACTTAATAAAAGAGGAGAAAAAGTTCAGTTTTATCAAAATGGAATAGAAGTTTATCTTTTCTCCACTTTCTTTAAAGGGAAATACTTAGACCATCGTTGGTAGCTCTTACTGAGGTTATTGTTGGCTCTTTTTGTTTTTTTTTTTTTAATAATTAAAAAAATTGTTTAATATTATTATAAATTTTTTATATATTTTTGTTAAATATTTTAAAAAAAGAGTCTAGAGCCTAGCGGAACCTAGCATGACCCTTCTAGGGTTCTGCTTGGTAAATGAGATGAAAATTTTGAGTTTAAGAAATATTATATTTTAATATTATTATTATTTTAGAATTTGAAAAGGTTAAGAAAAAGTTAAATTATTTATTATATTTTATATAGAGATTTGAGAAAGTTGTAATGATGAAATAAAAATTTTAAATTTGAAATAAAAATTTTTATCTACCAAATAGAACCAAGTAAAAATAAATGAGGACACCTAACATATATGCTATGGATATGTCAGTGGTAAATTTTACTGAATTGACTTTTTTTTTTTTTTTTGAAGGCATAACAACCTTTTGATCCTTTCATTCCAAAGAGCATAAAATACATAGAGGGAGTTCCTCCATAGTAACAATACAATCTGAAATAGAAAGAGCATCCTTTGCAAGAAGGTGAGCCATTGTATTCCCATCTCTCCTAACATGAGAGACTTCCCACCCTGCAAACCTTGAGAGAACCAACCTGGCTTCACAGAGAAACATGCTAGAGCTGCACCATACTTCCCGATTCTTCTGCAGTGCCTGTACAGCCTCGAGTGAGTCCCCTTCCAGTATAATATTTGCCAGCCCCAGATCCCTTGCAAAATTGACAGCAACCAGAGCTCCATAGGACTCTGCCAACAGAGGTTCTGTGTAAAGGGATTTCCTCTGTCTTTGAGTTGCAATGACCATACCCTGGCTATCCCTTACGACCACCCCAACCCCAACCGTGCCTTGTGCCTCATTTATAGCCCCATCCCAGTTAACTTTAAACCAGTCCTTAGGTGGTGGCCTCCAGTCAGTCCCACTAGTAGCCGTGATGTCCTTTATTTTCTCCTGTATGCTAACCCCTCCTGGCTCCCCTTGTTCCAATCGTGCTCTATCATCCACTTCTCTAAGGATTTTCTTTGGTGGCCAGAATTCTTGGTTAAAAAGGTATGCATTTCTCCTAAGCCACAACATCCGGGCAACTATAGCGAATTCTTTTAGTTCTTCCTCATTGAGGCTCTGAAACAAATATTCTACAAGATAAATCATGGGGATATGAGTTAGTGAGCACTTTTGTAGACTTCTTGAGCATTGTCCCCATACATCCCTGGTAGCTTCACACGACCATAGGACATGTACTGAATTTTCCTCCTCTCTCTGGCATATAGGACACAAAGGGTTTGACACCACTTTCCTTTTATAGAGGTTTGCTTTGGTTGGGAGGGCTTCCTGGCATGCACGCCAGAGGAACATTTTTTCATTTGGAGTAACTTCAAGTTTCCAGAGTTTCTTCCATATAGAGTTGGCATTGGTACTCGAAGAAGCTTGACCCTTGATGGCTTCCTCATTTGATTTTTCCAGGTGGTAAGCACTTCGAACAGAAAAAAGTCCTTTTGGACCCTTCCATATTAGCTTGTCTTCTGTTCTGAGAGTACTTATAGGTGTCCTAAGGATTATGGCAGCTTCCTCCTTGTCAAAAACATCCTTGACTAGCCCCTCTTTCCAGCACTTATTTTGAGGATCAATAAGCTCTGAAACAGTGGCATTTGGTCCAAGTATTCTCTGAGTGCTCGAAGGCTTGGTGGGTGCAGGCTTGAGGATCCACTTGTCTTTCCATATTTGAGCTTTCTCTCCTGTACCTATTCTCCAGAAGGACTCCTTTTCAACCACATGTCTGGCTGCTAGTAGACTCCTCCACACGTAGGAAGGTTTTGACCCCACCTTGGCTTGTAGGAATGAGGATTTGGGGAAATACTTCGCTTTAATCACCTGTGCTGCCAGTGAATTAGGATCCTGTAGAATTCTCCAACATTGCTTTGAGAGAAGCGCTTTGTTGAAGATTTCTAAATCTCTGAAGCCTAACCCCCCATCACTCTTCGAATGCCCCAACTTCTTCCAAGATACCCAGTGGATTTTTCTTTCTTTTTCTTGCTGACCCCACCAAAATTTGGCCATAGCCCTGTTGATTGCTTGTAGTAGACTTAGAGGCAACTTGAATACACTCATTGTGAAGGTTGGCAGTGCTTGAACCACTGCTTTGAGGTATATCTCTTTCCCTGCCAAAGTGAGAGGCTTGATAAACCTGCTGTTCAATTTCTGTGTTATATTGTCAAGAATGGCCTTAAATGTTCTGACCTTGTGCCGACCCACCACTGAAGGTAATCCCAAGTATCTTTCATATGGCATTGCTGTCCTCACCCCTGCAATTGAGGTGATATAATCCTGAGTAACTTTAGCTGTATTTTTGCTGAATATGATTGATGTTTTCTCAATATTCAGCCTTTGCCCCGAGGCCATCTCATAACATTTCAGCAATCTAATCAACCTAACCCATTCATCAGCTTGTGCTTTACAAAAAACCAGACTATCATCCGCGAAGAAGAGGTGAGAAACTTTCAGCTGACCTCTGGCTACTGGGATACCATGTAACTGCCTTCTTTCCTCAGCTTTAGTTAACAGGTTGCTCAAAGCCTCTGCGCATATGATGAAAAGGTAGGGTGATAGAGGAGCACCCTGCCTTATGCCTCGGGATGGAGAGAATTGAGGTTGAACTGTTCCATTCACAAGGAGGGAGTACTTTACTGTTTCCACACAATTCATCACCATTTCAACCCATTTACTGCAAAAACCCATTTTGTAGAGAATTGCTCTGAGAAAACTCCACTCCACTCGGTCGTACGCCTTGCTCATATCAAGTTTTAGAGCCATGTAACCTTCTTTACCTGCCATTTTACACTTCATAGTATGTAGAGCCTCAAAGGCCACCACTATGTTATCAGAAATCAATCTATGAGGAATGAAAGCTGACTGGGAAGGTGAAATAATACAGGGCAGAACTTTCTTCAATCTATTTGCAACCATCTTAGACATGATCTTATAGGTTACATTACAAAGAGAAATAGGTCTAAAGTCTGTTACCCTTGAGGCCTCCTTCTTCTTTGGAATCAAGGTTATGAGGGTATTGTTGATCCCTTCCAGGCTACCTTCAGAATTCAGTACATTGAGAATTGCTTCTGTGACTTGGTCCCCAACAATACTCCAGTTTTTTTGATAGAAGATGGCAGGGAAGCCATCGGGTCCTGGTGAGCTCAGTCCCTCCATGTGAAAAATTGCCTCTTCGACTTCCTGTCTAGTGAAGGTTTTGGTTAGTTGCACATTGTGTAAATCTGTGACTTTAGCTTCCAAAGAAAAAACACATTCAGATTCTAGATTGGGCCTCGAAGAGGTGAAAAGCTCAGTGTAGTAGGCTTGAAAGAGTCCATTGATTCCTTCTGTTGAGTCTACCAGCTGGTTCTGGTTATCAAGAAGTTCTCTAATGAAGTTTGTTTTCCTTCTGTGTGTAGCTGCTTGGTGGAAAAATTTGGTGTTTCTGTCTCCCTCCTTCAACCATTTCTTCTTGGCTCTTTGCTTCCACTTGATGTTTTCCTCCTCTAGGCCTGTATTTATGTCTCTCTGAAGGTGTCTTATTTGCTCATTTAATTCCCCTGAGTTTCTGTTTTGGAGCTGAGCCAATGCTTCCATCTTGTCTTTTAACTCTTTTCTTTTGTTTCCAAACCTCTTGCCACTCCATTTGAGCAGTTGCTCCTTACATAGCTGAAGCCCTGCTACCATGTGTTCCATTTTGCCTCTGATAAGTCTGGGAATTTTCCATGAGGTTGCTACTAGCTGGTGGCACTATTCATCAAGTAACCATTTTGCCTCAAACCTGAAGGGCTTATTGGCCGAGGGGGCTGGACTTGGAAGTTTCTCAAAAGTGACCCATAATGGCCTATGGTCAGAGTTAAGAGTTGGGAGTATGACAACCCTTGCTACTGAATTGACTTATTGAATACTCATTATCACGTGGGTTTACATCATTGGTAAGATATGGAAGTATCATTGAAATGGTATATATTATTTATTATTATTATTTTTTATAAGAATATATTACTTATTAGGATAGGTATTGTTGGTCTAACCTGCTAATATATATAGTAATGCACATATCTGATTAGATAAAAAGCAAGCAGAGTTCGTGGGCCAGCTGTTCAACTTGAATTAATGGATATGAATCTCAACGTAAAGAGGGGCAACAGAAGAGTCTGGAAGTGTTCGAGTGAAATATGAAGGGTTGGAGAAGTACAATCAATTAACTAAATAAGTTGAGTTGCTGGTGCGCCATGGGCTTGAGTTCATTTATGTTTCAGTTATCTTCTTGTGTTATTTATCATAGATCCAGCTATAAAAATTCACCAAAGATCTATGGTAGATAACACTAGAAGATAACTGAAACCCTTCTGTCATCCCTGTTCTTGGATCTCTTTGGATCTGTGCGTTCAGCGTGTATCTACTTCGTCAATATAGTCATATCTCCAGAAAACATGGAGAATGCCCCCCTGTTGTTGTAGATTAGAATTTGAAGCTGATGACTTCCCATTTTCATAATTTCCATTCACTTGTTGAGCCAAGGCATTTTCCCCAGCAGATATTTCTTTCTCGCTTGGGCTCACATATGATCTAACATTTTGGGGATTCCCAACAGCTTCCATGGACGAAATTCCCGTACCTACTTCTTACCACAGCAACTGCATCAATTTGATCAGATGCCTATCTTGTCTCCATAAAGTTTCTTTTTCAACATTCTATTTTCAAATCGAGCTTTCTTTGCCTTTGGAGGATTTGCAGCCTCCTCGATATCATTGACAGGTTTGGTCCCCCCTATCTCAATAGTACACGAAAAAAGTGGTACTTGGCCTTCATCATTTTGACACTTATATATTGGAATTGCGTAATTCATCTTTTGAGCATAATCTTGAATTAGATTTTTGTATAATCCTGTTTCATGAATAGGCTGAGAGATGCTTTGATTAGTTTCAGAAGATTTAGCTAATTCCAACAGAGCAACTTCAACAGCTAACTGCTCAGCTGCCTTACAATTGAAAAACCCAAGCAAATAATCATATCTAACATCATTCACTATCACAGTTGATCTGAAAGAAGGTTCATGGGAAGGGCCTTCTTTGATAGTTTCATACACAGGTGTAGGAAGTTAAACTTTTTGAGCATACTTTTGCAGACGGCTCTTGAATATATAGCAATTTAAAACACCTGCTTGGAAACCTTTGTTGGTGGGCATGATTGTCTAAATTCGAGGAATATTTAATGGAACAGAGAGGTCTGGAAATATTTATAAGGTTACAAATCTGAGTGTTAGGTAATACAACATAGTATTGTTTTTATTTTTATTTTTTTATCTTCATTCACTTTATAGCTCCCTTACCAACATTAGAGATGTATATTCTAGGAAACCATATATCCTATAGAAAAGCATCTCACGACTCTCTCTCTCTCTCTCTCTAAGTTGAGATTCATATCCATTAATTCAAGTTCAACAGCTAGGCCACGACCTCTGCTTGCTTTTTATCTAATTAGGTATGTGCATTACCATATATACTAGCAAGTTGGACCAATTATGCCTATCCTAATAAGTAATATCTTTGCCACTTACATTAATGTCCTCATGCATGCTTTCATTTCAATGATACTTCTTCCATGTCTTACCAATATTGGTATAAACCCACATGAGGACGAGGCTTCAATAAGTCGATTCAGTAAAATTTATTAGACTACATAAATGGGTACTGGATGAGATCACTAAATGCCAAAAATAAATAAATATATTTTCAACATGTAAAATTTGCCATTGATCTTTATAACAGAAGGTATCCATCGCGTGTATGTTAGGTGCCCTCATTTATTTTTACTAACTTTTAAGGAAAATGGAGAAAAGACAAACTTCTATTCCATTTTGATAAAATTGAACATTTTCTTTTCTTTTATTAAGTTTTCCTAAAACCTGCCTTTCTAGGCAATTCTAGAAAAGTTTGAAATATATTCAATAGTTCATAACTATTAATTCACAACGTCTCTACATTTCATGTAGAATAATTTATAATACTAAAATTTACTTTTAATGGAATGAAACAATTTTATTGGTTGTTTGAAAATGAGTTGTAAAAGACTTATAAGTAGTGTATCATTATTCGTATTTAATTTTATGGTTGAGAATTGAAAGAGAAGACATGATTTTCATTTATCTTATTTAGTTGGATTGAAAAAATTAAGAAATGAATGATACTTTGTATTATATTTGTGATTGTGGATAAAATATTATAATTATAATAAAATTGTAATTTTGTTATAAAATTTAAACGAGTTATTATGTTTTGATTTCATGTTAAAGGGGCTTACTCCTTTATTAATCGGATCTTAATAGATCAACATGTTTTGATGCAAATTCATTTATATGAAATCTAAATATACTAATTTCATATCTGTATTAATTTTATGAATCGTATCAACATGTTGATTGCATTCAACAACCTGTACCAACAACATGCTTTTTAAGAAATAGCCCGAAAATGTTGTTTTCCTCTGCAGAATGAATCGCATAAAGGTTATGACTAATAGAATGGTTAATGTGATCTTCTATATCTGTGTCAAATCAAAACTTTCCATCAAGTTTTAAAAAACATGCAAAGCCCCAAAAATGGGTTCCACCTAATCATACATGGGGCTGTTTTAAGTCCCTCTCTCTCTTTCTGAAATTCAGACAATTTATATTACATATTCTACAACAAACAAACATTATTTAATAGAGTTTTTTTATTATTTATTATTTAATAGATTAATATCCAAAAAATGATGGAGGTCTGCTTCACTGTCAATAATATTGTATAATCAATGAATATGGACGAACTGAGAGGGGAAAAAAGGAAATATGGATCAAGTCTTATGCTAAATTTATAAGTAGCTGACTTTCTCATAAATGAAGTTATGCATAAAGTATCTTGTTTGTAGTCATACAGATTAGAGATCATGACTGTACTTGGCTTACACAATACTATATATGTGTGTGTTAGGTGTCTACATTTACTTTTAAAATTGCAAAAAGACAAAAGTTTAGGAAAATAACTAAAGCCATATGTGACTTTAGTAATTCTCTTTTTAAGAAATAGCCCGAAAATGTTGTTTTCCTCTACAGAATGAATGGCATAAAGGTTATGACTTAGGATGGTTTAATTGGAATTGATGCTAAAAGCAGTATTTAATTGGCACAGGCAAAAATACACATCCTAGCTACGTTCAAGTTTGCGTTTAGTAAATATATATCAGCTTTTCTGTCATTGTGTTTAGGAAAATGATTTATTTTCGACTATTTTATAACTATTTTACAGTTCTACATAAAATGGAAGATAGTTTTGTAATAATAGATGAAGAAAATTAGAAAATTAATGAGTTAAACTAACTTACTGGAATCCATTTATATCAACTTTAAACATATTAATTTTATTTTGTATTTTGTATTGAATTCACGACGATATATAACATGTTAGAACCAAAACTTTATGTGATAGCGACCATACCTGCCCTTGCCTTTTAAAACCAATAAAACAAATTACATTAATGCTGCAATAAATCCAAACCATCAAATTGTCGGCTCACACATTAATAGTTAGGCTAGTGTGCCGCTTGCAGTTTACCGTTATAAGTGACTGCTAGTCTAAAATTTATCTTTTATTTTTATTTCATTTTTTTTATCATTTTAATTATTTTTAAAAAATAAAAAAATATATTAATACATTAAAAATCACTTCATTAATCGTTAAGTAAAAAAAAAAAAAATTCATTGAGTGGTCAAATGGAGGGGTCAACAACGGGTGGCACAATATATAGCTTTTCTCAATACTATATCCCATGTGGATCTGGCTTGCCTGTTGTGCAAAAATAACATGACATCCCTCTATAAATATGAGCGTAGTGTTTGAATTTTGAAAGCAGAATAACTTGTGATCGGAAGTCAAAATGTCTCTTTTATTTATTTTCATCATTCTAATCTTAATTTCTAGCAATATTGCATATGGAGAGGAATTCTCATATTACAAGTTGGCACTCCAAGGGCCCAACGCTCCATGCAATCTAGGTGTTCCTTGTTCCAAGAAATCTGAGGAGATTAAAACAGACTATCAGAGATTTGTAATACACGGACTGTGGCCATTTTGGACAAATAATTCTGCAGTAACTCCTTGTCCAGGAAAGGAATTGACAGGTAGTCAGGTAATTAGACTACATTATAGTCATGTTTGCTAAAAAATCATTTCAGTTGGTTTAAATTTGATATTTATATTTCTTGGCATGTCTTGTAGGTGAAAGGTATAAAAAATTCACTGAAACAGTATTGGCCTAACCTTCTTGGCTCATATGACTTTAGCTTCTGGAAGTACGAGTGGGTGACACATAGCAGATGCCTTGGTCTAGAGCCATCCGTGTACTTCAAGGATGCAATTGATCTTAGAACTAGCTATCGCGAGGATCTTGGTTTACATCGCCAAGGTTCGTTTTATAATTTTTCATGTGGTTACCCAAACAATTTAAAGGTAGTGAAAAAGTTAAGATTTCTCGGATGCCATCTTGTGCAAATTGTTTATATTTATAAAGTTAAACTTCTCTCTCTTACCTCCGTTTGTACTAGAGTAGAGCAATAGAAATGCTTAAATAATTTGTTGTTTTGATTTTTTTTTTTTTAATCGGTTGGTTTGACAAATGGGTATTTTAAATAAGGATACTTGATTTTTCATACCAATTAATTTACAAATTCTTTTCCACACTTCTAAGGATGTAGACCGGGACCCAATCCATACAAACGGATCTATGGTATGATGAGTAAAGCACTTGGCGCTAATGAACAGTTGAAATGCAACATGAGAAACAGTGGGTATCAGCTGGTTGAGGTTCATATTTCTTTGACCGTCAAAGGAAGCTTCGTGATTGTCCATATAAATTCAGCCAATGCGGTAACAATGATCAAGCATTAGTTCTTTTCCCCATCAGCAATACTGTGTGCCCAATTAATGGGCATGCTTTTTTTTTTTTCTTTCATTTGTTGGGTTTCCTTCATTTCCCAACCATTTTCTTTATGAGTAATGTTTTTTTTTTTCCCTAAAATATCATCATGCTTAGTGCTACTTGTTGATTGGACACATTTTAAATAATTCTATATTTCAACCACTTAGAAAATTATCACTAACGTGTGTTATGTTATTTTTTTTTATACTATAACTCAGAGCAAGTTTTTTTTATAATCTTTATCATTCGTTTTATTTTATATTATTTTTCCAAATGAATGAATGTTACAGAACATAAGAAATATCATGCATATGTTAGTGGATGACACGTAGAAATAGAGGATTGTTTTCTCTTTTATCATGTGCGCTGATCCAAAACTTCTATAACATGCTGAATGCACAGATCCCAGGAGATTCAAGGATAAGGACGACAGAAGGGTCTGGAAGTCTTCAAATGGAGTATGGACTATGGAGGGTTGGAGAAGTAAAATATATTGACTAAATAAGTTCAGTACTTGCAGGTGGGCCATGGGCCTGAGTTCATTTATGTTTAAGTTATCTTCTTGTGTTATCTACCATGGGTCCTTAGTGGACTTTTGAGAGTTTGTAGGTGTTTAAAGATATCATTTTTATCTTTTGAAGATGATTACGTCTTGAATAAATAAAAAGAACACTTTGATTAATTCTAATGAATTCCGAGTGGTATCATTTGAAACTGAATGTAAGAACTTTGATTCATGTGCTTCGATTCCTGTGCTGCATGATGATTGAAATTAAAGCTACGTAGACTTGGGAAATGCACACCATCCTTGAAAATTTTGTGAAGTAAATGCAACTTATATATTTAATTTATATGATATATTAACTTTAAGATCACGATTCCCTTTATAATTATCTATTTCAAACTCTTTTTTGGAGATGAGCATCACATGTAAAATGAGATAATTCCATTTGAATCAATCATAATGCGATTGGAATGGGTTCAATGGTCCCAATAATCACATTACTCTTAAAAAAACAAAAAGGAAAACAACAACAACAATTGTGACTTGGTAAATCAGACTGTAATTGAGAAATGTCAAAGGGTAAAAGGAAAGAGAAATACAGTTTTTTTTTTTTAATTTTAAATTTTAAATTTTGTCAAGTCACAATTGTTTATATGGCATATTATGTTAATAATTAAGTAACTGTTATGTATGAAATATGAAATTACTTAAAATGAAACGACATCAATAAATGTGACTAAGTATGAATATATTTAACTAGACACTATGGATATGTACTTTGTAAAGTCTCCTCTCGTTTTCTCTCAAGCTTTGCTATAAGTGAACTGAGGTGGTGGTGAGTTTTTGTATCTTTCCTATTGTTCTGTGTTCATTCTTTGGAAGTTGGCGTGATACAGTCTATTCAATGGATAGTTTACATACCATGTGGGGTAATCTCCACTTGAATGAAGAGGAAGAGGATGCTATTGTCATCGATGATAATGCATGTTCTGAGGTACAACGTAAAGGAGATCATAGTTTGATTGGAAAAATATGGAGTGATATACAGGTGGGAAAGAATGTGGTGAAATCTATGCTTGCAAAGATTTGGCGCCTTAGTAAACCTGTAGTTTTGAGGGAGGTTGGTCGTAACACTTTTATTCTGATCTTTGCTACTCATGTTGATAAATGCAGGGTTGAAGGTGGGAGGCCATGGTTTTTTGATGGCCAACTGTTTGTTATCAATACTTTTGATGGATCCATATCAGTTTCAAACCTGAAGTTTGATCGTGCGTCCTTTTGGGTGCAGTTCCATAATCTACCATTGTTGGGGATGAATAAAGAATGTGGGGAAAAGTTGGGTAATACAATCGGAGTAGTGGAGGAGCTAGAGGTTGATGAAGATGATGTGGGTTGGGGTAGTAGTCTGAGAGTCAAAATTCTGTTAGATTTGAAAAAACCTCTAGCTAGAGGAAGAGCTATTGTATTGCATGGAATCAAAGTATGGAGTCCTTTAAAGTATGAGAAACTCCCTCGTTTTTTCTTCACGTGTGGCAAAATTATACATGAGAATGTAAGGTGCCAGTTAGAGAAAAATTCATCACCACAATTTGGGCCCTGGCTACGTGCAGAATCATCTCTGAAGCAGACGTGGGAAATAAAAAAGGAAAACTCAACCGATAGAGGCAATAGTTCAGAAGCTGAAATGGAGCAGAACATGGTGTCTGATGGCGAAGCAGCTGATCAAGGTGGTGCAATAAAGAAGACCTGTAACGTATTATCATCATCAATGCATAGTGATGATGGCATTAATGTTTACAGTCTGGAAGCTGATAATGACAATATGAATGGCAAAACTGTTACAGACTGTTACGAGTTGCAAGATACAAATCAAGTTGTAACGGAAAACATTGACATTTTATCATTTGAAGGCAATCTAGGAGGGAAAGAAATACCTATTTCTGAGGTATCCTTTGGGCCTGCTGGTGGACCTGCTGTTTCACAAGTTGGGCTTAATGAGACTGATCTGGCACAAAAAGGCCTTGAGGTGGTGACAGAGAGGGAACAAAATGCAGTCCATCAACTTCCTTTACAGCAGTAAGGAAGGTACACCCGAAGTTCTTGGAAGAAAAAAGCAAGAGGGAGCTCAACACCTGCTGAATCATTGGAGAGGCCTACAAATAGAAAAAGATCAGGGGAAGACCTATCTCTGGATCCATCACATCTCTCTGCATCTAAGAAAGGTAAGTTTAATACTTTCTTACTGATCATGATTGTTGTATTAAGAAGGGTGGAACTGATAAAAGAGGAAACATTACTTTTCAACAGCCCTACCGGGAACAATGAGTTTCATAAGTTGGAACTCCCGTGGGCTTGGGGACCCACTAGGAGTTCAGGCCCTTTCTGACTTGGTCAGAAATGAAGTTCCTAAAATTTTGTTTCTCCAAGAGATAAAACTAAATGCACGTGTAATGGAAAGGTTGAAGTTTAAGTTGGGGTTTCATAGTTAACTAGCTGTTAGCTGTGAAGGTAAGAGTGGAGGGATTGCTCTTTATTGGAAGAAGCAGTTCAATGTGGAAATTCAGTCTTTTTCTAAGTTTCACATTCATGCAAAAGTAACTGAGGAGGAGGAGAATGTTGATCCATGGTGGTTAACTGGTTTTTATGGTAATCCAGATGTGAGTAAGAGACATGAGTCATGGAATTTATTGAGATCATTACAGGTACCTAGTGAAAAAGGATGGTTGATCTTGGGAGACTTTAATGAGATTCTAAGCAATGCTGAAAAGAGTGGAGGTAGAGACAAACCTGATAGACAAATGAAGGCATTTAGAGATGTTATTGATGAATGTCATTTACATGATTTGGGATTTAATGGTAACCCTTTTACTTGGTGTAACAGAAGAGAAATGGATCATTGCATTAGTGAAAGATTGGGCAGGTTCTTATCAAATCTAAAGTGGCATTCTTATTGTCCAATGGCTTCTATAACTCATGATGTCATAGATCACTCTGACCATGTGCCTATAATTTTGAAGCTTACAGCAGAGATTGTACAGGTTCCAAGAAAGAAATTATTTAGATTTGAGGCAATGTGGGTTGATGTTGTTGACTATAAACAGGTTATTCAAGAGGCCTGGAGGGGCATTGAAGGAAGGAAAGAATTGAGAACTGTGATGAGGAAAATTGAACATTGTGGTGAGAAGCTTACAGTGTGGAATAAAAATAGCTTTGGACATGTGCAAAGGAATTTAAGAAAGGCAAAAGAACAGCTTTTTATGGTACATCAGGCAGACCCTCTATCTAATGAAAGGTAGAAGATACAAGAAGCTAGAAATGAGGTCCAAAAGTGGTTAGCAAGAAATGAAGTAATGTGGAAGCAGAGGTAAAAAGCATTGTGGCTAGCTGAAGGGGATAAGAATTCAAGGTATTTCCATCATAAGGCAACACAGAGAAAGAAGAAAAACTAGATAAAAGAGGTGAAAGATTCGAATGGAGTTTGGCAGAATAATGAAGGCAGAGATGCAGCTATTCTTGATTATTTTAACTCCCTTTTTAAAGCTGCTGATGATGTTGGAAGTATGAACTTTTTACAAGGTTTGGCAGGCAAAATAACATCTGATATGGTGGAACAAATGGATATGCCTTTTACAAAAGAAGAGGTGAAGAAGACTTTAAATGAGATGCACCCAACAAAGGCACCTAGTCCAGATGGTATGAATCCTCTCTTTTATCAAAAATTTTGGTTTGTGGTTGGCAAGGATGTTATTGACTCAGTTCTTCATGCATTGAATAATGGTCAATTTCCAGCTGCCATTAATCACACTTATGTCACCTTGATTCCAAAGAGAAAAAACCCTGAGCTAGTGTCTGATTATAGACCAATAAGCCTGTGTAATGTGATATACAAGTTAATTTCAAAGATTCTAGCTAATAGGCTGGAGCTGTGTTTGCCTGCTATCATTTCACCATCTCAAACAGCTTTTGTTCCTAGGAGACTAATAATTGATAATGTGTTAGTTGCTTATGAGATGGTTCATTTTCTTAGAAGGAAGAGAAAAGGGAAGGATGGCTTCATGTCACTAAAATTGGATATGAGTAAGGCTTATGATAGAGTAGAGTGGAGTTTTCTTCAGAAAGTGATGGAACAGATGGGGTTTAGTGAAAAATGGGTGAAACTGATTATGTTTTGTGTTAAGACAATTTCTTTCTCTATTCTTGTGAATGGAGAGCCAAAGGGACCTATATTTCCAACACGTGATTTGAGACAAGGGGACCCAATTTCTCCCTATCTCTTTCTACTTTGCATTGAAGGTCTCATTCTTTTGTTGGATCAGGCTAATACACATAATCAGGTTGAGGCAATTTGAGTTTGTAGAGGGGCCCCTAAGTTAAATCATCTGTTATTTGCAGATGATGTGGTTCTGTTCTGTAGAGTAAATATGCAAACTTGCTTAACTCTCCAACATAAGCTAGATATTTATGAGAAAGCTTCTGGTCAAAAGATTAATAGTGAGAAAACTTCAATGGTCTTCAGTTAGAATGTAAACCAGTCTCAACAGGAGGAGATTATGCAGTTCTAGGGAGTACATCAGTTTCAATAATATGATAAATATCTGGGCTTGCCAGCAATGGTTGGAAGAGGTAAATATCAAGCCTTCTCAGCTTTAAAGCATAGAGTTTGGGCCAAAATGCAAGGGTGGAAAGAGAAGCTATTATCACAAGGGGGTAAGGAAATCTTATTAAAAGCTGTGGCATTATCAATACCAACATACACTATGAGTTGTTTTAAGCTACCAAGATCATTATGTTCTGAATTGGAAGGGATGATAGCAAGGTTTTGGTGGGGACAGAAATCAAATGAAAGAAAAATATGTTGGATAAGCGGGAAGAAAATGTGTGAATCAAAGCTCAATGGTGGATTGGGGTTCAAGAATTTGCAGATGTTTAATATGGCCCTTTTAGCAAAGCAAGGATAGAGGATTATGACACAGGAATCCTCTCTACTTCATAGAATTTTTAAATCTAGATATTTCCCTACTTCTTTTGTTTGGAGTGGAATTTGGGAAGCTAAAACAAATCTACTTAAAGGCTGCAAGTGGCGTGTTGGAAATGGTCTATCTATTAATATCTGGACTGATTATTGGCTTCCAAACCACAAGTTGGTTCCTGTTACTACTACAACTGCAACAAGTTTAGTTTCTGAGATGGACAATTCTGTGGCTTCTTTGATGATGCAGAATCCTAGAAGATGGGATATGGAGAAGGTAAGAAGCTTGACACCAGCAAGGGAGGCTAATGAGGTGCTTTGTATTAGACTGCCATCTGAGAATGTACCTGACACACTGGTATGGGAACATGAGAAAACTGGGATGTATTCTGTCAAGAGTGCTTATCAGTTTTCCTCTCTATGGATACAGATAGACAAAGGGCTGAGTGTTCAAGTGCTGCAGACCAAAATCTTTTATGGAAGAAGTTATGGAAGCTAAATATACCTCATCGAGTTAGAGTTTTTGCATGGAGGATATGTAAAAATATTCTTCCTACACTGCATAATCTTAAAGCTCGGAAAGTGATTGACAATGCTAATTGCCAGTGGTGCCAAACAGAAGAGGAGGATTTAAATCATGCATTATTTTACCGTCCTCTAATTACAGACAATTGGATTCAGTTCCTTCCTTCCATAACTGATTCATCTCCTAGAGTGGACTGCTTACATTTAGCTCATTTAGTTATGGGAAGAAAAAAGGCAGGGGAGTTAGAGAGGTTCTTTTTTTTTTTTTTTTTTTTTTTTTTAAATTTATTATTATTATTATTATTTTAATGGCTTGGGGCTTATGGTATAGGCAAAACCAAAAGATGTTTGAGAACAACATTTTGACACCAAACCAAATCATTCAACATGCTCTGACCTTATATCAGAGCATAATGCAGCAAATGAAGCACAACAGAAAAAACAGAAATACAGTTGCAGATGGAAGCCACCTCCTGCAGGAATCTTAAAATTTAATGTGGATGGAGCTACTTTTAGTGATCAATGTCGATCTGGTATTGGTGTCGTATTAAGAGATGATAAGGGATAAGTGACTTTTGCTGCTAGTAAACCAGAAAATGCCCTTGCTGATCCAATGGAAATAGAGTTGATTGCTATTTTGAGAGGGATATAGTTGTGTATTCCTCTAGGTATTGCTGAGCTTCAAATTGAAAGTGATGCACTTCTTGTAATTGAAGAACTCAAAAAGGAAGGAAGGTCATCAACCTTGTGGAGTTCACTTATTCAAGAAATCAAAACACTTCTATCCACCCTTCCTAATTGGTCTATTCAGCACAGAGGTCGTGAATCTAATGGTGTAGCACATGCTTTAGCTAAATTTGCATGGCATCTTGATGATATAGCTCTATGGTGGGATTCTATTCCAGAATCTATATCTCAAGCTATTTGGGTTGATTTATCATTGTAATAATGCTGTTTTTATGAATGAAGTTGCTTATTTCCTATCCAAAAAAAAAAAAAAAAAAAAAAAACTGGACACTATGTGGACATCTTAAGAAATGTGAACCCTTATCAGTAATTTGAAAATTCAAGTAGCAACAGCTGAAGACAAATAATGCAAACACCAAATGATATGAAATTCGTCCACTCGTACGTACTTCCTTAAATGAAAGTCATTCGTGCTGAGAAGGTTAGGTCAATTCTATTTTGACTCATTTTTTTTTATTTCTTTCACCTACAATCTATGCAAAGAAATACATATATATATATATATATATATAACAAATATAAATTAAGTAGATCAAAGGATTTTAGAGCTAATAGGACTATAATATAGTTTAATTACTTGACTCTTTTTCAATTCATTTCCTCAATAGAGATTTGAAGTTTGTGCTTATTAGGATTAATTCTCAAAGTGAAAGAGGATTTTAAAAAATGTGAAGTTTGTATTTCTTGGGTTATTACAGTTATAACACCTTTGTGCTAAGGTTCTGAAACTGGATTTCATAACTTGGTTGCTTTTAATTAAACAAGTTGTTTCTAAAAGGTCCATATAAACTCATGATATCACTCCTTACCTGCTAGGTATTTGGCATATTAAGGAGTTTTCTAGAGTAGTTTTTTTTTTTTTTTTCCTCTTGGCAACCTCCTTAGGAAATAGACCAGCAATTAAAAGCAACTCACGGACCAGAAATTAAAAGCAACTAATCTCCAACTCAAATTCATCCAAACTACTCCATCTCAAATTCATCCAAGACTACTCCAACAGCCAATCCATATACAAGCAACTAATCTACTGTTTCCATCAATATGATTCTCACAAAAACTAAACCTAGCACATGTAAACGTATATTACCATTCTCACAAACAAAAAAAGTTAACATCCATTACCATACTCAAATGTCACATTTACAAACTGTTATCACAGGGTGGGAGAGAAGTTCTTATCAAGGCAGTGGCTTTATCTATTCCCACTTATGCTATGTCTTGTTTCAAGCTACCATTGAGTTTATGTAGAGAATTGGAAGGAATGATATCTAGGTTTTGGTGGGGGCAAAAGGATAATGAGAAAAAAATGCATTGGTTAAGTTGGAAAAAACTGTGTGATTCTAAGTTCAGAGGTGGGATGGGTTTTAGAAGTTTACATTCTTTTAATATGGCTTTATTGGCTAAGTAAGGGTGGAGAATTTTACAAAATAAATGGTCTTTGTTACAAGGACCTATAAGGCCAAATATTTCCCTAATAGAACCTCTTTCCAAGCAACTTTGGGATTACATCCATCTTATGCATAGAGGGGGATCTTTGAGGCAAAAAAATGGTTGCTTGAAGGTTGTCAATGGAGGGTGTGGTCTGGTGATTCTATTTGTAAATGGAAGACTATTGGGTTCCAGGTCATAGATAATAAGGTTGGATCATGACAATTTGTTACTTGCCTCCCAGGAAAATGCAACTATTGATAGCCTTATATGTCAGGAGACAAGAACCTGAAAAACTGAAAATGTTAGAGCTCTCTTTAATCCAATACTAGCTGAGGAAATTTTAAAAATTAGACTGTCTTTCACACCTTATAGAGACAAATGGATCTGGACAAAGGAGTCAAATAGTTGTGTTACTGTGAAAAATGCATACAAGATTATTCAAGCTTTGAGTTCAAGTGGTATTGCCGAGAGTTCTAGTTGGATGCAAGATAAGTAGCCATGGAAAAAGTTATATATGGCAGATGAAAGTCCCAAGGAAGATAAAAACTTTTTCTTGGAGAGCTTGTAGGGAGGGTACCACCCATGATGCTCGCATTTATTCAATGCCTTAAGGCATCCGGGTAACAATTTTCCATGGCCTCAAAACGTTAAGTTTACATATTATTTAATTTGCCTTCCTAGTTTGCGGTTATTTCTATATACCATAGTTAAAAACGTTTAATGTTCTACTACATTCTCGGGTTATTCTTATTTAGAAGATTATGCATTTCCCTGTACAGAGGGATTTATGCCACTGTATCCAATGGTGACATACCACCGATTAGAATGTCATGGCAATCGTACATTCGAAGGATATAAAGATCTATTTAATTTTCGGCATTCATCCCTTCGCAATGTCATTGAACGAACTTTCAGTGTGTTGAAGAGGCATTTCTGACTTTTAAAAAACATGCCCTAATACCTTCCAACTCGGGAACGTTATATTATTATTGCATGCTGTACCATACATAACTTCATCCGGACTGTTATGCCTTTTGATTCTTATTTTATGGACTTTAGCAATCTTGATGAATTTCTAGATATGGATGAGGACCAGAACAACAATACAGAAGCTCGAGATCCTGACATGTCAAGCGCATCTGCATAGGCAATGGCTGCAACGAGGGAAGTTATTGGCCTACCAATGTGGTTGCATAGTACTGGCCAATCTGGCAACCCTTAATGTTAAACATGTTGTATGCTATTTATGAAATGCACCAATACAATACATGAATCGATGTGTGAATTTGGCCACATGTTATGATACATATATCGATGTGAAATGTAGAGATACTTTCCTTCTATGTTTTTTTTTTTTTTTTTGAAATGCACCCGTTGTTGCATTGTAATTATGAAATGCTCTTCCCTTGATCAAAGCTCGAAAATTGGCCTTGGATACATGATTAAGAGAGTTCACTTGAGTTTCGATTGAGGTTAAGCTCGAGCAAAAACCCAACAGAGAGTTCTCTCGAGCTGAAGCTCAAGCGAATGTCAAGTGAACCCCTCAAAGGGAGTTTCGCTCGAGCTTTGCTCGAGGTTCACCTCGAGCAAAACCTTAAATAGAGTTCTCTCGAGCTACAACTCAAGCAAAATAAGAGAAAACCCACTAGGAGGAGTTTTGTGAGGGGTTTCACTCGAGTTTCACCTTGAGCAAAGCTCGAGTGAACCCCTCAAAGGGAGTTTTGCTCTTACTTCACTTGAGCTGAAGCTCGAGCGAAGCCCTTACATAGAGTTCACTCGCTCCTCGCTTGAGCTTACTTTCAAACAAGCTCTCCGTAAGGTGTTAGCTCAAGATTTGCTCGAGGCGAAGCTCGAGCGAACACCTCACAGAGAGTTCGCTCGACCTTCGAACCCATTGGTAGGAGTTCTGTGAGGAGTTTCACTCGAGCTTCACCTCGAGCGAAGCTTGAGCAAACTCTCTGTGATAGGTTCATATCTATTAATTCAAGTTCAACAGCTAGCCCACGACCTTTGCTTGCTTTTTATCTAATTAGGTATGCACATTACCTATCTTAATAAGTAATATCTGCTTACTTTTTAGGACATCAAGCATTAGGGGGCCTCTCTCTTAAAACTCAACTTATGTGGCTTGTGCCACACGTGTAAACTAGAAAAACTGGACCGGCCTGTACTGAACATGGACCAAGTAAGAGGTTTTCCTTTAGTGATGAATTAGTTCGTATATGTTCATAACGATTTTTTGACAATGTTAGTGTATATTTATTCGGTTCTAAAACTTATCCAAGACTTTACCAAACAAATCAGTTGCACCCATAATTCGATTAAAAATTTTAAATACCATGTGTTTTAATTTAAACATTTTTATATTTAAGACCAAGTTTGTAGATTAGCATACTAATAGAGGGCTGTGCTATATATATACCCATGAGCCTTCACCGTGATGCTCCTCCGTTTTAATTGTCTATTATTTCTATTAAACTAATTGAGTTTCCCTACTCATCATTTTTTTATCACATACTTGTTAAGATCATCCTGATTGGCTTGGCCAAATACACCTTCAAAATTTAGCCAATATCACCCTTCATTGCATTTACCTATTCCATTTAAATTATTAACCCCACATTGGATTCATATAATTCACTCCCTGTATAATAATAATAAAATACCCCATTGCTTGTACTTATCAATTGATTTAATTTATTTTTATCACATTTTGTTGTTCTACCAATTAAATATTATATTTAATTATAGTCTAATTAAATTAATAGTAAAAAATCTTATTTTCCAATTAGGTCATTTAATGCTTTAACAAAAAATATTTGATTAAACTCATCTAATATTCTATCTAAATTTCTTAATCACTAACCAAATAGTATTTTTTTCTTTGAGTGAGAAAATAGTATTTTAATGTTTGTTTGGATTGAGAAAGTAGAATTTAAATGTTTGATGAACCAACTATAGTCTTTTATCTTTGGCCAAGCACAATTGTTGATATCCAAATTATATATTTTAGATATATATGACCAAATCAATGTGGGGTCTGGTTGGCACAGATTATCCAAATTTTGGCTATCCTTCTCATTTGACTAAGCCAATTAACAAAGATGTGCTTGGAAAAAAAAGCTTTAAAATTGAAAATACGTTGAAGTGTGTAATGCACAGACTGTGACGAGTTTCAGATTCTTTTCATGCGACTTCCAGTAATTTTAATTATGTTAACAAACTACTTCGGGATCCAAGAGCATCATCATCTACACAGAAGGTCAAGCATAATGCTTGAGATGATGCATTAACCACATTCTAGGTAGCTTTTGTCATATTCGCCACCAAGATGAAATCCTTCAATTTCTCCAACACTTCAAAGAAAACTCAATTTCTGTTCTCATACTAGAATAGAAGAAAACAAAGAAGTGGAAAGATGAAAGGGGTCAAATCATTAGCATATAAGAAACATTTTAAAGCTAATATAAGCACCATTCAGCATGACAATTAAATAACTAACAAGCATGTCATTTATTGTTGTCCATTTTTTTTTTATGGAAACAGACTTCATTTCATTAAATGAACCAAAGTTACAACTATGACTTATTACAGAAAAAATCTAGGCTATAAGCCAAACTACGCATCTGCTCTGGGGCATCCCCGCATACAATGTGGCAGACATTGTCTTAACTTCTCAATAATTCTCTCCTAACAGAGAAAGCACTCTGTAAAAATATAACTGAATAGCGCACTCCGTCCCTCCAGGGAGGAGGAGTATAGGACACTACTGCTATGGATATCTAGTCCAATAGCCTATTGCTTCTTTATTACTAACTAAACAACAAAAACTACAATACAAAACACAACAAAACAATAGAACTACAGGCACATGCATGAGCCTCGACAGCACGCCCACTGCAAGCATCGGCTTCACGAGCACAGACGGCAGGAGCACCCAGCTCTCACAAGGACAACAGCCTCCACTATGCAGATCGGCCATACGACCACCGACCGTAGCATCACCCGCCACTCTCAGCCAGCTCTTGCCCTAGATTACGTCCGATCAAGCGGCTCAACACCTTACTCGGGTCACAACAGAAGAAAGGACCAAAAAACATTTTGAAAATAGAGGGACAGAAACATAAACATGGCAGTGGCACGTGTACTGGGAGAAACTGACTGTTGATCTTTGAAGTCCCAAAGTCAGGGGTCCCAGAGGAGCTGAGCGTTGTGTCGGTAGAAGGCTCCTTGATGGCGCGTGATGGCCACACACCGACAAGCTCTGTAAACTTCCCTCGTGCGTGTGGGCTATGCTTCCCTCCGGTTGGCGCCGCTTTTGGTGGACGTGAAGATCGGCGGCCGGGCAGCTTCCAGGTGGGGCACATGGTAGCTAGAAGCCATCAGAAAGTCCCGAACGACAATCCTCCCTTATTTGGCCTGAACAACACAAAAACAAACCAAAACACTACACGGGAAAAGGAAAACCAAATAGAGGAGAAGGGAAGGAGGAAGGAGCCGAAGCTCCCACCCCTTTAACCGAATCTAGGGTTTGGGAGTTTTTCTTTTTTCATTGAGAGTGGCAAAATATCTACTTCGTTTGTTGTCCATTATATAAAGAAACAGCCGAGACAAATTATCATCCCTTACATAAAGAAGCAGGTACCCATCTTTAAAGTGAAAAATGTAGAATCTTATGTCAATTGTCAATTATCCAAGGTTCTTAATTAGACAAAATTATAGAGGACCTAAAACTTTTATTCAGCAAATAAATCTTTGATCTGCAGATTTAGGCGTTACTAACCCTCAATTATCTAAATTAATGCTCACTCACCCATATTCCAAGCTAATTGGTCCTCTCTTCTGTATACCATAACTTCCCACAAGTGGAGTTATTAGATCTCAAGGCTATGTATGTACAAACTCTCGTACTATAGGTTTGACATGCACAGCCTATAGCAACATGTGTAGAAAATTAAGAAGGAATGCACAATATATATACTACTAACAATACATTTTTATTGATGTTTGCATGCAAGATTTACATTAATTCATTCTACAGGATCACTCTAATTAATAGTGCTAATAACAATCATAACATGAATCAAAAAGGTTGAAGAAAGCAAAACATGAAAAATAATATAATGGAACTCCTTTTAACCCTATAAAGAAAATAAATATGTAATCTGGCGATGGCAACTAGCCACTCTATCAGGGTTATATACGCATAAAAGCAAATGTGTGCACCAATTTCTGCAATTGTAGATCAAGTTTTATAGCAATGACTGAAGATAGAGAAGCATAGTTAATGTATAAATCATTGGAAAACAAATGATATTTAAGAGGAGCAATAAGTATACTTTCAAGTTTTGCAAGAGCAATTTCCATCTTCATGGAAAGATGTTTATTTTCCTTGCTCAAGGATTCAACCTTTTTTTGGGAGCCTATATACAATTTTTTGTACGAGACATCTCTCTTAGATGACTCGGACGTCAATGCTTCCAGGCCTTTTCTTGTCCTTCCAATTGTTGTAGCATATATTCAACCTTTTCTTCCAAGGTCTGTTCACCAAAGATTTTTGGCTTAGGCCTTACTTGCTCCCTCTGAGTCATAGAAAATGGGTCATCTTCTTTCTCACTTTCACTTAGAACTATCTCTTCAACATTACTAGGCTCAGTGTGGCAGTTGCGAGCATGAATAATTGCATTTTGGACCTGTTGAAATTGCCTAACAACCGCAGCTTAGAATTTAGCTCTTTTATTTGGATTTGATGGATTGGAAGACTCTGCTTGCTGTTTAAGCTTTGTCTTCACCCTCCATAAGGAAGGGATGTTGCTTTCAGATAGGGGCCGATTTCCTTTATTGGTCGGTCGGCCTACTCTCATTTTTCCAGGCTGCAAGTTCACTCTGATACCCCGACTCCCACTTACAGAAACGTAAGAAATCGTAATGTCAGAATGACGACAACACGGGTCACGTATCCCAACAATAAGTGTCAAGTGTGTATACATGCAGAAAGTGTATAACAAAAATACAGCGGATAGTTTAAGTAAGTCGACTAAGTACTAGAATTTTAAATACACGCCAAACAAAATAAAAGTATTTCAATATATTAAACAGTTATCCAGTGAAAGCAAAGTAAAGACCATTATTGACATAACCAAAGAGTGTTACATAAACCATGATCCAAAGTGACCACATGTTACTCCTCCAGTAGAACCGCATTCTCAGGCTCTACTTCATCATTTGTATCAAAATCTACGGTACCGCATGGTATCAAATACCATGAGATTGCAAGTATCAGCAAGTGATCAACCAAACAATCCAAGAGATAAAAATACATTCATGCAACCAACATGTATGCATGCACCACATGAAGCATGCATATGTCCCAAAACCATTTCCCAAAAATAACCACTTGCAATTTTTCCAAAAACTGGCCCAATCATAAAATCCACAATTTTTCTAGAAAATGGTTCACATATCTATTTATTAAAAACTGCAATTTTCTTAGAAAAATGCCCATTAACCAATTAACAGTATAGGCGGGAATCGCGAGTGTGACTCTACCACCATCTCTACTTACCACCATCCCTACTGCGTTTACCGTTGGCGAGAATCACAGGAGGAACTACCACCATCCCTGCTTATCACCATCCCTACAACTTTTACTGTAGACAGGAATCGCAGGAGGGATTACCATCATCCCAGCTTATCACCATCCCTACTGCATGCACCATAGACAGGACTCTACCACCATCCCTGCTTACCATCATCCCTACAGTTCCTTTATCCTCTCTTTCAATCTATCAGATCACTATAGGCTGGAATCACAAGTGGGACTCTACCACCATCCATGCTTACCACCATCCCTACCGCATGTACAGTAAGTGAGACTACCAACATCCCTACAGCTCCCACTGTAGGCGGGAATTGCAGGCAGGGCTACCACCATCCCTACCGCGTAGTAGGAGGGAATCACAGGCGGGACTCTACCACCATCTCTGCTTACCACCATCCCTATAATCTCTTTTTCTCTCTCTCAATCCTAACAAATCATTTATTACAAATCAACCCAAATTCCTTTCTCACATGAAAACCAATTTTCATGTACAACACATAAATATGCATGCCATAATGCAATAAAAATCATGATACCAATCACAACATAATACACGCAAGCACAATTCATCTTAATAAACAAACCATCCTCAAATTCAACCTGACCCCCATACTCATCGGACTCCAAGTCCGGCACAACCAACAAATGCATAAAAGTTGTTAGTGCAACAATATAATTAAATCTCAAGAAATTCTTTCAAAAATTATTTACAATGTTAAAATATAATTTTTGAAAGATCACGAAGGTGTTAGAAGTGGCGACACAGCCACGCAATAGTACAAATTGGACAAAGGCTGTGGGTCTCAAAATACCAAATTTAGAATAGGGACAAACGAAGACTTGAGATGGCTAGGGAAAATCTTAGAGGTGTTGGTGAAACTACTGGTGGTAGTGGGTGGCGGGGATTGAAGGCTAAAATACCCAAATCGAAAATGGGAATGAAAGGGCTTTAAGGGTGGCGAATCAGGGCTAAGGTTGGGTGGTTTGGGTGGCTGGAGGGCCGACAATGGTAAGTGAAAACCTGGTGGCCAACGGTGGTGTGACGGCGACAGTGGAATGAAAATTGTTTGTGGCTTGCAGCCGTGCTTGGAGGCTAATGGCAGCATGGGCTTGGTTGAAAATGGGTGGGTGGGGTCGCCGGTAGGAAGGGAAGAAAATGGGAGGGGTGGTGTTGCTCACGAGTAGCGCACAATAGCGCTGTGGGTGGTAAAAAATAGATGGGGGAGAGGGGAGGGGGTGTCGTGCAGGAGGAGAAAGAAGCAGAGGAAAAGAAGAAGAAAAAAGGAAAGAAGGAATAAGAGGAAAAAGAAGAAAGAAAAAGGGAAAAAAGAAAAGGTCAGGAAAAGAAATGAGGTCCAATCCTCACAACTTGGACCACAAAATTGATCTAACGAAAATAATTTCAAAACAGTAACTTAAATTAAAAACACAATAACTAAATAAAATAAAATAGTAAATCTAACACTAAAATAATTTAAAACAAAGAGCAATTTAAATAATATGACAATAATTATTAACAAGGAAGACACGTTGAAATAAATTTCACAACTTAAAATATCATAAGATAATATAACAAAACTCCTATAAATTTTAAAACAAGAGGACCAATCACAAAATAAATTAAATAATCATTACTTAAAATACACGAAAACAAAGGATATCACATTCACTCTCTCTTGAGGTGGACTTGTATGTTCAGGATTACACTAGCATAAACACCAAATTAGCAGATGAAGAAAAATTCCACAATCCATGTTCTCAAACTTCCTAGATTGTAATAGTTGCTTATATGCCAGGTGACAGCAATGGTGATGTATATTATAATACTGGTTAAGTGATGAACTTCATCGAGTAAAAATGTCTTAGGTTTTTGGGACAAGTGATCTGTAACGATATCACCACATTCCATTGGTTCCAAGAACTCAAGATAAAGGAAAATGGCGAGTTTTAACCACTAACAAGTAGTTCCTTGTTTCTTTTCTACACATCTTTAAAGGAACTAGTGTCCATGAGTTTCTTGTTTCATTTTTCAAGTTCCTGACTAGTAACTAGGGGAAAGCATTTGTATACTTCCTGTGTACTTGGATTTGCCTTGTTACTTGTATGAATAGAATCTTGATCTTATTCATAAAAAAGAAATCTAAGGAATTTGCAAGTAGAATAGAAGTCTTATCTGGGTAAATAAGAAAGTTGTGGAAGTTATTCTGCAAACTCAAACATAGGAAAAGCCTTGTTAGTCTAAAACTTGGCAGGTATGTGTCCTTTTTCCGCAAAAAGAATAATCCTTTGAGAGGTACTTCTCCTCGGATGGTCAAAGACATGTTTAAAATGTTCATTGCCATGTTTTCCAAGAAGATAAAAGCTCAAACCTGACCTTACATTAATGTTTCAAAAATTTTAAAAAATAAAAAAAATAAAAAAATAAAAAGAAAAAGCCCACCAACAAAATACAGCTTTTGTGTTGGGAGGAAACAAACAAAAATTATAACCCAAAGCTACAATCCATACATAAGACGAAATATAAAAACATAGAACAAAGGGATAAAAAAACCATTTTGGTTTTGGCAACTAACATCTCAGCAGTCATGCAACGAGCCTTTAACTCAATCGTGAATATTTACCCTAAAAACAATTTCTAAAGATCCTTTATAGACAGCATAGAAATATTAAAATTATCTCAAAAACTCACAGAAAGCGGGTTTCATACCTGTATGGGTGAGATTTCTTGATTCTTTGTAGCTTTGGGTTTTCTACCCATGATTCTTTTTTCGCTTTGTCTAGGAGAGAAACCTGCAGGAAGCAGAGTATTTATTGTATATATATTTGTGTGGAACAAGTATGTAGTACTACTCTCGATAACCTCTCAGCTTTCAACTTTTAACTTTCATCTCAAACTAAAAATTCTCATCTCAACATCCAAACCTAACAATATAAATAACTATTTTTCTTTTGTGATTTTCTTTGAAGGCCCTTGTGTATATCTCTAAATTACTAGCATTAGCTCATTTATTGATTCTTTAAATTGCAAATGGAAACAATTAAAAAAAAAAATAAAGTTAACATACATGCATTTTTTATTTCTCTAATACTTTATTTTATTTATTTATATAAATAAAATTTTGAAAAACACAATTCCATTCAAGCCGACTTAGCTCGAGCTCCTTTTTGTGTTGGAGCTCGAGCTCGCTCGATCTGGAAGCTTGACTTATCTAGCCGAGCTCAAGTAGAAAAAAAAATTAAAAATCTCGAGTTCAAGCTTGACAATTCAAAAATTGGCTCGGCTCGGCTTGATTACAGCCCTAGTTGTGCATTACACACATAAGTGTATTTTCAATTTTAAAGCTTTTTTTTTTTTTTCCCAAGCGCATCTTCATTAATTGGATTGGTCAAATGAGAAGGATGGTCAAAAATTGGATAATATGTACCAACCAGACCCCACATCGATTTGGGTATATATATCTAAAATATATAGTTTGGATTTCAACAACTATTGCTTGGACAAAGATAAAAGACTACATTGGTTCATCAAACATTAAAATGCTACTTTCTCAATCCAAACAAACATTAACATACTATTTTCTCACTCGAAGTAAAAATACTATTTTGCTAATAAAAGGGTGGTAATCGAGCTGAGCCGAGCCAGTTTTTGAATTGTCGAGCTCAACTCGACTAAAAAAACTCGAGTGAGAAAAGTAGACACCTAACGCACACATAGTATTGTGTGAGCCAAGTACATAGTATTGTTTTTGTCTTGTTGTTTTCATTCACTTTATATCTCCCTTATCAACATTAGAGCTGTATATTCTAGGAAACTATACATCCTATAAGAAACCATCCAATGACACACACACACACACACACTCTCTCTGTCTCTCTCTGTCTCTCTCTCTCTCTAAGTTGAGATTCATATCAATTAATTCAAGTTCAATAGCTAGCCCACAACCTCTGCTTACTTTTTAGCTAATCCAGTATGTGCATTACCATATATATTAGCAGGTTGGACCAATTATGTCGATCCTAATAAGTAATATCTTTGCCACTTACATTAATGTCCTCATGCATGCTTTCATTTCAATGATACTTCTTCCATGTCTTACCACGAATATAAGCCCACGTGAGGATGAGGTTTCAATAAGTCGATTCAGTAAAATTTATTGGACTACATAAATGGGTACTGGATGAGATCACTAAATGCCAAGAATAAATAAATATATTTTCAACATGTCAAATTGGCCATTGATCATTATAACAGAAGATATCCAACGCTGTATGTTAGGTGCCCTCATTTACTTTTTACTAATTTTTAAGGAAAATAGAAAAAAGAAAAACTTCTATTCCATTTTGATAAAATTGAACTTTTTCTTTTCTTTTATTAAGTTTTCCTAAAACCTGCCTTTCTATGCAATTCTAGAAAAGTTTGAAATATATTCAAATAGTTCATAACTATTTCACAACGTCTCTACATTTCATGTAGAATAATTTATAATACTAAAATTTACTTTTAATGGAATGAAACAATTTTATTGGTTGTTTGAGAATGAGTTGTAAAAGACTTATAAGTGTATCATTATTTGTATTTAATTTTATGGTTGAGAATTGAAAGAGAAGACATGATTTTCATTATCTTATTTAGTTGGATTGAAAAAATTAAGAAATGAATGATACCTTGTATTATATTTGTGATTGTGCATTAAATACTATAATTATAATAAAATTACAATTTTGATATAAAATTTAAATGAGTTATTATATTTTTATTTCGTGTTAAAGATGTTTACTCTTTTATTAATCGGGTCCTAACATGTTAACCTGCTTTGATTCGAATTCATTTATATGAAATTCAAATATACTAATTTCGTATTTGTATTAATTTTATGAATCGTATCACATATTAACACCTCTAATTGATTACTTCCAACAACTAATATACCAACCACATACTTTTCATGGCCCAATAAAACAAATTATTACCTATAAAAAGCTTTATGCAATAATGCTGCTGCCTTCCCTTTTTAGCTGCTGCTAGAAATTGAAACTCCATTCTCTTTTTCTTCCTCATGGCCATATCAGTCTTTTTCTTCTTTTTAGTTTTGCTTACTAAGAATTGTCAGAGCTCTGTACTCAATAGTTCTCTCGGGTACGTGTTTTGAGGGAAGAGGATTTCAAAACCCAATTCATATAACTTTGAAAAAGACAAACTTGAATTACATCCAAGAAACACCCTTCTCAGATTCCCATCATAGATTTCTACTTTGGCGAAATTTTTGAGAGCTAGGAGCTTACCACAGGTGGAAATAGTTTCCCCATGTGTGAATAATTATAGAGTTCATAGCTTAGAGGTTGGAACTCCTATTGTAGAACTCCTATGACTCGGATTCACTTGTTTTCAAAATACGGGTTCCAATCTAGGTTTGACCCGGATCAAAAATAGCAACCGAAACTCGATTATTTGAGTTTCGGGCTAGGTAAAAACCCGGCCCATATGATCAATCTTAAGTGTGGGATATTGGCCTTCACCCCTTTTAAATACAACTTTAGTGTACGAATTTACTGCATTGGTTACATAAATGATATGATGACAACATAACAACCAATTATTATAGAATTGCTTAAGGTCTAAGAAAAAATATTTACTGCAAAGCTTTAAATTTGTAAATAAATAAGAAGGTTTAATTGGAATTGATCCTAAAAGTAGTATTTAATTGGCACAGGCAAAAGTACACATCCTAGATACGTTCAAGTTTTCGTGTAGTAAATATATATAGAGTAATACTACATAAAGTAGTGAAATGTGCAAATGCCGCGCAATCGCTTTAAAAAAGAGTGGGTCCGCGATTTTTAAGTTATTTTTTTTCATTTGGGTCCCTATTAATTTACTTTTTTCAAAGAAACTGTGCGGCGCTTACACAACCATGATTGCAAATATCATTTCTCATATATATATGCTTTTCTGTCATTGTGTTTAGGAAAATGATTTATTTTTGACTATTTTATAAGTATTTTACGGTTTTGCATAAAATGGAAGATAGTTTTGTAATATTAAATCTTTTTTAATGATTGGCACCATTTTGTTAATTGTTTGAAAATGAATTGTAAAATTATTGTAAATGTATTATTACTCTTGTGTTTAAAATTGATATAAATGGATTCCAATAAACCCAAACCATCAAATTGTCGGCTCACACAATAGTATATCCCGTGTGGATCTGGCTTACCTCCTGTGCAAAAATAATAGGACATCTCTTGTTATAAAATTTAATGGGCAGTATTGCTTGTTGACAAGCCGAACCTCTTAAGTTTTTCCTCTTATGTTCTTTTCAGTTTTCCCCCAATACGGTGTACCATTACACTCATTTCAATCAAATTCTTTCATGCTTCCACTTACAATGACTTTACTCTCTTACGTGCCCAAAATATTACATCCACTTTATGTAATTTCAAAAATGATATTTTAGAGTCCTAATTGTAAGGTGTGCAAATTTGAAGTGATTTTCTTTTAAAAAAATAAAAATAAAAATTAGATACATTTAGGATTCACATAAAAATGTTATATTTATAATAGTAAAAAATATATTTTTTTAAAAAGAAATACGTAAGACTTAGAGATTTTAGAACTATATTTAACGTTCCTCATATAAGTTTTTTGTCAAAATTTTATTAAAAATAAATTTCAAGAGACCAACAAGAATGCCATTGCATTTGTTATGTTATCTATGTGATGGTATGTAATATATTTATTATCAATATTAAAAAAGAAAGAAATATCTATATGTTGATGGCGTGTTTCATACACTTAAGGGCCTGGCCCTCGACGACTCGAGCCTTCTTCCTGTACCCTGTAAACACAAGGCAACTCCCAGATCTGGTGCCCATGGTGGTGGCCGGATAGAGCCTCCGATGTCTAAGTCAGTAAGAATAAGGGAGATGAGGAAACATTGTAGACAATTTGGGTAGATAGAGTTCAAAGAGTCTCCCTTTTTCAATGACTGGAGGGGCTACATTTATACCTGCATGTGAGGTCAAAGGCCCATGACCTACGACTGAGTAAAGGAGTGTCCCTTGGCAGATCTCATTTAATGTGGCATGGTCCTCTGATGAAACAATTAATGCAGTGGGGCTCCTGGGAGGTGCCTAAGTGTGGAGTCCCATCAAGGTAGTGTGTCCCCTCTCCCCTACCTGAGGGGTGTCCTGTACTCCCCAGACTGCGGTCAGCCCCGACCCAGTGTCCATGTTCATGTTGTTTGAGTCGAGAGTTCTCGAGCAGGCTGTTGGTAGGTCAGGCAGGCTCTAGCCTTAAAGTGATGGGCCAGGCTTCTTAGGTCTACCATGTTTTGAAGGGAAGGTTCTATCACTTGGGCTGGCCCTATATGTTCCCAGGCCCGAAGTCCAGAGGAAAATCCCCCCAACAGTTATCCCGCCAATTCCACTGAACGACGCCGTTTGGTTGGGAACGGGTTAGGGTTATTACCCTTCCCGTTCCCAGTTCCCCCTTTCCCTCTCCCTATTCTCTTCTGCCGCCCCCCTGATTCTCTCTCTCTCTCTCTCTCTCTCTCTCTCTCTCTCTCTCTCTCTCTCTCTGAGTTTCTCACTCCGTGACGGTCTCCGTTGAATGGCGCCGCAGAGCTAAACCGCCGTAGAGCTGAACCAATTCACTCCATGACTCCCTCGCAAGCCAGTCTCTGTGAGTATTCTTCTTACTTCTTAGTGTATACTATATATTATATAATCTGTTATATATATATATTATATAATCTGTTTTCTATTATATATATAATTATAAATTATAATCTATTATATATATTATATATATAATCTGTTATATGCTTAGCATAAATCGTATAATGTGTATATATATATATATATATAATCTGTTATATGCTTACTGCTTAGCATAAATCGTATAGTGTAATAATGTGTATATATATTGAATCTGTTATAATGCGTATAATGTGTATATATATAATGTAGATAAATATAATATGTTATATATATATATATATGAATTATAATCTGTTATATATATATATATATATAGACACTTTGTTATATATTAACTTATATAATCTGTTGTGTATATATATATAATTTGTTAATATATAATCTGTTAGGACTTGTTAATTATTTATATAAATTGAGAGAAGATGAGTGAACAACTTAGATTAGAGTCTTAGACTTGTGATGTTTGCCATGTTGCAAACTAGCTGCTGGGATATTTTGTGTTATGTTTGCCAATTTCAAATTTGTGATGTTGTATAACATTTATATTTTGTTTTATAATTTAGATGGATTCTTCTTCGTCTCCTATTGATGTTGATATAAATGAAACTCAACCAACCATTAATTTGGAAGAAGATGTGAGAGAGACCAATGTTTCAAAACCCCCTAGTGCCCCTACTAGTAGTACTTGTCCATTACCTAAGAAACGGAAAGGGATGAACAAGTTGATTGTATGGGATCATTTTACGAAGGTGGATGGTTGTCTTGTAGATGATCCAAAAGCTAAATGTAATTATTGTGGCAAGATGTACGCTTGCCACTCAAAGAGGAACAGAACTTCAACGATGCAAAATCATTTGCCCTCATGTCGTAAAAATCCTCATAAACGTGGAATTTTGAATAGGTATCAAAAAACATTGACAGGTGAGGCATCACCTGAGGAGGGGGTTGGAGAGAGTGATGGTAGTACATTAAGGACTTTTGTAACCCACAAATTTAGTGAAGAGATTGCGAGGTTGGCTATTGCAGAAATGGTAATTGTTGATGAAATGCCATTTAGGGTTGTTGAAGGACAGGGATTTAGAAAATTTCCTTGGTCTCTTGAACCCCGGTTTAAAGTTCCATGTCGTGTCACAGTTGCAAGAGATTGTATGAAGTTGTATGAAGTAGAAAAGGGGAAACTTAAAAAAGTGTTTAGAGATGGTGGCATGAGGATTTCCTTGACAACAGATACATGGACATCAATACAGAATTTGAATTATATGTGTCTGACTGCACATTTCATTGACAAGAATTGGAAATTGCAGAAAAGAATAATTAATTTTTGTTTAATCCCTAATCATCGAGGGGATACAATTGGAAGATATGTTGAGTCGTGCTTGCTTGATTGGGGTATTGATATAATATTTACTGTAACTATTGATAATGCAAGTTCGAATGATACTGCAATTTCCTATTTGAAACAGTTTTTGATAGGGAATTTGTTGGGGGTAAGTATATGCACATGAGATGTTCTGCTCATATATTGAATCTTATTGTGAGTGAGGGTTTGAAGGAGTGCAATGATGCAATTACAATGGTTAGAAATGCAATGAGATATGTGTGTTCATCCCCCGCAAGATTAGAGAAGTTTAAGAGATGTGCAGAAAAAAAAAATTTTTGATTGTAAGAAAATGTTGTGTCTTGATGTACGGACATGATAGAACTCAACCTATTTGATGTTAGAGGTAGCTGAGAAGTTTGAGAAGTCTTTCAGGCGGATGGAGAGTGAGGATTATAATTTCCTCTCTTACTTTGATGATGGGCACATGGGACCTCCTAAAGCTACAGAATGGGAGACAGTGCGGGTGTTTGTCAAGTTTTTGAAGATGTTTTATGAAGCCACTACTAGATTTTCTGGATCTTTATATGTGACAGCCAACACTAATTTTTCAGAGATTTGTGATCTCCAAACTGAATTGATTATGCTGAGTGAGAGTACTAATACTTGTTTGAGGAGTATGGCCATAAACATGAGAACCAAATATGATAAGTATTGGGGGTCATTAGATAGGATGAACTTGTTCATGTTAATTGCTGTTGTGCTTGATCCACGAAGCAAGTTAGGACTTCTTACTTTCCATTTGAAGAAAATCCATGATGAGTTTCGTGCTGAGGAGTTGGTTTCGAATGTGAGACAGGTATTAACAGATTTGTATGCAGAGTATAATGCTACATTCGGTTCCACCACGAGTACTCCAGTTTCTCAACCCCCTCCAACATCTAGATCCATGAATGAAGGTGATGGCAAATGTGAGACCAAATGGTTCAAGGAGTAATATAGGGCATCTTCCGCCATGGGATCTAATATTACCAAAACTGAAGTGGATCGATCTTTATCAAATGGTTGTGAGGCACTCAGTGAATCGTTTGACTTATTGACTTAGTGAAAAATAAATGAGGCTAACTATCATATACTTGCGAGGATTGCACGAGACTTATTAGCCATGCCTGTTTTCACAGTTGCATCCGAGTCGGCATTTAGCATGGGAGGTCGTGTGCTTGATCCTTTTCGGAGTTCGTTGGCTTAGAGAACTGTTGAGGCACTTATTTGCACTCAAAATTGGTTAAGGCATCCGGCAACACATATTGATATCCGAGAGGCTATGGATAATGTGGAGATGTGACGCCCCCAAATCCCCACGCCTGAACACGGGAAAATCGAGACGTCCGGATGGTGACAACCCGGGTCACCATCCCATCGACGGTGCCAAGTGTGTGTAAAAGCAACAGATGTGCACGGAAGAACACACAGCGGATAACGAAAGTCATAACTAAGTACCAGAATTTTTTTCTTAACGTAATACAAGCTGTTTAAAACGTACATAGATAAAATATTACAAAAACCCAAATACAGTTTTAAACAAATATAAAACATAGCATCAGCAACCCGGCGGAGCCGCATCCTGGGGCTCAGCCTCCTCCTCTTCGTCCTCTAACTCTGCACCAAAAGCTACGGAACCAAAAATGGTACCGCAGGTAAGTAAAACCCAAACACTACCAGATAATAACACATATAGAACTCAAACAATATGCATGAACCATGCCCAATGCACAAAACCCAAAGACACAGTTTCCACACACGCCAAAAACCCATTTGGCCCAAAAACACATCTTTTCCGGAAAACACGCCAAAGTCACATTTTATCCGTATGCACCATGACCTCCCCTAGGGGTCATCCGCACACCCTGGCTCCAGTGCCACACCGCAGAGTACCACCACGCATGTGACACCTAACGAGCGATGCCCAGTTCCGTGCCCCGCACGTTCGTAGCCAAGCATCCTCTAGCCCTCACCAGCGAAGGGCCACGGAGTCGGTGCGTAGAGCGATGCTCGGTTCCGTGCCCGGCGCGTTCGTAGCCAAGCAACCCCTAGCCCCCGCTCCCGTCGTCTAGCGACAACTCAGGGGACATCACTCAGTTTATTCCGCTCCCTAGTGACCAGAGGAGCTCCACCGGGATAATACCCCATCCCGGCTTGGGGTCCTGATACACACGCACCCGTAAGACCACTTACGCCAATACACAGGCTTTTCACACATAAACAAAAACACACGTGCATGCACCATGAAATGCCATATCAATGCATAATAAGATAACCAACCAACATAAAACAATAAAACAAGCAACTCCGTCCTCCATCCATCCGACCCCCGAACTCCTCGGACTCAGTCCGGAATCAGCCAACCAACAGATAAAATTATTGAATGAGCAATATATATTTAAATCTGAAAATAGGGTTTGGAAAATACTTACAGCGCTATACGGTAATTTTAGAAAACACCCGGCGTTGCAAACGGCAGAGAAAAAGCAACGTAACAGTGTAATTTACACTGTTGTCGTGGGTAATAAATTACCCATTTTTGAACGGCGACAAACCAAGGCTCGGGATTGATAGGGAATGACCTTGAGATATTTATGAAGCTAAGGGAAATGAGTTTTGGCCGTGGGTGGTGGTGGAAATGGCGGTCGAAGGCCAAAAAAGGGCTGAACGGAGTTCAGCTCGTGGGAGCTGCTCCGGCAACGGATCGAGGCCGAAAATGGGTGGTTTAGGTCGGCAAGAGGTAGGGGAAGAAGCTGTGAAAAGATGGTGGCCGGAGGTGGTGCGACGGCGCCGGAAACGGTGAAAAACCGTATGGCTTGGAGGAGCTCGTGGCGGCTAACGTAGGCTCGGATGGAGGTGAAACTTGGTGGGGATGTTCACCGGTGAGAGAGGAAGAAAACTGGGTGGGTGGTGTCAGCCACGCCATCGGCGAGCGGCGGTTCTGGGCTGCGAAAGCAACCGGCGACAGGGGCAAAAACAGAGCAGGTGCAGCGACTTCCGGCGGCTCTCGAAAGCTAACGGCTGGTCCGATGGCTCTGAAAATTGGTGGGGATGATCTTTGGTGGAAGGGGAAGAGAATGGTGGTGACGGCGCACCAAACGGTGGCCGGACGGCGGAGAACTGGCCGGTCAAAGTGGCGGCGACGGGAATGAGAAAAAGGGGCAGCTGGGCGTACGTGGGAGAGAAAGGAGAAGAAAGAAGAAGAAATGAAAGAAAAAGAAAGGAAAAGAAGGAAAAAGAAAAGGAAAAAGGGAAAAAGAAAAAGAGGAAAGAAAAGAAATGAGGTCCAATCCTCAGTCCGGAGACCAAAAACCGATCCGCCGAAAACGATATTAAAAACCGTAAAACGACTAAAATAAATTAAACACATCAAATAAATTAAAACCAATTAAAACAAATTAATTTAAAATAAATAAACCAATATATTATTCAAATTAAAAACAACCCTTCAGTGAAAATACACGTAAAAACGGGGTATCACAGGAGAGCTTTGTAGTAGAATCGGGTAATGTTTTCTTTCTTTTCATTGTAATTTAATTTTGCATATTTTTCATAATATGAATTCACTAACATTTGATATTTTATTCTTATTTATTCTTATAGAGTTGACCGCACAATCGAACGTGACAAGTATTGACGATTGAAGATTGAAGGTTTGAAGCAATAATGAGTGAAATTGAAGATCCATATTCTTAATTTTTTGCATTGTTGCTATGCTTAAGTCTTTAAGATAATTTGTTTTCATTTATTTATGTTATTTTTTTACTTGCATTTTTGCTATGCTTAAGATAACTTGGCTTGTTTTTCAAATTTGTAATATGTAATACTAAATATCTAGTGAAGTTGTTTTTATTTATTTTTAATTATGTAGTAAGTAATATAGTAATTAGTTAGGACATATGATGAATGCTTTGGTTATTTATTATTTTTATTTATTTATAATATGATGAATGATAAATTTACAAGATCTTGGATGATGAATTGAATTATTAGTTAAGAACAAAAAATTAAAAATATGTTGGATGATGAATTCAGGAAATATATATATATATATATATAAAAGAAGCCCAAACATGTATTGGATAAAAGGTCCAAAACAGGGCCCAAAACCCACAGCCCAAACAAGCGAACCGACCAGAACCAACCGGAACCGGCCGGTTTTCTCCCCCCAGCACGGTTAGTTTCGGCCGGTTGATGCAGACTTTTTTGAAGGACCGGTTGGTTTCGGTTTAGGCATCAAACCTAAACCGGCCGGTCGGTTTTCAGCCCTAGTACTGAGTAAGAGTTGATCAGTGTGACGCCAGTGAAAGTAGGCAGGGTTGGTTTGAGTTGAAGAAGAAATGGATGGTGAAGGGGATGAAGCTGGGAGGATCAGGGGTGGTGGGGGAGAAGAACCATCAATAAAGTTATACAGTTCTTAGCCATGGAGGTAGGGAATAATCTGGGCTTGCCAGAGAAGATAGTTATCGGAACCAAGTTTGACAGAAACGATGTGGGAAAAATTACTTGGAAGGTGGAAGGCAGTGGGTGGGTCTTTATCAGAGGAAGAGGATGAATGTTCACCAGCCTTGTATAGACGATAGTTATAGTCCAACTCTGGTACCATGATAGATTTTGAAGAAGAGGAAGAACAAAGTTTCTGAAAATTGTTATATTCTCATTAATTGTTATGGATGTACAGTAAGGTATATCTAGACATGTTGCTGCCTTAATAGAATTTGTAGGTGCACGGTATCAAGCAGCTGGTGTGCGTTGCTATACAAAAGCACATTAGAGAGTTTATTGGAATATTTCAGAGCAATACAATACAACCAACCAGATTATTACAACACAACCACAAGGATATATTCTCAGCCTAATCTACGTGACTCCAAAGTCTTCTAGAGGATCAGCTGATTTGGTAGAGTCTTGCTAAGTCATTTGTGAGCTGAAGGTGACCTGTTCAATACTCTTGGTGGCTTCGGGAAATGGATGGCTCGTGGTGGTCTGGATGTGTTGGGGGGGGTGCCAGAGGTGGAACTTGGGTGTAGGTTGTGGTGATGGGTGGTGCACGAAGGGGTTGGTTCTCGATTTGAGGCAGGCCTTGAGGCTTGGGTGTGGGGTGACACCGGCGGCTGGTGGTGCTTATAGGGGTCTGTGGAGTAGTTGAAAGTGGTGATCTTCAGCGCTGCCTGTGGTTGTCTGTAGTGGAGGAGTGGAGCCGACAGCTAGATCTCACAGCAATGCAATCACTGTGGCTGGTTCCTGGTCGTGCTACTGTGTCTCTGAGCAGGTGGCATACAGAGGAGCTTCTAGTGGCTACTAGGTTGAGTTTCCGTCAATGACGGGTTCATGGGCGGTAGCAAACCTAGGTTGAAGATGGTGGTTGTACATTAGATCATGAGGGAGGGAGGGAGAAGCCGAGAATGAGAGATGGAGTTTCTATGTAGGTGTCTTGCGGTGCCCGGCGGCATTCTCGTGTTGAGGCCGTGGTTGAGGGAAACGTGAGGAAGGGAGAGAAACCGATACTAATAGAGAGAACATGCGATCTAAACTTGCCTGGAGAGGATAAGAAGAAGGGTAATGATATCCTTACCACTCAAGCCTACCCGTTTACTACCCATATCTTTTTTTTCCTTTTCTTTTTCTATGTCCCTGCCTTCTGCCTACTATTGTTGGTTTTGCTAATATATTAGAGATTTGACCGTCTGCTTTGTTAGAAGCTTTTTGTTCCTCTGAAATATGAAGCTTCTTTATTCAAATTGCTTGCTTTATTCAAGTAGTATTTTTTCCCTCCTCCCAAAAGAAGCCCATCCCGGCCCTGGCAAAGTGCGCAGTGTGAACTCCCATCCCAACAGCAAGCCACCTTAAACGGCGGCAGAATGAGACAGGTAGTCTCTTGCACACGAACTCTCTCTCTCTCTCTCCTTTACTCTCTCTCCTTTTCCTTCTAATATTGAATGGCTACTAATCAAAAAAGATAAATAAAATGCCATTTACAAAACTTCATCTGGACCATGTCATGTGCAGAAGCAATATAGATTATAGACTGGGTCTCCAAGCTATGGAAATCCATCTAATTACTCAAAAAAAAAAAAAAAAAAAAGTTAACCGAAATCCATGTAAATGTTTTGCCTTCATGGTGCGGCGATGTGTGCATCTTTCAAATACTTGTGGGGATCTTTAGTTTAGAATATTCTTCTACATTTAAAGTAATTTTACGATAGAATTTTCATTGGAGATGAAAATTTTAGGTCTAAAATTCAAGAACAAAAATGAGAGGAAAACGAAAGGAAAGGGTCTAACTATCTAAGATTTTGAGTTTTGAAATTTACAATGAAAACGAAAGAGCTTTAAATTTTATAGGGCTCTGATTGGCTCTCAGTCAATACTTTGACATATGAGCAAAGCCAACGATAGCATGTGAAAGTAGAGCTGTGCAGATGTTCGAAATTTATGATTCCGTCCGACCTTCGCTCCGATCCGATGGAGTCAGAGTTTTAGAAATCAGAGTCGGAAATCGGAGTGGTTTCGACAAGTTAATTAGAACTTGGAGTTCCAGTTTGACTCTGAAATCCAAACTTCGAACTCCAATTTATTTTAAATAAACACAGATGCAAAAAGACGTCGTTTTGCATATGTGTTTATTTTATAGTTTTACTCCTAACTTAAACAACGCCGTTCCATTTAAACAGGAACGACGTCGTTTTTCTCCTTTCCAACTCCCTTTGGCCCTTTTCTTCTTCTCTCAATCCCTTTGGCTCTCATTCTCACTCTCTCCGTCTCTCGCACCATTGCAAACTCGCACGTCTCACGTCTCACGCCTCACGGCCCTCACTCCTTTCTTCTTCGTTTCTTCTTCTCTCATAGTTTATCTTAGCTCTTCCCGCCCCAGTGCCACCAGGTTGCCGTCGTCTTGCCAGTGTCGTGTTCACAGTACACACCACCATCAACTGGTAATTTTAGGGTTTTAAATATAGGCCTTTTAGTTACATGGAATTATATTTTGAATATTCATGTTGGTTATTGATTTTGGATTGTGTAGATCGTAGGAATATGTTTGTAGTTGTATTGAGGAAATGGTTGTGAATCTGTGATAAATTTTATCATGGTTCTTGATTTTGGACAGTGAACGGAAGGTGTTTGTGGAAATGTCCCTGAGAAAAATTGCAAAGTATTTTCTTCATAGTTCATTTTATAGTCTGTTTTCGAGCTCTAAAATAATACTCTAGTCATCCTATTTTCCCAGCCCTCTTTATAGTTTACACATACTGATACTACCTAGTGCCTACTTGAACCATGCGGCATTGGCATGCAGTGCACCTGTGCAAGTGCATGAGCATTGAGTACTTGGAAAACTAAAAGAAATGGACAATTAAAACTAGACCAATAAATTTGGTCAATCCGACTCAAACATATATATATATATATGTATGATATAAGTATATATATGTTTATCATATATATATGTTGAGGCAGTCGCAATAGATATGTCCTAAAAGCTAATATTTTGTTATATATTTGACTTGTTTACAAGTTTTTATATTATGTAGTCTGGCATGCTTTTCAATTTCATCACTCAAATTGTATATAGATATATATATATATATATTATTGTTATTTTTATATGTATACATATATTCAAATTAGCCAAACTATTTTCTACACATTTTTTTTCCTTTCACTAGAGAATGATTTCAATTTTCATGGCCTTGAGTTGTTCGGCACACTTATTTGATCATTATTATTTTAAAGTATAGCTCCAAATGCTACAAACAAAAACAAAACAAAAACAAGCACAAACATTTATATATGTGAGTTTGTTATGTCCGCCATAACACCATTTGTTGTCCCAAAACAATATTCTTGTAGGTTTTTTTTTCCTTGTTCTTGTTGATCGACAACTCTCTCTCTTTTGGGAATATATATATATATATATATATTTATATGTAGTATCTGCCGGAAGCCGAAGTTGTTGGTACAATGACAGAGATATCTAGGACTAGGAGAAGGAATCAAAAAGCATATTTGGAATATTGCATTGGTAATTCCCACAGTATTTGGAATATGGCCATTTGAAACTTTGCTTGGACTTGGAAAACTGAAAACAAATGAGTTTTGTTTGAGTACCTTAAAACTAAAAATAATTTTTTACTTCCATGACAAATCAAACCATACATGACTTATCAAAAGAAATAAGAGGAAAAATAACATGCTTAATATCTTCAATAACTTGCCCCAACATGATGAATCTGATCTGTTATCATCAACTACATCCACTACTCTTGCATGACTTTCAAATTCAACATACTCAAATCCCAATTCATGACACAAATTAATTGCCCTAAGAAGAGCATAACAATCAGCCAAGTGAAGACCATTGAAGGACTTTTGAATCTATTTTCGAAAATAAACTCATTTCTTATGTATTGTTATTTGTGTTGTATCTTATGTATGATTGAATAGCATATTATAGATAAAATAACATATATAGATGGTTTTGCTCTAATTTTATTTTATTTACAGTATTTTTATTTTATTTTTTCAGATTATTAATATGGATGCGGGACCTAGTGGAAGTGGAGTCTATAGAGAGTCTAGAGATGATACCAGTGCTCCTACACTGGTGGGTGCTTGTGCTTCCACCCTGAGAGCCCCATCTAGACCAGCATCTAGAGCAGCTACTTCTTGTGCAAGTAATCAACTCCCAGTAGATATAGAAGAAGAAGATGAAGATATGTTCAATGAAGAGGAGGAGATGCCCATTGAGCACAATCTTCCACCACGGGCTTCTAAAAAACGGTCGTGGACATGAGAGCATTTCACTAAAATTTCCAGTGATAAAGCAAACCTGCAAGCAAGATGCCACCACTGTGGGCAACTTTGTGGTTGCCATTTGAAGAAACAAGGCACCAGTGTATTAATAGCACATTTTTCTGGTTGCCAGCGGTATAAGATTGCAAAGGAATTAGTGGCCACTAATCAGACCAAGCTTAGTTATGAAACCCCAATGGCTACTGATGGTACCGGTACGCATGTTAAGAAGCTTACAATCCCTCAATACAGTGAAAAGATGTTGCGGGAAATACTTGCAGAGATGATCATTATTGATGAGATCCCTTTTACCATAATTGACAAAAAAGGCGTCAACAAATTTGTACGCACTCTTGACGGTATACGGTTATTCGAGATTGTTTGAAGAGGCATATGAAGGAGAAGGTAGAAATGAAAGAGATGTTTAGTCAAACTGACCAGAGAGTATCATTTACCACTGATACATGGATGTCCATATAGAATGTGGGCTACATGTGTATCATAGCCCACTTTATAGACAGTGATTGGACACTGCAAAAACGGATAATTGGATTTAAAGAGATTGTTGATCACAAATGTGCATCCATTGGAGCAATGCTGGATGATTGTATTCAGGATTGGGGAATTAAAAAAGTCATTGGTATCACAGTTGACAATGTCAGTGCCAATGACACTACAATTGAGTGGTTAAAGAGGACTATGATGGTAAAAGATGATATCATTCGTGGAAATGAATTTATACATGTTCGATGTTGTGCTCCTATCATCAACCTCATAGTTTCGGAGGGGTTGAAGGAGGTTGATAATTCCATTACCAAAGTCCGCAACATTGTAAGATATGTGAGGGCTTCCCCCCAAAGGCTTGGCAAGTTTAAGGCGATAGCTGAACAGCTTCAGATTCCATGTTCTGCCATGTTGTGTTTGGACATTCCGAATCAATGGAACTTGACATATATGATGTTGGAAGTGGCGCAAAAGTACGAAAGAGCGTTCCAGCAGATGGAGGTCGAGGACGGGGGCTTGAGGTATGCTTTGATGGAGTCTATTGGGGGGAGAAGGGGGCTCGATGCGCCAGATGCAGTTGATTGGGCCAATGTGAAGTGTTTAGTTAATTTTTTAAAGTTTTTTTATGAGACAACTATGTGGATATCTAGATCCAAATATTGTACTACCAACTTATACTTCGACGAGCTTTCGAGGATTCATGACCACTTGCAACAGAGTTATGTTAACACTGAAGGATTTTTATTTTCTATGGCTATGAGGATGAAATCCAAATATGATAAATATTGGGAGGATATTGTGAAGATAAATAGATTATTAGTTGTGGCTGCAATCCTTGACCCCTGATATAAGTTGGAAATGATAGAATTTTGGATTATTGACGTCCTTGGGGAAGAGAAAGATGGAGAGTTTATTAGAGAGCTGAGAAAGGATATTGATGACTTATATAGCCACTACAATAATAGTGGTCACCATACTCCAGCAAGTGGCAGCCATAGCTCCTCACACCCAACCAACTCGACATCTTCCTATGATTACAGAGGTGCACATCTTTCATCACTATTGGTGCAGTGGTATCATCAAAGACGTGCATTGAGGAATATTATGCAGTGTAGATCTAAGGTTGAGCATTATTTGATGAAAGATGCCAAGGCACCTAGTGATGCATTTCAGTTAATTCCACCAAGTTTCCTATTCTTTCCTGAATAGCCTGATATCTGCTAGCTATTCTTATCACTATGGTTGCCTTTGAGTCTGAGTTTAACATTGGAGGTCATGTGTTGGATGCTTATCAAAGTTCATTATCACTGAAAACTGTGAAGGCTCTCATTTGCACAAAGAATTGGCTATGTGAAATGCCCACTGGACTTGATATCATTGATCCCGAGAGCTATAGGCTTGAATCAACTAACTTTATAGTTTATATGCTTTTAAATGATAATTTAAATATTTGTAATGTTTTAATTATTCAAACTTCTAATTTTTATGATTTTGTAAACCTATTTGTGAACTCTAGCATAATTGCGGATGAGGGATAATTGAGAGTCATACAAGTTACATGGATGATGAGTTGTGTTCATGTGTTGTAGTGATGCTATTCAGGTACTATGTAACTATATTAGTATTTAAAAATTATTTAAAAAATTATTGTCCATTTCATAACTTATACTATATTTTTTTAAAGTATTTTCATATGTATTATTTTGTAGATAAAAGCTTATGAGAATGAATGTCGAATGGTAGTGGCTATTGGCTTCAACCTCAAGAATCAAGACTTTGTTCCTTTCTTGATGTTCAAGAATCAAGACTTTGTCAATGTTCAATTACTAATTTACTACTCTTTGGTTTTATAATGTATGATTGTATGGAATTTAATCACTGTCATTTGTATTTAAGTTTTTTTATTATTTTTTTACATCATTTTTTTTAAATTGGAAGTCAATTAGGTGGTTGGGCCTTGGATTGCACATGGGCCTTCGGAGGTGGGCCTTAGCCCAATCATATTTAGATCAAAACTCTGAACTCCGATCGGAGTCGAAGTCGAAGCCCAGCCCTAGGTGGAAGGCACGGCATACTACGTAGGAAAAGAAAAGAAAAAAAAATCCCAGTGGTAAACGGGTAGTCTCATGTGCTAAGGCATCATTAACCCAACAAGAATCACCCCATGGCGGCATGGCATGGCCCATTCCCAAACACATGGATCTTTATGAAAAACATTAAAAAACAAAATACTAAAAAAAATAGGTAGAGAAATAAAAATAGGAAATGGACTGAGACGTGTTGTTTGGACCACTGTTTCAAATACCCCCGGCCACTGGTCCGGTACAGGTATTATACTTGTTTCGTACCAGCCGAAATACCGGCTCAGCCTTTACTCTTTTTTTTTTTTTCATTTTTTCAAACTTTAAGCTCATTTTTTGACCCCCAATACAGACCAGACTATTTATAATTTATATATATGTATTTATGTATAATTTATTCATATATCGACTATCCCAAAACGGTACACGAAACGATACTGATATCAAAATATTTCATTCCAATGTCATGATCGGTACAACATTCGATATGGTAGTCAAAACTTTGGTTTGGACAGTGAAATGAAACATAGAAATTTGAAAGGTTTTCGCACGCTCAAACCATCTTACATACAAACATGTTTTTCAAACTGAGATGAGTTGTTCTTGGCGAATCTTTCCTCTGTTTTTTTTTTTCGAATTGAGATGAGTTGTTTTTAGCGAATCTTTCTATTTCTAATTTATGTTTATTGAAGAAACTAGGCATCATTTCTATCACATGGAAGTAAAAGCTGCACTCAACCGCACCAAAAATAGAGACTAATTTCGTCTCTTCCTACCAAAACCTCTTCTTTGTTTTGGCCATGGAAAACTCTTCTTTCAGGCGACTTGGTACCAACATGCTCACCAATTCTGATATGGAAAATGAATCAGCGTGTTTCTCGTTTCATTTGAAAGAGAGATTTCATGTTTTGTGGAGTGGGAAGCTTATTTCATCTTCATCAAATGGTGCTTTCTTGTGTTTTCTTTCCATCTGAAGACTGAAACTCGAAATCCTCTCCCCCATTTGAAACCATCACCATCGACATCTCCTCCCCCATCAAAATCTCCTTCCCCATTTAAAACCATTGAAATCTCTTCCCCTATTTGAAGACTGCCCTCCCCCATCTGAAGACTGAAATCACTAACCCTAACCCTTCCCTAACCCGTCGCAGCCCCTCCAAGATCTGAAACGATCCCTAACCCTAGAGTTGCTTCTCCATTCCCCTGCGCATTCCCCCTTTTCAGGATCTGCCTTGATATTCCTCGTCGTAACGCCTAAGCGCCATTTGTTCTTCTTATTTCTTTGCTTCTTCAATCTCTGAACATGACCTAAAACCTTCACTGGAAATTCTACAAATTAGTGCTTGAATGTACAGGCGCGTGGTCAATTTAGAATCAAAATCGATGTGAGTTCTCTTGAATCCTCTTACCTATTAGTTCATAATACTTTAACTATTGATGGATATGATTAGTGTTTTCTTTATTGTAGTTGGTTTTGGAGAATGGAAACCACTATTGAAAGTTTTTTCCCTACTATTGATGGAATCTAGATAGCTCACCATAAATATGTTGACAGTGAATATGTACTTGATTTTATTGTTGAAAGGAAGAATGTTGATGATTTACAAGGTTTCATCAGGGATAATCAATATAGGGACCAAAAACTTAGGCTATTGGTATTTTAAATAACTCAATGCCTTATATTTCTTTCTTGAAGTTTCCTTGCAGTTGTTATTTCTGGTGTTAAAATTTGCTACACACACATACGTGAATGGATGGTTGCTTTGAGAGTAAAAAACTCTTCCTCTTGTGGTCTATTGAGCATGCTTAAGGCTAGAGCATTTGAAGTTCTTTCCTAGTAATTTTAGTATTAGGATTTCAGTTTGCCTGTGCAAGAATTTGCTACTCTGTCTCAGGTCTGTGAATAAATGCCATGTAACCTAATTAATTTTCATTTGTTATCTGAAGCAGTAATTATTATTTTTGTTTTGATTTGCTTTTATGATTGCTTGTGCTTGTGTGGATGCAAGCCAGTTTAATGATTTAATTTTTCCTTATCTTGTCAATGTGCTTATAATTATTTAAAGTCTAAGAACAAGTTTCACCTTTGGGGAAGCCATTGGATGCATGGAGATTCTTTGCTGTTTGCTTTCGACAGGTACCATAAAGTTCATTTTGACTTGTAGTTATCAAAAAATAAATAAAGTTCATTTTGACTTGTAAAGTTGTAATTAACTTGAGAAAGTTTTTAAAACCGGTTTCATGTTCTCAATATACAATGGCAAGTGAAATGGCTTCCAAATAGAAGTATGGAAGTAGTTATGATTGATGACCAAGTCCTGTTGGATAGTCACCGTTGTTGTTGCTTTGAGTGTAATGTACCTAAGTGGTATAGGATTGATGTTGCCCGTTGAAGCAGTTTGCAATGGGTTAAATACTCTAATGTTGTGTGATCAACCACACTATCATACTGGAGGGATAATTTAATAGATAGATATTCGGTCAACCATGCTGTCATGGAATCACTTGTTGGGTGGTTTAGCTGAAACTTGTCCTTGAGTTAAGCCTAAGCTGTATGCAAATGTTACTGATAAAAAAAAAAAACAAAAAAAATTGTATGCAAATGTTACTTATAAAAAGAAAAAAAGAGAAAAGTTGTGTGCAAGTGTTGAGACTTGAGCTAAGTTATAAATTGAGGAAGTGTAAAGTTAGTTCATATATTGTATTCATCTAAAGTTGGGGGCATCAAGAAGTTGGTGAAGATTTTCCATCTTTGAGTGAGAAGTATGGTAACTATTCCAGAAAAAACTTCAGACTCCTGTTATGATGCAAACTAGTAAATTCTTTCTATTATGATGCAAACTAGTAAATTCTTTCTTCAAAATATGTTCTCTCTCTCTCTCTCTCTCTCTCTCTCTCTCTCTCTCTCTCTCTCTCTCTCTCTCTCTCTCTCTCTCTCCCCCCATTCTTGATTGATTAGCTACGCACATGCATAGTGGCTCTTGAATTCATAATTATTTCTTGCACCATATTCTGTGGGTAGGAGATGCCAGTTGAGCTACAGCTCATTGGCTAGCTCGATTGACTTGCTCTATTTTATTTTTTACTCACTTTTAAGTTGGTGCATGTCGGCAAGCTCATTCACCTTTGTAAAAATATTGCAATTTTGCTTCTTTTGACATGCTAACACAATGATAATATGATTTGAATCTCTTAACTCTTCTATGCTCCTCTCAAAATATATTTTCATGAGTTGCCTTTGTTTTGCATATCAGGTTATGTATGTCTTTGTAATGCGTCCTGAGAGCTTGTTGAAAGCATATCAAGACTTCATCTAGAAGACCGGTCCTGTTGTGCAGCCTCTATACAAGGCAGTGAGGGATAGCTGTAGAGGTTACCATATGGATGTGGTCTCACTTTCTGCATACTGATTTGACAGAATGAATTACAACTGTGTAAAGTTGGAAGAGTTTCCCTCCATTGTTCTTTTTGTTATTCACCCAGACACAAACTCCTGTTTAGCTCACAATGAAAATGCAACAGCAGCCACATTTAGGAAAACGTTTCCACTTTACTTTTGAAATTGTATGCCTATTGAACGGGAACTTGGTGTATAAATCTAAACACTTGCGAATTTGAGCTTTAGACTAGTAGTTCTGGAAAGGCTACAATATGTACTACCCGATTGTAAGAAATATTTGTTGAGTATTTTGCATCACGTGGGACACTACTTTTAAAACTGTATGCAATAGGTATCAATGAATGTGACTCCTTACTGTATGCAATAGGTATCAATGAATGTGACTCCTTATTGTGTTTACCTGTGGATTATATTGTAGCTAATTCAAAATATTTGGAAAGTATGACAATTAGTCAATCCAAGCTAGTTGACCAAGTGTTGAAACCAAGCTTTGAAAAGATTACATGTGCATTAGCAACAAACAATCCAGTAGGTGCCCCAACATTATTCATAACCATGCATCTTGAGCCTTAATTGACCTGTTACATTTTTAAAGAAGTTCACCAAAACAAATTTAGCAGAGGGGAAAATCTGTAAATTAACATTTCAAATACAACAACTAAAGTTACCAGATATATATATATATACAACAGCTCAAGTTGGATTTTGCCAACAAAATGGTCGATGTTTCTATCATTTTGAGCATTCATAATATACTTTGGAGGCTTCACTAACACTTGATCAGAAGCAAAGTAACCACACTATTCAGAATCTACCCCAGATTCCCATCTCTTGCTTGTCTGGCTCCACAAATTTGGCCAATACATAATCACCATACTAGAAACCTCGGTGATCGACTCCCCATCGTTCTTCTCCTTACTCCTATTTTTGGTCAAAAGTGCCATGAATCTACCCATTTTCTTCCTGAAATCAGAGCACACAACAGTAGCCACGAAAGTTTCATTCTAATCTCATGTATACTATATGTATGTTGAATGGTAAAATCTAGATCATGTTCTGACAAACTAATCATGATGTCTTCCCAAAACTCAAATATGGTGGCTGCTTAATTTTGATTGTTAAAACAATTGAAAACTAACAAATAGTTGTCCGATATTTCAATCAAGCATCTCAACTATATATGCTCAATCAATAGCGTAAATTAAAATCTTACTAGATTTTAAAGCAAAAAATTTAGCAGAAGTATTACTACCCAAACCCAAGCTAATTGAAAAGCCATAAAGAAAACTTCCTTTAGAATCACATATATATTAATACTCCACCACACCCAGCAGGGCCAGAAATATTTCCTTTAGAATTAGCATGATCATCACGATTAATAATTCTAATATATAATTAACATGCATGTACACACCCCATAAACTGAGATTTATTTATTTATTTTTTTTATAAGCAAGAAAATTAGCAAATCGCTACAAGCAAATCCCAATTTTCATACCAATATCAAAAAAATGACTGAAAGCTAGAGGATCAAAATCAAGGAGAGGAAAAACAGAGATACAAAAAATAGTAAAACTGATAGGAGAGGAAAAATCACTACTTTAAGCGTTGCACCATAAGCACTGAAGAAAAACAGTTGTTTTTGTATTTAGCATGAAAATATTAAGACTTTTTTTGCCAAACCAGAGGAAAAAACTCGTTAACTTATTTCCATACTAAAGTGGAAATCCATTATTAAACACAAATAAGGATGCACCTTTCTAAACCCAGAGTTATAACCAGAATATAGTGCTTATGATCATATTTGAGGGGACGAAGACCTTTGAGTTAGAACTTAGAACCACAAACTCCCACATAACATAATTTTAGCCCAATTTTAGGAAAGCTACCTAGAGGAAACAAAAACCACAAATAAACACCTCTCTTTTTTTTCCCCCATAGATCATGCTAAGTTATTTAAAGAAAAGAAAAACATAAACTAGAGAAATAAGTGAATTTACTCTTTAGTGTTCCGAAACACCAAAACAAGTGAATTTTTGCCTGCATATGAGAAATAATTCTAACATGCAAGATTCGAAATCCATCACTGGGTTGGTAATAATGCCCTTGAGACCATATATAACACTTCTATAATGTCTCTGAGACCTGTAACACTTCTTTCAATACTTTCTACTTGACCAATCGACTATTATAAACTGTATGATCCCTATGAAGTCCCAAGAGGAAAAAAGAATATCCATATAAAGAATGCACTTTTATTCTAGAGAAACTCAAGTAAAATGATAAAAGCAAAATGTTTATAAGTCAAGTTATCATAAAAGGCCAACGCTTTGATGCAATAGACGACCTTGATAGTGAATTCGTAGATCTATTGGGGCTCCTTTGTGGGTTGGCAGTGGAAGAGCACATAGACGACCTTGCTCAGCATATAATCTGGGTGGCAGTAGAAGAGCACAAATGAATAGAAGAACAGTCGCAGAATTGCAGTACCAGTTTGAGGTAGGAGAAAGAGACGAAGTTTGGGGTGAAAACTTCTCTGCGAATTCGTGTTTTGGATGAAAATGGTTGGGCAAAAAGTGAAGACTCCTCTATGAATTCGTAATCATCGTCTTTTTCTGTTCTATTTTTATTATTTTAATAAAAAAATATGAAAATCCACATCAGCGGTCAGTGCACAGTTTATCCTCAGATCGCCTGTACGTAGAAAAACTATTTTCCAATATCCCATTTTAAGAAAAGAAAAGAAAACTGTACTTGGCTCACACAATACTATATGTGTTATGTCCACTTTTACTTTTACAAACTTTTAAAGGAAGATTGAAAAAAGATAAAACTAACCTTTTCTTTACCTTTCCTTTTTAATTTTTCTTAATACCAGCCATTCTATACAAATTGAGATAATATAATATTAATTTTTTAAATAGGGATCGAGCAATACTATATGAAATTGCTTCCATAAAAATCATTAAAACAATATGATAAAACAATGAATAATTATTTAATTAAAGGTCTTTTATGTTGGGTTATAACACCCACCAAAATATGAAAAGAGTAAATGGATCGATAGCTATGATCATAGGGTTAAGGCAGAGTTTGGATTTGCCATGTTTTTTTTGTCGTGGGGCTGATGAAACCTATGACTCATTTGGTCCATTCAAACAAAAAGCAGAGGAAAAAACCACAGACATCACGGATATCAAGGAAAAAACCACAGACATCACGGATATCAAGTAAGGGAATGTAAAGGAACTGGTTGACAAGAGAAAGTAAGAAAGTTTGTCGGGACTGTGATGGTCGCACGAACTAGTTGTGCAAAATGGACAGGGACATTTCCACATGCACGACCCTTCCCTCATGAACGCTATGTACGTACCAAAATCACATCTTGGAGAGAGCTGGTTTTATCATGAATATTGTAGACATTTATTTAAATATTAAATCAAGTCTATTTCACTATTTTTATTTTTGATATTTTAAGAACAATTCTTCTACTTACTGTCGCCTCGCGTAAGCAGCGGGAGTCGCCGACGCCACATCGTTTAAAAACAAAACCTACCGTTCAGCTTTACTTCGAACTCCTTGAAACCTTCCGACGGGCTGCCATAATCAACGAGAAATTGATTCAACTCTAGCTTAGCGCATTCGTGAAGCCTTTCCTTGCAAGAACTCAAACAGCCTTCTCTTTGTATGCTCATTCTCAGGATGTAATACCCATATGCATAAGTCCACTTGAGTACTTGCCCACACCCAATGATCTATTCCCATGCATCCGTTATGAACAAAGGCTCATATTCTGCTTTGCCCTGTGTCTCAATAAGCTTCCTAATCTGCATGCTCTGCACTCGCTGCATGTCTGCAATGGCTTTTTGCCGTGAAGAGTGATTTGCTGCCCATCTGTCAAAGTAATGGTGTATCTCGTTACATGTTTCTCTGTAACTAGCCATAGTAACTACTGAAATTGAAGAAAACAATAACTAGAAAGATAAGGAAGGCAAGAACAAATCTTAATTGCCTCTCTCTCTCTCTCTCTCTCTCCCCACTGAGATTTCAGATAAAAGGCAAAAACGATGGGCTTCGTGACAAGGAGCCCCTGCTATTTACACCCTCCTATCTGGCAATCTCATTTTCCTTCTTGTTCTTCTTCTCAATCCACTTTCTTCTATTCTTGCTCAAGAAATGCAGGGATCAAGAGAAAGAATGTTGCTCCAATGGCTTATTTGCAACAGGATCCAAACAACGACGTCCACGGCAAGAGAAAAGCCTTTCTGTTTGTGGGTATTTCAATTCTTCCTTTCTTGCAACTCACGACCAGAGCTCTTGCACGTGTGGGAACAAATAAGTTGGAAATCAAATCTCTGAACTTTCAAAGATTTAAATGTTGGTTCTTCATTTTCTTCATCTTCTCTTGCTTTCTTTCTTTGGTCCTCGAACTTGGTTAGGAAAAGTAGCTCGTGGCCGACGTCAAACCATAGAGGAAGCTGAAAACAGAGGCTTCAATTTGAGCAAGGGTAATTTGCAGCCCCCTCAAAATCTCCCTTGTTACCTTTTATCTAAATACATCCTATGATACACAAAACTCCCTTACAAAACGCCCTTCCAAATTTTATGCTTAGAGGGAGGAGGCGCTTCGAGTGGACTTTGGCTTCGAGGGAGGGAGGAATGGAAACGTAGAGAGGGAGATGGAAACTGAAAGAGGGAGGGAGAACGTGAGGTACTGATGGACAAAACGGTGAGTTTCAATTTTTTTTCCACGTCACCCCGCGCTTACCCCAAGCAACTGTATCTAGACTTTTTCTATTAATCCAGCCCCATTCCATTTCATCTTTGTGCATAATAGGTGTGCAAATTTGCCTTCAAATAGAATTTTCCAATAACATAATAGTATTAGATTATTAATATTAGTATATTTATATATTAATATTAGTTATAGTGATTTAATATAACTATATTATTATTAGTATTATTAGTATAAATATTAGTTAAAGTTATACTGATTACTGATTAGTACAACTACATATTAGTATTTATTATAATGATTTTAATTTAGTATAACTATATAATAATATTACTATATCACTGATTCATTATAGTATCATATAGACTTATAGTGATATAGTATTAGCATAACTACTAATACTATAATAATTTATATAGTTATTTATATATAGACTTAAAGTCAATTACTAATACTAGTATTAGTATTAATTTAATCTTACCTATAAAAAAAGTATTAGTATTAAGTCATAAAATGTAATTAATATACTAATATACATTAGTATACTAATGTATACTAATTAATTAAAATTAAATGTAATTAATATACTAATATATATTAGTATTACTAATGTATTTATTATAGTGAATCAGTTCGATTTAATCCTAAAAATCAAGGAATTGGAACCAAACCGATTCCAGCCAATTTTTACCTTTTAGAAACCGGTTTTGGTGTTTTGGGCTTTTAAATAAATTATTGAGCCTAGTACCCAATAAATATGAGTTCTTTTGCTCCATAAATATAAAATGGGTTTTAAATCCAATTATTTTACCCCAATAAAAGCCATTAATTCATCGTAATAAAGTTTGGGCTTGTGACCCATTTAAAATAATGCAAGAAACCTCAATTGGCCTTTTCTAAACATATCACCCTATTAACTCCGTCCAAGATTATTTACTAAATTGTAAATAGTCTTAAAATAACATAACCGCTAGGGGTGCTACCCGCACCATACGGTGCGGGGTAGACCACCCTCCCCCACCCCCCCCCCCCCACCCCAATAAAAGCCATTAATTCATCGTAATAAAGTTTGGGCTTGTGACCCATTTAAAATAATGCAAGAAACCTCAATTGGCCTTTCCTAAACATATCACCCTATTAACTCCGTCCAAAATTATTTACTAAATTGTAAATAGTCTTAAAATAACATAACCGCTAGGGGTGCTACCCGCACCGTATGGTGCGGGGTAGACCACCCTCCCCCCTCCCCCACCCCAATAAAAGCCATTAATTCATCGTAATAAAGTTTGGGCTTGTGACCCATTTAAAATAATGCAAGAAACCTCAATTGGCCTTTCCTAAACATATCACCCTATTAACTCCGTCCAAAATTATTTACTAAATTGTAAATAATCTTAAAATAACATAACCGCTAGGGGTGCTACCCGCACCATACGGTGCGGGGTAGACCACCCTCCCCCCCCCCCCCCAACCCCAATAAAAACCATTAATTCATCGTAATAAAGTTTGGGCTTGTGACCCATTTAAAATAATGCAAGAAACCTCAATTGGCCTTTCCTAAACATATCACCCTATTAACTCCGTCCAAAATTATTTACTAAATTGTAAATAGTCTTAAAATAACATAACCGCTAGGGGTGCTACCCGCACCATACGGTGCGGGGTAGACCACCCTCCCCCCCCTGCGCATGGGGCGGATGGGGAAATGTTTCCCCGTTCCCTGCCCCCGGTGTGCGGGGGCGGGGTACCCCGTCCTGCATGACGGGGTACGGTGTGGGGGGGCAATCCATCGGCCCCCCGCACCCCCTTTGGGCCCAGAAGCAATTTCTGGGCCATTTTGGACCCAGAAACCTCAGCAATGGGTCAAAAATGGCCCACAAGGTTGTATTTTTGCCCCAAAAAAAGCTTGTAGGCCATTTTTATTTTTCAGCCCATAAAATTATAAGTAAAAAGGAAAAAAAATTTAAAAACCAGATTAAAAAAGAAAAAGAAAAAAGTGTTATGAATGGTAATTGATTTTATGGCTAATAAAAGTTACTAGTCTAAGAGTCTAATACGTAATAAATTAATAATAATAACTAAGCTATTACAAAATTGAAAGGCTAAACAATTACAAAATTACAAACATAAAAGTGTCCAAGGGACATTGTATCAACATTACAAATCATTGAATATAAAATTTGAACAAATAATTAAAAATTGAATATTCTAAATAGGTTTGTCAGCTGTGGCTTGTCTTTGAGTCAAGGGGTGTGACAGTTGGGGCGGCCCGGGCTTGAGCACATTTTTATGTTGCAGAGGTGCTAGACGTCTCATGTGTTACTACAACAATTAATATTAAAATTAATAACGATGAAATGGAAATGAATATAAATAAATTAAAATAATAAAATAAAAAATAATTACCAGGTGGTCCAAATCCAGACTGATCACCACCCTCATCGGTCTCCTTAAAATCTAAAATATCCGGAACATGAATATCCTTTCCTATCGTCCAACTCTGTGTGCATATCAATGCCTCTACAGTTGTAGGAGACAATGAGCTACGGAAATGATCCAATATACGACCTCCGGTACTAAAGGCTGACTCTGAGGCAACGGTGCTAATAGGGATGGCCAAAATACAGCGGGCAATCTCAGAAATGATGGGATATTTCTTTGAGGCATTCTTTCACCATCCTAATATATCGAAATGATCATCATCATCTTGGACCATATCCGCTGACAAATAGTTGTTTAACTCAGAAACGACCTCCGTAGATTGATGGACTAGTGTGAGATTCTGTGCGAGGGTCTTAGTCCACGGCATTCTGCGCTTCTTTGTAGGAGGCCCGGTCACGGTGTCTGTAGAAGGCGTTGGGGTCGGTGTATGTGTCTTCGATGTAGTACCACCCTTAATTGCATTAAACTCATCATACAATTTTTTCAGGGTATCTTGGGCCAATTCACCAATAAGTTCAATCCATACCTGATCGTGAACAAGTCCCAACCTATATAACAAGCCTGAAACTTTCAGACGGGAATCAAGATTAACAGTCACATATAAGAAAATATTCATTCTAATCAAATCTCCTCAATACTTGTCATATTTTAGCATCATGGTCACTGTCAACCCCCTCATCCTTTCATTGGAACCCTTACGCATATCTTCTAATTCTTCTTTTACCCTACATATTTGTTGACAAAATCCATGGGATGTAGGGTACAAACAACTAGATATATTCAATGTGACATCATAAAATAATATAAGAAAATCAACAAAAGTAGAAACTACCACCCAATCATCATCATTAGGCTTTCGTGATCCCCCGTGCTCATCAAAGTATTTGACATATTGGATGTCTTCATCACCCAATAATTGAAAGGTTGCCTTATATTCTTGGGCCGCCTCCAACATAAAGAAGGTTGAGTTCCATCTGGTAGGAACATCAGTACAAAGACCCTTCTTCGATGTTATGCCCGCAGCCTTTGCAGCAACTTTGAATTTCTCCAATCTAGAAGGAGAAGACCTCACCCATTTCACAGCCATTCTAACTCGTGCAACCGAGTCATCAACATCTTTCAACCCCTCAGTCACAATTAAATTCAAAATATGTACAGCACATCTAACATGCAAGTATTCACCACCCAAGAATGTCTTATTTGCATCTTTAAGATAATTCTTTAGATATCCCAATGCGACATCATTAGACGACGCATTATCAACTGACACAGACAAAACCTTTTCCAACCCTCACTCCTTTATTGCGGCCTCCAAGGCCTTCCCAATCGTCTCACCCTTATGATAGTTATTTGACAAAATTTAATAATCTTTTTGTGCAGAACCCAATCAACATCAACAAAATGCACAGTCAACGACATGTAATTCATATTTTGGATAGAAGTCCAAGTATCGGTAGTGAGGCAAACTACCAAACCCGCCAATTGGCCCCTCAAAACATCTTTATCATGGAGGTACATCTTCTTAATATCCTTTACCACAGTGTGACGAGAAGGAAGTACAAATCTCGGTTTCAACTCTTGGAAAAATTCTTGGAACCCTTTACCCTCCACAAATTGAAAAGGCAGCTCGTCCATGACAATCATACGAGCTAACTTCCTTCTACACTCATCGGGGTTATACTTCGTATACCCCTTCAATGTTGGCCCCCCAGCCCCACTACTACCATCCGCCATTTTAAAATCTAGTTTAGATTGACCCTTCTCTACTAAGGATTTTAAAATTGGACTCTTCTTGCATTGTTCCTCTAGATGGACCTTCAGCTGGGATGTACCATGTTTCCTATAGTGACATCCATACATTTTCCCACAGTGATTACATTTGTTGGGGTCACCACCCTCTAGTTTGGTAAAGTGTTGCCAAACTATGGATACAGGTTTCTTGCCCTGTGTGGGCTTCGAAGCAGGGCAGGGTGTACTCGTTATAGGGGTAGGAGTAGGGTTAGTTTCTGGGGTAGGGGTGTTGGCTGGGGAAGGCGAGCTATCACTGAAATCCGAAGACATTCCTGATTCTCCAACAAAAAAAAAAATTCAAAGTGCAATCCAACACAGTCAGCAAAAACTACATACAAAACTGCATACATCAAAAAAATAATTGGGTTTCGGATTGGAACCCCAATTAATCAAATTAGGGGGGTTTCAATCCGAAACCCTAATTTGGTGGTTGGGGTTTCATTGATTGAAACCCCTAAATTGAATTAGGGGTTTCAATCAATGAAACCCAAAAAAAAAAAAAAAAATTAGGGTTGGAACCCCAAATTGGGGTTCCAATCCGAAACCCTAAATCAATTTAGGGGTTTCATTGATTGAAACCCTAAATCAATTTAGGGTTTCAATCAATGAAACCCCAATCAAAATTAGGGTTTCGGATTGGAACCCCAAATTAAATTGGGGTTCCAATCCGAAAGCCTAAATTGAAAAAAATTAGGGTTTCGGATTGGAACCCTAATTTAATTTAGGGTCCCAATCCGAAACCCTAACCCCTAAATTGATTTAGGGGTTAGGGTTTCAATGAAATTTACAAAAAAAAAAAAGACAATCCAATGAATCCAAAAAAATTGAAATCCGAAACAATCACACGAATCCACAGCACACAATTCACAAATCTCATCCTCCATCTCCGATTCAACCCCATCCTTCCTCCAATCTCCGATCAAAACTAAAAAAAAAATAAAAAAAATAAAAATCAACGGAGAAAATCAAAAGAGGAGGAGAAAATTTAACTTACCGTGTACCGTGCGGCGTGCGTCCGACGTCGTGCGAGAGAGAGGGAGGAGGGAACACGGCGTGCGGCGGACGGACTGGTTGCGAGAGGGAGGAGGGAACACGGGGGCGACGGGAGTGGGTTTCGGATGTGCGAACTGCGAAGGCTGAAGGGACTCGGGAGGGGAGGGGAGGGGACCCGGGGGGGGGGGGGGGGATGGGGACTTAGGGTTAACCCACTAAATGAGACGGCGCCGTTTTGTCAACTACAAAACGTCGCCGTTTCATATAAGCATCCGGTTATTATATATATATATATAATATAATATAATATATATTATATATTATATATTATATATATAATAACTGGTGCGGGGCGGGGGAAAAAAGGGACCGGGGGGAGGCCGTTTCCGTCCCCCACCTCCGTTGGGATCCACCATACGGGCCGGGGGGCCCCACCCCCCGCCCTAACGGTGCGGATGCCCCGCCCCACCCTATGCGGGGGCAGGGCGAACGAGGCGGGGCAGCGGGTTCCGGGGCCCCGCTGCCCACCCCCAATAACCGCTTCTAATCGGTCAGTCTAATTTTCCTCAAATAACGACCTTCCACTTACATACTGCCACCTTATAAATTACACCAAAAGCATGTTACACTCGTTCACATGGGAAAGAAAAGACAAAAAAATTATAAAGATAGAGGGTATTATGAAAAGGAAGATACATAACGAAGATGAAACCAACAAGAAGAATTATCAGGAAGAGAAGAAATCCATATAATCAAAGAGAGACGAACAGAGATTTTGGTATTTGGGTTCGACAAGGTGGCAACCACAAACACTGACGAAGGATGAAAGATGCACAACAGTTGCTTCCAAGTGTTTCTTTCGTCACTTTTGTCGAGCTTTGGAGGAGATTTTGGCTATAACTCTTGACAACAAGACATGGCATCGAGAGTAGTTGTTCCTCTTCAAAAGCCTAAAGGAGAAGTGAAGATGAATGTACCGATAGAAGGAAGGACTAGGCGGGTCCTCCAAGATATTAGTAATCTTGTAGTGACTAATGCACAAATAGCCGCAGAGAAAAACAAGAAACTAATCACAAAAGGTGTAAATGCCTTTGCTGGTAATGCCAAAATAATCAAACAACTTAGTTCTCCATGAGGCCTTCAATCCAAAAATGAGCAACGAAACCACAAAACAAATAACAATACACCAACAGAAAATTATGCTCAATCATACGACAAGCCTCTATTTCTCACATCCAAAAACAAAATAACAAACTCTTCCACACATTTTTCCTCAGCCACAGATAACACCTACTACAACATATTGAGAACATAAAAAACTTTCTTGGATTCAGTCTCCAAGTGCAATTCATCTACTCCAAGAGTCCAAAAAGTGCCCAAAAAATAAAAACATGATTACAACAATAAAAATATATAAATAAATAAATAAAATTGAAACTATAAAGATGTGCAACTTCTATATGATATAGGGTCTAGCCCAGAACAAAATAAATAACTTATAGCATTTAGATCGTCGCGCTTTGGGGAGGGGAAAATCATTTTTAATTCCCAAGATCAAATTTGTTTTCTTCCTCTCAATCTGATCTTCAAGTTCCAAAAGCATCAATCTTCTCCATATGTAGAGCAAGAAACAAGGGCACCTGCTTTAGCATTCTTCAGACCTTGCAAAGTGTGAGGGGGTCGAGCTCTGGTTTTGGAGGGCACTAGGAGAAGATTTGGGGAGTTTTGTGTGTTCCATCTGTCACAGCTCCGACAAGGTAGGTATTCTGGGTTTGGTGGAAGATGAATAGGGCAGAAGATTTGGGGGCTAAGTATGGGTGTAGTGCAAATGGGAGGGCATTCCAATCTGATGTAGTGCTCCCACAACATTGTTGTGATAAGAAGGCTATGTGTGATTACATTATTGATGGGTTGTTATTTGGATAAAATAAGCCCGATAGGTTCTAAGGATTTCTCTTAAAATAAATTTTTGGACTTGTGGGCTCAAATAGAAATCCTAACCAATGTCAACTAATGAAAGCTTGAAGGCTTAACCAAAATGGCACATCAAAGGTAATTTTTAGGATTGATTATCCGGGCTGGATTTTATCCAGCCTAGTTCGAAACCCAAATAACATGGTTCCAGTTACGTTTTTCAACTCGAGCCAAATTCGGGCTGGAACCCAAGTATACCCAAACCAAAACCCGGGTTTCAAATCCGGATCGAAACCCAGACCAGGTTTACCCAGGTCAAACACAAGCCAGAACCTTAATGAATCCGTGTTTTTTAAAACCCAGATTCCATGTTGAACCTGGTTTTTATTTTTTATTTTTTATTTTTTTTATTTTTTATTTTTAAGTATGGGTTTAGAAGCATAATTTTTTTGATAAAAGCCTATATTGCATTTAAAATGTTGAAAAGCATAATTCTTCTATATTTATTAAAAAAATTTAAAAAGTGTTGAAAATCATAATTTTTTTTTATAAAAGCCTATATTTTATGAAAAACTTTTCTGAGTCATCATTAAAAATGTTGCCCAGATGACTAACACAAAAGGGGGGTGAATTGAGTTGTATTAAAAAAAAAATAACAATTATAAATCAAATATATAATATAAAATATAAACAAAATATGAAATAACAATAAATATAAAGAGTAAGGGTAAGAGAGAAACAAACTCAGTATGTTAACGAGGTTCGGCCCCACTGCCTACGTCCTCGCCTCAAGCTACCCCTTGAGGATTCCCAAATTCACTATTCAACCTCCTTCAGGTGGAGATAGAAACCTATTACACCTTTGAACAACACCGCTACAAAGGATCCGTGTAGAACACCCTCTACACTTGCAATCACCTTACACGTGGTGATTCAACTATTCCCCGTGTAGAATACTTTCTACACACACAAGGGTTATACACACCCTTTTTCTGATACAAAAGCTGATAGTTGGTAGGTTATCAGAAAACACTCCTCAACGAGTGAAATAAGAACAATACAGCACAAACTATATCTCTCAAAATGAACAAGGATTAAGGCTCAATGTTTAGAGAAGAGAGAATGAAAGCTTTGAATGAATGTTGTATGCTCTTGGTGTTGTGAATGTGAAGCTCTCAAATGATCTATTTATAGGCATATGAGACTTCATATTCAAATTTAAAAGGATTCACATGTCAAAGACAACATCATTCACTTTTTCAAAAAATTCAAATAAAAGGTTCTTCTTTTTCAATTGTCAAAGACAACATCATTCACTTTTTCAAAGAATTCAAATAAAAGGTTCTTCTTTTTCAATTGTCAAAGACAACATCATTCACTTTTTCAAAAAAATCAAACCTAATCTTTTACTTTTGGCATATGACAAAATGAGCATACTTTCATTTTCAAAAAATTCAAACCTAATCTTTTACTTTTTGTATAAGTCTAAAAAAACATCAATCACTTTTGAAAATATTCAAATAAAACATGCACATGTGAAAGATGACAATCAATCATCTTTAATATTTTCAAAGTTCAACCCTTTAATCAAGGCATGCACATGCAAAAGATGACAATCAATCATCTTTCAAAATTTTCAAATTTAATTTTCAAAAATATTCATGCACATGTGGAAAATGTATTTTAATGCTTTATGATAAAATATTAATTTTGAGCATTAATCCTAATTTCGAATTTTGAAGAGATTTACAACATTACTCTATAATTTTAATGTGAACTTGTTCCCTTCTTGCTCATGCTTGTTTCCTTGATGTGCTTGATTCCATTGTGTAGACAACTTGAGCTTGAGACTTCTTTATTCTTTGAATTCATTTGTTATCATCAAAATCCATGTGTAAATATATAATTACACAAAACTTGAAATCTTGGGTTCAACAATCTCCCCCTTTTTGATGATGACAAATACTTGATAGAACCTGAAACCTGAATTAATACTTAAGCTCCCCCTGAGAATGTGCGTTAGTTTTTCAAGCAAAAGTATAAATATAATTCCAAATATATATAATAAGTTTAGCAATTCAAACGATGTTAATGTTCTAGTCTAACACTTCTCCCCCTTTTGGCATCATTAAAAAGGATCCGCAACAAGTAAATGGACTGAAGAAAACGATGCGTTTAATAGTCACTGTAGATAGTTGAAAAATGGAGCCGTCCGTGACCCGACAAGTGCTGCAAAGCCTCGAGGCCTAACTCTATGAATTTAATACGGCTGAAGATTTAAACAATCGCCTGATGTTGTTGACAAACGGGATTGAAGGCTCCGAGTTTCTATAAAAAAATGATCATTTTCATCTATCGGATGCCAAAAAAATAATCACTTCTTGACCTGAGTTCTGTTTTTCCACAACAATAGAATGGCTGAGCAATTCTCTTCCACTAATGTTCCAGACTTGAATCAGGAACCCTTGACGCATCAATCATCAATCTTCTCTCCTGAGGCCGTCAATACCATGATAGGAGCAGTGAACCGTTTTTCTAGTAAGGCTGATTCTGAGATTATTGCAGAATCAAGAATGCTCAGTAATCAATATGCTGCCTCTGTTACGATCATGTCTCGAAGGTTAATGGCGAGGGTGAGTGAGATTGATCATCTTAACATGCAAATATCTGAGTTACGACAGAAGCTTGCTAATAAGGATAGTGAGAATAAAAGGCTAAAGCAAGAAAACCAAGAGTTGAAAAAATTTGCAGATTGGTATGCTCATGATCTGCAACCACGAATAGAGGAGCTGGAACGAGAAAGGGTTCAGATACAAGGTCAACATCGGCAGATAACAGTAGAGGTTCATCGTTTACTAGAAAAATAGGGACAATCTACTGTTAATCTCGCTGGCTTAGTAAGAAAACTTTTGACAATGTGTGTCCAGCATATCTTGTATTTCTTTTGACTAAATAAGGTTTGAAGAGAAAATAGTTTGTCTTATTCTTTATGCTATCTCTATAAAATCAGTCCTGAAGTTCATCCAATCCGCATCAAGTTTTCATCTCATCTCTATAACTCATCTGCATTCCTTCAGCATTCTCGTTTTAAGCCTTCTATTCTTTTCTCAATGGCTCATTCTTCTAACATTTCTCTAGATCCATCCCTGAGGCATTCTGCATCTCAACCTCCTGTTCTTTCTGCAGCTACCATTGGTGCCATGTTGCAGCAAGAAAATAATAATCTGACTAATAAGTCAGATTCTGATGCTATTTATGACTTGGTGAGTCTTGGGACTCGCTACTCTTCCTCTATTGTGGCTTTTTCTCAGCGGCTACAAGCCAAAAATCACGAAGTTGAAAAGCTCAAAGAACAAATTGTTGTACTTCAACAAATTGTTCAAGAGTCTCACACAAGGGAAGGAATCATTCGGCAGAAGAATAAACAGTTGAAATCTTTATTAGATTCTTCATTCCGCTTGCCGGTTCCCATGAATAAGAATGACATGATATTGTATGAAGAGAATGAGCGTCTCAAACATGAGGCTAAGAATCTCAAATTTATGTAAAAGTATTAAAAAAAAAATCTATCTCTATTTTTATTGACTCTGGTCTATCTTTTAAGAGATATTCATAGCATGCATCATACCTATTTCTCTTCTGATCATACATAATCTATCTTCTGGTAAAGGTTTTGTGAAAATATCTGCTAACTGATCGTGTGTGTTTGTGAACTCTAACATTATATCACCTTTTTGCACATGATCTCGAAGAAAATGATACCTTATTTCAATATGCTTAGTTCTAGAATGTTGTATTGGGTTCTTTGAAAGATTTATAGCACTTGTATTATCACATTTGATTGGAATGTGATTATACATGAGTTTAAAATCTTCAAGTTGTTGCTTCATGTAGAGAACTTGAGCACAACAACTACCCGCAGCAACATATTTTGCCTCAGCAGTAGATAGTGCAACAGAATTTTGTTTTTTACTAAACCAGGAAACTAATGCATGACCTAAGAAATGGCATGCTCCACTAGTGCTTTTTCGATCTATTTTACAGCCAGCATAATCTGCATCTGTGTAGCTGATTAGATCGAAAGATGTGTGCTTAGGGTACCATAACCCTAGGTTAATTGTACCACTAAGATATCTAAGAATGCGCTTAACTGCAATTAAATGTGATTCTTTTGGAGATGATTGAAAGCGTGCACATAAGCACACACTAAACATAATATCTGGTCTACTGGCTGTTAAATATAATAAGCTACCAATCATACCTCGATATATCTTCGAGTCAACTGGCTTACCGGATTCATCTTTATCAAGTTTAGTTGATGGGCTCATTGGTGTTCTGATTTCCTTAGCATTTTCCATCCCAAACTTTTTCAGTAATTCCTTAATATATTTTGATTGATTGATGAATGTCCCACTTTTTGCTTGCTTAATTTGCAATCCGAGAAAGAATGTAAGTTCTCCCATCATGCTCATCTCAAATTCTTCCTGCATAGTCTTAGCAAAAACTTGACACATATTTTCATTAGTAGCACCGAATATTATATCATCAACATAAATCTGAATCAAAAGAATATCATCATTTTCATATTTAATGAAAAGAGTTGTGTCGATTTTTCCTCTTGAGAAACCTTTTTCAATCAAGAAACCACTGAGTCTCTCGTACCAAGCTCTAGGAGCTTGTTTAAGTCCATATAGTGCTTTTGTGAGTTTGAAAACATGATTTGGGGAAATATGATTTTCAAAACCTGGAGGTTGCTCAACATATACCTCTTCATTTATAAAACCATTTAAGAAAGCACTTTTAACATCCATTTGAAAAAGTTTGAAATCTTTATAACAAGCATATGCAAGTAGCATTCGAATAGCTTCTAATCTTGCGACAGGTGCATATGTCTCATCATAATCGATTCCTTCTTCTTGATTAAAACCTTGGGATACAAGTCGAGCCTTATTTCTAGTAATGACTCCAGACTCATCTTTCTTGTTTCTAAAAACCCATTTTGTTCCAATAATAGTATAATTTTTGGGTCTAGGAACAAGTGTCCAAACATCATTTCTTTCAAATTGATTCAACTCTTCTTGCATAGCTAGAATCCAAGATTCATCAAGAAATGCGTCATCAATATTTTTGGGTTCAATTTGAGATAGAAAAGCAGTATGATTACAAATATTTCTAAGAGATGATCGAGTACTTACACCTTGTGAAGGTTCTCCCAAAATTTGTTCCACTGGATGATCTTTCACAAATTTCCACTGTTTGGTTGCATCTTGTATTAAATTTTGATGATCTTTCCTGATGGCTCCATGTTGAACTTCCTCTATTGCTTTCTCTTTGTTGAGATTGAGACTTTCTGTGTTATTTATACCTTCTGTTTCTTCATCAATAGATTTCTTGGAGAGTGGAGAATTAGATTCATCAAATACTACATGCATAGATTCTTGTACAGTTAAAGTCTTTTTGTTGAATACTCTATAAGCTTTACTATTAATAGAATACCCGAGAAAAATACCTTCATCAGATTTTGCATCAAACTTGCCTAAATTATCTCTGTCATTCAAAATAAAACATTTGCATCCAAATACATGAAAGTAACCAATGTTGGGCTTTTTCTCATTCCAAAGCTCATAGGGGGTTTTATCTAATTTAGACCTTAACATAACTCTATTTATAACATAACATGCAGTACTTACCGCTTCGGCCCAAAAATAACTAGGCAAGTTGTTCTCATTGAGCATTGTTCTTGCCATCTCTTGAAGAGATCTATTTTTCCTCTCTACTACCCCATTTTGTTGAGGAGTTCGAGGAGCAGAAAAATTATGAATAAAACCGTTTTCATCACAAAATGTTTCAATATTTTTATTAACAAACTCTTTTCCCCTATCACTTCGGATACTTGAAATAGTATAGCCCTTTTCATTTTGAATTCTCTTGCATAACTTGGTAAAGGTATTATGTGCCTCATCTTTATGAGCAAGAAAGATGACCCAAGTATATCTAGAGAAATCATCAACAATAACAAATGCATAATATTTTCCTCCTAGACTTGCAACTCTATTTGGTCCAAAAAGATCCATGTGTATCAGTTGCAATGGTCTAGTAGTGGAAATATGTTTCTTAGTTTTAAAAGAAGTTTTTGTTTGTTTACCAAATTGACATGCATCACAAATTTTGTCTTTAAGAAAATATGTTTTTGGTAAACCTCTCACAAGATCATTTTTTGAAAGTTTGGAAATAAGTTCCATGTTGGCATGACCTAATCTTCTATGCCATAACCAACTAGTTTCATTTTGAGCTGACAAACAAATAGCATCTTGTGAGGTAATTTCTTCAAAATCAATTGTATAAACATTATTGTTTCTAAAAGCAATAAAACAAATATTACAATCATGATCATTCAAAATAATGCATTTATCCATTTTAAAAGTAACTGTAAATCCTTTATCACATAATTGACTTATGCTCAAAAGATTATGTTTTAAACCTTCAACAAGTAGAACATCTTCAATTATGAGAGAAGATTCATTACCAATTTTACCTATTCCCACGATCTTCCCTTTCGAGTTGTCTCCAAATGTCACGTGTCCTTCTTCTTTAGATCTAAGATCAAAGAACTTAGTCTTGTCTCCCGTCATGTGTCTTGAACATCCACTATCTAAAAACCACTTATTTTTGCTTGTGGATGACTTCATGCATACCTATAAAAACAATTAAAATGATTTTTCTTGGTACCCAAGTTCTTTGGGTCCTTTATTTATTAGTATTAGAAGAAACAAGATTTTTAGGTACCCATATGGCCCTAATAGTCATTGTATGATTTCTTCTAATAGGACAAGTATGATAATTATGACCATTTCTATTACAAAAATTACAAATAGCATGTGACATATATGAAAAACTTGAATGATTATAATAATATCCTTTTTTGACAAAATTATTTTTATGAAAAGAATTTTGAATATTAGTCTTTGAGGTAGAATGATTATCAAAGAAATTTTTATAAGGTTTGTATTTTTGTTTTGGCATATATCCCAAACCTGCCTTGTTAAAAACACATCTTTGACTACCAAGAAGTTTTTCAAAATTTCTTTTTCCATTCGTAAAGTTTTCAACAATATTTTCTAAATCGGTTTTCTTCTTATTCAATTCAAGATTTTCATCTTTCAAAATGATACTTTCTTTTCTTAAAATTTCAATTTCGTTTGTTAAAGAAGAATTTTTCTTTTTCAAAGCAGTATACTTGATACCCAATTTTTCAAATTCCTCATAAATCTCTTCTAAAACATTTTGCAATTCTTCATATGAAGGATTTTCAATATTATCAAGATTTGTTACCTCAATGTCATCTTTAGCCATAAGACAAAGATTTGCTGATTCTTCATTGCTTGCTTCACTATCTGAGCTACTTGAATCATCATCCCATGTAGCTTTCATTGCTTTCTTGCCCTTGTTTCGATCTTTCTTTAGCAGAGGACAATCTGGCTTGATATGACCAGGTTTATTGCATTTATAACAAATTAAAGTGTCTTTTTTACCTGAATCTTTCTTGGAAAACTTTTTGAAAGATTTCCTCGGAGGAGTTCTATTTTTTTTCAAGAACCTCTGAATTCTTCTTGTTATCATAGCAACTTCTTCATCTTTATCGTCATTTTCCTCATCTTCATCACTTTCACTTTCATGAGGAACAGCTTTAAGTGCTAAGCTCTTCTTTGGCTTTCCTTCTTCTTCTCCTCTTTTCAATGTGTACTCATGGGTGATAAGTGACCCGATGAGTTCATTGACTTCAAGCTTCTTGAGGTCTCTAGCTTCAAGAATCGCTGTAACTTTTGATTCCCAACGTTTTGGTAAAGAGTTGAGAATTTTTCTTACTATCTCCACATTGGAATAAACTTTGCCAAGAGCTGTCAAGCTGTTTATGATATTAGTAAAACGAGTGTGCATACTAGAAATAGATTCATCATCATTCATCTTAAACATTTCATATTCATGAGTAAGAATATAAATTTTTGATTCTTTGACTTGCGAAGTTCCTTCATAAGTTACTTCCAAGTTATCCCAAATTTCCTTTGCCGTAGCGCAATTCATTATTCTATTAAACTCATTTCCATTAAGAGCACAATATAATAAATTCATAGCAGTTAAATTTAAAGTATAAAGTCTATCGTCTTCACGATCAAACTCTTCTTTTTCCTTTTTGACCTTTACTCCACCAACCAGTTTTGTTGGAATATAAGGTCCATTTACAATACATTTTCATATTTCTCTACCTTGAGCTTGAAGAAATATTCTCATTCTAACTTTCCAGAATGAGTAATTATCTCCACAAAAGAGTGGAGGCCGACTACTATATTGACCTTCACCAAATGAAGCTGCAATGTTAGCCATAAGATCTTAACTCAAAAGATAGTTAATCTTATAATAGAACTCTTAGCTCTGATACCAATTGTTGCCCAGATGACTAACACAAGAGGGGGGGGTGAATTGAGTTGTATTAAAAAAAAATAACAATTATAAATCAAATATATAATATAAAATATAAACAAAATATGAAATAACAATAAATATAAAGAGTAAGGGTAAGAGAGAAGCAAACTCAGTATGTTAACGAGGTTCGGCCCCACTGCCTACGTCCTCGCCTCAAGCTACCCCTTGAGGATTCCCAAATTCACTATTCAACCTCCTTCAGGTGGAGATAGAAACCTATTACACCTTTGAACAACACCGCTACAAAGGATCCGTGTAGAACACCCTCTACACTTGCAATCACCTTACACGTGGTGATTCAACTATTCCCCGTGTAGAATACTTTCTACACACACAAGGGTTATACACACCCTTTTTCTGATACAAAAGCTGATAGTTGGTAGGTTATCAGAAAACACTCCTCAACGAGTGAAATAAGAACAATACAGCGCAAACTATATCTCTCAAAATGAACAAGGATTAAGGCTCAATGTTTAGAGAAGAGAGAATGAAAGCTTTGAATGAATGTTGTATGCTCTTGGTGTTGTGAATGTGAAGCTCTCAAATGATCTATTTATAGGCATATGAGACTTCATATTCAAATTTAAAAGGATTCACATGTCAAAGACAACATCATTCACTTTTTCAAAAAATTCAAATAAAAGGTTCTTCTTTTTCAATTGTCAAAGACAACATCATTCACTTTTTCAAAGAATTCAAATAAAAGGTTCTTCTTTTTCAATTGTCAAAGACAACATCATTCACTTTTTCAAAAAAATCAAACCTAATCTTTTACTTTTGGCATATGACAAAATGAGCATACTTTCATTTTCAAAAAATTCAACCCTAATCTTTTACTTTTTGTATAAGTCTAAAAAAACATCAATCACTTTTGAAAATATTCAAATAAAACATGCACATGTGAAAGATGACAATCAATCATCTTTAATATTTTCAAAGTTCAACCCTTTAATCAAGGCATGCACATGCAAAAGATGACAATCAATCATCTTTCAAAATTTTCAAATTTAATTTTCAAAAATATTCATGCACATGTGGAAAATGTATTTTAATGCTTTATGATAAAATATTAATTTTGAGCATTAATCCTAATTTCGAATTTTGAAGAGATTTACAACATTACTCTATAATTTTAATGTGAACTTGTTCCCTTCTTGCTCATGCTTGTTTCCTTGATGTGCTTGACTCCATTGTGTAGACAACTTGAGCTTGAGACTTCTTTATTCTTTGAATTCATTTGTTATCATCAAAATCCATATGTAAATATATAATTACACAAAACTTGAAATCTTGGGTTCAACAAAAAAGTATAATACTAACATTTTTCAAAATAATAAAAATTTATAAAAATGAAAAACTAAAATGCATGCAATCCACTACATATTACATTATTTTATTATTTACACATTACATTACACTGCAAAATACAAAACTATATGATATGAATTACAAAATAATTCTGGCATGTAGCAACTTTCAAGTGATTTGACTGAGAGAGATCCTGCAAATTCTATAAGCTAAAAAGGTCAGTACAAAATTACTAAAATGTGACAGGGGCTAATACAGAAAAAAGAAAAATACTAAAATGTGCAATGCAATTACAAAATCACAAAATTAGTACAAAATTAAACAACTATGTATAACTTTAATTATCACCATATTGAACAGAAATTAGCATCTATAGATTTCAGGGAATACCTTTATAAGTTGGATTATATAAAACTTCTATGCTCTACACATCTGCAGAATTGGCTATTGCAGGATGGCTTGTCCTCAGAAAAGACAAATAGATATCAGCTACTACTAGCCTGGCCTTAAACAACATTCCCAGTATACTTAGCTGCTAGTTCCCAAGTCACATATTTTCTTGTGAAGATCCACATTAAAGTTCAATGCATCTAACTACTTTGAACTAAAACAAAATGTTATGATCTAGCTAGCAAGGTTGCATTCCCATTTTCCTTCTCAAAGGACATAAAATACATTTTGATTCAAAGTGCTAGTTACTAGTATGTATAAATATATGAATATATATATATATATATTCATGAACAAAGGTGCTTTGGGATGCCAATTTTAAATGCTTATCAAATGCTTATCATATATATATGCTATCTACAATGATCTAAGTTTTGATGACCCTTATATTACAGTCATAATCATGAAAATGGAAACAATAACAACAACTACTACTACTAGGAGTACTCCTGCTGCAATATATAAGAGAAGAAATTAATAAACAAAGCTGATCATTCAAATCACATTTCACAAATTGATACCCATTTCACATTTCACAAATTCATACCAATTTCATACTCATTGCATACTCAAAATAAATACAAAGCAAAGCATTTAACAAGTAAAGAATCCAACCAGTTTAGCTTGTACTTAGTTGATTTTTTTTGCAACCTATGTCCTACACCTACATTATGAATTCAAAAGGATAATTATTCAATCTAATAGAAATGCCATTTCTACTGCAGAATGTGAAATTTAGTCAAACCTTTTTCAATAATGGATGCACTGATCATCAATCAACAATGAAGTTGGACACAATCACACAAGGGTTAGCTGCATGCATTTAATACTCATTTAATATTCATTTTTCATTTTGCCTTTAGTTTCTCTGCTTTTATTTCAAGTGTGATGTTATAATCCGTTATGTTCTCAGGACCTTATGTCCCTATCTGCAATAAATATTTGTATAACACTACATGACTTCTCTTGTTTGTTTCTTGTTAGCCATTGCCTTGAATATTTTTACCATTCTATTGAACAAATCGTATAAACTTTCAATAAGAAGTGGATAAAGAGAACCCTTTCCTTGACTTTGAAAATTATGGAAGGATTGTGCCAAGTGTTTGTGCCTGGTTCAAACTTGAAAGGGGCCACTTGTGCATAAAATACTGCAAAGTAGGATTGTATATTAGTCATCATCCCTTCCCAGGTCCCCAACTTAGGTGGGACCAACACCGGGCAAAACTCTTTATCTTTTGCTTTTTGGTTACCATATCATGAAAATTTCCTGAATCTTTCGAGGATTTATGGTTTTTGATTGATAAGCACAATTAAGTTCAAGTCTATTCCCCTATTCTTGTATGATCTCTACCGTTTTTTGTTTAACATTTGTCACCTTGTTTAGTTTCTTTAATCTTACAAGCTTTTGCAGACTCAAGATAGAAGTAATGTTCCTGACAATGGGGAAAATGCAGACTGCAAAGTAATTATCGTTCCAACTAATAATTCACAACAGTAAGGACATGTAGTTGGATTATTACTGTCGTGGATCAATGTATGTGTTTGTACTTCATCTAAGAGAAAGACCTTTTTTGCATACTCTTTGAAATCGTGGATTTTTTTTTTTTTTTTTTATAAGTGTAAAATACGTGAGAAAATTTGGTAAAGTAGTGAAGAACTTACAAGCCTGCAATTCAACCAAAGCACATAGATCAAATATCAACACATGCAAAAATCTTACTATGACCAAGGCTATCCAATAGCTTCTTGGACCCCTCAATATCCATCTCAACAAAACATACCCAAATCCCATTCAACAAGATCTACCAGACCGATTGTGACGCCCCCAAATCCCCACGCCCGAACACGGGGAAATTGAGACGTCCGGATGGTGACAACCCGGGTCACCATCCCATCGACGGGTGCCGAGTGTGTGCAAGGCAACAGATGTGTACAGAGAAACACGCAGCGGATAACGAAAGTCATAACTAAGTACCAGAATTTTTCTTAACGTAATACAAGCTGTTTAAAACGTACCTAGATTAAATATTACAAAACACAAATACAGATTTAAAACAAATATAAAACCTATCATAAGCAACCCGGCGGAGCCGCATTCTCGGGCTCAGCCTCCTCCTTCTCATCCTCATCTCCTGCACCAAAAGCTACGGAACCAAAAATGGTACCGCAGGTAAGCAAAACCCAAACACTACCAGATAAAAATACATAGAACTCAAACAATATGCATGATACATGCCCAATGCACCAAGCCCAGAAAACACAAGTTTTCCACACATGCCAAAAACCCATTTGGCCCAAAAACACAACCTTTCCGAAAAACACGCCAAAAGTCACATTTGGCCCAATATCCCGCCAAAAGTCCCATTTGGCCTCTCAAACCATTATTCAATTTTAACAGTATGCACCATGACCTCCCCTAGGGGTCATCCGCACACCCTGGCTCCAGTGCCACACCGCAGAGTCCCACCACGCATGTGACACCTAACGAGCGATGCCCAGTTCTACGCCCCGCGTGTTCGTAGCCAAGCATCCTCTAGCCCTCGCCAGCGAAGGGCCACGGAGTCGGTGAGTAGAGCGATGCCCGGTTCCACGCCCGGCGCGTTCGTAGCCAAGCATCCCCTAGCCTCGCTCCCGTCGTCTAGCGACAACTCAGGGGACGTCACTCAGTTTATTCCGCTCCCGAGTGACCAGAGGAGCTCCACCGGGATAATACCCCATCCCGGCTTGGGGTCGTGATACACACGCACCCGTAAAACCACTCACGCCAATACACAGGCTTTTCACACACTGCCACAAACACACGTGCATGCACCATGCAATGCCATAACAATGCATAATAAAATAATCCAACAACATAAAACAATTAAACAGGCAACTCCGTCCTCCATCCATCCGACCCCCGAAACTCCTCGGACTCAGTCCGGACTCAACAACCAACAACATTAAATAATTGAATGAGCAATATATATTAAAATCTGAAAATAGGGTTTGGAAAATACTTACAGCGCTATATGGCAATTTTAGAAAACAAGCGGCGTTGCAAACGGCGGAAAAACAGCAACGTCACAGTGAAAATTCACTGTGGCCGTGGGTTTGAAAAACCCACTTTTGAACGGGGACAAACTAGGACACGAGATTGATAGGGAATGGTCTAGGGATGGTTGTGAAGCTATTGGAAGTGATGAACGGCCGTGGGTGGCGGCGGAATGGCCAGAAATGGCCGGATTACCCAAAACGGAAACTAAGCTCGTAGGAGCTGTTCCGGTGGTCGTTGGAGGCCGGAAATGGGTGGGTTAGGACTGCAAGGAGTCGGTGATGAAGTGGTGAAGAAATGGTGGCCGGAGGTGGAGCGACGGCGGCGGATCGGAGCCAAAACCGTGCGGCTTTGTTGAGCTTTTTCCGGCCAAATGGCCGGCCGGTTGGGTGTGAGCTTGGGTGGGGTGGTGCACCGGAGGGAGAGGAAGAGAATGGGACCGGTGGGAGGCCGAACGGTGGCCGGACGGCGGCGGTCTGAGCTGAAGAAGGAGACGCCGGCGTGAGGGAGAGGGAGGAGAGAGAGAGAGAGCACGGGGGGGTCCGAATGCGGGGAGGGAAGAGAGAAAAAGAAAAAGAAGAAAAAAGAAAAAGAAAAAGAAAGGAAAAAAGAAAAGAAGGGAAAAAGAAAAAAAAGAAAAAAAGAAAAAAGGAAAAAGATGTGAAAAGAAATGAGGTCCAATCCTCATTCCGGGAAACGAAACTAAACCGCCAAGAAGATTAAAAACCACAAAACAACTTAAAGAAATAAAACACAACCTCAAATAAATTAAAAACCAATTTAAAACACAATAATTTAAAATAAATAAACCAATATATTAATTAAATTAAAAACAACCCTTCAGTGAAAATACACGTAAAAGCGGGTCATCACATCCTTCCCCCCTTAAAAATAAATTTCGTCCTCGAAATTTGCAAGATCAACCATCAGCGCCAAACAGATACAACATACAACTCCGAACATATATGAGAGATACATATCATCGACAACTCCCAACAAATCCAATGGTTATTAACTTCACACCATAAATTGCTAATATCGACGACGCCTCTGCTTTACCTTCCGAATTTTCATCCTATTCCAACCTTGGTAACCTAATAGCCACCTCCAAAATTAACCATCAATAAACCAAATTGCACGACCAAAAGATTAATCTCCCATTAAAACTTCGAATCACTACTAAATCCTCAAAATCAACACAAAATTTGAACTCCTAAGAATCTCCAAAAATCACGCTTTCGCGCACACTCTGATAACTCACCAAAATACATAAAGGCTATATCCTCAAAATTAATATCATGAAGTATAAGCTCAAGCCACACCTAATCATAATAAAACCTTTATCACTTTTCCATAGAAAATCATATACCTCCAAAAACCTCAAATCTCCGCTCATTCCTCAGTTGGCCATTGCTGCCCCAATCGAAAACCAACATTCCGCAAAATACATCCATTGATTGATGACAGAACCAGTACTAATCAACCTCCAGGCCCCAATTTGAAAACATATAACATCATCCTCAAAATACACCTGTCTCTTCTAAAGATAAGGAACATCTCCAAAAGGCCCAAGTCCTTCCCCGCCAACCAACAAGGTCGCCTATAACCTCTATCCGATATCCCACACTTCAAGCTCATAACCTATATTTTGAATAACATCTAATCTTGCAATAACTAGCTCACTATAAAGTCCCATTGACTTCACCTAGACATAATCAAAACGCTCTTGGTAACTCACCCACCTACTTATACCCTCAAAAACTTTAGTTTTAGCACAACTAATTCCTTCAATAGCACTTCACAAATAAATCTCAAGACAGGCCATACTGTTTAAATCTTCAATCCATCAAAACCATTAAACAACACTCATGAATCCTAATGTTTTATTACTTCATACATATGATCATGCTACCCACCTTTGATGCATAGGTTTCAACTTCCAAGATTCATTACTTCATACTCCACACATGGTGACCTAACGATCTCCTTTCAAGCTATATAACCATATCCCCAATTCTCCCAACTAGATACTTGATCTCCAAAGAAAAGTATAGCCTCACCAATTTAAATTCCTGTGTGACCTCAAGTCACAATTAATTCTTGAAGATAGACTCAACCATTAATGCCAACCATCACTCCAATTGGTAACCCACTTCAATTGTACATTCCATTCAACTTACCAAACAACTCAAAGCCAAAAAGAGACTAGGATTTGTACTCTCCGAAATCCATACACCCTCACCACCACTATAAATGGATCTCATGTACCCCTTAGCTAAGATCAATAATCATTCTAACGGATAAGTGATCCATCACTTCCATTTCCAACATCCGTACCTTATCCTCAAAATAAACAAAAATTCATTTTCTAAAACCTGCATCATCTATTTTCCTCACTCGGTATGAATCAATCCTAAAACCTATCACTATAACCTCGAGCTATAACAATTATTGCCAACCAACATACCATTGAGTAACACGTTTCGACTGAACACTCCAATCTATTCACCACTATCACGTGTCGATCTTATACGTCCTTAGCCGAAACTAATAGTCATTCCAACACACAAATAGTCTATTACCACTATTTCCATCATCTCGACTTATATCCGCAAATCAACATGAATCATTCCTATATTTGCTTAACTTATACCCTTAACATTAGCAAATAGCTACCGCTTAAAACTTTATACTGAAAATGACCTTAAACCTACTAATAATCCGTTCCTAAAAGTCTCCAGAACATGAGGTCTCAACTTCAGTCAAATTCAATACCAACAATTAAACTATTGTTTCCAAAACCTCGATGGATCTATTTCTTCCGAACCAATAAAAATCATTTCCTAAAATCTACTATTACAACCTCGAGTTAACAATAATCATTTTCTAAACTAGCTCGATATCTTCAATCCTCAAAGAAAAACACTAATTGGATCATTACTTCCAATCCTCAAAGGAATCCACTCTAGAAAAACTTTCATATCAACAACTCAACTCGAATCAACCTCATTTTTAATGATTACAAACTAATCACTCACTAGAGTAAATCAAGCTACAGCACTAAGTCTGTAAAACTAAGAACTCAATTCTCATTATAAATCAGTCCTTCGACTCTGCAATTCTAAAACCTTTAATCAAGTAAGAATCATCTTCCGGAACTACTAAGATCAAGGAACTTACCTCCCATAATAGAACAATCGACTCCCAAATCTTTCAAATTCTAAAACATTAATAGATAATAAATCATTTTCTGAAATTCTCAAGATTGGTGGTTTTAATCCAAATCATTCACCTTAAAAGCTTGTAAAATCTAAAGCCCCAATTGCCACCAAATTACTCATCCGAATCACGAAATTTACCACTCGAAATTTAATTATTTCCCCCCCAAAGCTTGTTGAACCTAACACCTTAATTACCATAAACTTATATTCCTAAAATCTATAAGGCCCCAAACTTTAAAACTTTAATGAAATTTCATAAAATCTATCCTTGAAATTTGTTGAACTTACAAACTACTACGCTATAGACCATTTCATAAACTCCACGGAACCAAAGGACTCAATTATTCTACTTCCCTAAAAGATCACCCAGATCATGCCATTCTCTTTAAGCCTCGATAACATATATATAAAACAAAACAAAACCACACAAGGCATTCATCACGAATGATTAGATTAGACTCATACCTGCCATGACTCCATCATTCTGAGTCGCTGGTATCTCATCATCCACATCTCCGGATGTGACAGCATAAACCCGGGCTTGCACTGCTTGTCTCGGGTTGGTTTGCTTGTCTCGGGTTGGTTCTTCCACCGTGTCTACCTCCACGGCTTCCTTGAACTCTGACGGGGCAATCCCAAGCAATATGTCCCACTTGACCGCACCGGTAACACTGGGGTCCACTACTCATCCGACACTCGCCCTCATGAGCTCTATTACAAGCTCCACAAATAGGCACCCGTCTTCCCATACGAACACCCGAGGACGTTTGAGGTCGAGTTCCGTACCGCTGAACAAATTTCTGGGGCGAACCCGAGCTGCTTCCTTCACCAGAAAAACTCCGCCTCTTATGCCCTGGAGGGGAGCCCACACTCAGATTATTTTCCCGCTCCACCAGGGTGGCCACATCCACTAATTCCTGAAAAGTGGATATCCGATGGCTGACCACCATACGGCGTATGCCATGGAGTAGCCCCTCCTAGAAACGATCTGTTCGCATCTCCTCAGTGGCGACAAGGTGAGGAGCAAACCGCTCAAGTTCTATGAACCTCCAGGCATACAACTCCACTGTCGCGCCCCCTTGGACCAGATTGGAGAACTCTCTTGCCTTTTGCTTCCTTACCGATGCGGGAAAGAAGCGGTCATTGAACTCCTTCTTGAAACGCTGCCAGGTCACCGCAGCGAAAGATCCTAATTCCGATTCCAGCATCACCCTCTTGGTATCCCACCAATCAGAAGCGGTACCTTGCAAGAGATAGCTGGCGTAGAGTACTTGCTGTGCCTCAGTGCATCCACACACCTCAAAGGTTCTCTACAGATTTTTGATCCATTTTCCAGCCTGAAGTGGATCCTCATTTCCAGTGAAGTGTGGAGTCCTATGCGCCAGGAAGCGCTCATAGGTGCATCCGGCTTGCACCATGCTACTGGACCCTCCTTTAAGAAAACAAATAAAACCATCATAAAACCAAAAACCAAAACCAACACCATACAGCAAGAAACAAAAGAAACCAGCATGCAAAAACATAACCAAATAAACAAAAACAGCAAACAAGTTCAAACAAATAAAACAAATCAAATAGCAACTTTACTTAACATAAATTTTAAAACACAACTTTAAAAACATTCTGGTACTCCCTACGGGACATGTGGTTTTACCCAGAGCCAAATCGCTCTGATACCACCTGTGACGCCCCCAAATCCCCACGCCCGAACACAGGAAAATTGAGACGTCCGGATGGTGACAACCCGGGTCACCATCCCATCGACGGGTGCCGAGTGTGTGCAAGGCAACAGATGTGTACAGAGAAACACGCAGCGGATAACGAAAGTCATAACTAAGTACCAGAATTTTTCTTAACGTAATACAAGCTGTTTAAAACGTACATAGATTAAATATTACAAAACACAAATACAGATTTAAAACAAATATAAAACCTATCATAAGCAACCTGGCGGAGCCGCATCCTCGGGCTCAGCCTCCTCCTCCTCATCCTCATCTCCTGCACCAAAAGCTACGGAACCAAAAATGGTACCGCAGGTAAGCAAAACCCAAACACTACCAGATAAAAACACATAGAACTCAAACAATATGCATGATACATGTCCAATGCACCAAGCCCAGAAAACACAAGTTTTCCACACACGCCAAAAACCCATTTGGCCCAAAAACACAACCTTTCCGAAAAACACGCCAAAAGTCACATTTGGCCCAATATCCCGCCAAAAGTCCTATTTGGCCTCTCAAACCATTATTCAATTTTAACCGTATGCACCATGACCTCCCCTAGGGGTCATCCGCACACCCTGGCTCCAGTGCCACACCGCAGAGTCCCACCACGCATGTGACACCTAACGAGCGATGCCCAGTTCCACGCCCCGCGTGTTCGTAGCCAAGCATCCTCTAGCCCTCGCCAGCGAAGGGCCACGGAGTCGGTGAGTAGAGCGATGCCCGGTTCCACGCCCGGCGCGTTCGTAGCCAAGCATCCCCTAGCCCCGCTCCCGTCGTCTAGCGACAACTCATGGGACGTCACTCAGTTTATTCTGCTCCCGAGTGACCAGAGGAGCTCCACCGAGATAATACCCCATCCCGGCTTGGGGTCGTGATACACACGCACCTGTAAAACCACTCACGCCAATACACAGGCTTTTCACACACTGCCACAAACACACGTGCATGCGCCATGCAATGCCATAACAATGCATAATAAAATAATCCAACAACATAAAACAATTAAACAGGCAACTCCGTCCTCCATCCATCCGACCCCCGAAACTCCTCGGACTCAGTCCGGACTCAACAACCAACAACATTAAATAATTGAATGAGCAATATATATTAAAATCTGAAAATAGGGTTTGGAAAATACTTACAGCACTATATGGCAATTTTAGAAAACAAGCGGCGTTACAAACGGCGGAAAAACAACAACGTCACAGTGAAAATTCACTGTGGCCGTGGGTTTGAAAAACCCACTTTTGAACGGGGACAAACTAGGACACGAGATTGATAGGGAATGGTCTAGGGATGGTTGTGAAGCTATTGGAAGTGATGAACGGCCATGGGTGGCGGCGGAATGGCCGGAAATGGCCGGATTACCCAAAACGGAAACTAAGCTCGTAGGAGCTGTTCTGGTGGTCGTTGGAGGCCGGAAATGGGTGGGTTAGGACGGCAAGGAGTCGGTGATGAAGTAGTGAAGAAATGGTGGCCGGAGGTGGAGCGACGGCGGCGGATCGGAGCCAAAACCGTGCGGCTTTGTTGAGCTTTTTCCGGCCAAATGGCCGGCCAGTTGGGGGTGAGCTTGGGTGGGGTGGTGCACCGGAGGGAGAGGAAGAGAATGGGACCGGTGGGAGGCCAAACGGTGGCCGGACGGCGGCGGTCTGAGCTGAAGAAGGAGACGCCGGCGTGAGGGAGAGGGAGGAGAGAGAGAGAGAGCACAGGGGGGGTCCGAACGCGGGGAGGGAAGAGAGAAAAAGAAAAAGAAGAAAAAAGAAAAAGAAAAAGAAAGGAAAAAAGAAAAGAAGGGAAGAAGAAAAAAAAGAAAAAGAGAAAAAAGGAAAAAGATGTGAAAAGAAATGAGGTCCAATCCTCATTCCGGGAAACGAAACTAAACCGCCAAAAATATTAAAAACCACAAAACAACTTAAAGAAATAAAACACAACCTCAAATAAATTAAAAACCAATTTAAAACACAATAATTTAAAATAAATAAACCAATATATTAATTAAATTAAAAACAACCCTTCAGTGAAAATACACGTAAAAGCGGGTCATCACACCGATCCAAGCACAAAGAGACCAAGTTCACCAAATCACCAGATCTACCCACATTTACATTCATTGTTCACAGATTGGGAGAGAGACTTACCGAAAGGTCTCCAGTGAGATAGACATGACAGCAAAAGAGAGATAGCGGCCAAAATCCTAGGGTTTCAACACTCTGGTAGAGGAAGCTAGGGTTCACCGAGAGAGAGAGAGAGAGAGAGAGAGAGAGAGCTTCGATTTTTGGCACTAGAGTGAAGAGTCTCTAACCGCGGGATCTCAAGCTCAAGCTCAAACAAAAGAGAGATCGTGGTGGGGAGTTGGGGAGTGAAGAACAAAGGAGAGTTACTGATAGGGGTGTCAAATCGTGTTAACGGGTCGTGTTCGTATCATGTCAAAGCATGTATATTATACTATATAGGTCAACCCTAACCCGACCCGTTAAACTTATCGTGTCAAAATCTCAAATCTCAACACGACCCATTAACATAACGGGTCGTGTCGTGTCAACCAATTTTGACCCATTAATTAATATTACGAAATAGGTTAATACGACCCGTTTCAAACTATTTATGCAAATAGGTTGAATAGGCTCGAAATTAACATGTTTGACCTGATTAAATTTAGCATAATTTTATAGAAATGTTAAAATCACAATATCTATAAAAAATATAAAACTAACTACAAGTTTAAAATTACAATCCAAACAATATAAATATTGAAATTAAAATTCTAACAATTTTACTTTTAAATATAAGGGTATAATTGTAACTTTAATTTTCTTAACGTGTCATAACGAGTTGACCCGTTTTGACCAAAACCCGTTAAGACTAAACCTTAACCCACTATTATCGTGTCGTGTTCGTGTTAAGTTAACGGATCGTGTAACATATTGTCACCCTTAGGAGAGTATGGGGGTGGCTAGGCTTTCGCGTGTTAGAGAGAGAGAGAAGAGCATTCACGTTTGGTGCCGCAAAGCACCACTTTCTTCATAATTTGAGGTTTATTTTAGAGTTTTGATCAAAATATCCACTACATCCATAATCTTTATTTTAAGAAAAAAATTTAGGAAATAAATAATAATTTTCTGAATATAGGAAATCACTATTCATTCTTCAAATTATTTTTTATCAATATTTTATTTTAATATATAAAATAAATTAATTTTTCAATCATATACACTTTCTCTCATACTTATATTTGTTATATTTTAAAATAATAATTTTAAAATTTTTAATTAATTATGAAAATATAAATTTTTTTTTGAAAATATTATCATATCCACAAAAATAATTTAAATTTTTGTTTAAAATATTCACTAGAGTAATAGTTCAAAACATAAGAAAAAATATTGAATAGTTAAGTTTGTAAATGGAAGTGAGAGAAAAAAGTAATAAAGAAATAATAGATAAATATTATTTTAATATAATAGAGAAATGATAGGAAATGAGATGTAGGAGGTTTTTGAAAAATGAGTAAAATTTAGGAAAAATTTTTAGGAAATGTACTTTTTAGCTATATTATAGAGAATTTTATGAGGAATGAGATGTAAATACTCTAAGGAGACGGCCTCGAATACAGACGAACTATGTGGAAAAAAAAAAATAGAAGAAATGAGGAACAACTCTTATGCTAAATTTGTTTTGATTTTTTAAGAAATGGCCCGAAAAGGTTGTTTTCCTTAGCAGATTGAAATGCAAAAAAGTTATGCCTAATAGAATGGTAAATGTTCTATCTCTGTGTCCAATCAAAACTTTCAATCAAGTTTGTCACAGGTGCTTGAGGGCAGGTTCTTCAAGAAGAGGAGAGCATTAAGGCTGTGTGAAGAATGATAGCAGAGAAGGGATAAAGTAGCAGTAACGATTTTAACTGTCAACATAGAGCATACGACTTGTAGTAGTCATTCATTAATAATATGTTGTGTTTTGGTATAAATAGGTTGGAGTCGTTTAGCTTGTTTGAGTTATGTTTTGCTTTAATAAAACAATGCCTTTCATCTATTAGGTGGTATAATGTGTGTTTTATGTTTTTAATCTTGCGTTTTGGGATTTCTTCCATGCTATGCGTGTTTAAAAGCAGTGCATGGCCTACGTAAGTCTCAGACTTTGATCATCTAAGTTTCAATAATAATTTAGAGGTTGGGAATTCCTCAAAAATTCCTGTCAAGACTCACAAAGAGAATCTTGCATTCAAGTCATTCTTTGTCTCGTACAGTTATGGGTTCTTCTTGTTTAGCATTCTTTCTAAGTTCTTGGTTATTGAAGCAGTGCAATAGTGTTCTTGGCATCAAGAACGTTACATCTGGTATCAGTAGTAGTCGGTCCCTGCAGCGAAGAATTGGTATCAGTAGTAGTCGGTCCCTGCAGCGAAGAATTGATGGTAGAAGGTACGTGTGGGGTGTTGAAGGGTCAACAAGAAGGGTCTCGAAAGCAGTAACAATTGGTCAAGAAGCAATTGGACCATCATCAGTAAGCAATTGCTAGCATAACAGAAAGGTTAGAGCATGTTTATAATATGTTGAGTTCGTTGGTGGAATTTGTGAAAGTTAATTCTTTTAGAGAAAGAGAAGTGTCTGGTAAGCAAAGAAATAATGGAGAAATGGCTGTTTTTCATAAATGTGTTAGGTTGGAATTTCCACAATTTAGTGGCACTGATCGTGCTAGTTGGATCTTTAAGGCCAACCAATATTTTGATTGTTTTCAAATACCCTTTCATCAAACGTTAATGGTGGCGTCGCACCATATGGAAGGGGAGGTATTGGCATGGTATCAAAATGCATTGGATGCTGGGCAATTTAACTCATGGAAATCCTTAGTGGTGGCTTAAGGAAGATTTGGGCCATTAGCATTTGATGACCCAATGGAGGCTTTAACTAGGTTGAAACAAACTACTTCTGTTAATTTGTATACATCTCAATTTGAGGCCTTGGCAAATAGGTTGAAGGGTTTATCCGAGAGGTACAAGATGAGTTGTTTCATCAATGGATTAAGGGATGAAATTAGAATACCTGTGAAGATGTTTAATCCTTTGAATCTTGGGCCTGCTTTTGGTTTAGCAAAGTTGCAAGAGGAGCATGCTTTGTCTTCGAGGAAGTCTTGGAGGCAAAATGGTCATTATGCTGATAAAGGGTCAATTATTCATGGAGGGCTTATTGATTTAGTTGATAAAGGCCAGGAATCTTTCTTTCATTTAAAGAAGGTTAATTCTATTGATTTGTAATTGCATTGCACATTTTAGTATTTTTTTTTCTATATTAGCCCCTTGTCACATTTTAGTAATTTTGTACTTACCTTTTTAGCTAATAGAATTTGCAAGATCTCTCTCAGTCAAATCACTTGGAAGTTGCTACTTGCCGGAATTATTTTGTAATTCATATAATGTAGTTTTGTATTTTGCAGTGTAATGTAATGTGTAAATAATAAAATAATGTAATATGGAGTGGATTGCATGCATTTTAGTTTTTCATTCTTATATATTTTTATTATTCTGGAAAATGTTAGTATTATGCTTTTTAATGATGACTCAAAAAAGTTTTTCATTAAATATAGGCTTTTATAAAATAAAAAAAAATTATGATTTTCAACACTTTTTAATTTTTTTTAATAAATATAGAAGAATTATGCTTTTCAACATTTTGAATGCAATATAGGCTTTTATCGAAAATTATGCTTCTAAACCCATATTATAAAAATAAAAAAATAAAAAAAATGTTTAATAATTTAGGTTCTTTAAAACCCAGATTCATCCGGGTTCCGGCCCGTGTTTGACCCGGGTTAACCCAGTCCGGGTTTCGACCTGGATTTGAAACCCAGATGAACAATCTTAGTAATTTTGACCCAATAAAATTATCCATATTTATCCCTAATGATGTTGGCCGGTGTGTTACAACTATCCTATTAAATAAGACAGTTTTTACTTTTCGAGGAAACATGAAAATTATGGATCGTTCTAAAGAAGAAAATTCTCAATATTAATTATACCAAAACTATTAACTTCTTACTATTTAAAACTTTCCAAAAATTGCATAGAATGGTTGATTTCAAGCAAAACTTAATTTTATCCAAATGGATTAAAATTGTCTTTTCTCACCATTCCCCTTCAAAGTTTTTTAAAAGAAATGGAGACACCTAACACATACATATATAGGCCTACATTGCATATAAAGCAATACAAGCTTCGTATTTCTCAGGTAAAACATAAAATTTTCAATTTTCGATACTCTAGTTTTAGTATCGTTTGAGCCAACACTTATCTCGTTCTAATTTTCAATTTTCAACACGTATGTCTAATCTATATGCCTGCAACAAGGCGCTGTATGCATGACTTCAGTGATTAGAAAGCTGATTCCAATTTTATAATGACTTTATCCATACTTCTCTTTCTTATCTATCTCTTCCTCTTCTTCTTATTTTGCGCTATGTTAGTCCATATTTCTTGATGAAAAAGTTATATTCAGCAAACTTACATCACATACTTGATAAGGGTTCTCTTGATAGGTGTGTGTTGTTGGGTTACTGAATAGAATAACTCATCTTTGATTATATAATATTATTAACAATGTAGTACACCTCCATCATTACATATGGAACTCTTATGTCACATTTTTGTATATGAATAGTGGTGGGTCAAATTTCATTGTGGATTTTGATTGGCTCAGCCCTGTGGTAGTGTTTGCCTGTGGTCATTTATTTTATTTTATTTTCAAGTTCACCTCGAGTGGGGCCATGGCCCATTTACTGTTATTAGATTTGTTTAACTGTCCTTATTTTACAGTCTTTTTAAGTTGGCTTTCGGCCAATTAGTTAGTAAAGGTAGTATTTTTAGTGGGAGGACGAACTTGTAAGGGCATGCAGAAACTTAAATGAAAATCTTTTTTTTTTTTACTTCCTCATCATCTTCTTCTTCTCTTCTTTGGAGGTGCTACCCTCGAACTGAATGATTTCAATGTATTTCTTTTCAAGTAATTTGAGGTGTGTTACATTTTAAGTCTTATGATTTTCCCCCCTTTTATGAGCAACTTGCAAAGTCCTAATTATCCCATCTTAAAAATAAAAAATTAAAAGCAAGCAGAGGGAGAATGGTCAAAATCATTTTCTTCTTGGCACCCTTCTATACATACGAGCATAATCTACAATTTTGGAAGAATGTCGATTTTATTTGCTTTCATTATCCTAGTCTTAGCTACTAGAAATGTTGCATAGGATTTCACCTATTGTGAGCGGGGAGTCCAATAGCAAAATTCTCTATGCAATATGGATGTTCCTTTTTTTTATTTCTATTTCAAATGACTGAATCCTTGTCGAATAAATGAATTGAAAAATAGTCAATTAATTAAATTATATTACAGTCCCATTAGCTCTAAAATCTTTAATTAATTAAATTTGGATTGAAATTGAATATCCAAATTTTTCATTTTTTTTTTATTTTAAACCCGGATATCCGGGTTATAACCGGATTTAATCTGGGTTTTTAATACTTTTTTTTGTTAAAAAAGAGAGAGAGAGAGAGAGAGAGAGAGAGAGAGAGAGAGAGAGAGAGAGAAGAAGACTTTAAAACTTAAAAATATGTTTTTATAGCACTTTTTTTTTTAAATATATATATATATATATGATATTAAGCTTAAATTGCCCATATTTAAAAAATAATAATTTAAACACTTTTTAAAAGCTTTTTAAAAAAAAATAAAGAACAAGAAAAATAAAAATGCAAAATAGATAATATTGTTGTTACATCACAATTCAAAACATAAATTTACAAAGAATAAAATAAATAATAATACAACACAACTAATTAAACTAATACATAACAACGTAAATAAATAACATTGTTGAATATTTTATGTACAAGTACTAATCAACTAGCTTGTATTATCAAATTTGCAACAAAAATAGTGTTTTATTAGAAGAAGAAGAAAATAATAATAAAATTTTTTTAAAAAAGCCCGGTTACGGAAAACCGGGCTAAATCGGTTGGATACAAAAAAAAAAAAAAAAAAAATTAACAGCTTGAATTCACCTAGATTTCCAGGTTCCAGACTGGATTGAAAAAAAAGGGGATCCGATTCTACACCCATAATTAAAAGTTTATGCACAATTAAATTGCAACATGAGAAACAATTACACTTTTTTACTTATATATTCCTACTTAGTCACATTTATTGATGTGGTACATTTTAAGTAATTTCATATTTCATACATAAAAATTACTTATTAACATGTTATATATGCCATATAAACAATTGTGACTTGGGAGAATAAAATTTAAATTAAGAAAAATTATTTCTCTTTGCCATTTCTCAATTACGGTCTGATTTTTCAAGTCACAATTGTTGTTAAAAACATCTTTTTTTCAAGAGTAATGTGACTATTGGGAGCATTGAACCCACTCCAATCGCATTATGACTGATCCAAATGGAATCCTCTCATTTTACATGGGATGTTCATCTCTAAAAAACAGTTTGAAATATAAGTTAAACATATAAGTTACTAGTTCACAAAATTTTCAAGGGTGACGTACATTTCCCAGGTCTACATGGCTAATTTCAATCACCACGATCCACAGGAATCAAAATATAAAGTTCATACGTTCAGTCTTAAATGATACCACTTGGAATTTATTAGAAATTAAAATGTTTCTTTTTATTTATTCAAAAAGTAAGCATCTTCAAAAAGTGAAAATAATGTCTTAAACACCTACACATGCTCAAAATATCTTTTCTAGAGTGGCTGACCCCAAATGGGCCAAAAACACAGCAAAGTAAATAAATCCTAATTAGTCCTGACAGGCATCAGCCCAAAACTAAAACTAAGGCCCGTGACTCACAGGACCCATGATAGATAACACAAGCATAAATGAACATAACTTAAACATAAAGGAACTCAGCCCATGCCCACCAGCAGCTGAACTTATTTAGCAACTGCCTTTGTACTTCTCCAACCCTTAATACTTTACTCTTAGAAGACTTCCAGACCCTTTCGTTGTCCCTGTCCTTGGATCTCCTTGTGTAACACACCTGATGGATAGTGTTTGGATAACTAGAAATATGAGAGAAAATGTAAAGAAAATGGTTTCGAGGTTGACCTAGCCTCCAATGGAAGAGAGGTTGAGAGCAAAATAGAAAACAATTGTATTCAGATTCCGGATAGATCATTTTGGTAGCTACAGTGAGTATATATGCTAGAGCCTTGCAAAACATTTGAAAAGGCCTCAACCTTGATAAAACATGACCCAAGACTAATAACTAATGGACTGGATAAAAGAAATAACAAGCTATTGGCCCAGCTACCTTGGGCCCACTTCATTACCTAACATAAAGGAAAACAAGATGGAAACAAGAAGATAAGTAATACGCCCAACTTGGCCTAGGCCTGGCCCAACCATTCCATTCGTGGACGGTGACAAAATCCCCCATAGAAGCACCTTGTCCACAAGGTGCGATATCTTTGTGCATGATTGTCCCACCACCTGGGTCAAAAACAAGAATTGCCACTCCACATTTCACAATAATAACCCCATCAATGGGAGTTGCTGCATACCCCAGTCCTTTTCCCTTATCAAAAGACCAATAAATTGATACTTGAAAGAGCTGAGATCTCTGATTTTTTACCAAAAAATTCTCCTCAACTGCTAGCTTTTCCCTATTTGCAGCTTCCACTCTATTCAAAGCTTCATCAAATGCCACCTTACTAATTTTAACTTCCTTTGTAGCTTCTCCCACCCTTTTTAAGATCTCCATTTTAGATACATTTGCTTCCTCAACTTGAAGCATAGCATCTGTTACTTTCCTCTTAGAAAGTTCCTCAGGTAATGCAACAGAGCACTAAGCAACCACAAGCCAAAATGAATCTTTCACTGTCACATGGTGCTCTTCTGAATCTTTAAAGACGGCTTCTACATCATTGAAATTTGTGTCATCCTTTTCGTTGAACACAGGGCATATAGTCTTTCTTAAACCATTCATCTTCCAAAATTTCAGGAATAGTAATACGAGTAATTGGATTGGGATCCAAGATTCGTGTTATTAATTTCATGGCATTAAAAGAGAGCCAAGGAGGGCAATTAAATTTAGCCGCCAACACTTTTTTATACAGGTTCATAAGATTAGAATCATCAAGAAGCAAGTAACCTGCAATCAATACGAAGAGTATCACTCCACATGACCACACGTCTACCATCGTTCCATCATAGCCTCTATCGTTAAGGATCTCAGGAGCAACATAATTCAGGCCATCATCCTTGACTTGTTGGGACAGAGCACTGGATCCAAAATCAGACAATTTAAGGTTTCCATAGGCATCCAACAAGAAGTTTTCTGGCTTGAGGTTCCTTTGATAAATGCCCCTGCTATGGCAATAATCAATGGCATTAATAAGCTGCTGGAAATATCGGCATGCTTCATCTTCATTGAACTTGAATTTGTGCTCCAATGCCGAAACCGTGATGGGAAAATATGCTGCTTCTTTGAAGAGTTCAAGAAGATCTGAAACTGTGTAACCTTCACACAAGCTAGATAGGATGTCATAGTTGAGGTCTTTTTCCTTACCTCTCTCACGGGATCCTCTGTTCTTTATAGGCTCATCGAGGGACAGACCCAAAGTAATGGCCATAATAACAGCATAACGAGTAATAATCTTAAAGAGAGAATATTGAACCTGCACTTTAGTCATGGACATCACTCCTTGCAAACCGTCCGAAGTTCTAGAAATTATTGAATTCCCATCACTAGATCCCAAGGCATTCTTATCACCATCATCAGAATTAACACGTATTTCACCATCCTCTTTAAGATCAAAATCCAAATAAAAAAGGTGAAAACATTATTCAAAGTTTTGTTTAGACAGTGATTCCCCACAATCTCTTCTCTTTCCTCTATCAAAGGGCTCAAAAGCCCCTTTAGTTAGCAACACATCGAATAGTTGGGGGCAAATTTCTTATCTCCTAAAACTTGCAAACGCAGGAGTATTTTCCATCCCCCATAGCTTACAATACCCCTCATCGGCAATTCATCAAGCAAAAGAGTAGCTAAAAACTTCTTACCTCTTAGATTATCCCTCAGCATTCTTCCCCTGTCAAAGGGCCAAAAAGGTGGCACTACATCAAGCAACTTGTGAGCAAATTGTCATCTTCCAAAACTTGCAAATCCATGAAGCTTTTACAATAGAGCTCTCCACTCGAGATTACGTGACTCCTTTGAAGAGTAGCTTCAAACTGAGCTGCCATGGAAGCCTTCTTCTCGTTGTTTATTTTCCCTATTTCTCGGTTTCCACTTTCAAGAACAGATTCGATTAACTTCGACTTTTCCGCAAACCTTGAAGGCTCTTCCGTGCACACTTCTTCAACTACCTTTTCCCTGAGTTGTTCTGAGAGCCTCAAGGCCATTATCTCCGCCTAAGCCCCCTCCAACTCAGTGTTGTTATCCCTGACTTCATTCTCGAGTTGATTAAGCTCAACATTGACCAAATCTGACGCCTAAAGCATGTTACGGAACTCATTTGCATTGAGGCTAGGCCTCACCGATGCTCTCTGTAATGAGCTCTCCACGCTGATACAGTTCGTAGCAGTGGTGGTGGGAAAATGCAGATACGGCACGAAGCTTCGCCGGTAAGGTGCACTGGCCAGTTCGCCCTTTCTTGCTGAGAGAACAGGGAAGAGAGGAATGATGAAGCCTTGAAGGCCGTGAACTACCACCAAACCGTTGTTGAAAAAATAAGGTTGAGTGACCTCCACTCCTTCGATGAAGACCTTGGTAGGTGGGGAAGCTACCATTCTTGGATGTTTTGGAGGTGACGCTGAAGCCTCGGCCTGGGCTCCACGTCTCTATCTTGGTACCGAAAGCAAGCTTTTGGAGATAGTCATTTGTGAAGAGGCCAAGAACAATCTGTTCTTGGAGGAGGTTAGGGATGGAGCAAGAGATGGACTGTGATGGAGAAGCAATGACAAAGTCCTTACTCGTCGCTAGCAATCCTTGTGACAGATCTCTTATCTGTTTGTCCCTGTACGGTGTCGTCTTCCTCTGCTCCCACAGCCTTTAGAGATCGATGCCACCGGGATCGAACTCCCACATGATGGTTAGGCCTCTTACGATTAATGAGTCTTTGTTGCCAGAGACGACCGAAAGAAATGAAGAAAATGGACAATAATTTCTAAGAGGAGGGAAGGACACGAGATTCGGAGGGAATGCTCTGAGAATGGTGGAAACGGTTTCTGGTTTCCAACGGGATTTATGGTAACATGAGAAAGAATAAGCTGAGCGGGGAAAACGGTTTCTGGTTTCCTCGTGACAGATCTCTTTTTCTTCCATCGTTGCTGTGTATTTTTCCTTCCTTGCAGAGCGTAAAGTTGGTTTTCCTAATTTGAGAACACTCCATTAAAGTTATTCTGAAAATAGTTTTGCTAAGAACAAGCACAGTCGCATATTAATCTGTATATCAATACTAATTTATTCATACTTAAAATTTAAATTAATATTATTTTCAATAAAATCTACTTTTTGATCAATCGCATCACATTGGTGCACAGATTAGCATATAATTGTGCTTGTAACTATACTTTTCCTTCTGAAAATTTCCAAGGTTGGTCGTGGTTGGGTAGTAAATTGAGAATTTGAATTTTAAGATAAAATAGTAAAATATTATATTTTAATATTATTACTGTTTTGAGAGTTGAAAAAGTTGAATGATTTATTATATTTTATATGAAAATTTAAAAAAGTTGTAATAATGAGATGAAAATTTTGAGTTTGGAATAAAAATTTTGAAGGGCCAAATGATACTCGATTCGGTCTGGTAGTAAGATGAAAATTTTGAGTTTTAAGATAAAATATTAAAATATTAAATTTTAATATTATTATTATTTTGGAATTTGAAAAAGTTGAATTATTTATTATATTTTATATGAAAATTTAGAAAAGTTGTAATGATTAGATGAAAATTTTGAATTTGGGATGAGAAATTTTATCAAAAATGTCTGTAAAATAATTTTGCTGTGATTGTTCTAGTTGCTTCATGATGTTGAGTAAGTCTGATAGAATTTCTTCCATTTCCATGGATTGATGATAGCATATAGATCGGTGTCTCTTGATACTAATTGTAACACAGGGTAGTGTTTGGATAACAAAAAAATATAAGAAAAAATATAAAGAAAATGGTCAAATTCGAAGTTGACGTAGCCTCCCATAGAAAAGAGGCTGAGAGCAAAATAGAAAACGATTGTATTCATATTCTTGATAGATCATTTCGGTAACTACAGTAAGCATATTTGCTAGAGCTTTGCAAAACATCTTAAAAATGCCTCAGATAAAACATGACCCAAGCTATCAGCCCAGCTATTATGTGGCTCACTTCCTTATATGACATAAAGGAAAACAACAAGTAAAGGAAAACAAGAAGTTAAGTAATTCGCCCAACTCGGCCTAGGCCCGGCCCAACCATTACATTGCTGGCCTGGGACACTTTGGATCTTCCTGGATCTGTGCATTTAACGTGTTACATAAGTTTTGGGTTAGCATGATAAAAGAGAAAACAATCATCTATTTCTACGTGTCATCCACTACCACATGCAGAATATATTTCTTATGTTCTGTAACATTCATTCATTAAAAAAATAAATAAAAAAAAAAACAAATTGTATATAAAGATTATAAAAAGACTTGCTCCGAGTTCGAGTTATGGTATAAAAAGAAGTAATATGACATTTGTTCTGTGATAATTTTCTGAGTAGTTGAAATATGAAATTATTTAAAATGTGTCAAATCAATGATGATATTTTTAAAATAAAATAACATTACTCATAAAGAAAATGGCTAGGGAATGAAAGAAACCCAACAAAGGGGAGAAAAAGAAAAAGAAAAAGCATACCCAATAATACTTCAGTTGGGGAAAAGAACTAATGCTTGATTATCATTACCGCAGGTGGTGAATCTTTTTGGACAATCATGAAGCTTCTTTTGACGGTCAATGCAAAGACGAACCTCAACCAGCTGATACACACCATTTCTCATGTTGCATTTCAACTCTCCATAAGCGCCATTTGCTTGACGCAACGTATTATAGAGAGCTAGCAGATTGTATGGCTGGGGACGCGGTTTAAAACCTTAGAAGCATGGAAAATAACTTGTAAATCAATTGGCAGGAAAAATCAAGGGGCACACATGAAAAATTATAAAACAAACCTTTTTGAAATAAATCATCATCCTTGAAAAAGTATTTTCTAAGATCAATTGCATCCTTGAAGTACACAGATGGCTCTAGACCAAGGCATCTACCATGGCTCGCCCACTCGTGCTTCCAGAAGTTAAAGTTATCTAACCTATAAAGGCTAGGCCAATATTATTTCAGCGAAGTTTCTATACCTGTCACCTACAAGTCATGCCAAGAAAGATACATATCTAATTTAAACCAAGTGAAATGATTTTTGAGCAAACATGACTGTAACGTAGTCTAATTACCTGGCTACTTGTCAATTCCAATCCTGGACAAGGTTGTACTATAGAATGATCTGCCCAGAAAGGCCACAGTCCATGTATTGAAAATGTGTTTTTAACACATTGATTACCCTGATTACATATAGAATTTGGCCATTGGAGTGCCAACTTGTAATATGAAAATTCAGCTGCAACATTTGCAACATTGTAATATGAGAATTTGTGTACTAAAACTAGCACAATGAAATTGCAAAACAAAATAAGAAGCACAATGAACCAGCTCAAAGCACAAAGCAGAGTCGAAGCCAAATGAGGTTTAGATGTTGGCATTACCTTCCAAAAATGTATCTGTAAAAGTAGGATTAATGAGCAACAAATACAGAGCAGAAAGCAAAAGTATGATTTTCACTTCCAAAAGCATGTCTTTGTGGTTATTTGGTGTATTTTTGGTTATGGTACGGAGCTCTAGGGTTTATATTTAAGGAACTAAGATCTACTTTTTTACATAGTTTATCAAAATTTCCTTGCATTTTGGAAAGTTTGGGGGTATTTTCTATTTTCCTCACCTTATGCTTGTTTGGAAAGGGCACTTAGATTCCTTTGGGAAAATGAAGAGAACTCCAGATGGTGGGTGGTAGTATAACAACAAAGAACAAAAAGAGTTGAGGAGAAGGAAAAACGAGTGATTGGTTTCAACCAACTTTGAGAGTTGTTAAGCCCGACTTGTTGCCTAACTCGATCAATCCAATTTTATTCAGGTGAGCTTAATCGGGTCTTTCGGTTCGGATGGGACCCAAGCCCTTTTGCAAAGGCCTAGGTAGAAGGGGGGGGGGGAATCCTACGTGTACTTTTGGTGGGGCAGAAATGATTTGTGCAGTCGGGAAATGCAGTCGGCGTGCAGTCGGCTGTAAAAAAAAAAATTAATACGGGACCTATATGAAAAAAAAAAATTATTTTTATAACTTTTTATAATTCATGTAGGTCCCCCTGAATATAAAATAATTTTTTTATAATTTTTTTTTATTCATTCCGTACAGCCGACTGCACGCCGACTGCATTTCCCGACTGCGTGTAGCAAAGCCCTTGGTGGGGTTATAGCCCAACATAAAAATACCTGTAATTGAATAAACTATTCTTTGTTTTGTTCTATTGTTTTAATAATTCATATGGATGCACTGCATATTGTAATGTATCCCTATTTAAAAAATTAATATTATAATGACCACGTTTGGTTATACAGATGAGATGAAATGAGATGAGATGTTTTAAATAATAATTAATAAATATTGTTATAATATAATTTTTTTAATATTAATTTTGTATTGAAATTTGAAAAATTTAAATTGTTTACTATATTTTGTATAGAAATTTAAAAAAATTATAATGACGAGTTGAGATGAGATGAGATTTTTAATTTTGTATAATCAATCCGGACCTTTTCCCATGACATGTGCTTGCTTTTTATCTAATTAAATATGGGATAATCAGCTATGTGCATTACCATAGTAGCTAGGTTGGGCCAATTCTATCTATCCTATTTAGTATCTGCCACTTACAGTCCTGCTTTCATTTCAATGATACTTCCATGTCTTACTACTGATTTAAACTCATGTAGGAATGAGACTTCAATAAGTCGAATTAATAAAATTTATTGGACCAAATAAATAGGTATTGGATGAGACTAAATGCGAGAAATAAATAAATATATATTTATTCAACTCTAAATGCTATGTTCTTTTTTTATTATTCTTAATGCAGTTTTCCGTACTTGTAGGAGAGGAGAGAGATGGAGACCTAAAAGTGAACATCTAACAAAGGAACATAGAAACCCAACTTTTGTTGAATAAAATTCCATAACAAAGCCAAATTGAAAAGAATAGAGAGAAAGGGGGAGGGAGGGATCAGGTAGATACCATCACAAGTACACTATAAGAAGATTCCATTAAAAAAAAAAAAAAGTAGATCAATTTTGATGTATTAAAACTACCACAAAGAAATTGCAAAATAAAATGAAAGCACAAGAACCAGTTCAAAGTACAAATCAGAGTCTAGGCCAAAATGAGAATTAGATGTAAGGATTACCTTTTGCAAATATAGCTGCAAAACCAGCAAAAGTGCGTAAGAATAAAGAAGTAGTAAGTAAGAGTGTAATTTTTATTTTCATGATACAGTACTGGGAACAGAGAGAGAGAGAGCTGTAACAAATATGGTGCGAGAGAAATATGTGGAAGACAGAAGAGTTATTGGATGCCGGGTCTAATATTTATGGGGGAAATCTAGTCAAAGTCAATGATGGTAATGTAAATAGGTAGAAAGCGCGTTTCCACAACTAATTTTTATATAAAAGTTTTGCATTTCTCTTATTAGCATAAAGAAGACTTTGAGTGATGACTCTGTGATAGGCGACTTGGAGTCACTGTTATTCCCTCAATTGAAGAACAAAAATCTAAGACTAAAAAGCCTTGAGGAGGCTGCCAGGAAATTATGAGAAATAATGGAAACCTACAACAGCTTTCCAAAAAAGAAAGAGGCAGGCGCTATGATCCTTGGATGAAAACAGAGGATCATCCTCTGTTTTAATAAGCACTCTGTTTTAATAAGTACTCTGTGACAATCTGTACCTTATGATGCAGTGTAGAACAACTTAACATAAAAATGTACCGCTACACCAAATCTGTCCATTTTAAATTCCCATGACGCAATCTGAGGCTTGCTGGCCAATACTCATGGATAGCTTCCAACAGTAGTCTGAAATCAATTCTTACTCTGCGTCCCAAATACGGCCACATAAACCCCAAGCTAATGATTGCTACGTACGTATTAAAAATCAAGAAGATGAAGACGATTGAAAAGTAGGGAGATTGAGTCATCGCTCAAGGTCTTCCCATGGTTATTATTTTTGGTAGTTACTTAACTTTTTATATATATAACGGCGATTTAACCGTTGTCGCAATTACTAACTATTAGTGTCGATTTCTGTTGTGACCGAATAAAAAATACTGAAAAATGTCATTTTTCTTGTAGTATATATAACTTAATAATGCATATAAATATTTTTATATTTTTATTTTTTAAAATTTAATAATTTTAAAGAGGTTCTTTATGGAGGCTTAGAATTCTCTCTCACCAAAATTGATATGTTTGTTTGTTATTGGAACACAATATAAGAATGAACGAATTTACAATGAAAATGATCTAATTCGCTTTCATTGATACCGAGCCTTCATTGGCATATTAATTTCTAAATCATCGGTCAAAGTCTTCTCAAATTAACTTGTTTTGCAAGAAGATAGAGACAATGGACTTGTCTTATATATATTTACTCAAAAACACGTTTTTTGACCGATGACTAGAATTACTCCTCACCATATTTGCTTAATGTTTAATTGGAAATGATCTAATTCGCTTTAATTGGCACCAAAGTCTTGGCCTATTAATTGCAAGTCATCGGCCAACGCCTTCTCAAGGTTAAGGCGTTTTGCACGAGTACAGAGACGTCCAATACATATATACTTTCTTATTTAATAAAAAAAAGAAATTCACCTCAAGTTTTTTTTAAAAAAAAAAAAATTCTGAAACATTTATCATAATTTTCTTAACCATGCAAATATATGGTAATGTGTAATACTAAACTTTAGACGACTTTGAGTGATGACTTTGTGATAGGCGACTTGGAGTCCCTATCTATTATTCCTTCTCAACCTAAAAAAAAAAATTCTGAAACATTTATCATAATTTTCTTAACCATGCAAATATATGGTAACGTGTAATACTAAACTTTAGACGACTTTGAGTGATGACTTTGTGATAGGCGACTTGGACTCCCTATCTATTATTCCTTCTCAACCTAACTAGTAGTGACAGATATACATATTTAAGGTGCACAACTCCTGTGGTGGGTCTTCTAAACAAGTGAGGCCATCATGACCTTTAAAATAAGTGGGGCCATCATCTTTAAAACAATTGGGGCCATCATGACTCCTAAAATAAGGAACGGGCTACTCTGCTGTCTTAGTAATACCATTCTATGTGACTACTAATCACTTTTCAACTTTTTTTTTATTATATTTTTTTAATATATTTAAATATTTTTAAAAAATAAAAATATATATTAATACACTTAAAATTACTTATTTAATCATTAAATAAAAAAAATATATATATATATTTAGAGAGATCACTTGGAGTGGTCAAAGTTAGTGGGCATAATAGCTTTTTTATTACAATAAGTGGGGCCATCATGACAAAGTGAATTTTCTCATATAAGTTTCACTTTTTACAACGACTATGGCTTGCACACCCTATACCCTATACAAATTATTTTCTAGAAATATCTATTCAGTGAAGTGCAAAAATATAAAAAAGGAAAATATCTATTTAGTGAAGTGCAAAAACATAAAAAAGGAAAAAAATTTACCGCTTTTCTTTTTATTTCTTTACAGGGAAAGTATGGATTAAGAGAGTAACCCAAGACTTTGTCATCAATTACATTATTAAATACATTATTAAACTCACGAATCATGTCATGTATTGCCACTTCGAAAATTTACAATGGCAGACTTCTTTTTTATAATTGCAACGTATGAAAAGCACATTGGAAAAATTGAGAATATTTGAGAAGTTAGGAAATTTATATGAGAGTAAGTTTTGGAAAAGCACATAGAAAAAATTGAATAAAAGTATAATTTAAAATAAATATTGTATTTAAAATAATCCTTTAGCAAACGTTTTAGACAACCGAACGATAATATTTATTTTGTGTGAACGAAATTCTTTCATCCCAGAAGTTTAAATGATTCCCTTGGAATATGGTCAAGAATAATTTCATTCTTAGGTGGGCCATTCATAAAATCAAAATGAAATTCTAAGATGGACAGAAAAAATGGACCAAAAATCTTCATAGATTGTATTTTTTATTTTTTATTTTTACTTTATGATTAAAGAAGTGATTATTGGTGGATTGACATATTTTTATATTTTTTAAAAATGTTTAAAGATGTATAAAAAATGGTTGAAAATAAAACAAAAATAATAAAAATAATAATAATTTTACCCCATTCCATCGGTCTATTCTCTGTGTCCATTTTTTCAGACCTGGAACATTGTCTAAGAAAGGGACCAGATGCAAAAGGATAATGATACGTTTACACCCCTGTACCACTCATTTACCACCCATTCCACGTGTCTTGTTTATTTTTTTTTTCAACTCTGTTGCTGCCGGTTACTTTTTATAAATTTTCTCTTTGTAATGATGTGATTTTCTTGCTTGTGTCAGACTACTTCTGCCGTATAGAATAAAATTTCATTTTGAAATTCAAATCTCCCACGGTTTATTTTCATTTTCGTTGGGCTCTCACTAACGCAGGCTGAGAACGAACATCCCAGCGTCCTCTCCCCTTCAAGTCGCGACTCTTGCGGTGTGGCCATCAGACAACGGCGCCTTCAAAGGTAAGGATACTTCTCTCTCCCTCCCCTTCGACTCTCTCTCTCTTTCTGTTTCTCTAATTGATGCGAAGAACAAGAGAGCTTTTGACTTAAACTTCAATCGCTGTAAGGGTATTCTCTCTTCAGTTATAATGTTGAATATTCAATCCTGTACTGCTTGTTTATGACTTGGGCGCTCTCGAATCTTATCCCTGAAATTATTGCTATTCTTGTTGTATATTGAGCTTATTATTAGCATTGGTATTTGGTTTTTGTTTGAAACTTTTGAGAGCTTTAAAATGAATCTTAAGCCAGATTTTGGAGTGGGTATCTTGAAATCTCAAGGTCGAGCTTGTATGTGTAACTGGATGTTGTCTTTGAGGCATTAAGGTGCACGATTTTGGATAATAATCGAGGCCTAAAGAATTAATTGGTGCTTGCAGTTAATTTCTGGAATTGGGATGGGTTGTGGTTGTTCCAAGCTCTCGGGTGTTGTTGGGATGGTGACTTAATTTTAAATTTTTTTGTAAGATTTGATTTAGCTTTGGCCACTATCCATCCTTTTTTCATGAGCTTTTTTGCATTTTTAATAAGCTGCATGCAACTTGATTGGAGAATTGCAAATTTAGCACAAAAAGTAAGAAACAAATAGAAATAAAAGGGAAGGAAAATATATAATTTTAGTTGCATGTTTAGTTTTTCACTCTCCCAAAAATTCAATACGAAACATATTTTGGACTAAATAGTATTTAAAATTTTATCTGCTCTTTTATAAAATCCAATATAAAAACAAATGTTAAAAAATTCTCAAAAATTGTGAAACCAAATAGGCCCTTGACAATAGATAAATTAACTCATAATGTAAATGACATTATTCATTACCTATGTACTTAATATACAGCTAATTAGGATAGTCTATTAATGATTGCAGGTCAATAAAGGAGATAGAAGGAAGAGGACATCAAGTACAAATTCATAATGAAGCACACAAAATGAAGTCCAAACCATCTTTGATATTTTGCTGGTTTTTTGTCAAAAATATCGTATATGATGTTGGACTTTGATTACTAGTGGCTATATGGCCTTGTTATCCAAGTTCCTTAGTGACGCCTGTATGGCCTTGTTTTTTTAGCTTGATGTGTGTCTCACTGACAAAAGTAGTATTTATTCTCTTGTTCTGTTTTTTTGCCCTGACAGTTTCTCTTTGATGCCAAATTCAATATGTATGGTATTTGACAAAAATGAGATGAGGATTATGCTTATTGTATTTGGAAGGATGAAAACAAGTATTAATTCTAATTTTTTGAAATATTTATATGAACAACAATAAATATTATTTTAACTTGTTCCAAACCCACTTAGAAAACATAATTTTGAGTTATCCGATCTTGACAATTTTGCTTTTTATTGGCAATATTCCATATTAAGAAAAACTATTATAGATTGTTTGCAATATATTGGAGGACTAATGAAATGATGGCATGGCAAAATGAATGTATAGCTCATCTGAACTATGATGAGAAACTCTTCCAAAGCTAGTAACAACACAGTATAACTCAACCTTTCATATGAGTATATAGTTGGTTTAATTTACAGCAGCTTGAAATTTCGCACAAAAATCAATTGTTGAGAATGAATACAAGGCAGACCACAAATAACCATCTTCCAGGTTGAGCACAAAATTGCCACATCGCAAATAATACGACTAGCATTTACACCAAAATCAGCAAAATGAACCTTAACAACTAAAGCCTGCATGTAGACATCTTAAATATCATGACCTTCCATCATAAACAGCAGCTAGGCTATTTTAATTTATTAACTTCCTTGCAAGATGGCCCTAAAGAATGGACCTATAGTCCTAAACCTGCAATATATTATTACACTAATGATTATGCTATTTTAAGTAAAATTTAATTTTAATATAATTAATATAATATACGTACGAATGTCGACATTTAAATCTTCATCGTCTAAGAGCTGTAAAGACGGTTGTACCTATCAAGGCAAGATAAGATAATCAAAATTAATATTCTCAGATAATAAATATCTTCAAACAAAACAAATGAACAAATCAACAATACTACCATAGTCGATTGAGCAGTAGAGGCTATAGGAAAATCACGCTCTGGCAAACAAGGTGAGCTAACGTCTGTGACAGCGATTGTGACTAGGTGTGACCTATTCTTCTTTTAAAAATTTCAAGACATTGCAGTTAATGCCAAATAGGTTTGAAAATATAATTAGAAACACAAAATATAAAAACTGCCTAACTTACAGGAGCCCTTTGAGTCTTCCTTGCTTTCAAGCGATTAATCGCTTTCTCAGCTGATGATTGTTTCCTTTTAGAAACTGGCCTACCTTTACTACGAGCAGCAACTGGACTTTTTAATTTGTCAGATCTCTTTGTCACCCCTAATGACTCAGTAGACTGATTATCACACACAGGCTGAACCTCAACCCACTCCAGCTTTAACTTACTTAATTGAGTCAGTAACTTCGCACAACCATCATCTGAGGTGCCTGCAATTGAAGAAATCTCGTAAAAGGCCTTGTTTAGTTTATTCATTCGGTATGCGTTTGGACTATAACTCAGATCATCGCGGCTACTTCGAACAAGCGTATAATCTCGTTTCAGGTCCTTCCTCCATCTATCAAGTATGTATTTTGCAGGCAACTCTTCCTTATCATGGAGTGTCAATACACGAATGGCATGTCTACACAAAATGCCTTTAAAAGCAAACAACTAACATGTGCAGTTTGCTTCACACTCTATCTCATTAAACTCAACAACATATTTTGTACTTTTTCTAAATCCATCTATAACTTGGACCTGATCAGCCATATGGTATATAAAAATCCCTCCTTCACTCTGAATCAATGATGCGCAGCAATAAATCAAACCTCTTAACTCTTCTTGAACTTCTTTAAATTTTGCATTCGTATAACTTGCTTGAAATTGTCTCTCAATGCCATAAAAAGTTATGCATGGAATTTGCATGTGAAATGAACTAAAGTCAGCTGCAAGCTCATTTTCAATTTTGCGTCTAAGTGCATTATCATATTGATCTACAAATTGCTTTAACGTTGTCTTTGAATTTACGTAATCATCAAAAAATGCATTCATACCCTCGCTTCGCTGAGTAGATGACATTCCTGCCCAAAATTCATTTCTGACGTAGGCTGGCACCCATAGATGACGCTCAGAATATAACCATTCAAGCCATGAATGATCATGCAAATCAAAATTGTCAAGAAGCTGCAGCCAACACTTGTTGAATTCATCACGACTCAACGTGTCATAAACACACCTGTGTGAACAATCCAATGATCAATGGGTCAATTACCCACAATATGCCACAACAAAATATCATAGTATTCTAGAAATAATCAAGGAAAACAAATACCTGTGCAGCTGACTTTTGATGTCATCATATTGACTGTACGCTCCAAATTTTTCAGGAACCTTTTTCATTATATGCCACAAGCAAAATCGGTGTCGAGATTTTGGAAACACTCTTGCAATTGCATTTTGCATAGCTTTATCTTGATCTGTTATTATGGCTTGTGGTGCTCGGCCATTCATGCACTTAAGCCATGACTCAAATAACCATACAAACGTGTCCGTATCCTCTCCAGAAATCAAGCCACATCCAAATAAAATCGATTGACCATGATGATTAACTCCCACAAAAGGAGCAAATGGCATTTTGTATGAATTGGTCAAGTACGTCGTGTCAAAAGTTATAACATCACCAAACGATTCATAAGCAGCTCTACTACGGGCATCCGCCCAAAACACATTCCTCAATCTGGTTTCATCATCAACGTCTATAATATAATAAAAACCATCATTTTGTGCCTGCATACGAGTGAAGTAGTTTTGTAGTGCTTCGGCGCCTCCTAACCCAAGCCGAAGTAATCTAACCTCACGTATGTAATTTCGCGCATCTCTCTCTCCAAACGTGAGATTCTCATATCCTCCTGCCTCAGCAACACAAGAATTGTAGTTCTTGCTCAATTGAATGCCAGCCATATCATTATATTCTAGTTTTCTTTTGCTCGACTCATCCAACCTCTTATGACATCTAATATATCTTGCTTTTCCAGGACTAAGAACATGACTGTGCTCAAGGACAACATGGGTTAAACGAAACTTCCCCTCGGAACCTAATATAGCATTGATCTTTGCCTTGCATCCGTTATGTTCCATTGGCCTCGGTTTAAGAATATTCGACGCTTTGCTAACATACGTGCCTTGACGGACACAAGCAAGTGTGAAATACCTTATTTGCCCATCGGCTCCAGTTTTAGAATTTCGTTTTGTCACTCCAAACCCAACTTGTTTTGCATACCTCGTGTAATATGCCCTTACTTCCTCAATTGATGAAAATGACATTCCCTCCTTTGGCTCTTCAACAACACCCTCGTCTCCAATATTTGGTTCCATCCCTACATAGATATAACATAACAAATAAAGACATACATACATACACACATCGTACATCCAATGCATTTTTTTTGTATATATCACTACTAAACTTCATAGTAGGCAAATTCAAAATTTCGGATTTATCATTTCCATTTATTTTGGTTTAACTTTATTTATGGGTCAAAACCACAACTAGCAAGCATTTAAAATGTCTAAAATTATATAATAAAATCCCTTTTATGATAGCATATCTAGATCTTAGAAATGATAGTCTTTTTTTTTTTTTTTTTTTTAACTTCCAAATATAGTGTATATTTTTTATTCATCATCAAATTTTACTTTCGAATCTAAAACTATTAAAGAAGTTATGCAAACAAAAGTAGGCAAAAATGATTGTCCTACCCCAATCATGGCATAATACTAGATAATCAAATCCAAGCAAAAATGAAAATTACAAAAAGTTAAATTCACTTGTACTAGTGGGGTTTGTTGTGAAAAATATTCAACTAATTACACAAGTAAAAAGGAAAATTACAATAATAAATTAAATTCACTTATATTGGAGGCAAATACACATATGGTTCAGTATGAAAAATATTTAACAGATTACATAAGTAAAAATTAAAATTTTAATAACAAATTAAATTCACTCATAGAAGTCTAAAATACATCAAAAAATTCATTGTGAATACTCAATTAATTACAATCAAAAATTAAGAATTTCATTACACGAATAACTAATTTTTTTTCATATCATAGGAGGTGTAACGATGGAAGTGAGACAGAAGTTATACCCACTGTAAGTGGTGCGTCGTGGAGGATCTGACCGGATGGTCTTCACGTTTGGGCTGAAGGGGTGGGCTGGAAGTGGGCCCGATGTTTGGGCTGGAGGGTGGGCTTGACGTTGTCTGGGCTTCAGGAGTGGGCTCAACGTTGACTGGATTCGAATGGTGGGCTCGACGGTGGCAACCCACGGAAAACGGACGGAAAAATTTTTTAGAACGGGAAACGAATGCAGTTCCCGTCGTAAAGAAATAAAAGCGTTGGATGAACTTGAGAGAGAGAGAGAGAGAGAGAGAGAGAGAGAGAGAGAGAGAGAGAGAGAGAGAGAGAGAGAGAGAGAGAGTAGAGGAGAGGGTTGAAAGTGAGATGTTTTGGCGCGAGATAATTCATGTTTCTGACAGGAATAGTTTCAATCAGCTGGACCAAATCACATCCTTCACTGTAGAGAAATTTCAGTCCAAAGCATCTGCAGTAAAGCAGTCTGACGCAAGGAAAAAGTAACCGACAGCAGCAGAGTTAGAAAAAAAAAAAAACAAAGCCACGTGAGGATGGGTGGTAAATGAGTGGTATATGGGTGTAAACGTATCATTATCCGATGCAAAATTATGAATTGGGCGGCTATATTATGAGAGATATTTTCTTTTTCTTTTATTTAAATAAAAAAAATATCGGAACGCGAATTGATACATGAAGTACTTTGTGTGACCGAGTCTTGAAATTTGTGCAGTCTGAGTTTAAAGTAAAGGGATAAGAAGAGATAAAGTGTAAATTGGTAGTCCCAACGAATAATAAAGCTGAAACCACGTCTCAAATGTAAACTAAACGTTGGAATTATGATAAAGTATTAAGCGTTTGAACGATATTGACAATACCAAAATTCCAACGCAATAAATTTTCGTTCCACAAAGGTTGATTTTCTTGTATTGCTTGTTCGCTTATGATAATAATGTATCATTCAATTCGTCAAGTATTAACGCCATTGTCCTATGCATTAGTTCCAGATGTGTACGTGCATATATATGGCTGTAAGCCTGCAACTAATCACCATCAATATTATTATTCCAAGTGCATGGGCAGGTCTTAATTGTGTTATTCATTACTCATAATTCAGATTTCAAATGTATTTGATGAGAACCAAGGCAGGCCTACTCTTAAAGATCCTTTGCAAGTTCCAGATGGACTAATTACAAGATCGAGAGCCAAGAAGATCAAGGAAGCAATGCAAGGATTAGTACAAACCACTTGGGAAGAAGCTAGCAAGAGCCCAACACTCAAGATGGACTTGAAAGAAGAAGAACCAGCTTTGATCCACTTGATCCAAGTTGTGGAAGACTTGACTTAGAAATATAGCCTTTAGATATTAAGGTTTTCAATTTGTTTAAAGGATTTTTATTATAAGTTTTGAATAAGTGGGCTTGAGGATGTTTAACCCACATATGTCTTACTTATTTGAACTAGGGTTTAGAAGTACTGTAGCATGACACTGTTCACGCTACAGTACCGCGGCTACTGTTCACTAAGGGCATTTTTGAGAGAAAGGGTCTCAAATTTTAGTCTAGGGTTTTATCATATTTTGGAGAGGGTATTTAAAGGATGTAATCAGCCATTTCAAGGCAGACATTATTTTATTTCGAATTTTAATTGTGAGTGAGTTTTCTCCTCTTGTTCTTAATTGAACTCTTGAACTTATCAAAGGTAAATCACAGCCTTTGTGGCGTTCCTCCTCGTAATTTGGGTTCTTGAGACGGGATTTCAACGGGTATAGATTTTGATATAATTTAGGTTCTTGAAACGAGTTTTTAACGGGTCTAAATTCTCCATCCATAGACTTGAGTTTGGCGTTCTTGGGTAAGTTTTCAAATTGATTGTGGGTTCAAGGGATTCTCTTCCCGCGGGTTCATATCAGTATTTGTTGGTGAGTCGTGATCTTGGGTTCCCGAAACGTGTTGAAGATAATATCAAATCATAATTTTGATTTGATTTTCATAATTATCAAATCACTTTGATTTGATTTTTACAATGTTTAAGGTATTTACCTTATCTTATCTCTATGTAATTTTATTATAAGTTGGGATATATGTCTTATATTATGTAATAATTGAGAAACTAAAGATGTAAACATCAATCTTGTATAGAGCACCCTATACAAGAAAGTGAACACATTGTTGTTAACCTTGTACGTATCAAAAATCAGGAAGGTGATCAAGATAATTGAAAAGTAGGGAGATTTAGAAATTGGATAGAACATCATATTTTGTACTCAAAGCCTACAATCTATAATTGAGTCATCAGTCAAGGTCTTTCCATGGTTATCATTTTTGCATGAAATAATGTAATAATTTATATAAATTTTAAAGTATTTTATATTTTAATTTTAAAAATTTAGTAATTTTAAAGATGGAGATGTTTTGTGGAGGCTTGGAATTCTTTTCTCACCATAATTTCTTGTTTAATTGGTATGTTTGCGTGTCATTGGAACACAATATAAGAATAAGCGAATTTACAATGCAAATGATCTAATTCGCTTTCATTGATACCGAGCCTTAATTAGCCTATTAATTTCTAAGTCATTGGTCAAGGTCTTCTCAAGTTAGCATGTTTTACAAGATGAGAGAGACAATGCATCGTCTTATATATTTACTCAAAAACAATAATATACAAACTTCAATATTTTTTTATATTTTTAAAATTTTAAAACTATTAAATTTTAAATTGATTGGATGTTGAGATTAGATGAGAAATTTGTAAATAGTAATGAAATTGTTTGTAAATAGGAATAAAATAGTTTGAGTTATGATATTTTATGGAGTTTTGAAAAATGAGAGAGAAAAAATTGAATAAAAATATTATAAAATTAAAATGTTGTTAGAATATAATTTTTTAATATAATTTTTATTTTGAGATTTGAAAAAGTTAAATTATTTTTTGTGTTTTATTTGAAAATTTGATAAAGTTGCAATAATTAGATAAAAATTTAAAAATTAAAAATTAAAAAATGTTTGTATTTGTGGTGTTTGAATATTGAGATAAGATGTGATAAAATGATATAAGACTACCTTGCAATCCAAATGGAGCTTAAATCCATATTGCTTAGCCTTATAAAGAGGACCCAATGCATCATGAGCTTTGCTATTCATAAGCCCCTACACCACACACAACACAATTTTTTATTTTTAAATTTTATTTTATTTTATTCTTCTTAAAATAATTGAATTATTCTACTAATCATCCATATACTATACATTTGGTAAGAGAAACATTAAAAAAATAATGGTGTGTAGTGTATGAGGCTTATGAATAGAATTTTTCATGCATCATTGCCCGTTTAATGTGTATTATCAAGCTTTAAAGTCCACATCCTTGTATGAAGATAGATAGAAAATTGACCTTTAATTTCTTTAGGGGATGCTTAGGAATGAAATGAGATAAAAATTTTGTGAATAATAATAAGATGATTTGTGCATACTAGTAAGATAGTTTGAGTTAAGTATTTATTGGATTTTGGAAATTGAAAGATAAAAAATTGAATAAAAATATCATAAAGTTAAAATATTGTTAGAATATAATTTTTGTTTTGGAATTTGAAAAAGTTTGATGATTACTTGGAAATACTTGTAATGAGTAATTTAACATACAATTGTGAAGTACATAAATGCCGCGTAATCAATTTGAAAAAGAGTGGGGTCTACTATTAAAAAAATTAATTTTTTTTCGTGTGGGTCTCATGTTTTAATCCATTTTTTCAAAGCGATTATCTGGCGGGTCCCACGTTTTAATCACATTTTCAAAACAATTACCCAACGGTTGCAGAATTCACGATTGCAAATATGTTTTGCAAATATATTATTACAGAAGTTAATGGCAAAAGCAATAAATAAAATAAAACACGCCCCTGAATGGGAGCCACTAAGATGCCTTTTCTATATTTTCAAGAACTTGACATTCAAACATTTTTCTTCTTTAAGTTGAACCCTCAAATTAGAACTTGGAATCGCCAAAAACCCTAGAGAGAGAAGCTCCTCCATCTCTCTAGAAACCAGAGTTATTTTCGGGATTCATGCTGAGGTGCAAGGGGGGATAAGGAGATCTTCTGGGGTGGAGTTCGAACGCTGCTCACGGTGGAGACTCTCTTGGGTGGAGGCCGGAGAGGGGGTGACGCAATTTTTTGAGGTTTTGTTTGTTTCGATTATGGTGTTTTGTCTCTGAAAATAAGCTCTTAGTGCGTTTGGTCTCTGGTTTTGTTTCTGGTTTTCCGTCTATTCTAGCCGATGTGGAGAACAGCTTGTTTTGGTTATGGGCTGGCGACGGTGAGGGTGACGGAGACGGCTTGTTTTGTCCAAGCACTCTGCGAAGTGGTCACGTTTGTTGGTTGGTTTGCTGTCAGAAAACCATACGCAGAAAGAGAGTGATGGTGTAGCGCATGACGGTAAATTGGTTTGTTGTGCTGCAGGTTACCGTGAAGATTGTGGGGTGCTGTCAGAAAACCATGTGTAAAAGTGGTTGGGCAAAAGGCTAGTGGGCATACGGCCTAGAAGAGCATAGAGTGTTTTCAGTTTGTTTGTTTTCAGTGGTTTGTTAGGTTTGTTTTTTAATGTTTTAATAAATTTTTTGAAATAGGCAAGTACCTCTCCTCTTTTGAGGATGAGGGTTGTGAGTCATCTCCTCCTTTGGAGGGTGTAGGTTGGGTAGTTCCTTTCCTCTCATGGAGGGTGAGGATGTTTTGTGTTTCTCGTAGACAAGCCGAGATGAACACTTCTGTTTAACAGAGTCTCGCATCTCAGTTTGGTGTTGTCATTGGAGAATTTAGAAGTTTTAGACATTGTCCGACGCAATGAAAGTTGTGTGCGGGGGAGCGTACATTCGATGGATAGTTGGCTTGTAAGCGGGGTTTGTTACCTGTTATTATGGGTCACAGCTGTAACTTCCTTCATTCTATATTGAATTGAAGTCTATTAAAAAAAAAAAAAAGAACTTGACATTCAGAAAAACCCCTAAAGTGTTTGGCTATGCTTGATTTGGTAAAATCTTCTACTACTAATAAAAAAGGAGTCAATCTAGCAGTTTATTTGAAACCTCAATATATAACACTATAAGACTAAACTAAAAAGAAAAGATTTTGTGGTAGAGAATTATCACAACAACCTTGCATTTCAAACACCATGAGGTATTAATCCCCACAAAAAGTCTCCTGTTTAGATTATCAAATGTAACTTGACCAACTTCTAGCAGAAGTTTTGTATCACCTTGATTGCTAAAATTTTTTGGAGAACTGCATGACTGCAAATGTTGGAGACAATGACCGAAAATATCAATTATTTGTGGATCGTGCCAAAAAAAAAAAATCATTAGAGGGCAAGAGGCCTGAATAAGGAGTTATAGTGCATACAGATAGAGGCATAGAGAGGCAATACAAAGAAGATTAGAGATAATTTTGAGACCTTATAGAGTATAGTTTCAAAGCCAAAAGAATTGCGAGTCTTTGATTTTTTGAAACAGGAAAAAATAAGTGCCCCCATCAACCTTGATCGGGTGCAATGTTATCTATCATATAATGTTAGATATAATCTTAGGGTGTGTAAACCTTACCTACTCAATTTTTTAAAACAAGAGAGATCAACCATTAAAAAGTAGATTTTTATTTTATTTTAATTTTTTATGTGGACCCTAAATTTGCACATTCCCCCCCCCCCCCCCCCCAAAAGTAGTGTGTGTGACTTGCACACCCTACAAGTGTACAAATCATTTCTCAATTTTAAAACACTCCTTGTCGTTTTAGAGTTGGGGAGACTGAAGAACCTACAGGAGTTGTATTTGAATGGTTCCGACATTGACAAAAGCTTCCTCCGTAAAGTTGGAGTTATGACTTCCCTTAATGTATTGAAAATGCAAGAATGTGGACTCAATGGAAGCTTGCCCATCGTTTAAGGTAAACAATCTTGTTTTCGCAAAATATTGCTTAGCAACAATCTCTTAATAGAACTTAATCCTTTCTCATTTTATTTTCTAGGCTTGTGTGAGCTTACAAATCTACAAGAGTTAGATCTCAGTCATAATAATTTTGAAGGGATATTGCCTTCATGTTTGGCAAGCATTACAAAACTTCGAGTATTTGATATCTCTTCCAATCGCTTTAATGGAAGCATTGATCTCTCCCCTCTACCTAGTTTGAAGTCACTTGAGTACCTTGATCTATCACATAACTACTTCAACCCATTCACATTCTCCTCATTTTTCAATCTCTAAAAAATTTTCAGTTGTTCAAGCTGCTTATCTACCAAGTCTGGAAGAATAATTACTAGATTCCATCATTACCGGTTTGACTTGCAAGTAATAAATCTCCCTCACAACAATTTTTTAGGACAGTTCCCCACATGGTTGCTCGAAAACAATACAGGGATGGAGTTTCTTAATTTGCAAAATAACTCATTAACAGGAACTTTGCAACTGCCCAATCATTATATTCCCAACCTTTTGGTTTTAGATATTTCATTTAATAATATACAAGGTCCAATTCCAACTAACTTTAGTTTAGTTTTTCCAAATCTAGAGCATTTAAATATTTCTAAAAATAACTTTAATGGCACTATTCCCTTTTCTTTTGGTAATTTGGCTTCCTTAATTGTTTTAGACATGTCAAGCAATAATCTTTTAGGAACAATATCAGAAAATCTGACAATGGGCTGCTCCTCCTTAAACTACCTTAAATTGTCCAAAAATCATTTGAGTGGCCAATTATTTCCTACCAATTCAAATCTGACATTCCTGCAATTTTTGTATTTGGACAACAACCACTTTTCCGGAGGGATCTCACATGGCATATCTAATCTAACGAACTTGTATGCAATTGATTTTAGTAATAAAAATTTGTTAGGGATGCTTCCAAGATGGATGGGGAACATGACGTTATTGAGTCGTATTACTCTTGTGAGAAACCAGCTTGAAGGTCCCATTCCAGTTGAGTTATGTAACTTGTTTTACGTATCATTTCTTGACCTTTCCCATAACAATCTGAATGGCTCTATACCCTCTTGCTTTGATTGGTACGAGATCAGACATATTCATTTGCATCAAAATAGGCTAACTGGTCCCATTACCAGTGCATTCAAGGGTTGCTCTAATTTAGTCACTCTAGATCTTAGAGATAACTACCTTACTGGCAACATTCCAGATTGGATAAGTAACATTTCGAGTTTGAGCATTCTACTCTTGAGAGCAAATTATTTGCAGGGGAAAATTCCATTTCAAATATGCCTTTTAGAAAAACTAACCTTGTTGGATCTTTCTAACAATAATTTTTCTGGTCAAATACCGCATTGCTTGGGTAACATTACTTTTGAGCGACATTTTGTTGGCGATTACCCTTTTATGTCCAAGACATTTTCAAGGATCTTCCATTCTAAAATGGACGCTTACTGGGAATATGATGTATCATTACCACCGGTGGATGTACTACAAGTGGAGTTCACAACGAAGAATATAATTCTCTCATACAAAGGTGACATTCTCAACTACATGTCTGGGATTGATCTCTCATACAACAAATTAGAAGGAGAAATTCCACCCGAGCTTGGAGACTTGAGTAACATCTATGCGTTGAACTTGTCATTCAACAAACTAAAGGGACCGGTCCCCACACAATTCTCAAAGCTTAATCAAATTGAGAGTTTGGATCTATCCAATAATAACTTGGAAGGTATTATTCCCCCGCAATTGATAGAGTTGAACTTTTTGGCCGTCTTCAATGTGGCACACAATAACTTTTGGGGAACAACACCAGAAAGAAAAGCTCAGTTTGGTACATTTGATGAAAACAGTTACGAGGGGAATCCTCTCCTGTGTGGACCTCCACTACAAAAGGCTTGCACTAAAATTCAACCACCGTCTATCATTCCAACTGATGACAAGGGAGATGAAGCTTGTGGTTTTATGGACTTGGGAGTGTTCTACATTAGCTTTGCAGTGTCTTACACGATAATGCTGTTGGGAGTTCTTGTCATTCTTTACATAAATCCACACTGGCGACGAACATGGTTTAACTTTGTTGAAGTGTGCATCTCCACTTTCTACTATTTTGTTGTGATCAACACTCGTAAGCTAGAATTGTGTAGCTTTGTGTTTTGATGTTTGCATTTTCATATGTCATCTCTTTTTCTTTTCTTCAATCTCAAGCTTGAAGTTTAAATAATATATATGAGACTTGAAAGTTTGATCATTGGAATCATAACTTTAGTAGTCAATTAGTGACCAATCAGACAAGATGCTTGAATGATAGATATTCCTTTCTGAGCTAATTTTAGGATATCTTTTCTGTCTATTCATAAAAGCTCAAGAAAACAATAACCTATTTCTTGCCCAAGTTTCAAAGCTCAACTTGAAGAAAACAATAAGCAAAACATATGCAAAGAATTAATAAAGTCAAACTTAAACAAAAGTGTAAACATATTAATGTTGAGCTATAAATCATAATAAGAAGTTAGTTAATACCAAAAGAGTATAGCTGGTGATGACTATATTCCAGCAATAAGAAGAGGTTGTTGATCTACTAAGTTATAGTCCAGCAATTAAACAAAAAGAAAGAAAATTTCATGAAAATTTCATGCAATTTTCCATTGGTAGACTCCAACTCACCCAAAATCTGCAATAGATCATTGCTTTAAAACAATCCAAACGGTCTGGTCTTTGTTTTTGATAATTTTAGAATCCATGTTTTTCTTTAAATTAAAGCACTATCAAAAGATAGTTAGCTTCATGGACTTCACAAATGTAATGTTAAGATTATGTTGGATAGAAATTAAAGCACTATCCATTATTAATACCCGCCCATGCACTTGTAATGATGGTCATTAAGTTATAGCCACATATGTACTACTTGCTGATGTACACGTAAGAAATAAATGTCATGCTGGTACTTCGTCTTAGTAAGTGAATGTCACAATACTAGACAAATTGTTACTGATCATAAGCAAACAAGTTCTCAACTTACAACGTAGTACAACTTTTGAGACAACGTATGCAAAACCAAATCATGCAATAGAAGCGAACTTCATCATTAGAACCATGAATTCTCTTATCCTAATTATGGGGATAAAGATAGATCTCGACACATGAGACTCACACATTAATGGTGGGGATGAGGTGGCCATGGAGTGAGACTCATTTTGAAACTTTGAGACCAAAGAATCTATTTGTGCCGCGCTTGTGATTATTGGTGTGGGGGAGTCATGGTGGCTTGTAGAGCTCACACACCACATTGGTGGCACGCGCATGAGCTTCATGACACGCTGGTCGGATGATAATAGTTCTTAGCTTATCTCATAGATCTATCTATAGTGTACCGCATGTAATCAATTGGCGATCAGGAAATGGTAGACCATGTGTTTTTCAACCCAATGTAGAAACATTAAACAAACAAAGTATAAAAATTGGGTTGGACGAGGAGAGGAGGCTCCCTCACCCTGGACAATAAAAGAAAAAAGGCTCTTGGTTTTCTATAGGGAAGGTGAGAGAGAAAAAAAATATTAGAGAAATCTAGCATCCCTTATTAGTTCTTAATAGGAAATAAAAAGGAATTATAGAGTTTTTACAAAATTTATAGATAAATAATCTAGCCTCCCAGTCCCCGCTTGAGATTTGGCAGAAAGCCAAGACGCCAAGATATGCTAGCCACACAGGCAACACCCTTACATTCCACGATCATTGTGTGTTAGTATGCCCGACATATATATAAAGGAAAATTTGCAGGAAAAATAAAATTAAAAATCAGGTAATAACTTGAAATAAGGGTACCAAAGAATAATTTTCACTTACCAAAACCATAATATTATGGAAATTGCTAGTCCTACCGAGAATACCCACTCTTGGTAGGTACCGATTGTACTTTTTTTACTTAATAGTTACAAAAGTATTTTTTAATGACTTTGTGCTTTTAAAAAAAAAAGTTTAAGAGGTTTAAAAAAATGTTTGAAAAAAAAGCACAAAAAAAGAAAAAGAAATTTATACATCTTAGTGAGAATTCTCGGTGGACACAACAGTCCTCTAATATTATTCATAAGTCACCTCAACACCATTGTTAAAACATTATAGATTGAGACTTTTTTATCACCAAACACAAATATAATGCCAATAATTTTACAAGAACATTGAAGATCAAAGTATTCCACTTGCCCTACATCTGCATCAAAATCTATTGTTTTGAGGAGCAAAATAATAGTGAAACTATTACAGTGAGATTTCGAGAAAGTCTTAGTAAGTTAGATGTGACGCCCCCAGATTTCCGTTTGAGATCGGACGGACATCTGAAGTGTCGAGACATGTAACACAAGGTTACATGCCCCCGTTCATGACATATAAGATGCAATGTTCCTAACATGCATCTAACATTATGCAATATTCGCAGCGGATAATTTTTTTTTTTGAATACTATGCACCAAACTTATAACATCCCAAATAATTAAAGCATAATCCATGCATACTTAACAAAATAAAAACCACGATTGCAGTACGAGTCTCAGAAGACTGTAATATCAAAACATGGGAGACTAGACTCCATATTTACAGTACCAAAATACACTACTGAACCAGTTCATTGAGTAACTCGTGTAACTCAACTAACAAGACTAGAATACTGTAAAAAAAAAAAAAACTAACTATAGAAGCTGAAAACTCCGCATCACATCTGCGTCGTCTAATCAACCTCCTCCAGTCTATCGGTGTCTGCTCCCTGTTTTGAACTTGACACATCGCCTACCATTCGGGGGGAATGGTAGTTGGGACTACCACGGTGATATTTGATTACAAATTTCAGCAAGTTAACATAAAACTTTCACACAGATTAATGATGCATGCATAGAAATAAAGGTATGAATGCACCATCAAAGTCAAAAGTAAATATAACATAACTTGACATAACATGGCATAAAATAATAAGCATAATGTGACATGACATAACATGGCATGAGCTGACATAATTGAACTGAAACAGAAACTTAGCTTGACGTGACATGGACTTAAATCATAACATGGACTTGAACTTGAAACATAACATGGACGTGAACTTGAAGCTTGACATGAACGTAAACTTGAACATAACGTAACGTGAAACATGACTTGAATGTGAAATACATGAACTTGGAATCTTATTCAATTGACTTAATTAATAACGTGACCATATGGGTGCTACACGAGTCCCCTTGAGCCGTGTGTCCCTGCCGATTACCGCATCACAACACAGGTATCTACACCAGCTGTGAGTGTGTTAATACGTACTCCACAGTTGTTGTGGCCCCACGTATTCTACGTGTCACAATTGTTGTGTCTCATGTAATGTATGCTCCACAGTTGTTGTGGCCCAATGAATACACGTAAAATAAAATGTAGCACCATCGGCATTAGTGCCTGGCGCACTCCGGTGACCAGCTAATTAGGCCCCATTCGCAACCTGTTGACTGTACTTCGTCAACCCAGGGAATTTCACACCTATTTAGACACTCCAGCGTGAACAAAGGAGTTCCACTAGGATATTACCCCATCCTAACACTTAGGGTCGTGATTGACATGAATAACTTAACATGATTATTCTCGAGATACACAAACTGTATTCGAGACCAGACACGACATGAATATGAAAGGACAGAAGTCCTGACGTAGCGTAACGTGACATGAACGTAAGACGACAGACATGACGTACTTTGAGACATTAACATAACAGATAATATTTCATAACATGGTATAGCATGTAACAGACAATAGTTCATAGCGTTGCATAACATGTGGCGGAATATATTGTGCAACAAATAAGTATTTCATGACAGAATAATTCATGTAACAGATAAACATGTGATAACATGGCATGGCATATATAACAACATAAAAATATAAAATATAGTCTCCCTTACCCATTACACATACACCAAAAAAACTGATAGTAAGTTAAGAGTTAACTTACCACGTTTGTTGCGTTCAATGAAAATAAAGCGCGAAACACGAGAAACTGTAAGAGGATATTCTAAAAGTTATAAATTTAATTACTAACAATTAGAAATGTGTAAAAGAGACAACTTAGAGTAAAATTACCATTTTACCATTTACATGTGGGAAAATGACTATTTTACCCCTAACTTAAGGATTTCACATCCTAACTCCAAAAATTTCTAAAATTTACATTCCTCATGTAAATTTTGTCCTAAACTCAAAAATCAACTCAGAAAAATTTAAAAAAAATTAAAACTAGGGAAAACACACTATGGCCAAAAATATCCATAGGCCATTTCTCTTGATTTTTGTTGCAATTCCTTCCAACTTCAAAACTCATGCTTAAACCAAAATTTTCTAACAAACATCTTCCAATTCTAAGTTTAAAACCATACTTAAAACATCCATTTAGAAAAGACTTATAATCAACACCAAACATCTTTGTGTAAAAAGATCAAAACACTTGAATCACAAGATTTGTCCTTAAATCAAAACATCTCCAAGAATTCCAAAAAAAATCAAATCTAACTTCTAACATATTCATAACATCATCCTAAGATAAACCATGCTTTAAATCATTAAACTAAAGTCACTAAAATCACAAAATAACACTTGGAGTTTTTGGTTTTACACTTAGTCCAAAAACAGAAACTTTTTCTTAACTAGCTTTGATAAATCTCTTGATCAATGGCTTAAGAAGGTGAGATCTTTGAAATAAAGAATCACATGGTTTAAAAATGTGTCCTAAAGAATATCCAACCATCAAAATTAAAATCACATGGCTAAAAATCAATAAAACATGGATCTAACCCAAAAACATCAAATCTTAGGCCTAACCGAAACTCTCTTGCATAGAAAAATCATATCTTTGAAAATAATGCTAAATATCTCCAAAATAACATCCTAAAATGAAAATAAGAGACTTAGGATCATCATATAAAAATATCAAAGCCATTAGAGTAAGATCAAACCACGAAATATTCTAACTTTCACCAAATAAAAACTGTTTTTCCACTTCCAGTTTTCAAGTTTCTATATCTAAGAGAATCTATCATCAAAAGCTTTATTCATGTAACAAAACTTCAATGAACACTCTTAAACACATGCTGAAAACACTCCATAAAATTTTCGGACCAAGATATGTCCATTAGCTTGGTCAAAAATTCCAAAACATAACATACTCTCCAGTTTCACGCCCAGAATGACCTTTCCACGGTTAAAAATACTTTTGACCAACCAAATGACCATGGAATGATACGAATAATATATCTACAGAAACTATACTCAAAGAGGAAAAACTTTTATGAAGGAGTAATTATGTGAAAATACCTACAAAGGGTCGAAAATGTCCACGCAAAAACACACAGAAATCTGCCCGAGAGAGCTCTTCTGGGTTTCTTTCTAAGAACGGGGTAAAGAAGTGATGAAAGGGAAGTAAGTGTGTCTTGCATGACTCAAGCCTTCTGTAGGGGGAAGATATGGACCTTAATGACCCTTGATTGGAGGTGGCTATATGACATAAAGTGAAAAATAGTGAAGGGAGAGGACAGCCTGCAGGAGCTGTGAGGCATGGGGGTTGATGGGGTGGGTTTCTCCATCTCATCAAGGCACTATTGGGTGCAGCCAAGGGCAGTGAATGGTCTGCCATGTGGGGGAGGAAACTTCTCCAAGAAGCCTTGCCAAGGTGGCCAAATTCGTGGGCCTCAACCAAGTGGGCTTCATTTTGGGGTTTAAAGGGGGTTTGGTTAGGGTTTGAGATGCTATCAAGCCCAAATCCAATTTTTCTTGGCCCAATCAAATTTCCAAGGTTTAAAATGTTGGATAAAGATGTCATAATAAGAATTTGAGAAATTAATAGTATGTGGAAGTGATTTAATCAAGTGATTAAACACAATGTTAGAAATTGGATCAAAAAGGGTTTGAAGGTCAACTTTAGGGTTTGGGGAAACCATTTAGGGTTTCGGTTTCAACCAAGTTTTTGGGGTTTCAATTGGATTCCAACCATTTAGGGTTTCACTAGGGTTGAAACCCTCTTTGATCTGGCTCAATTTGGTTGATCAGATGAAAAAGGTTTTGCTTAGGTGGCATGATCTCACACCTTGATTTCCTTCACAAATCCATCTAATGGTTTCTCTTTGTGCCAAGTATCTAATACTATTCACTATGTGTGGCTAAGATCTTGCCAAGTGTCCAAATAAAACTTCTATAACCTAATTTGGACATTCCACACTGTGATTTTGAAAACACTGCACTTAGTACGCTTATCGAGGTTACTATTCACTAAAAAAAAACGTAATAAACTTAGTACTGAAAAATCCTAAATATTCATATTAACCTACAGTAAAAACTGTTTACCAAAACTCAACCCCAAAGTGCCCCTATAAATAAATTCACAGTTTCAAACAGTCGTTTCGTCCGAAATTATGAAAATGAGTTATTGGGCTATAAAATCCTAAATATTCAACTGAGTCTATTGGTGTAGAATATAACGTATTCTGACACTTCTAACTACCTCAAACAACTAAAATCGCATTTCTGGCACTATAATGAGTGATAACACTAACTATGTTGACAGACTAAAACCTATGCGATTAGTCGATTTATGAAAACTTACGAAGTTTTCACGAGATTCCTAAAGTCTATAGAAATTTCATTATTGAATTTCTAGTGAGCTGTTACATTAGAAACCAAGACAAAAACTATTAATGCAAGAAATGACGATAAATTTAAATGAATAAATTTCAAGTAAAAAGAAAACACATTTATAAATATGTATACTGAGGCATCATGCTCTGAGCAAATAAAGTAATAATGACTCACTGTAAACATCGTCAAGCACCTAATGCCAATATTGTCATATAACATAATTTAACATATCATTTCTCGAACCCCAAGTCTATTCAAAATATAAAACTAATAGTTTTCACATCATTTAACATAATTTAGCATGTGCGCTTCGCTCTCCCATTTATCATGGTCATATTCATACTCTAGCCTGCCTCGCTGCACCAAGGATAACGACCACACGTACAATTTCGTAACGAGCGACACTTGGCTTCATACCCTGTAATTGACCAAGATGTTATCGTACTCACAGCTAATACAGATACTTATGATGTGATGCAATATTGGTAGGGATACACGGCTCAAGGCGACCTGTGTAGCATCAACATTTCACTTTTAATTAATCAATTTAATTGTTAAACAAAATTACAAGTTCTTGTTCAGTTTACACTTAGTTTTGTACTATGGCCAAGGAGTATATGATCTACTTGATATTGCAGTCAACGCATACATTCGGCCAGGTACTATGGTGAAGTAGTAAAATTTGTCATAATATAAAAAGTACAATCATGATGAAGGCGTGGGAGCCACTTGAATACTCTCATTTATTAAAAATACTGCATAATTTCAGTTACACGAGCTAACGTTTTCATGTTAATGTCATTTATTTGCCAAATCATGTTACGTTAACTCGTGTTCACATCAGCATTCATGTCTTTTTACTGTCATGCATGCATCTGTATACTGCTAGTTAAGTTGGTTGTTAACTTGCTGAGATTTATAATCAAATCTCACTTAGTAGTTTCAACTACCATTTTTTCCGGAATGGTAAATAATGTGTCAGAATCTGGAGAACCTATGCATGGAAAATTGGACTAAGTTGAATAGAATGTGGAGCACATGAAAGGAGTTGATGGAGTCTATTCCCCCTTTTCTGGATGTCAATTTGGATATCATAGTTGAGCTGTATGAGTGGCTCAGCAATTTAGTACAGAAATTTTTATTTCCAAACTATATTTGTGGAGAGTTGTCGCCAGTACTCTCTACTTTATAGACATGTTGGACAAATACTGTGACATTTTGGATATCAGTTATCATGTGAATTCTATGAAGTTTATTTATGTTTTTGGGATATATTACTTCTGGTACTTGTTGTTAGATTCATTATAGGTACATTTCATTTTTATTTTTCATAAACAAATGCAAATAACCTTGTATTGTATATCTCGACGTTTTAGAGTTCGCCAAATCCTAATCGAAATCTGGGGGCATCACACATGTGTTGAGTATACGAGCACACAATGTTCCACAATATAGAAATAGGTGTGATTCGTATAGTGTGCATTCCTGACGTCGTGGTTTTCCACCAAATAACAAGTAGGAGAGAGAGAGAGAGAGAGAGAGAGAGAGAGAGAGAGAGAGAGAGAGAGAGAGAGAGAGGCTTTTATCCTAATTATGCATTTTTTTAAGAAATTCTATTCACCATCTTTTTAACTATGATTTTCACATCATCATTTAATGTGATATTAAATGATTGAAAAATAATTTATCTTTTACTTACTTTTGAATTACTTGTTTCCATGTAATGTGCATAATGAGAGAATGTTGGTAGAAACGGATGACAAATAGTATTTTATTTATTTATTAGTAGATAACGTGGTGGCCTATGTTAAACAATAGATTGCCATGTCAGCTAGTTGTAAAATTGTTGTAAAGCGACAATAAGCTAGGGTATCTTTATCCCCTTACAAATACGTAAACACTCCAACAAAAGTACAATCATTCTAGTATGAAATGCCAAATCTGTCCGTGGAAAAAAGAATAAAATACATATATGCTATTATATAAGTATGATAGATTTTGATTGTTTTTTCTGAAATAGAAAGAAATTTAGATTAAAATACATATTATAACGTTGTTTGTGGTACACTTAACAATGAGCCATAATGGTCAAATAATGAACAAACTACATTGGATCAGGTGTTGCATCAAAAGAATGAGAAACATTGGATCAAGTGAACAATTGATCAAGTGAACTATATAATAAACGACTATAAATAAATAAAAGGTTTACAATTTGGTGTCATCTTCCAGCCTTTTCTGCTCAATACAATGTTTCCAATACGTTGGCCAGGCTTGTGTACTCTCCAAGATGATTCTTGAACCATTCATACACAATCAAACTAACATAAAAGCCTAGGAGAAAAAATCCTTAAATATTAAATGCAAAGATGTTGGCTATGCGTCAATCGTCAAAAGGTTCGGAGACCAATGAAGACCAAAACGTCCCTTTCAAATCAAGAGGTACATTATACATCTTAGGATTTCGATTAGAGTAATGATATATATAGTTGTAAAATACATAAACGTTATATAATTATTTTAAAAAAGAATAAAATTACTGTTTAAAAATTAATTTCTTTTAATATAAATTTTGTATTTATTATTTTTTTTCAATATAATTATACAACATTTATCCACTCATAACTACGATTAATTTTGTACTTTCGGCATAAGGCGTTCTTTATATCAGCACTGATCCCACACCCACCTGAGTTTGAGTTCTTCTATAGATCAGCAACTGTAGCTGATCCCACACCCCACACCTGACGTGGTTTTTTTTTATTTGTCAAAACGTGGGTTTAGAGGACCTTCTGAAGACCTATCCAGCCGTTTCATTTTTGAGTTATACTACACAACCACCCACTGTTCACGCAACCCCCTCACTCCAGTCAACATGGCTTTTTTTTTTTTTTTTTAAAACGTCGGCGTTTGGTCCTCTGCATCATTTCAATTTCCCCCCCCCGGCCCGCGTTCTTCTTCACTTCTGAGTTCTGACGCAAGAAAGCTTCCCCGCGTGCTCTGCTCCATGAATTTGTCTGGTTTCCTTCGCCGGTCTGACCTTCTCTCCGGCTCGTGTGGGTGCATCAGTTCGGACCGTTTGACTTCATCACTCCGGCCCGTTTGGCTTCATAACTCCGATTGGGTTCGCTTCCTGTCTCAGCGCGTTTATGTCCGTACGACCAAAAAAACTTCCCCAGTTATTTTCGCCGCACAATCCTCCGGTGGTATCCTAGCTTCCCAGACCCACCGGCTGTCGTATTGCAAGGGTAAGAAAGTAAGGGCTAGGGTTTTTAATTTTCTGTTATGGTTTCAGCTCTCCATTAGCTGAATGTCATTTCTGTATTTTTTTCGTTGATGGGTCTGCAATTTACAGTATTGTTGCTTGAGAATATTAAAGTTGGTTGCTTTTGATTTGATAACCCAGCAAGTCTCAACTTTTTGGTTGGATATAATCCTTCCTTCCCACTGGTAGCTACGCTGCTTCTTCTTGTTACTGTTTTAGGTGTTGTCGTCGTGGCGCGTAGAAACCAAGTTTACGAGAAAAAGAAACACTGGGAGAGATGGACGTAGGACGTAAGAGTCGGAAATTTTGGGAAAAAAAAGAAATATTTGACTGCTTTTACATTAATTACTATTACACAAAAGCTAAAACTTTTGACTGATCAACACAAAGGTTGAAGTTACATTCATTGTTGGCGTTTGAATTTGACTGAAGTTACATATCCTGATTTTTAAAAATGTAACTGGAGGCAAGCCATACCCGTATACGAAAGCTTAAGGAAAGAACTCCTAAAACTGGAAGCCTTGGTGTCTTCAGCAACAAATTAACAGAGATATTTTTTTTTTCACCTCTTTTTTTCCTGGAGTAACGAGTTTGTCCCAGCATGCTTTTTCTTTTCCCTAAAGGCAGCTCGTATTGTATTGAGCTTGTTGAGCTTGTTGCAAGTAAAAAATAAAAATGCTATATTTGACATCCCTGCACCTGCAAGCCTGCAACGTTAGGGGCATTAATTTGTGCTTGTGTGATTGATCAATGGTAAAGAAATATATGCGTTGCTTTTAATTAGTTTGAGGTAGGAATATTTTAAGCTTCTAACTGATCATCACAATGTTTTACTTAATGCATTTGAAGCAAAGAATTTGAATATTGAGTACATTACTAGTGGAAGCAGTCTAATTTATTCTCATGGTTGGTCCTTTTGTATGACGCATATATTATTATTATTATATATATATATATATATATATATAAATGCTTATTAAAGTATGATACACGTTGGCCTCATTGATAAATGAGAAAGGAAATCATGAGATTTGGATTTTTTTTTTTTTTTGAACAGGTCTAGCCTTTTGCATCATTGCATGGTATTTTCTTATATTTTTGAGCAGTTGTAGCCTTTTGCATCATTGATCACAACCTTTATCACATGATGATTGTTGCTGCGTCTTGTTTTAAATGAAGGCCTCCTCTGTTTCCATTGAAATCAAGATTCCCTGCTCTCTAGAGATCACTAACCTTGGAGACCACATTCAGAATTCTTTACTAAATTAGATAACTACATTTTTGAAACAGTATATGTGAATTTTGTGAAGTCGAAACTGTACGCACAAAAATTATTTGAAAATCCAGAATATGCACATAAAGTAGCCATTGCGTTTGTTAGTGGTTAATATTTTCTGGGGATCATTTGTTGGTGTTGTCGGGTATTGACAGAACTGTTATGTGTTTGCAGGGTGAGTTATTGTTGTTGATTTTAAGTAGATAAGCTGCCCACTAAATTTCCACCTGCAAAATATACTGTCCCAAATGGTTCCTCAAATAGCGTGATGGGCGAAGAGGAAGATTTGAGGCCACCCAGGCCTTCTACATCGACTTCACCCACTCAGGTATGATACACAGATTGGTTATTTGAAAATGCTCAATGTGTTAGATATTGAGCCTTTAATTAATCCATGGTTTATTTGTATATTGTAGGAATATCATGATACACTAAATCTAAATACAATGCCATATATGATGAATCTAAATACATATCCAACTCCATATCCGTATACTTGGGGTAGCCAGGTAAATAAATTATCTATATTGACTATTTTTTTCATATGAATATTTGTTTAGCAACACAACCAAAATCCTAGTTCTTATTGATATGTGTCTTGCATTGAAATTTGAAGCAAGATAGCTTTGTGAATTCATTTACATGTTGTTGAATTGTGGAGAGTAGAGAATTTTATCTCAGAGTCGGACCCATATAAAGTCAAATATAACATGCCAATGAAACAGATCTTTTATTTTTTGGGATTTAGAAGCTTGCGTTCGCATCCACTGTGCTTTATATTTGTGAAAGTCTAAATATCTATGAAATTTTATTATATATGTGTAGGAATTGAAACGTGTTTCTATTTGCATTTACTATCTTCTTGATCATCATGCAGAAGCAAATGGGTGCTTTTTGATCCTGATCAACTCTCTGGAATGTGTCTTAACTTTTGGATGTCGATGTTGGAGCTTATGGTAGAGCATACAAAGTGGGCATTAGCGAGATTGTTATGTATTAGAAGTTGAAAGGAATGTATAACCACTTGATTTATTTTGATTGGTGGTAAAGAATTTGTATAACTGATGAATTTTGAAGTAACCATAGATACAATCCAATTGAGAAATTTGTAAATAAATTTGTATATGAAGTGGAGAATACTTTGAGAGTTTTTTTGTAGTGCTTTAATTAAGGTTGTATTGCTTGCAAATGAAAATATATGAGGCAGGTTCTTTCATGAATGTTCCATGTCTATGATATTACAGGTTAAAGGCATGAAGTCACCCATTGATTATGTCCTGTGTGTTGGGGACTTTCTAACAAATGGTCTGGATGTATGGCCTGGAGGGTGATGGCATGGGTTCAATAAGCATTTAGATAATGTGTAATATGGCTTATATTTTCATTATTTTTAACTACATTATTATAGTCTATTAGTTAGAGCATTTAAATACCAATATGATTCAGATTGACTGGATGTATGATGCTTCAATTTGGTTTCATAGAATCTCAAATGAATTTGGGCGAGTTAGTGATGCTGGCTTCTAAAGCTAGACCACTTAATTTTAAAAAATGTAAAAGGAAAAAGATTAAAAAAATAAAAATTGAAGAAAGAAAAGTTGATAATGGGAACGCACTTGACGTATGTGATGATTCATCAACTGTATGTGAAGATATTTCACGGATGGAGACCTAATAGCAAAGTATTATGATTCAAAATGTAAGATGCCAACTACACATGCAGAAAAGTGAACCTAATATCCATAATAAGTTGTCATAATATAATTCATAGATAATATATTATACATGTTAGGATCCGATCATTCTATTTACATTTAAAAGTTTAAAACTAACATGATACATCTACATTCAAAACCAACCAAAAACTATTACAAGAGATACAACACAATATAGACACAACAATATACGTACAATCCTATTATCTACTATCATTCTTCGAAGTTTGACCTCTTGCTTGTGAAGCATATTCTGTCTCTATTAATTTGTCCTTTTCTTTTTGAGCTTCATACTCATGCAACAATACAACATCTTCCCTCTTCCGAACTTCATTCTCTCTTGTCAAGATTTTCTCAAATACTACTGATTGAAGTATATCTATCCAAATGAAGAATTGACATTTTGTTTCTCTTTGTACCAAAGGCTGGGGTGATCATAGCACCAAAAGCAGGCGTGCTTGTAGCACCAAAGGTAGGGGCGCTCATAGCACCAAATGTAGGGGCACTTGTAGCACCAAATGCAGGAGTGCTTGTAGCACCAAAAGCAGGGGTGCTACTTGCACTAAACGCAGACTGACTTGTTGCACCAAATGGTGAGGAGGAACCAAATATGCTACTCCCAAATGCTGGTTGTGATTGTTGATTTGTGCTTCCAAAGGGACTTGCTGGAGTAGAAGTGGATCCAAAACCTCCAAAAGAAGCCTTCTGACCAAAGACAGATGATCCTATAGAGACAAAAGTGACATCAATTCCAGTAGAATTTTACAGTAAAGAAGGAAAACATATTATTTATATAATAAGGCATTTTAGAAGAAGTAAAGAAGAAATCACTCTACTCTAATGAAGTCTACATCACCAATATTAGAGAATGGTCACTCAAGATATACAGGAGGAAAAAACACCAAGGTAAGAACACTAGTGCAAGGAAAAAGAATAAGGAAGCATCCATGTACTCAAAATTCAAGCAAATTACTACCTCAATTATTGTTTAATAATTCATTCAATTTCCAAAGACGAAACTAATTCCTCGCCAGTGATGATAAAAAAAGAAAAGAAAAGCTGCAGCACGAATAAATACTCAATGTTCTAAATTTGTAAGTTTTATTGCATCATTTTTTATATTCCTTTGCCTCATGAATTCATGCCCTTGTCCTTTCCTTTGATGTTTCCGTTCCGAAACTGAAATAGAAAAAGAAACCAGATCAAACAAAGAATGCAATGTGTCCGTCAATAACCAGGTACTCAAAGGCCCATTATTCCATCTTTGCAAACTATTATTATACAGCAAAGGTTGATACGTAATTGGAAAATTGAAAATTTTAGTAAATCAACCTTAAGAACTTATCGACAACGGACTCCGGAATTTGAAACCACTTATGCTTTCAGATTGGATAAGATCTGTTTTATTCTGATGAATCGGAAAAAGTAAACTTTGAATTAAACCTAGTAGATTAAGCAGCAATCCGCGAACCCTAGTAGGAATACCAATATAAAGCCTTACACTGCCGACGAGATTGAAAGAGATAGAGAGAGAAAAGAGGGAACGTAGAAATAGGGTTTCAAAGGCTCGTACCATCGAAACATCGATATGTGTGAGCAAGAGAGAGCAGCGAAGGACGCAAGAGGAAGGGTTATGTTGCAGTAAGTCCTTTTGGCCTTTGGGGACAAAATGCCGTGCCGAAGAAGGAGAAAGAAGCTTCGAGTGAGAGGTCCGAGGGAGGAGCAGAGATCTGAGGGAGAAGCGGGAGAATGAAGCAGCGAGGGTTTCAATTTCACTAACCCGTGATGTGGCTCGAACCGGGTTCAGCCACGTTAGGAGTGTGGAGTGCGTTTGGAAAACCGGGGGCTGAGTAGAGTTTTCCTTCATTTTTTCATCCCATTCAAATTCCCTCCCGCCTCCCATTTATCGGTCTCGGTGTCTTCTTCCACCATCAAAGCCCACCGTCGCCCCTCCCTCCTTTGCTCTAGGCGTCGCGTTGCTGTCGCACATCCACTGTCCAGCACCCTGCATCTCCTATTTGTGCCCAACACCTGTCATCGCCCCTCCTCTGCTCTGGGTCCCACGTCGCCATCGCACATCCTCAGCCCAGCACCCCTCGTCGCTGTCGATCATCCTTTCCAAGACAAAGAACTTTGCAAGAATTCGGTAAGTTTCCATCCGGTAAGTTTCCGCATCGCCCATACTCGGTGTCTTCATCCCATTCGTTGCAACTTTTTGACTTTGGAGGCAGATTCTTTGTTGTTCATAGAGCTTTTGCAAATTATAGAAAAAGGAAGGAAAAGGCCATTATCTCAAACTTGAAGAGAATAAAATGTCGATCGATTTGAGAAATAATCATTGTCAAACTTGATTCCTTTGATTTGCTTATGGGATTTTTGCCTACTATAGATTGTAGTTGAAGAGCTTCTTTTGCTAATCAGATCTTTGAAGAAATATTACCAAGCGTAGAAAAAATGCAATTTTGAAATTTTCTACATGTTGTGGCTTCATTCTATTGGATTCCTCATGATGTCTTTCATTGCTATCTCCTAGCTTTGTCAGGAGCCCTGTTATTAACTCTAAATTTAGAGGAAATTACAGCTCCGGGAGAAACGATGATGGTAGTTCTGGTGAGTGGACTGAGGAGATAGAGTACTTAGATGAATCGGGGTGTTATTTACAGTGGTAAAGGTATACGATCAGTTGAACCAGGACTTGATGACCATGTGATGGTGGGTGGGCTAAAGAAGCCATTGTTTAATGCCTTAGCCGTGTCCAAGATTGTTGAGGTTGTGAAGAGGTGGAAATGGGAACCAGAGTTAGAGACCCAATTGGAAATGGGTGAGAATTAGTAGGCTATCTTAAAGTACTCATGCAGAGTAAGCTAATAGTTGATAATATTATTCCCATTAAATTACTCTTTAATGTTCTTGGTAAGCTATTACTGCCATCTGTTCTCAAACCCACCTTTTTGTAGGATGAGAATTAGGAGGCTATCTTAAAATACTCGGGAAATGATACGAACTTTTATCTTAAATTACTCTTTGCGCTTGTGTTGTGTTGTGTTGTGGAGTGGGAGTGGTAGATCGAGGTTTGATCTACAAGCTCTCTCTTTTTTCTTTTTTCTGCAGCTTGTGTTGTGTTGCACTTGTGGTAATCACGTTTTGAAGGGAAATTTCATCTTTATCTCGATTTCTTGTTCAATTTCTTGTATTAATTTATCACAAGCGCTCAATCTAACCCTTAAAACACTAACTCTAGCAATATCTCATTCCTCTGGTACGTGACCCTTAACAGCCTCATATATGCCTCACACTCTATGACTTCAATACTATAAAAAAAAAAATCATATAGATGACTTCAATAAATTGGATTCAAATGTATTTGAGTTGAGTTTGATTTTTATTTTTTATTCATATCAAACCTGTGAAAATATATCCCAATTCTAAAATCTATTTGGGTTTGACAACAGCAAAACATACAACGATTCCCTTCCAAATTCTATATTGAATGACATAACTACTCCTTTTTTTCCCTTTACAAGCAAGAGACCACTAATTTGTCTGTTTATCATTAGACAGATTTTCCTCATTATGAATTTTAATACCTGATTTGTCTATTTCTGCCATTTTCAGATATGGTCTTGAATTTTGCTAAACATTCCACCTAGTATTTTGAATGGCTTTGTAGTGCAAACTTTGGATTGGCTAAAATTGACAAGATTGAAAGCCAAGACAAGATGTTGATTTTCATTTGCTATATATTTAGTTCATGTATAACTTTAGTTTAGTTAAAAAATCTGATTGCGTCATTTCTGACTATTTCTTTGGTATTAAGTTCACAGCCTATTCTGTTTTCCTTTTTACTATCTACTATATAAGCACCCCTTGTAGAACTTCAAGTTATTTAGATCTGTAAATGCATTAATGTTTCATTTTTGCTCTTTTGTTAGCTACTGGGCAAACCAGATGAATTAATGGAAGTTTAATCCATCCCTTATATATGTTTTTTTTTTTTTTTTTTTTTTTTTTTTTTTTTTTTTTTTTTGCAGAAATAATTATGGAAACCGAAAATGGGATTGGAGAACACTCTAGACACCTGCAGAACTAAAAATTTATGGAAAGAGTTGCAGCCAAATAGTGGCTGTGGGAGTTTGTTTTGTCTTTGTTGTATTTGTTTACACTCAGTTTAGAGAAGTACAATACTTTGTTGTTGTTTGGAAATTGAGCTGGTGGATTTCCTGTCACTCATGTATGGGGGCATTGTGAGAATTTTGAAGAAGATTCTCCAAAATTTTAAACTGATATGTTTTGATAAGCACAGTTTGTTAAGCAAGTATAAACTATATATATAAACTGATAAGTAAAGTTTGGTAAGGAAAATTGATAACCACAATTTTTAACTCAGTTGATAAGCAAAGTATAAACTGTATGTATGCAGAGTGAAGAACTGCCTATTATCTCAATTGTAAATCTCATGTGTTGAAAATGGTAGTTTGAATCACCATCTGTACAATTTATTAGGAGAATAAGTGGAGGCCTAAAAACTGGTAGAGATAAAAATACCACTTTGCAAAACTGCCACATGAAGATAAAATGCAAAACTGCCACTTCTTATTCATTCTCAAGTACATAATATTTACAATCAAGAGATTAATGTTTACAACAAAGCATTCTCAAATACATTGCCTTTACATTTACTCACCATAACTCTTGGTTACGAATCCTATATTATAGCGGAAGGTCTTTTGAGAAAGCTCCCTCAGTGTTGTCAAAGTAGATGTAAATGATTATCATAATCAATCTCCAATCTATTTTCTGGACTTCAAATTTGTTTTTTAAGACTAAGACCCCCTTCTATTTGTAGAGAAGACATTTTTTTCCATGAAATCTAATGCTTCCTGTGGTCATTGGTTTTATCAGCCCATCCTCCCTTTTTTGAAGCCGATACTCATTTCTCAAGGCTTCATCCTTCCTTTTTTGGACCTCAAACTCCCTTTTTAAGACTGCATTACATAGCATTGACAGTTCATACTCCAAATAACAAATTAAAATTTAAAAAAAAAAATTGGAATTAATATATATATATATATATATATATATGCAGTTGAGCCAATTCATGAAAAAGTTCATAAATGTTCATCCTAGATTTTATCATTGTCGTCGATAACAGCAGCACCAAAGCTCCTAGTTGGGTTAATACCAATACCAGTGATGGGGATGGCGACCAAGTGCACTATGAACATGCCAAACCAAATAGAGAGTGGAGCTAACACCTTTTTTTTTTTTTTTTTTTTTTTTTTTTTTTTCAGAAGTTATCATCAATGTTATTTATTCACATGAACTGGAATCATCAATGTTAATTCTCTCAAGATTCTAACAGAAGCATAAGAAACTGATTATAATTTAAATGTACTAGAATCATCAATATCATCATACCCATATGCCAAAAAACAAATAAAATTTAAACTTTACCACCATAAAATGTTTTGAGTTCTAAAAATTGCATGGGACTAAGGTAAAGACGAAGGGCTACATACAGGGACATGTGAGTCACTGCAGTCCTCCAAAGCTGGGTACCAGCACATAGGTATCAATGCTCTCAGCACTGACTCACTAAAAAATGAGTAGCACTAAAGCTATCCCAAGTGCAGGAGGATGTCGTGTAATAATTAGGAATAAATTCCTAGATCGTCTCCTCAGGGAAAGTTACTTAAAAATCAAACTCGTTGAAAAATGTGAAAAACTTCACAAAGAGAAAATAAAATGATGGTATGTGCAATGGATGGGAGAGGACACTAGTCTTGGACTAGATTCATATTTTTGGATTTTGATTGTCGGATTGGAATGTAAAGGACTAATAGATTAAACTCAGAATTTAATAAAACTAAATTAAGAATTAAACTAAATTAGAAAGTAATTGACAAAACATGCACTGAAAATTGAAAAGTCCCAAAATCAATGTTCTAGGGTTCATCATTGTATTCAAATCACAAATTCTCAAATTAAACCACCGTAATTGTAATCACTATTAAAATGAAAGGTTAACGAAACGATAAAAATAAATAACATGAATTAAATGAATAACAAATAAATTACTCAAACGTCTAAATCAAAATTCTCCAAAATAATTCAGAAACTTAAAACTGAAATGAAATAGCAAGTAGGGAATTGAAAAGATCAAGCCAATTGAATGGAGATGAAGATTCGAAGCGGTGGAGGAGACTGAGTTGCAGTAGCAATTGGACCCCTCAAGGAGTTCTTCAATCTGTTGCAGTGTGAGTGAATGATCCAGTGGAAATTGGTAGCTGCGTGACTGATCGCTTCTATGAATCCTCTTCTCCGAATCTGAATGAAAATCAATGGAAAAAAGAATTCTAAGTGTTTCTCTACTCAAAACCGAGTTTTCCAGGCCAAGGGTCGGCCATAAGATCTAAAAAATCATTTATATACTCTGACGGCGGAATAAACCCTAATCTGTAAAATACGATATTCGCTCGAGCGAAGTGTCGAGCGAACATCGAGCGTTCGACTCTGCCTAAATTCACTCGAGTAGAAGGTCGAGCGAACATCGAGCGTTCAACTCTGCCTGATTTCGCTCGAGCGGCCAAATGCTTCCGCTCGAGCGATCTCCTTTCCCGCACACCCGCTCGAGCCCACTGTCGAGCGAAAGTCGAGCGTTTGAATCTGCCTGACTTCGCTCGAGCGGCCAGAAGCCGCCGCTCGAGCGATATGTACCATAATCCATAGTAATCAACAGTTGATAAAATTAAAGCAGAAATTCATACTTTTAATCAATTAAAATTACAACTTTGATTTATTCATTTTTCCATATAAAACCAATGATAAAGTAATGAAAGAATTAATATATATTTATTCCAAAAGCATTAAAAATGCAATAATTCAGCTCGATCACACCTCCCAACTAGCATTTTGCTAATCCTTGAGCAAAATAGTGAAAATTAATTGAGATGAATATTGCATAAAGATCGAAATTCAAACAAAAACAATCAAACACAATTTTGAATTCTCACAAAAGTGACACGTTACTACTCAACCCCCAAGGGTTATACCCACCAAGACTATCTCAACAATCTTTCACATAGAATTAAGGCAAATATCTCAGGACTCAAATGTGTGTGTGGAGCTAGACCAGTTGTGTGTTCCTCATTACTAGCCATGATTTGTCATAGGATTTTTCAACCTTAAGATTAATCATTGCTGATTCTAACTACCTCAAAGCCCAAGGGACTAGCAGTTTTCACGCCAGCTCTGTTTTTAAAGGTTGGACACTCAACCCCCAAGTCTTGGGTAACTGTTTCTAGCCCTTTTTACTTAGGAAAGTTCACTAAGTCGCCTTTATTCCTTTTCTTTTTTTTTTTCTTCTTCTTTTTTTTTTTTCCTTCTTCTTCTTTTTTTTTTTTCATTCTAATCTTTTCAAATCCTTTTTTTTTTCTTTTACTTTTTGGCATGGCTCGGTAGTCCTGCAGTTTACTTCTCCAGTGTTAAATCAATGAATGGTAAATAAGGAACACTACAAGCGTAAGCATGTGCAAAATGTCCTTCAAAATTTACCTTTCATTCTACAAAAATTTTATCAAGTTTCATCTCAATAAGCATAACATCTCGGTGTTTCAAGCCACATATCAACAAAATATGATGCATCAAAAATAATGCTCTATGTTTAAGCTTGAAAATAAATCTTCACAAATGATCCCGCTCAACTACTCCACCAAGATGCTCAAATTTCACAAAACTTATTTTTTTATTTTTATTTTTTAAACTGTGCACACATGCTACCCCCCAACTAGTGAGAGACAGAGTCCTCAATGAGTCGAACGAATGAAAACAAAGTGCACAGAACTAAGCAAGCAAAACAATCAATCAACATGAAATATAAAATCAAAGCAAGAGAACAAATAAAAAAAAAATGCAAGTAAAGAAAATTGTAAAGAAGGAAAAACAAATCAAAACACTTCCCTGGGGTCTTGCACAAGCAAGATCTCTTCATGTGGGTCAAAGACCTTCAGAAATAACTTTAGACGTTGTCCGTTGACAGTGAAGCTATTACCATTCTTCGGATTGACAATGTCTACCGCACCATGAGGATGAACGGTCTTTACAATGTACGGCCCTCTCCATCGGGATTTCAACTTTCCAGGAAAAATGTGCAAGCGAGAGTTGTAAAGAAGAACTTCCTGGCCAAGTGTGAAATGCTTTGGATGAATTTTCTGATCATGCAGAATTTTCATGCGTTCCTTTGCAAGCTGAGCGTTGTCATAGGCATTCCGACGAGCTTCATCCAATTCATTGATCTGCAATATTCTCAACCCTGAAACTTCATCAAGTGACATGTTAACATGTTTTATGGCCCAAAGAGCTCGATGCTGAATATCAACAGGTAAATGACAAGCTTTACCATAAACTAATCGATAAGGAGACATCCCTAGATTTGTTTTAAAAGCTGTCCTATAAGCCCACAAAGCATCAAGAAGTTTAACCGACCAATCTTTCCTATTAGGCTTGATGGTTTTCTCTAAAATAATTTTTATCTCTCTGTTTGCCAATTCAGCTTGCCCATTTGTTTGAGGGTGATAAGGGGTAGAAACTCTGTGTGTGATACCATATTTCTTCACAAGTGTAGAAAATGATTTATTGCAAAAATGAGAACCCCCATCACTTATTATAACTTTTGGCATGCCAAAACGAGCAAACAAAGATTGCAAAAATTTCAGGACAACATGATGGTCATTTGTTTTGCAAGCAATGGCCTCCACCCATTTTGAAACATAATCCACAGCTAATAAAATATATGTGTTTCCAAAAGAAACCGGAAAAGGTCCCATGAAGTCTATTCCCCAACAATCAAAAATTTCTAAAGTAAGAATAGGGGAAAAAGGCATCATGTCTCTTTTGCTAATGAATCCCAATTTTTGACAAGGCTCACAAGCCTTGCAAAAATTATAAGCATCTTTAAACATGGAGGGCCAGTAAAAACCGCTTTGCAAAATTTTTGAAACTGTTTTCTTTGCTGAAAAATGACCACCACATGCACCCATATGGCAAAATCTCAACAACGAAGAAAACTCATCATCAGGAATGCATCTTCGAATCAATTGGTCCGAACAATATTTAAAAAGATATGGATCATCAAAGTAAAAGTGTCGTACCTCAGAGAGAAACCGACGCTTATCTTGGGTGGACCATTCAGAAGGCATTTGCTCAGTCACCAGATAATTGACTATGTCAGCATACCAGGGAGCTCTATCAACCACAAATAGCTGCTCATCCGGGAAACTATCATCAAGAGGAAGGCTGACATTTGAAAAAGGAGATGATGACAATCTAGAGAGGTGGTCAGCTACCACGTTTTCAACTCCTTTCTTATCCTTAATGTTTATGTTGAACTCTTGAAGTAATAGAATCCAGCGAATCAAGCGTGGTTTTGCATCTTTCTTAGCCAACAAATACTTAAGAGCAGAGTGGTTAGTGAAAATAGTAACAGGAGAACCAAGAATATAAGTCTGAAATTTATCAAGTGCAAAAACCACTGCAAGCAATTCTTTTTCAGTAGTGGTATAATTTTTCTGGGTATCATTCAAGGTTCTACTAGCATAATAAATCACAAATGGCTTATTATCCACCCGCTGCCCCAAAACAGCTCCTAAGGCATAGTCACTAGCATCTGTCATAATCTCAAAGGGAAGGTCCCACTGCGGAGGTTGCACAATAGGGGCAGTGGTAAGTGATTTCTTAAGGGTATCAAAAGCTTTTTGGCACTCATCAGCCCAAACAAATTCAATATCATTTTGTAAAAGAGTGCACAAAGGTTTTGCAATAGAACTAAACCCTTGAATAAACCGCTTATAAAAGCCAGCATGATCAAGAAAAGAACGAATATCCCTAACTGTCCTAGGAATAGGAAGTTTAGATATTAATTCAATCTTTGCCTTGTCGACCTTTATACCCTCAGAAGAAACAATATGTCCCAAGACAATGTCCTGAGTGACCATAAATTGGCATTTCTCCCAATTAAGTAAAAGATTTTTTTCCTCACATCTCTGGAGAATACGTGCCAAATTATGCAAACAACTCTAAAATGATTTTCCAAAAATAGAGAAATCATCCATGAATATTTCACAAATATCATCAATCATGTCAGAAAAAATACTCATCATGCATCTCTGAAAAGTAGCTGGAGCATGACACAAACCAAAAGGCATTCTAGTAAAAGCAAAAGTGCCAAAAGTACAGGTGAAAGTGGTTTTCTCCTGATCCTCAGGCGCTACAGCAATTTGATAATAACCAGAATAGCCATCCAAAAAGCAATAATATGCATTACCAGCCACTCTTTCTAAAATTTGATCCAAAAATGGCGAAGGAAAATGATCCTTCCTACTGGCTGAATTAAGTTTTCTATAATCAATGCACATTCTCCAGCCAGTAACCATTCTAGTTGGAATCAACTCATTTTTATCATTTTTTATGACAGTTAAACCAGATTGTTTTGGTACTACTTGAGTTGGACTTACCCACTTACTGTCTGAGATGGGGTATATGATACCCACTGCGAGTAACTTAAGCACTTCCTCTTTCACAACTTCCTTCATGGTAGGATTGAGTCTACGTTGAGCATCACGAACCGGTCTAGCATCATCTTCAAGATCGATTCTGTGGGTACATACAGCGGCATCAATGCCTTTGATGTCGGCTATTATCCAACCAATTGCGCCTCGATGCTTTCTTAATACTTCAATCAACTGGGCTTCATCCTTCTGATTTAGCTTTGAGGAAATCACCACCGGAAAAGTGCCTTCTTCAGGACCAAGAAACACATACTTTAAATCTTGAGGAAGTGGTTTCAATTCCAACTAGGGAACTTCTTCCTCTGAAGATTTAAGCATGTCTGGTGGTGGTAAAGCTTCAAACTGGGGTTTCCATCTTGCTCCCGCAAATTGTACTTCAAGTGGTAAAGAAGAATCTGCAAAACAATCAAAAAAATCAAAGTCATCTTCATTGATATGATCAATTTTCTCATCAAGTAAAAATTCAGGTGTCTGAAAAATATAATCATCATCAGATAGGGGAGAAGTTGAGCAAATAAAATCTGTTGGTGTCAAACTCTCCACAGCATTCAAATCACTTGTGTCATCAAAATGTGCTGGCATCTTTCAAGCGTTGAAAACATTCAACTCAAGTGCCATGTTCCCAAAGGTAAGCTTCAAAACTCCACTTCTGCAATTGATCAAAGCATTTGATGTAGCTAGAAATGGTCTTCCTAGGATGACAGGAGCTTGGTAAATGGTGGAGACCGGTTGCTGCATGTCAAGAACCACAAAATCCACTGGGTAGTAGAATTTGTCCACCTGGACCAACACGTCCTCTACAATACCCCTCGGTACCTTAACTGATCTGTCAGCCAACTGTAGCATGATGGAGGTCTTTTTCAGCTCACCCAATCCTAACTGCTCATATACTGAGAACGGTAGCAAGTTCACACTACTCCCCAAATCAAGTAAAGCTCTCTCAATGCGTGATTCATCGATCATAATAGAAATGTTAGGGGAGCCGGGATCTCCAAACTTCTGAGGAGTCTCGCTCAATATCAATGCGCTAACTTGCTCCGTTAGGAAGGCTTTCTTCTTTACATTCAGCTTCCTCTTTACTGTGCACAAGTCCTTCAAAAACTTTGCATATGAAGGCACTTGTTGTATGGCATCCAAGAGTGGAATATTGATCTTCACTTGCTTGAAAATCTCTTGAATCTCCGTGTGATACTTGTTCTTTTGGCCAGCTGCCAATCTTTGAGGATAGGGAACCACAGGTTGGTATCCCTTACTAGTTTCAACATCTACACTCACAGGCTTGTTCAGCTCTGATCTCACTACCTCTGGTTCTTTCTCAACTTCATCAGTCTCTGTTACATCTTCAGGTGTAGGACCAATTACCTGTGTGTCCATAGGCATCTCTGGTTGGGGAACTTCCTTCCCACTTCTCAAAGTAAGAACTGCCTTTGCTGTCTCAATAACATCCCTTGAGACATTATGTACTTGCTGTTGTTGTTGCCTATATACTTGAGGATTAAGTTGAGGCTGTGCTGGAAATTTCCCTTTCTCCAGGGTGCTCAAGGTCGTGCTCATCTTATTCATAGTGCCTCTCAACTCATTTATGGCCTGAGTGTTCTGATTATTTGTGGTGGCCTGAATCTGCATGAATTGCTGAAGTGTATTGGCCATCTGTGTCATACTGTCATCTAGAGATTTCTTTGCAGATGATGAAGGCTGAGAACTATGTGCAGCTACATGAGGCTGAAATCCAGGAGGAGCTGCATAAGGATAGCTATGAGGATTCTGATATGGCGGATACTGGTGCTGAGGAGCACCCTGATGAAATGGCTGCTGCGCAGGTGGTGGGGACCGACCAGACTGATCATTTCTCCATGAGAAATTTGGGTGATTCCTCCACCCAGGATTATATGTGTTGGAGAAAGGCTGATTTTGTGCTCTATTAACCCAGTTAGCTGATTGCATCTGCTCAAACCCATCTTCTTGAAATACTGGCATAATCGGGCAGTCTTGGGTCTTATAGTTTGAATCAGCACATAAAGAACATGCCTCTACTACTTTCATGGCCTTCACTTTTTTCATTTCCATGACCTCCAGTCTTCTAGTCAATGCAGCTATTCGGGCTTGAACATCAATGTCTTCCTTAAGCTCATATCTGCCCCCTCCAGAAATAGCCCTCAGTGGCTGTGCTGCTAATGGCACTCGATCAGTACGAGTATTCCATTGTTGTGCACTCTCAGCAAGGTAGTCAAAAAATGATAGAGCTGCATCAGGTTCCTTGCTAAAGAACTCCCCATTCCACATTGTCTGAACAAACTGCTTGCATTCTGGAGTGAGACCAGTGTAAAAATAGCTCACCAGCCTCCAAGATTCAAAACCATGATGTGCACAAATGTTCACCAAATCTTTAAAATTTTGCCAACTGGCCTGAAAGGTCTCATCAGGTCTCTGATTGAACTGGCTGATTTGCTCTTGCAAAAATTGAGTTCTCTGAAAAGGAAAAAATTTTTGTAAGAATTCATGTTGCATATCAGACCAACTAGAAATAGAATTAGGCCTCAAAGAATCAAACCAAATCTTCGCTTTATCCTTTAAAGAGAAAGGAAATAAACGAAGTCTAATGAATTCATCAGTAACAGCCCTAGTGATAAAAGTAGTGCAAGCCAACTCAAAATCTGTCAAGTGCTGGTAAGGACTCTCAGAATCCATTCCGTGGAACTGAGGTATCACTGACATCATGCCATGCTTAATAGAGAAATTAGGTGCATTTTCAGGTAAAACAATGCATGAAGGTGTAGTGGTGCGAGTGGGTTGCAAATAGTCCTTAAGAGTGCGTGGTGCAGGTGCAGCCATGTTTTCTAGTTCAATTTCAATTTCCTCACCTGACTCACTCATAGAAAAGACAGAAGAACTATCTATCTCCAAACTGTGTATACTACTCTCAACACTCGATGTGACTCTAAGCAACCTATTTGAACTGTTCCTCACCCATGACATGAAACATCAGTTTAAAGAGCATAAAGAAAAAAAATAACGAGTTTAAATTTAAGTTAAATACTTTCCCTGGCAACGGCGCCAAAAACTTGACTCACTCAAAAATGAGTAGCACTAAAGCTATCCCAAGTGTAGGAGGATGTCGTGTAATAATTAGGAATAAATTCCTAGATCGTCTCCTCAGGGAAAGTTACTTAAAAATCAAACTCGTTGAAAAATGTGAAAAATTTCACAAAGAGAAAATAAAATGATGGTATGTGCAATGGATGGGAGAGGACACTAGTCTTGGACTAGATTCATATTTTTGGATTTTGATTGTCGGATTGGAATGTAAAGGACTAATAGATTAAACTCAGAATTTAATAAAACTAAATTAAGAATTAAACTAAATTAGAAAGTAATTGACAAAACATGCACTGAAAATTGAAAAGCCCCAAAATCAATGTTCTAGGGTTCATCATTGTATTCAAATCACAAATTCTCAAATTAAGCCACCGTAATTGTAATCACTATTAAAATGAAAGGTTAACGAAACGATAAAAATAAATAACATGAATTAAATGAATAACAAATAAATTACTCAAACGTCTAAATCAAAATTCTCCAAAATAATTCAGAAACTTAAAACTGAAATGAAATAGCAAGTAGGGAATTGAAAAGATCAAGCCAATTGAATGGAGATGAAGATTCGAAGCGGTGGAGGAGACTGAGTTGCAGTAGCAATTGGACCCCTCAAGGAGTTCTTCAATCTGTTGCAGTGTGAGTGAATGATCCAGTGGAAATTGGTAGCTGCGTGACTGATCGCTTCTATGAATCCTCTTCTCCGAATCTGAATGAAAGTCAATGGAAAAAAGAATTCTAAGTGTTTCTCTACTCAAAACCGAGTTTTCCAGGCCAAGGGTCGGCCATAAGATCTAAAAAATCATTTATATACTCTGACGGCGGAATAAACCCTAATCTGTAAAATACGATATTCGCTCGAGCGGAGTGTCGAGCGAATATCGAGCGTTCGACTCTGCCTAAATTCACTCGAGCAGAAGGTCGAGCGAACATCGAGCGTTCAACTCTGCCTGATTTCGTTCGAGCGGCCAAATGCTTCCGCTCGAGCGATCTCCTTTCCCGCACACCCGCTCGAGCCCACTGTCGAGTGAAAGTCGAGTGTTTGAATCTGCCTGACTTCGCTCGAGCGGCGGCTTGCCGCCGCTTGAGCGATATGTACCATAATCCATAGTAATCAACAGTTGATAAAATTAAAGCAGAAATTCATGCTTTTAATCAATTAAAATTACAACTTTGATTTATTCATTTTTCCATATAAAACCAATGATAAAGTAATGAAAGAATTAATATATATTGGTTCCAAAAGCATTCAAAATGCAATAATTCAGCTCGATCAAGCACCCAAAGCTATACCCAGGAGCTACTGAGTTGGTTTCGCCACCCTGCGTGTTGTAGTCGTGCTTTATGGAATCACAAAGAAGAAGAAGAAGAAATGCTGGTGCAGAAGTTGAAATCTCAGTACAGAAGAAGAAGAAATCAAAATGCAGAAGAATCAGTGATAATCGTAGTGCAGAAGAAGAAGAAATGCAGAAATCTCATAGGGCTTCCTGCAGGGGGGCAGACTGAGGGCTTTGACGCTTAAGGTGCAGAACCAGTTCACTTAATAGCGAACCCGATTTGCCACGTAGGGTGTGCAACAGCTGATGCGAAATAGTAACTGATGAGAAGCTTTTTTATAGAGATTTGGTAGGGAGCAGTTGTAGCATAGCACTCATTGCACACCCTATGTGGCTTACTAGCCTCTAGCATTTTGAATACCCATCGACCCCATTTCGATTTGAATCCATCCCGCATCCCCCTCCCTCTTGTTGCATAGCATGGTAGCACCCTCGAGCATCGTCGTCCCTCTCATCGTCCAGCACCCGCGACTCGTCAGCCTACCTCTACCCATCGCCACCCAACCTGTTTTCCCCATACACCATTTCAAACAACGAGGTTTGCATTCATGGGAACCCCTCATCGCCCAGCACCCGCGTCGCCCTTCCTCTACCAATGTGATATCCCCATTTTATGTGTATTTTTATTGAGTGATTTTATTTAAATTATTATAATTAGTGATTTTCTTATTTTAAATTAAAGGTGATTTTTGCAATATTATTTTATGATTTTTTTAAAGTGGTGAAATTATTTTAACGTGGTTTCTTGCTATTTATTATTATATTATATTTTAATTTCTTTTTAATTTAAATTAGTTAATTTTGGGCTTTAAAATTATTGTGTTTCTGATCTTATTATTTTTATTTTAATTAATCACTGCATTTGAATTATTTTATTTAATTTACTGTTTTACAAATAGTTTTCGTTGGATCAGTTTCTTGATCCAAAATGTGAGGGTTGGACTTCATTTCTTTCCTTTCCTTTTTCTTTTTCCTTCTCGTTTTCTTTTCTTTCTTCTTTCTTTTTCCCCTGCTTCTCTCCCGCGCGACGTCCCCCTCCATTCTCTTCCCGTCATTTTTTCGTCTGGCCCTAGCTCTGCCGTCGCGTCGCCGTGTACCCCACCACCCCTCCTGCCGGTGAACATTCCCCTCCATTTTCAAGCTACCCCGTGCAGCCTTTAGCCACCACTCATGGCTGGAAGCGGCGGTATGCTTTCCTTCCAGCTCCACCGTGCACCACCCATTGCCATCGCCGTTACTTCCATTCTTTTCCCCACCCACCGGCGACCTCACCCCTCCATTTTTAGCCCCCCAAATGCCACCGTTAACCACCACGAGCACCACCCAAGCCGCACGGTTTTGTGCTCCCCGCACTGTCGTGCCTCCATCGTTGGTCACCACTTCTTCACCACATCATCACTGGCCTCCCAGCTACCTAACCCACCCAACCTCAGCTCCGATCCATCATTGGTGAAGCTCAACCAACCCACTGTCCGTTTTGGGCCTTTTGGCCTTCAAATGCCGTTTGCGCCGCCACCCATGGCCAACCCCCACTTCCATTAGCTTCACCGACATCTCTAAGCCCTACCCTAGCTTTTCCTAATCTTCGTTTGCCTTCATAGAAATTTGGGTATTTTGTGACCCACGGCCTCGCACTGTTACGTTGCCTTTCCGCTACCTTTTGCAGCTTATTGATCCTCCAAAAATTATTTTATAGCGCTGTAAGTATTTTCCAAACTTTCTTTTAGATTTAAATATATTATTGCTTTTACAATAAATTGTGATTGGTTGGTTATGTCGGACTGAGTCCGAGGAGTCGGAGGTCTGATGAATTTGAGGATGGAGTTATTTATGTTTGAATGATTTGGATTGTTGGATATTTTGTGTCACATTATTTGCATTGCATGATGCATGCATATACATGTATTGGAAATTGAAAACTGGGTTTATATGAGTTTAATGGATTTTTGGGTGCGTGTGTATCACGACCCCAAGCCGAGATGAGACATTATCTCGGTGGAGCTCCTCTGGTTAATCGGGAGTGGAAAATACTGAGTGACATCCCCTGGGTTCTTGCTGGGCAACAATCGGTTTGGGTGATACGGTAACGCTGTCAGCCGACTCCGTGGTCCTTTAGCTAGCGGGGATGAGAGGATGCTTGGTCATGCTACGTGCTGGGCATGGAGCTGGGTATCGCTCGTGTAGATGTCACATTCGTAGTCATTACCTGCGGTGTGGCATAGAAGTCAAAGTTGCAGATGATCCCTAGGGCAGATCATGGTGCATACAATAAATTGGAAACTGGTTTTGATATTGGATATAGGCCATTTTCTGAGAAATTTGTGAGTTTGATTAAAGGATCTTTGTGGGCCAGAAAATGGCGGGAATTTTATAGGTGGATTTTCATGAACCATTTTCTGGGAAAATTGTGGATTTCTTGTTTTGGGCCATTATCTGGGATAATGGCGAGAATTTGTTTTAAAGGGTTTATTGTGGGCCAAAAATGGGATTTTTAGTTTGCATGGAAAAATGTGAATTTTTGGGACATATGCATATAGCATCCTGTTCATGCATATTGTTGAATTTTAATGTATTTTTATCTTGTGGGTATTTGGATTATTACTTCCTTGCAGTACCATCTTTGGTACCATAGATTTTGATGCAGAGGATAAAGAGGTTGAGCCCAAGGAGGCGGCTTCGCCAGAGGAGTGATTGGGGATCATTTGTGGATTGTGATATTTTTCCTTCTTTTGTTTGTTGTTTTGATTTGTATTATATTTATGTTGGTTAATTGTAATATTTTTGATACACTTGTTTTAAACGAGTGTGTATTTAAACAAAATTCTGGTACTTTAGTTGAAAGATTTTTATTACCCGCTGCGTTGTTTTGTTATGCACGTGTTGCATGTTCACACACTTAGCACTTGGTGATGGGATGCGTGATCTGTGTTGTCATCGATGCATGACTTGTGTTGTCATCACCCAACGCCTCAATTTCCACGTGTCTGTACGTGGACGTTAGGGGCGTCACAACTAGTGCCGCCCTGCAACGCTGCGAACGCCCTCCGCAACGCCCCCACCGGTAAGTATCCTGGTTTTTTCAGCCTCTCTTCCCTCCCTCGATCGCAGAATGAGGTTGGAATGAGACTGCTCTCTTTTTCTTTAAAAATAAAAAAGTTTCTCTCTTTCTAATTTTTCACTACGTTTTGAACTCACAAATCTGAGGCATATGTATATATATGGGTCTGGGTTTGCCCTTTTTGCTTGTCAAAGTTAGTTTCCCTTGAATTAGAAAGATGAGTTTTATTGCATTTATGTTGTGAAACTCCCTTGAAATTGAGTCGATATCCTCTGATTATACATTTGAAGACAATCTTGATCAAGTACTTAGTATGATATTGACCATTTTTTAAGAAAACATTTTGCTCCTGTTGAACCTGCTGTTGCCGCATGAAGTTGGAAATTTCTATTTTCTTCACTCCCTATGGGCAATCTATTCATGAAGCACTGTTTCGGATAAAGCCTTACACATCCCATATATGGCCCTATTTCTAATTTTTTAATTCAATTACTTCTTAGATATTTTTTAATTCATTTTCCCATCATAATTATGCTTTAATTGCCCTGCATATTCTTTGTTCTGAACTACAGTCATCTGCTGTAATAGTTTTTGTGCAAGGATTGAATTTGGCCATGCACAAAAGATTTTAAATGAAATTCGTGATCATGTTGGATTTTAAGGTTCCTGAAATTTCATGTTGGGATGTGACCACCTTTGGTGAGATGACAAAGGAACTGCTTCATTTGCATAGTAGGTTTTATCAAGCATGATAGTTATGATTTTCTTGGTTTATATGTTATCTTTAAGGTTCTCCAGACCCTTGACTTTCTTTATAGATTATTTGTATAGATTACTGAGTCAAAACTGAAGTTTTCTTTATGGTAAGATGGCAGTTGGCACCCTTTTGTGCTGGGGAAAGTCAAGCACCTCACTTTGGCATTTAATGATCATAAATTCCTCACTAAAAAGCATCGAGAGTATTTTTGTGAGTGGAATTTGTTGAATTTAGTGAGCACCAAACAATCATAGACATTGTTGAGTTTGTTCCTATATGAAGTAGAATCTCTTCCCTGCTTGTGCAGAAGGGGTCCAACAAAAACTTGTTTGTCATTCAATAGCATGCCATTCACCTTTTCAATAGCATTATTAGCATAATCTTCATTATCAAATTGTACATAACCATATCCTTTTGCATACATGTTTTCACACATTTGAGTTGCTGGAGATAACATCGGCGAAGCAATTACTCAACAACTCTGGTTTTTTCAGGCCTTATTCCTACTTATTTATAAAAAATAAAAAAATAAAAAAATAAAAAAAAGAAGAAGAAGAAGAAGAAGAAGAAGAAAGATTTTAATAGTTATATTTGACTTGAGGGTACAGAGTGAAAGATACCTATAGTTTTGGGTCCAAAATTGAAACTCATGTAATAAGGTGTAAAATGAAAAGGAGCGGTAGTTTGTGGTGGGTAAAAGGCATATTTTTTTCAATAGCATTGCCATACTTGTCTCTAGGGAACATTTTCTGTATTTTTGTTATAGGAAAAACTTTGATTAGGGCCCTATCTAGACTTTTGTCTGATGATTAGTCTGTGATTAGTCTAAGGCCTCATTTGGATGTGGCTCCCATGATAATGAATTTGTGCTTTTCGTCCACTTAGGAGAGAGTCGTCTAATCTTTAGACCATAACATTTCATTTGCTTTTGCTTTTAGTAATTAAAATGTATCTTCTAGCATATCTAGATTTTCACCAGCTAGTGAAAATATGTTCAGTTAGCATGTCTTATGTTTAGTTAGCATTTTATTTTTCCTTTACTGGTACATGTATAAATAATCACATTGTATTTGATTTTTTCAAGCTGTTAGTTAGTGTTAAGTTTAGTTATTTGATTTTTGCATTGTTGGTACAGGTAGAAACTAGATATGGGTGTGCATTATGCGTATACATGTTTATGAAATCAGATATGGGCGTGCAGAGGATTGATGCTTTCAGTATACACAATGGAAGATTGGGCGTCCATTATGTTTATACAATCAGCTGACCTGGTGTTGCTTGTCTATGAGCGTGACTTGTGTTTGTTTTTTAATGTAACTTTGTGGAATGGGTTTGTAAAGGGGATATGCCAGATATGAGAATGGCAGTGTAATATTTTCTTGAAGTGTAATATTTGCAAGAAGTGTAATATGATATGTAAAGGGGATAATATTTTCTTAAAGTGCAATATAACATTTTCTTAATGGGGGTTTGTTTTTGTACAGCTTTGTACAGCCAACACTTTATTCACACATGGTTTGTTTCCATTTACATTATATTCATGGATTGGCTGCTACTTCTCATATTGCAGTTTGTTTTTGCAATCTTTGATGTAAGATTGTAGTGGAATGTATTTCTTCTATGTTTTATTAGTTTAAGAATTTGTTGAGGACAAAGCATATATGAGTGAGACCATATTGGCCTTTGAACCAAAACCTTTTGCTGTATGTTCAAATAAATTGTTGTTACTGGTTCTAGTTACTGACATTTCAAAAGTGGTTAATTTGTGAGTGAAAATGGAACCCCCTCAACTGAACCTGCCATTTCAAAAGTAGAACAAGTTAAATAGGAAGGGGCAGAAGAAAACTAAATAAAGGATTTCCATTAACAACCCAAACACAACTGCAAAAACCCAAAGATCGTAACAAGTCAATTTTCTACATTTTCAAAGTCGGTTGTTTTCTACAAAACTATCAACCGCATGAACTAAAAAATATGAGAGTAGATTAAATAAGCTGCAACATGCAAGAACTACAATACAAAATAAAGTGTTCCATCCTGATGCTATTTTGCTTGAACTTTTCAACAAAATAAGTAATATTTTCATTTGCAACAGCTTCTCCCAGCATACTTGCAGCTTGAATAGATGTCCCCCCCCCCCCCCCCCCCCCCCCCCCCCAAAAAAAAAAAAAAAAAACAATTTTTCCACCATCATGCTTTTAAATTTGGTTGCAAAAAATTTCATCCGACTCGGACTTTCTAGCCAAGTGCTTTGCAAATGCATTGCTTGAAATGATGCAAGCCGTGGCTAGGAGGAATTTATTTGTTAGTATGCTGATCAATTCACCTGAAAATGCCTTGCTTTCTAAGAAAATTTAGATGGCAATTATTTTGTTCTATGTCTACAATAATTATTACTCCTCTGAGAACTTTTGACTCACACAAATCAGTAGTAATATCTTGATTATTCACTGTAGAAAATGTTGCCATGCATCTGATAAGAACAGCAACAAGTTTATTAACCTTCATCTTTGACAGCCACTCATGTGAAGGAGATGGACATAAATCTTTATGTTTCCCAGGTGCTCATAAAGAGCCTTCCATGAACTACTTCTAAAGTGCATTGGATTTCATATTTGGGTGACATACTTTATATAGTGGTCATCATTGCAGTAGTAACCAACAAAATCTTAAAAGAGCTATGAACATGGTTTTTTAATTCTGGGCAAAAAAATTAAACTAGATGCTTTTCTCAATGGTATCATTCAAAGCAGGGAAGTTTTATTTTACCTACAAAGCCAAAGTAGTAATTCAACCAGATAATAATTAGTGATTCAAATACAAGACTAACAAGATAATAATTAGTAATTCAACTACCTGTGTTGTGTCCTAATGTAGTAACAAGACCATACCCGCTGTGCTACACACCCAAAACTAGTCATCACTTCGATATGGTAACAATTCAAGATATTTGGGAATTCCAATTAGCAGTTTTAAGGGTACTAAAACGAGGAAAAGAACTTACTAAGTCCATGAACATATCAACCAATGCTAAACCATTCATGATCACAACTCCAGAATCTCTAGTTGCCTCGATCCTCGAATGGGGGTTTCTCGAGTTAGAATTAGCCCTTGGAAAAATCCTTTCACAGCTTTCAAGATTAAGAACATCCCTCCCGTCAGTTGTCCATTTCATACACAAGGGTTCATTAGTCTGCACAAGCCTTAACAATTCTTCCATGGTACGAGCAGCAATATTTGTCATTAGGGACCTATCCATGTCCGGAAGGCATGGCCGGAAAGGCAAACTTGGTACTGTCGAGGAACTTCCGGGAAGAAGATCGATGTCAAGGGAAGGACCCCCAACCCCTTGGCCTCCAAAACTTCTGCCATTGACAAATCTAGTGAAGAAACTTGAATTGCTTTCAGTATTTGTAAACCATTCCGTAAAGCTCTAGACACGGGGTGGTTGAGAGGGATGAAGCATGCTGCAGAAGAGGGAGGGTGGTCTCGTCGCTCATTTCATGACAGGGAAATCACAGAGATTCAGATAAGATGAAGCACTAGATTGAAACCCAAGGAATGGAGGGGGAGCTACAGATTTCGAGAGGTGGATAAAGGTTAGCGTCGCTGAAGAGAAGAGGGAGGGAGGTGACATGCTGAAGGGAAGAGGGCGAGGATCGGGGCGTGAGTGGGCTTTAGGGCAAAACCGGTTCACTTGTTAGTGAACCCGATCTAACACGTCATGTGTGCAATGGCTACTCTCAAATAGTGGTTGCTCTTAAGATTTATTCTTTTTGAGTATAAGCGAAGAGTTAAGAGAATTTGTATCACTTTTTGTTCTCCCAATTTACTTAAAAATATAATATTTATTACAATTTTAGTTGATATATAACTTTAACCAAATTTAACTAGCAAGATGCTTAAAAACACTTCACATTAACTTCAATAACTCATCAAATATGTAGGTGTAAAGCAATTTAGCCAAACACTATAATATTCATTTCTCATTTCTCTCGCCAAATATGTAGGTGCTTTTTCTAATTAAGAAATTTGATTTGATTATTATTATTAAATATAAAATGTGATAAAAATAAATAAATTATTTAATATTAATTAGAATATTAATTATTAATTTAATTAGAATATTATTATTATTTAATATTTAATGAATGTGATAAATATTAATTTAATCAGAATATAATAGTTATTAACATTTAATTGGTAGAACTACAAAATCTGATAAAAATAAATTAAATAAAAAAGCTATTAAATTAATAATATTTTTTTATTATATAGAGAATAAATGGATAATCTAATATGAAAATTGTATTTGAATGGAATATACAAATGCAAACTATGTGATATTAAATAAAATTTGAATTTACATTTGGCAAATTCAATGAAACTGCTCTTAATGGAAAATATTTGTACGAACAAGAAGTATTGTAGCTTGACGTGATATATTATATCATAAAATTATTTTATCGTAAAGTAGATATATCAAATCATATAAAATGTTAATTTATTAATTTACTTTTGTATAATTTCTTTATATCGATTACATTTCTATTATATAAAAATAATTATCTTAAAATGTGATCCACTCCTTAAAAATGTTCGGAGACCGATGGCTTTTTATTTTATAGCAAAAAATTCGGTCAACCTTTTACTTCTCCCATTACATATAACATGTTGGGTCCCAATTAAACATAATCTTTCTGGGCACAGAAGAAACCTATTTGTATTTCCAATAACAATCTTTTCTATTGCTAAAGCATCAAATGAATCATTTAACTTGATTTTCTTGGGCCTCTCCTGTCTGTCCTTCTCCTTCCTGTCATTATCCTTGATAAAGTATCTTAATTTACTGTAAATCACAGATACAAGGTCTCAAAACTTTTTTTTTATCAATTAAATCCCCCCAAGTGCTTCTATTTAGTGTAAAATATGAGGCCCTTTCGGTCTCTGAATTTAAAAACGAGTCTATTGATAAATGAAATGACTAAAACACCCCCATATCTTACATACATATACATCATCTATTTATTTTAACTGAAACAGAGAGATCGCTATCCGCTTGCCCCCTGTTCCTTTCTCTACAGATAAAAGCAAACACAAGACAGCTCATTAAGAAGAGGACCACACTCAAATCATTCAACACTCATTAATATGTCCCTCCTTTGACCAATCTCCTTATACAATAATACATTTCTTTTTCCTGTCAATCTCGTTAAAGAAGAAAATTTCCATGTTTTTTTCCCAATAAACTAGTATGAAAATCAACCTAGTTGTTTCTCATACGTAGTTCATGTATATATGATCTGCAAATGGTGCATATTATAAAGAACAGATATGCACCACAACGATAAACTCCAGAAGGGTTACAAACAAACAAATCTCCCCCGACCACCAGATCATATATGATTCAAGCACCCACTACAAATGAGAGAAAAAGGAATAAACCAAAGTTGCAATGGTCGAGATTGGTTAACTTTGTCATCAACACGTTATCATATGTGAGATTTATGAGTAATATTACGTATAGTTGTGAAGTGTGTAAGCACCACGCAATCGTTTTGAAAAAGACTGGAGTCAACTATTTAAAAATTAGTTTTTTTTCTAGTCTCATATTTACTCACTTTTTCCAAAAGGATTGCATGACACTTACACACTTCACGATTGTAAATGTCATTTCTTGAGATTTATAAAATGAAACCTTCTCGAAGGAGAATGTCATGCTTTGTCTGCATGCTAATAAAGTCCCATATGCATGAATTACCACCACCCTACTGTTAACAGGGGCATTATTTTAACTGGGAGAGGACCCTTGGATGAATTAGGACCCGAAAAGGTACTAGAAAGTAAATTGAGCACAAAATATTAATAAATGTAGTTTGCATAAAGTACAGACACACCGCACCCTATCATTCAATGATAGCACACCAAAGCATTATATGACAGTGGCAATGATATGTGTAGAGGATGATTAAAATGTGATATATGCTAAAGAAAATCTAAAATTGGTGGCAGTAGCCCGATCCAAGAGAGACAAAAAATACAAAAATGGAAGGGAAAGGAATTAACCTTCCGTGAATCCAAAGTATGCGTAAACTAAATCTGTATTTGCGTCACCCCGGTGTACAATGCAGATCAATCTGCTCTCACCCTGTAATTGCAGGGTAGCTTCTACCCATGCGATCCGCATGAGTTTTCTTCACTGCTGATGAAAACTCATCCCAGGTAAGTGATCCAATATTGTACTGGTCTATCAAGTTTACCAACTGTTTTCTGTCCAACAAAATTGTCTTCTTGAACCCAAGAAATTTGAAAAAGACAACAAACATCTCAGTTAAGATAAAATGTTTTAGTTCAATTAAAATGGATTAAAATAAAGACCATAAGCATGGAGAGGCCACGTCAAAAGCCTCCCCTTGATCTGCTTAACAATTATCTTGATACTAGCCATGAAAAATCAATAACTTCTGGTAAAATAAAAGGCCCAGCGTTGGCTGTCTTTTAAGTAGAAAGAGCACCTTGCTTTAATGGTCATGCACAAAATACTGTGGGAAAAAACAGAAAATTGGGATCTCACTTACGGTATTTCAATTCCAACTCATTTACCCTTAAGAAAATGAAACCACTAAAATGGTTAAGCAATTACATCATACTTTTCACAACAGTACCTGCGGTGGCCTTCAACAACTTTGGCCATGTTTCCATCATATGTAGGAACAAATATATCACTCTCCAGTGAAACTAGATAATCCAATGCAGCCATCTAGGAAGAGTGATTTTGGAAAAACCTAAGGTCAATCGATTCCAACAGTGTCTCTTTTTTGACCTGTATTAAAAAACCAGAGGGGTTGTAAAGAGAAGAAAAACAAAAACCAAGTATCAAAAGTCAAGAATTTTGCTTCAGCATTATCTAACTCACCAACTTTGGGTAAGCATTTGCAAGAATTGCCATTCTTCTCTCTCCACCATAAATTTCACCAGCTGCAATATAAATTTCGAAACTTGGATCAATTTCTAGCGCCCTCAGATTCAGAGCAGTTTCCTCAAGTGTCAAGGGGCATAAACCATCTTTCCTTTTCAATTCAGAGTTAATTATTTTCTCTTTCCACCAGGGATAAGCATACCTGTGAAAATATGCAACATGAAGTTAATTTTGGGAGTTAAGAATGCCAGCTGGTGCAGAAAGCTTGTTAAGCAAATACACATGGCTCACCTCATTCTTGTCAACTCCTCCACCTCCTCGCTGTTACAACCTTGAGTGCAGCCAGAAAATGCCAACATGTTCATTTCATATCTAAGATGAAGTACTAGGAAATGACCATTTTGCCTTAAAAGCTTGATAACCCCTTCTATCCAATTCCTCCACCTAAGAAGTGAATCTCAGATCACTAAAATTTACTCCGTAGCCCAGCTTCTGAATTTCCAAAGGTTGGCCATTATTGGCGAGTCGAGCATCAGTTTTATTTAGATGTACAACTTTGTACTTCTGTATCAGAGGAAGAATCTGTAGGACATATAATGATTACATTGAGACTGAAATCTCAAAAAAAGAAAAAGATCGATATGAAAGTATAAGGATGCAAGTCGAACAATCCTTGCTAAAGCTAAATGTGTTAACCGAAATTCCTAAGCATTTGTGTAGTCTAAAATGCACTTGAGGAGCGAAGGATAAGGGGCAATGAATCTTGGCCACACACGTGGGCTTGATTTGCAAATCCAATGGTTGAGATAAACCGTGGAAGAAAGAAAAGAAACTAAAGAAGATATGTAGAGAAATGAAAATAGGAAATGGCAAGGGACTAAGTTTAAAATCCAAATTGTTTTATTGATCCCAAAAATAATATTTTTCATCATATAATAAAATGATGAATTTTAACAAATATTTATAATGGAAATAAAATCAATTACTTAATATAGATTTACAAAACTATATTATTTTCGATCTTTGCAAAAGTTAAATAGGCTAACTTAAAAATTAGGTTTGGTCCAATAATACTAAAAATACTGCATTTAAAATAATTTTGGACATTTAAAATCTTTGGAATATTTTAAATACTTGGCTCATTTAAAAATCATCTACTAAATTTAAAAATGAATAGTTGAGTTTTAAAACATTTAGACGAGGCTCATGACCAACCCGAAAGGAAAATGAGCGGTTGAGCATAGTATCAAGGGACTTGGTAGATTGCAATACTGGGTAAATAGTAATGGTAGTATATTCAGTGCTGCCCCTTGACTGAAAGGGGATTCCCAACTTGTGGTCATAGGCAGAATCTTGGTCTAGAAGACTACTAAGCCCAACATACGAGGAGGCATAAGAGTGTATATTGGCTAATAAAAATTGATAACAATTAATATGTTATGAAATGGTTTCTCGTTATGAAGAAATGTACAATGCGTGGAAAATGTTTTATGAAATGGTTTCTCTTTAGTCAAACGAATCACTGGCACTGTGAATTTGCTTATAATAATTGTCAAAGTGATTTTGGTGAAAAAAGAATCGTCAAAGTCTTCCCATGAAACAACCTTTCCAAATTTAATAAATCTGAAACAAGAATTAAAATATATTTTTTTCAAAAGAATTAGGTATATTATTTTTGACTAAGTAATTTTAATTTTAATTTTTGTATAAAAGTTTTGCATTTCTCTTAGTTTAACGAAAACATGATGCATTATTGTCTGTAGTTTTCGCACAAATCACATTTTATTACTGAACTTTAGACAATCTTGACCGATGACTCTATGATAGGCGACTTGGAGTCAATGTTCTTCCTCAACCAAAAGTTAAATAGTAGTAATAGATATATATATATATATATATATATATATATGTTTAGAATGTGCAAGTCATGTGTAGTGTCTTTAGAAAAAGTAGCACCATCACGACAAAGTGAATTTTTTTTATATTGGTTCCAAATTTTTTCAAATAAAATTTGACGACTCGATTCCATATCAAATTAAAATAGGGAGAAGACAATACCAATTAACATATTACTGAAGAAAATATATTGTACCATATATAGGTCCAGAAGCTAGCTAAGCAAATTCAAAAATATTTATCTTAATTTTATAGATTTCTTGTTATTTTCTTATAAGGGTGCTGGCATGGCATTTATATGTCATGTGTCACATTTTGATTTGTTAAACTATTTTCGAATAGATGAAATGACGGTAGATGGAATGATTTAGAAGACTTGACTGATGATTACTCCGTATGTTATAGGGCTGAAGACTTGGAGTGCAACCCATATACGCGCAGATCCCTTCTTCATCCCCTTCTTTCTTTTTATGACAATTTCTCCTCCACTTATGCAAAGCCCCTTCTATATTTTTCTCATCCATTTCATCTACAGTGTCTCTTTCCTTTTTTTTTCCTTCTCTGTTTCACCCCCACCACATAGACGGAGAGCCCCCCATCTTTATCTTCATCTCCTTTCTGAGCAGGAAGTGGATGGTGAAAGGATTGAAGAACTTTGGTTCTCGGCTTGCTCTTGACACCCGTTGACAAAGCTAAAAAAAAAAAAAAATCATAAAAGAAAAATAAGTAGTATTTTAATAGTATAATGCAAAAAGAAGCTACTCCAATGTGAAGGAAGGTATATAAGTTAGCCAAAGTCAAAACAGTGATCATCATTACTCAAATTTGGTCAATTTTTTAGCTAATTTGATGTGAATGCTCTCACTGATTTCCTTTCCTTCCAGTGAAATTACCAAGACCACTACAGTCTACACCTTTGAGATCATTCCGTCTAAACCACCTGAAAACTTTTCATTTCAACTACTTTTGCATAAACTAATGTGAGGTATATATTTAATTATTTATATTAAATGTTTAACACTTCTTTTGTGAATAGGTAAGATTATGTTCAATAAGTGAGTTCACTTGAAATTAATAATTAAATTGATAGAGTTTAGAGTCAACATTTTAACTGAAGACTTCCGCTTCGATATCATATATTTTTCTGAGTATTTATAACCGATTATTTGTGATGAGAATGACCATTAGTGACAAAAACAGACTCATTTTAATAAGAAATAGTCAATTTCATAGGAAATAGTTGGTCACAAATAAGTAATTTTCTTATAGAATATGAAATCACAAATTATTCCAAAAGTTTAAACTAATAATAAAAAATATGTTTAATTATTTATATTATATCCTTAACAATGAATCTAATTTGAATAGTTTTTCTTTTGTCTACTTTATTTGTTAAGTTAAAGAGAAGCATCCATATTTTATGTGCGGTGATTTCTACAAAACTGCTACTATCCTTCAAATGATTTGCAGTCTGATAGTCTTATTGTGCTACATGTGTCTCTCGAGAGTTGTCAGAAAATTGTAGATCTGACTTTTTCGATCTTGAAGGAAGAGAACAAACTAAAAAAAATGAGAAAATGAGAGGACGGAGGAGGAGAAAGGAGGGAAGAAGATGGAGAAGGAGCCTCCTTCTCTGGAGAAAATCAAATCTAGAGGTTTTTTTATTTATTTTTTGGAGTGTTCGTCCATATTATTTGTTTGTATTTGTTAATTTTGTGGAAACTATAAATTAAAAAACAAGCTTTATAGAAGAAAGAATTCAAGGTTAAGGTGCTTAATTTTGATGAAGACAAAGACAATGCATCTTTTTATTTGAACATTTAATGTAGAAACCATTCAAAGAACTTACATCCATTCTGATGCAAATTAAACATAAAGGTTAAAGCGTAAATCTACTGTTCTAGTGAAGAAGGTGAAATCATTCAAACATAAACTAAGCTTTCAAATGTTATAACATTAAGTGCTTGAACGATTTGGCAATACCATTTGAATGCAATAAAGCTTGATTCAATTGTAAATTAACTTGGTGTTGATTGTAGGCATGTTGGCTCAGCTTCAAAGGAGTTGATTCAGATGAAGAAATAGCAAACATGACAAAGAAGAAAGGACTTAGAGAGAACCTTTCTATGAAACTAAAAAGGCTATGTTCAAGCTACTCCTACTGCTACTCATTCTTGTTGTGAATCACAACTACTAGGTGCCAATCTTTTAGTGCATTGAAGTTATGTTCTGTGTTGTCTTATAGCTACCATGGAGGAGAAATTAAGGCCACTGAGCACTGGCAATGGTATATGCTAATGTAAATGCAAAATCACGTATTTTGGATATTGTCTTTGATAGTCAAGAAAAAATCTCACATTGGCTTGTGCATCTTTGAGCAAAAATAATTATAAAATATTATTTTATTATTATTATTATTATTTCCCTAAAATTATTATTATTATTTTTTTTCATATTTTGTAATTAAAACCCACTACATAAGATCTACAAATATACACCAATTGTGCTGTCTTAAAAGTGAACATCAACAAATATATGGATGGTAAGTGTAATGAGAGAGTAATAAGTGACAAAATAATGTATGGATGGTGAATAGTTTTTCTCCAAACATGTAGAATTACTGTAGCCTATTATGGAAAAAAATGCATTTGCATAAACCAATGGACTTATTAGCTAAAAGTTGGTTTGCATTGGTGTTTGCATACACGAAAATTCTTTGAGCTACTGTGAGTTAGTTATATAGCTATTGCTTGTAATTTCTTTTGTTGTCATGAGTTGTAGGAGGTTGATAGGTTGGCTGAGCAACCTCTTAAGATGGTCTAGAATGAGGCAAATTCAATAGCTACAAGAGGATTGAGTTGAGGAGATGAGGAAGAGGTGAAAGAGGTTGTCGATTCGCTATTGCAAATTTTTCTAGTTTGGTGTAATCTATGGATGTTCGTGTTAGTTTAAGCTTGAACAGATGGCCCTCGAGTACACACTAACTTCAAATATTTTGACGTACAAAAATGGAGGTTAAATCCTAATATAGAACAAACCAACATACACACATGGTCCCACAGATTCTCAAACCCATACAATCATCACGCTTCACAATTTTCCAATCTCTACAATCTTTACACTTCACATGGCATCTGACCACATCACAACTACACCATTCACAATCTAAAATTTTCAACAACAGAGCACCTTTCACAATTTACATGACAACACAAGTTCAAAATTCTCAATTCCAACAACATACATTCCAAGGTTAGTATGAGAGCCACTTACGACGCGCAGGTAACATTTGCAGATGATCAAGGCACCTGAGCTTTATATTTGGCATAGAACAGTGCTAGTGGTGAGTTAGCCATGCTGGGCATGGGGCTTATTGAAATAGAAGATTCTATACTGCCTTTTCACAAATAGAAGCAGGGCACCTTGCATGACACTGCAGCAAGCAAGGGAAGTCAGTTACAGAGCCATCATGATTTACAACAGCAGAGTACCACACTACAACAAAATAAAAGTTCTAGAAAATAATAGCAGAGGAATTTGTTATTAGTCCCTACGGTTATTTGTAACAAACATAATTGCTTATTTTTCTTATTCTTTCGAATCATGTATAAATACACTCCGCTATGTACAAATTTATCAATGAAGGAATTCTTCTAAAATTTATCGTTCATCTAATAGGGCTTGCCATAGAAGATTTTTTGTCATTGCTGCCTTATGCTGCTCTTTGTAGTTGTTGTAGTGTGGAGGGGCCGAAGAGGAGGTGAGGACTTGGGCTGAAAAGGAGGCTCTGTCGTCGGTCCAAGGTTGGGCTTGCTGTGAGAAGGGGTTGGGAGAGGAAGAAGAGGGATTGGGAGGGAGAGAAGCCGAGATGGGAAGAGGGAAACTCACGGTGGTGGCCATTGGGCACGAAGGAGCTGGAAGCTTCAGTGTGGGGCCAATTTTCTTAGACAGCATGAAGTGGTGGTGGTGTTGATCGTGAACATTGACTGACTATTACTTGTGGTGCGGCTATAGTTGAAAGAAATGAGAGAAATCGGGAAAGGGAAAGGAGAAACAGAGAGGGTGGAGATGAGAGATTTTGCATGGCATAGAGGATGTCGGTGGCTAGGGGTTGCGACGGCTTATGACGTCGTTGGTGGCTACCGAGAGAGAGAATGTAACACACATAGGGGAAGGGGTATTCGCAAGCTCACTTTGAGGGTGAGCAAAATCTAGAGAAGAAACGAGAGAGAGAGAGAGAGAGAGAGAGAGAGAGAGAGAGAGAGAGAGAGAGAGAGAGAGAGAGAGAGAGAGAGAGAGAGAGAGAGAGAGAGAGAGAGAGAGAGAGAGAGAGAGAGAGAAATTTAATGCATTCAATTTTTAATGTTCATTTCATCCCCATTTCTAAAATAAGGGCCCATAGTAGTAACAACTTGTAACAAACTTACAAAATATTTTTTGGGTCTGTACGACACACTACTTATCTAGATATGAAAAGTAATAACAAGATAAAGTAACTACATATTGGACCTAGGCCCCAGGCCCGTTTATTTAATTAAGCTTAACTCAATAACTTCCAACCCATTTGTTGCTTCTTCCACCAAATTGGGGGCCTGGTAACAGCTTTAGCCCATAAGACGTAAGCCCTCATGAATACTAAAGTCTATCAAACTGAACATCTCACTCTTCAACAAAACCTCTTTCGGCTTCCAGATGCTTTGTGACAAAGATAGAGAGAAATGAAGAGAGTGAGATACAGAGGGGAAGAGAGGGATAGGGAGGAAAAGAGAGATAAATGTGGTGGTGGAGGTCCAAGGTTGTGCCGATGATAGCAGAGAGAGCTGGCCAAAGCGAGAAAAGGAAGGAAGAGGGAGTGCAGGGGTCACGGAGGGAGAAAAAGGTGCATGTATAGGGCAAGGGAAATAAAAGAGGAAAGAGAGGAGGAGTTAGAGTTTGTCTCAAAACAACTTAATTTTGATCCTTCCTTTTTGGGTGGGCTGAGCTATTTTTAGGGGTTAAGTTATTCACCTAAGGCTTTGGGCGTTATTGCGGGCTAGGCTTCACAAGATGTAGGGGCTAGTTTTGATCTAAAGGCTGAATTGAATATGAAGAAATAAGAGAGAAGGAATTAGAGAAAATAGAAATGAAAAGGAAATAGACTAAAACTTTTTTTTTGTAATTTCAAAAATAATATTTTTCTTTATAAAATAAAATGATTCTAAGATAAATAAATTCATTTAAACAAATAGAATTTTTAACATAAATTCAAATGATGAATTTAATAAATATTTTTAAGGAAATAAAATCATTTAAATGCAAAATCATATTATTTTTGGAGTTTCAAAAAATTAAAGAGACTTACTTATAAATTAGATTTCATTCAATAATACTGAAATTATCACATTTAAAATATTTTGGACTTTCAAGAATACTTGGAATATTTTAAATACTTGGCTCAAATTAAAAATCATCCACTAATTTAAAATAAGAATTCGAGATTTAAAAAATTTATCATACTGGCACTATGATTATGATGACAAAGAATCTTCAAAACACCAAGCATTACGCCCCCTGGTGTTTGCATAAAACACATTTAGAGTGTATTACCGAACTTTAGATCACGACCTTGACTAATACTCCATGATAGGTTGAAGACGTGTGAGGTTTGGATAGTGTGTTGAGATGAGTTGAAAGTTGAATAAAATATTGTTAGAATATTATTTTTTAATATTATTATTGTTTTAAGATTTAAAAAAATTGAATTGTTTATTATATTTTGTGTAGAGATTTAGAAAAATATTAATAATTAGATTAGATGAGTTGAGATCAACTCTGAATTCAAATAAAATTTAAAAAGTACAGTGTAAGCCCTACACACGAATATTTTAAACTTTTTCATGCATCACACGATTATGCAACTAATTTTTACATAAAAGTTTTGCATTATTAATTCCCCTAGTGGATCCGCACAACACATTTAACGTGTAGTGATAGATATATATATATATATATATATATATAATTATATATATTTATATATTTAATGTGTGCAAGTTGGGTCTTTAAAAAGAGTTTGGCCATCAAGACAAAGTGAATATTTTGATATAGGTCTCACTTTTTACAATGAGCATGGCTTGCACACTTTAATATATATATATATATATATATATATATATATATATATTTTCTAAAATCAAAAATATGAACAAAAATATCTAATTAGTGAAGTGGCAAAAAAAAAAAAATAGAAAAAAAAAATTACCCATTTTCTTTTTATTTCTTTGCAGAGAAAGCATGGATTAAGAGATTAACCCAAGACTTTGGCATCAATAACATTAAATGTAATGATGCTAACTAACCATATATATTAAGTACACCACCTGCGATATGCATTTCTTTCGCAAATGTATTTGAGATGGTACCGAGTGAAACGACACCGACTGAAAAAAAAAAAAAAAAAAAAAAAAAAAAAAAACCCGCCCCCTTTTAGAGCACTAGCATTGGCTTCATCAAAAGTCAATACATTTTTAAATTTTGATAAATTTACTTAAAATGAACCTACATTAGATTCATCAAATAGGTATTTGGGAAGTTTTGAGTTACAGTAATTATTGCACTTCCTTCAAATTTGAAGGTCTACTATTCTACATTCAAACTAATATTTTATTCTAATTTTAATAGGCAATAGTTTTATTTTATTTTATTTTATTCTAAATTAGTTGGGAATCAATTATTTAAGTACTAAATTAAACTATTAATATCCATATGGTTAGTATAATTACAAAATATGAAGAAAAAAATTAAAAATATTATTATTAAAAAAATAATATTATATTATTATTTTGATTAATCTAATACTAATCCAATGTGGAATTATAGATATGAAGGTTTTGGATTATGAAAAATGTGTACTTTTCATCAAATTTTGAAGATGAATTTGATGAGTTCAATGCTAGTGCTCTTAAACCATATATATTTTGCAGAATTAGTTATCTTTCTCTCACTTTCTTTTGCACCCCCCAGCGGCCGCCCCCCGCGGCTCTCTCTCTCTCTCTCTCTCTCTCTAAGTTAGTTACATGCAACCATATTTAAGAACAAGAATCCTCGGATATGAGCAAAGGCGTCAATTTCTTTTCTCGAATTGTTCCACATCTGGTAAGAAAAAGCAATTGATGTATCATTTGTTGTGCCAAACCAATGCAATGATGTGTACTTTCTAGCCTGGTTAGCATGTTTTTGATGTGTATTTTCCAGTGGTTAACATGTTTTTTGTTCAGATGTTCATTTCTTTGTTGCATAGTTTACGCAAATAATTATACATTCACTGTGCTTTTGGCATTGACAATTGCATGTATATATTCTGTGAAGATCCTCCATGTACCCCATGTTCTGCCATTTAGAAGGGGAAAAAGACTCCTCATAGTGAGAATGCTATTTTCCACCGTGTTTCCTGTTTTCCTGAGCGCTTATGTTGGTTTTCTGGATATAAATCTACAGAGTTTGTGATTCATACATTGCCTGTATATTGCTGCATCTTTATTTTACTTTTAGATTGGTATGAAAGATAGATTAGATTCTGCAGGACCTGGGTTTGTATCCTCAAGATCAAAACTTTAATTTGTTGGAAACTCGTGCAAGTAACAGATTTGGAGGCTAAGGGTTGGTAGTAATAATATTAGTAGGTGAAGTGTTTGAGAGAGAGAGAGAGAGAGAATAGAAGGAATAAGATAGAATGTGAGGGAGATAGGGAAGGATGGGTGTGGTTAGGGAGTGAATGTGAAGAAAGCTACTGGTGAATGGTGGAAGATGAAAAAAAGAATAAATTAAGAATTTTGCTACATACAAACAAAGTCGCATACTAATCTACGTAACAATACTGATTCATTCCTACTTAAATTTTAAATTAGCACTGTTTTCAATAAAATCTACTTTTTGTCCAATCACAATAGATTGGTGCACATATTAGTGCACAATTGTGCTTGCAACTAGATTTTTTCATAAATTAACTATTCAACTCCCTTTGGATTGGATGAGAAAAAGAATAGAGTTTTTTTCCCTTTTATATATCTTGAAGAAACTAGAAATGTCCAAATGAAACCTTTTGAGGGAGGAAGAGTGAGCAGGTAATTGGATATTGTTTATAGATATTGAGATAAAATGGAGAAGAAAAGGTTCAAACTCTTGCATATTTGTTAATGACTAGGTCGTGATGCATTCTCTTAAATTTCAGCCTCTGCAACCTCTTCCTCAAGCTTTGCAATTACTGTCATTAGTCAGATGCGATCAGATTTCTCCTTTTATCTCATTTAAACATATTGATCAGTTACCACACACTTACATATATACTGATGCAGGGTCATGCTATGGTATTTTAGAACTTCAGGTCATGATCATTGGAGATACAAGCATGTAGCATGCAGGGTCATCATGCAGGGTCATCATCATTGGTTGTTGTTGCATGTATCAGACTCTATGTCATTCTTGGTGAAAGCCATCTCTTTTATGTCATTGGCGGATTTGTAAGGTTGTGTGTTGGCCTATGACAAGTAGATTCATCTAGTGGGGTTGAAAAAGAAATGAAAGAATAAGTAAGGGGAGGACAGTTAAAAAAAAAAGAAAAGAAAAGAAAATGGAAGTAGAATTAGACTAGGATTCTTTTTAGAAGTGCTTTAGAACTGGGTTTAATTAAATCTGGTCCATGTCAAAAGTTTTGGGCAGTAAAAGATTTCAGTTTCAACTCTTCCCTCACATTTTACTCCAATTCAATGACACCTTCCTTGCCTTTCTTCATAACAATTCCTGTATCCTAAGGATATTTTTATAACAATTCTTCGTTATGCTCGCTATAAAGAAATAGAATTTAAGTACTTTGATATAATTATGATTTGTAATGCTAAACGGTAGTGAAAAATATGTAGACATATCGATTGTAATTTTCTCTTTCGGCATTGGTGCCTGCATTCCTCTCATCAGGCCTGTTGTTCATGATTTCTGTTTCTCTTAAATCATTTGATGTGAATTACACTATGGTGTTTGTTCAACGTTGGATTTTCTTTTGGGATTCAATCGATGTTAATCTGAAGATGTTGTAAAATTGGAGATGAGCAAGTTAAATGTGTTTAGCCTTTTTGCTGAAGCTGTCAATGGAGTTCTAAAATCTGAAGATATTAAAGGAGAGTCGGGATTGCTATTAGATTAGTGACTGCATTTATATGCAATAAGCAACACATCAAATGTGGGTTTTCCATAAGTAATTTTTAGATTGACCTTCCTCGAAAGCTAAGCTATGTTGCTGATCTGGGTAAACTTACAGCTGAATATATCTTATGCATGATTTATTTAGCAAGGAAAAATGTTTTGAGCAGCAAAACATGTGGCAGTTGATCTATATCCTGAGATTTTATCAGAAACTATGACATAGTCCTCTTTATCAGTTATGACACAAGATGTAGAACATTTTCAATTGTTAATGATATATTTGTATCGAAACATACGTCATTGCTATCAGTTAGCTCTGCTTACGCAGGAAATCAGCCACCTCTCTTCTAATGTGGTGGTAGTTATAGGACTGTTCATGCGATCCGGATTTTATCTGGCCCGTTCCGGATTCCGATTCTAGGTTCCGGCCCGGATTAAATCTGGGCCGAAATCCGGATGGCAAAATCCGGATCTATGCGGTCCGGGTATGGATTTAAAATCCGGGTACCGGATAAAAAACCCGGTACCCGGTTTCATTTATTTATTTTCTTTTTCCCCGCTAATATCCCCCCTTCTCCCGTTCATATTCTGAAACCCTAGCCGCTGCTGCCTTATCTTTGCCTCACTCTCTCTCTCTATGTCTCTCATCAGTCGAGTAAACACGGCCTTCTCCAATCGAAATGTCGTCCCTCTCTCCATCTTCTAGCATTTTGTCACCAGCAGTTGTGACTGGGACCGGCCTGCCTGCTATTGCCAATGACACGGCTTGGGCAGCTCGAGCAGCAGTGGGCCTATTTCTCCAGAATGGTCGACGGAAGGTTACCCACAGGCAGATACCAAGTTTTATAAGTGTAAGAACTTGATTTCATTTCATATAGCCACTCTTCGTCTACCGATCGAAGATCTGTTCTTCGTAGCCGTCTTCTTCTACTTTTCACTCCGTTTGGCTAGATCTTCTATTTTATTTTAAAGATTTTTTTTTTCTATTGCCAGATTTGTAAGAGGGTCCCAAACCAGTGGATGTTGGAGGCTATCCGGGAGATCTAACAACTTTGGGTGCTCTCCATTGAGGTTTCTAACAGTTTGGGTTGTTTTCTGAACCCTATCCTCCTCTGTTTTTTGCGTAAATGGTCGATTTCAGTTGAAACCCTTAACTGTATATTTAAGTGTTATCTGTTTAATATTTTTATGCTTTGAAATGGTTGCTAGACCTGCTCTCTTTGTTACTTGGGTTTTTTTTTTAATTTTTTATTATTTGGGCCTGTTTTGTTCTGTGTTGCCTACTGATTTTGGTGAGACATTTTGTTTATGATACCAATGTGTAGATTCAAGGGTTCAACGATTTTTGTCCAAGAACTCTGTTTTTTTTTTTCATTTTTTTCTTTATCTGTATGCTGCTGATTTGAGTCCATACCTGGATTTTCCAAAAAATACCGTTTTTATTGTGAAACTTTCCTTTTTGTTTTATTCCCAGTGTAATTACCTTGCTACTTTTGCCTTCTGCTTTTTCAAATGTGTTCCAGCTTGTGCCAAATGCTTGAAACCAAAGTTTACAACTGAAAATAGAGTGCTCAGTACATTGGTACCACCTTCTAAGGATTCTTTGGCTTTTCTAGTAACTGCTGTTTCCCATTCATTCATTTTTTTTTTAATCTCTATTTGCTTGATTTTGTTGGTGCTTGTATTGAAATTAATGTTCTCTACTGAATTCATTGAGCTATTGATGTTCTTATTTATTTTACTAGTTCTGTCTGTGAAGTTTCCTCTTGGTGCAAGCTGAAAGGGGGGTTGGTTAAACAGCTACCTTAATGGTGTTCATATGTTGATTCAATTTCTTAACTGCCTTAGAACTTATAGATGTTGACAATATGGATTGAAAAGAAAATTTGATTAGGTTTTTTTATTGGTTGTATGAACGTTCACGTTTTTTATTTAAAAATAAAGACAACAAAAGAACCCAAAGAAAGATCCGTTCTTTGGGTTCTTTGTCAATTACTGCAAATATTCTTATGACTTGATATAGAGAAAAGCCTTGAAATTATTCTTTGATCATGTTTCAGATTATTATGTCGAACCTCACTCATCCATCTAGCCTTAATGATGGGGTTGCTAATTCAAAAGAATAAAAAATTGGAAGTGTTCATTAATTCATGTCAAGAACAAGAAGCTCTTCTGTGCCTTTAATTTCTACCTTTTTCTTTTGTTTCCTTGTTATTTCTTTAATGAAGGTATGGTCATGTAGTCCCAGATTCAACTAACGCCAAAGTGGCAGTTTTCACCTTTATTTTTGGGTTAATTAATGTAGCTTTAAGTCATAAGATTAGGTTTGATATCTTTACTTAAAACCTTTCTGTTGAATGCATCTTGCGGATAAGCTTGGACCAACAATGGCTGTTCTGAGACAGGAAATTCATCAGAAACTAAATTCAATTGTGGAGGAATGCATTGATTGCATGAAGCAGATATATTATGTATTGGTGGCTCTATGTAGTCCACTTTTGATATGTAATTTTATATATTGTAATTTGTGTATTGTAATGTATATTGTATAAATACCAAATAATGAAATATGTAGTGATTGCATTATGTTTTTTTAGATGCATTTAGTTAAAAAGGTAATTAGTTTTTTATATGAAAGAATATGCTTTGTAACATTTTTTCTTGAAAAATTTACAATAGAATATAGGCTCTTAGATTTTTTTTTTTTTTTTTTTTTAAATGCTTCTTGAAAGAAACTAAAAAATATAGGTTTTTGTTATTAGAGAGAGAGAGAGAGAGAAAAAAAAAAAGTCTAACACGGGTACAGTCCGGAACCCGGATTCCGAGTTTCAAAAAATCCGGATTCACCAGGGTTCCGGCCCAAGTCGTAACCCGTGTACATTGGGCCGAAAATCAACCCGGATTTGAAATCCAGGTTTCGGGCCGGGAATACCTGGATACCCGGACCGAAACCCGGATGAACAGCCCTAGGTAGTTATGTGGTGGTATTTACCATCTCAAACATTTATTCAATTAACAAAAACAATCCTTAAAGTACTCTTTAGAGATAACATCTTTAAGAAAAAAAACTTTACCGTTATGTGAAGGTAACATAAGAAATACATTAAAAACATAAGACCTGATCTTAAAATGGTAGACGCATACTAAAGCTAACCCCGAGAAAAAAACACTTCTATTTTTTTCCTGAACTTTTCCTCTACAGTCATATGTGAGGCAGATAGACACTATGTAGAGCCATTTGTAGTGAAAAACCTTTACATTTACTCTGGAGATACATATTCTGCCCTTATAAAAGCTGATCAAGACCCTTCAAGAAATTATTGGATAACAAATGTGGTTAATTAGGCGCCTTGCTAAGACCTCCGCTGGCTTAGCCATTCTAAATAAATCAAATGTAGTTATTTATTATATGCCAGGAAAATAAATTGTAGTTATTATAATACAATAGAAAATACATATATTACACTTCATCTTTAGCCAAATAACCAATTACTAATTATACTGAAGTTGGATCTAATTAGCATATTATCATATCTCTTGGGGTCCTTCCCTTTGCATGTGCGTTCATTTCTTTTCTGATAAGAAAAGTTTGGTAGTAATTTTTTTTAAAAAAAGTTTACACGTGGGTTGACAATCCTTCTTCTCATTTTGCAAGGGCCAACTACATCTTTGTTAAACATAACTCCTTTAAGTACACTTGAATCTTCCAACTGACCACCAGGTACCTCTTCTCAACCTTAATGTACTTCTTAATATCCACTTCTCGCAAGCCTTGACCAAGATCAACACCAACTATTGTGTTGCATCTATAGCTAGATCCTGGAAGTGGATAAAAAAAATGGCATAACTTATAAATTTAAAAAAATATATATATCTATTAGTATAAATTTAAAAACTAATATAAATGTTATAATCCAGTTTCAGTATAATGTATTACCAAACATATGGAAGATTAATTAAGTATGGTAGTTAGTGAAAGTGAAATTTGTCTAAAATTCTGCATGTCATCTCCCTCCTTATTGAACCACAAGGCACCACACGATACTTACAGCAATTAAATCCCCGAATTGACCAGTAAATTTGGTGCCTATACAGCTCTTGAATTAGTTGGTAGCAATTGAATTAGTTGTATTATTTTTTATCCGATGCATGTATGTTTACTTCTGATCTTTAGTTATTTTGTTGTTTATCTCAGATCATTTGTTTCATGGTTGATCATTTTCATGCATTTATTTGTGATTTCATTAATTTGCTTATGTTAAGTTAAACTATTGATCTTTATTTGTTGCATTTATGTTCATTTTTTACTTTGTGACCATTTTTATTCTTTTAGAAAAATTAAAAATGGAAAATGCTAGACTAACACGTAGTAGAAGACGAACAATTATTAATGATAGGAGTAGAACAAGAATGCATCGTGATGATGAACAAAGTAGTGACAATATAAATGATGACATAGTTGGGCGATGCAGAAGACGAATGATAATAGATAATATAGGAAGTGGAGCAATGATGTGTATTGATGGTGAACGAAGCAAATATAGTACAACTACCGAACCACCAAGTAAATGGCTCAATTACATAATTGTTGTATAATAACACATTTTTTAATATAGGATTAATAGTAATGATTCTTTTTTATTTTTTTTTCTACGTTCTAGGAAAATCCATAGTGCCTTGGAGTTTTAGTCATCCATCTTATGAATGTGATTATTGTAGAGCAATGTTATGGTATGAAGAGAGAACTCAAAAATCAAGGATGCCCACTCAACCAAAATTTTCACTTTGTTGTATGGAGGGTCAGGTTATGTTACCTTTACTTCAGAAGTCACATTCTCTCTTAAAAGAACTGTTAAGTCTTATGAGTCGGCAACATTATAAAAGATTCAAGACATAAATACGAAATTATAATGCCATTTTTGCTATGATTTCAATGGGAGGAAATGTAGACAATAATATCAATGATGGAGGCGGTCCGTACATCTTTCGAATTAATGGTCCAAATCATCATAAAATTGGAACCCTACATCTAATAGATGGTTTCAATCCTCGATTTGTGCAATTATACTTCTATGACACTGAAAATGGGGTATAAAATCGAATGAGTGTACCTAAGAGAAGAAAAATCCAGAAAAAATATTAATTAAACAATCGTGTCTCATACTAATGGTATCAATTTTATAGTGTTTTAAATTGAACAACCATATATATATATATATATTACATTTTTAATATTATAAATTTTCCATGAAATATTTATTAACAAAGTCCACTTTTTATATATGCATACTCCATTTTATATATATATATTTAATATAAAGTTTAGTAATAGTTATGGTAGTGATGATGTATAATGAAATATTTAGTTATAAAACTTTATATAAATAATTGTCCACGCATTGCACGGGTTATAGACTCGTACATTTAATGCCCAAATCACCCCGCGTCACCTCTTCGTCATGCCACGTTAGTCCCTTTTTTTTTTTTTTGTTAATTGAAAGGAAAACACTAAGGCCACCGCTGTTGGCTCCCGTTGGCCCCCGGCCCAAATTTTTTTTTTAATTTTTTCTTTTTCTTAATGATTAAGAAATTTTTTTTAATATTATTATAATTTTTTTTATATTTTTTTAAAATGTTTAAAAGTATTAAAAAATGATTTAAAACAAAAAAACAAAAAAATCTTTTTGCCTAACGGTGCCTCCCAGCGGAAGCCACCAACGGTGCCTGTAGCACCATCCTAATTGAAATATGTGGTCTTTAATATCTAAAACAACTTATTAAATGTAATATAAAAGCTTGTTATGTGTTCAGTACTTTAGTACACATAAATAAACATAGACCAGAGAAAGAATCAGTAATTTAATAGGATATATATTAGATATAATATAAAACAACCCAAAAATAAGAATTATCTTAATTTATTATTCTGTGATTAGTAATTTAATACAACATAAAACAATTCACAAAGAATCAACATAAAACGTAGAATAAAATCAAATGAGTGTACCTAAGAGAAGAAAAACTCCGGAAAAAATATTAATTAAACAATCGTGTCTCATACTAATGATATCTATGTTATATTGTTTTAAATTGAACAACCATATATATATATATATATATACTAGTAAAGCAGCACGTGCGATGCACGTGTGCCCAGTCGATATTTTTCTTAAGTGTAATAATTTAAAAATTTTTCAATTTAGCTATAAATAGATAGAATTTTATCTATATTTTAACAATTTTCTTCCTCTTCATAATAAACATTATATATATTGTTTGCAAAATATTCATTGCTATAATACAGCACTCTAATAAACATAAATACAACTATACACGAGTACCATGTACTTATATATTACAATAGTCAAAAGTTTCAAAAGAAAAGTTTGAAAACTCATGTTGCTGTTCCTGGGACATTATTAACAGATAATACAGTAAGTTTGTTTTGACGTAACCTCCCAGATTCATTCATCTGCGCACCCAAGACTATGATCCACTCATTATTTTCAATGTTGTTTGCAATGTTTTCAATATAAGGCAGATGTTCCTGTAATAATGAAAAAACATATAAAAAGATAATGTATCAAAATTTTTAAACGTATTTAAATGTATAGATTTTACCTCGTCTGTACGGTCTATAAGATCAACAGCTGTGCATCCCAAAATTTCCTCTGCCAAAGATCCAAAAATAACAACGGGTGTCGATGTGGTATCATCATACACATCTAAATAAACTCGACACCTGACAGCAATAAATAAATTATCATTCGTTGATATCAGCAAATAAAATGTTCTAACTACCATGTAAAAATTTTTAATTTCAAAATATGAGGAAAATGTTTACCTTGCCCGTGCAATTGCTGCATTCTTGCAACTATAACATATGAAGTTTTCACCGAGGTCATAGCCAGTTGCCTTGTTACAATTCTCGCATGATACGTAGTGGAATGACTGGTGAAAATCAATCATTCTAAATTTGCCTCTAACCAAATATGTAGACTTCTGCATTAAGACAAAATAACTATGTGCACTAATCAACATCTAAACAATACCGTATAGAAGGATTCGAAATTCACCCTTATTACATAAATTAAATCCAACAAACAATCAACATTTCAAATTGAAGCATATGCACAGTTCTGAATCCACAGCACACAATTCACAAATTGCCATCCTCCATCTCCATTTCATTCCAACCAACCTCCAATCTCCATGTCCCAAAAACTTAGAATAAAATTAAACAATTCCAAAGAGTGAAAAAATGAATTGTATTCTTTAAAATAAGAAATTTGGCTTTAAAAAAAAAAACAGAGAAAAATATACCGCCATTGCTGGAGCAGATATCAGTTTTTTTGCGATTTCAGATACTTTTATGATTGGATCGGTAGAACTACTTGAAGCTGATCCAAAATTATTTCCAATGATTTCTTCCAGTAATTTATCATTTTGTGCTGCCCTGAAAATTTGAATTAGTAAATAAAGTTAAACATCAATAGAAACAAAGAAAGATTTACAATGAAAAAAATCACATTAAATTTATAGTGTATTTAAATAAGTTATTTACCATGTACGTAATGCAACAGAAGATGAAAGAAGGGGTTCAACAATAAAGACACTCATCGGTCTTGATGACAGCGATAGGCCTATATTATAAACATGAATAAATAAATATACAAGTATAAGATATACAATTAACAACAATGTTAATATTAACAGGAAGTACCATCATAAGAAGAAACTTTGATCCGTGTTCCTAAAATAATTGGCTTTGCCAGAATAAGGTCAGAAATTTCGCGGCATTCGTCATGAACAAAGCGATTCCACATTGTTAAACGCAGGAGTTTTAGACTATTAAAAATGATAAATGGTGTTAAATTCATCATAATAAAACAATTATAATATATTAATCTAAAAATTTTACCAATGTGAGACAATATACGTTCATACCCTGGATCAATCAAGTATATCTCTTGGATCAATGATTTTCCATGGTTCGTATTCACTTCATTTGGCGGGTTCATATGAATTGCAAGTGCCAAAATATCTAGTTTAGGAAAAAAGAAATTGTTACTTTGCAGTGAGAGGGAACTATATAAAAATATCGACATTTATATAGTAGTTACCTATTTCAGCATCTGTGTCTATGTGTACGCCAAGTTCATTCAAAGGAACAAGGTTATATTCTGGCGGTCTAAGTGCTGGCTCGTCTTCTTCGATCTCTTCAACAATGGTCTTGGAGTTTATTGTCCATTGAAACTGATATGGTCCTCTTTGATGCCTTGGATCCATTGTTCTTACCAAAGCATTTGCGATATAGTATGATTGGTAGATATACAGTGTATCATTACGTAGATCGATGTCTTTCCCAAAGATCACTGCCTGCACGCGATTTCCCTGTAAGAAGACAATGAATAAATTTAATTGTTTAATTTTGAACCATACACAAAATAATGATAAGTAATGAAGAGTAATATTTTAATACCTCAGAATCTAAAAGTATCAAATTTTGGTATTTTGTTGCTGAATTTTGCGCCGTACGTTTTGGTGACTTTTCTGTGACGATCATTTTGATCTTCTAATTTCTTGTGGCTGGAGTAATGTCCCTAACAGATGTATACACGGTCCGCATGTTCACTGTAATTAAAAATTAGATGAGAAACAAATGTGAATATATAACAAAAAAATTTATAGAATTATAAAATGAAAAAAAAAACAGTATATGAATAATAATAACATAAAAGAATTGGAACACTCACATGATATTACAAAAGACATCAAAATAATTGGAACACTTGCATGATATTATAATGAATTTGTTAATCTTAAAAAATTTCTATATACAATGTTTTTTGTATAATTTGTTTCATAAACAGCACTTGTTGTTGGTCTTATGAGCATTTTGACCGAATCAGCAGTCTTAGCTCTTGAAAGTGCAACATATAACTGTCCATGAGAAAAGACAGGTTCTGGTAAGTATATTCCGACAGAATTTAACGTTTGTCCTTGCGATTTATTTACTGTCATTGCAAAACTTAACCTAACAGGAAATTGTGTCCTCTTAAATGGGAAGCCGTTATTTTCAGTTGTTTCTGGTAAAAATGCAATTCTAGGTATAAAAACTCTTTTACCACTGTGGTGACCAGATGAAATTCGTGCATCGATCAAATTACGACTAAAATTGCAACAAGTTAATCGTGTTCCATTGCAAAGACCTTCTGAAGGATTAATATTTCTAACTAACATAATAGGACAATTTCTTTTAAGTAACAATTCATGTGGTGGCAATCCGTTCGGTGTCAATGTATTTAAAAAATCTTCCATAATACCTTGTTCAGATACATCAATTGTTTCATCAAAGCTATAATATCGTACAACGTCGCCAGGGAATTTGTTAATGAGAATAGTATTTATTTCATCAACTGACCGATTTTTTGGAGTTAATACAGCTCGATTTGACATTTCTATTAAATTATCTGGATAGTTAGAAATATTTCCAAAAACAGCATCTAATAAAGAATTTAGAGAGTCAAGATCATTGGTATAGGGAATGGTCATTTCTTTGGGAATTTCGATATTTTCGTCAATAGTTATGGGTGCGTTACCATTGCCAACTTCAATTAAATAATGCGAGAAATCTGGATCTAATCTGGCTCTCATATTTTTTGTTAATTTTATTTTTTTAAAAATAGACCATAAATAAGAAGAAGCTAAGCTTGAATCAATCTGTTGTTCTTTTGTGCTATTACGAATCATAGGTAATACTTGTCGAAAGTCTCCACCAAAAACAATAACTTTCCCACCAAAAGGGAGATCTGTATCATTAATATCTTGCAACATTTTATCTAATGCTTCTATTGAATGTTTTGTAGACATGGGTGCTTCATCCCATATAATTAATTTTGCAAGTCGTAATAATTTAGCAAGATTTCCTTGTTTACTCACATTACATGTGCTGCTTTTATTTGCATTTAATGGAATCTTAAATCTTGAATGTGCTGTTCGTCCTCCAGGTAAGATGGAGGCAGCAACACCGGATGACGCAGTTGCAAGTGCTATCATATTTTTCAATCTAATTTCTGCTAGAAGTGCTCTGTATAGAAAAGTTTTACCGGTACCAGCAGGGCCATCAATGAAAAAAGCACCAGCTTTATTTGATACTAATGTATGCAATATCAAATCATACGCATTTTTTTGTTCAGAATTTAGGACTTGTGATGCAAGTAGATCTTCAGTTGGAATTGTGACTACTCGTTCGTCGTCAATTTCTCTATTTGTAAACTCATCTTGACTGTAAAATATATCGGCAGGAACAAAACGATACATATTTATATCTTTTCCCATAGATTATAGTGTGGAAGCAATATCTTGTAGAACCATCTTCCTAACAACTGTTGACGACACGTTTCTTATAAGAAAATCTGTAGACATTTCTTTTTCAAATCGTTCCCAAAGTTCTTTTGGGTTCGTAGGATTGCAATACACCAAAATTGTTGAGAAAAGGTGTCTTAAACTACTTGGTATCTGATATAGACAAGCTTATTCTAAACAATCTTCTAAGCTACTATCTTTGTTTAACAAACCATGAGAAGTAGCTGCTTCACGATACGTTGGTAGTACAACACCATTAACTGTTCTTAATTTCTCAAATGACGTTGCTCCTCTGATATGATTCAATAACATCCGTAGATAATATCTTTTACCTTCAAATGGATTGGCTGTAACAATTCGGCCTATAACAGTTTTTTTTTCCTTGGAGTCCAAATTCTACATTGTGAATCCCAAACAAATTTTTCAGGAAATTCTCTATACAACAATTTTCGTGCATTCTCGTCAATTTGGTTTTTATAAAAGAATTCTGTCAACATCGATTTTTTGGATGTATACGAGTTTAGCACATTGTTTAGATCTTCGTGTGCACGAAAAGACACCAAATGTTGATCTTCTAGGTGTAGGTGCAAACTATAAACTGATGGATACATTTCGTTAAGCGTGAAACCGTATATTCTTCACATTGCTTCAGGTGGAGTAATCCATCTTCCCGATTGAAATTGTTCGATTTCGTCAATTTGTTGATTATTTTCTTTGCTAATAATATTGAAAGCAACACGATCATGTCCTTTATAAATATACTTGTATAAATATTTAACAGCTTTAACTGTACAACAAATCTCAACGTTAATATGACAATTATATTTGGAAACAAGATACGGATTGTATGGAACAACCCACCGATTGTCTAAATCTTTTCCTCTAATTCTAGCAATGACTCCATTGTTAGAACGTTTGTATGACGGGAAACAATCAGTTCCAACAATTGTGTTAGCTGTAAATTCTTTGGGGTATCGATTCTTACAGATGCCATCTTTGTCCATACATATATTGGCTGGATTTAATATTCCGCAAGGACCATGCATCATGTGTCTAAGGACGACTTTATATAAATGTAAATTTCTCGTTTTGTTAGGTATTTCTGCTGAAACAATTTCGTCAAAAGTTTCAGGTGCATAAATTCTCCAGTCTTTCTGAAGTATAATTAAGAAATGAACATGTGGTAGACCTCTTTTTTTATATTCGATGGTATAAACATATGCTGCAACCTTACCAAAAAATTCTCGTTTAAACAGATCAATCTTCAATTCTTCTAATTTTGCTCTAAAGATTCTTGCAATTAAATCAGGGCGGTTCTGAACTTCTTCATGTGGATTTAGTTGTTCTAAGATTTCTTCCCAATTTGGATTACATGTCATGGTTAGAAATATATCAGGTTTGCCAAAACGTTGAACTAATGTCATTGCTTCCATATATCTCTTCCGCATATCTCTTGGACCTCCAATAAAAGATGAAGGTAGAATAATCCGTTTTCCAATATTGGATGCGCAAGTTTCTCCAACTGAAAGACTATCTACAATACCTTGATACACATCTGATCTAATCTCATGTTGTTTCGAGCGAAAATAATCTAGTCTTGACGTTTCAATTTTAATGTACATATCGACAACAAATTGTTACAGCAAACGACCAGATAGTAACAAAATCGACATGTACATATCTCTTATTTGTAATTTGAAACAATAATATTCACGACATGAAACCGTTGGTACTTTCTTCTTATTCTTCAAAATTGAAAATATGATAAAATATAGTTTAGAAAATTTAGATGAAACTAAAATACATAATTAAATTTACATAAATTTTTTATTACCTTGGCCTTCTTTTCGAAGAAATTCTTCCACGCTATTTGAATGTTCAATAAAGTGTGATTCTAATGCCTGGGCATTTAACGATATCGTTCCTCTTTCTACTTTTTTGATTCCCTGGTGCCAACCCGAGTCACCGAAAGGAAACAATAATGGGTATTGTAATGGATCATAACATCCAAAATAATACTGAACAATATGACTGCCTCCTGCTTTGTTAAAAACAATAATGTCTCGACCTTTTTGTTCTATACAGTTGTCAGTTTCTGTCCATATAGCTGCTACTTGCGATACCGACGGAGCATTGTAAACACGTTGGTCTAAATCAATATCTGATCTTATACGAATTGTATGATTTTCAAGACTTGAAATGTTGTTGAGGGTTCTAAAGAAGCGACAGTATGGATTAACCTCAAGTATATCCATTAATCGAGCAATGATAGAAGGATCTAATCTTTCTGCGTCATGAATACGATTTTCTAACTCGTGCTCCGTATCGAAGAAACTAAATATGAAGGATGCCCATCTTCAGGAACTAAATCCTCAATATAATGATACATCTGTCCCTGAACTCTAAACGTGTAGATTCCTCTATTTCGTCTGCATAATTCTTTATCAAATATAACTCCAAATGATGTGAAAGCGAATTTATTATTGTACGTGCGTGCATATGTACAAAACTTTTTAGACTCGACTGAATTAGAAGTGAATAATTGATAAAGCTCATCTGAAAATTGATTACGGCTCAACGTTATTGTCCCATCAGCGCAACAAAAGCCGTTTGGTTCATGGTAAAATTTTCTTGCTCCACAATATTGGCACGAAAGCACAAAGGGTAAGTGGTTTGCCTCCAAAATGTCAGTTTGTAATATTCGTCTCAAAGAAGTACCAACTGATGAAGTTTTCTGAACACTGCCAGAGTTGCAAGTTTCTATTCTAGATAGAGTAGATGTGGTCCCATGTATAATGTTACCAGAAGTGTTAATATTTGACGAAGATTCGATTTCTCTTGTACAAATAATTTCATCATCATTTGAATTATAAGATACATTACGTTGAAATCTTGTTTCTGTTTGTTTTTTCTTACTTCTGCATTCTTTTAGTTCAGCATACCTCTGCCGCTTTTTTTGACGTAGTTCTTCTTTCTTCTCCTCTGATTGAGCAGCGTACCAATTTTTTTTTCCAACACCATTTCCAGATTCTTCAAAATTTATTTTTAAAGAATTTTAGATACAAATTAGTGAAGATACAATTTATGAAATTTTAATGTTCTATGTAATAAGATCGGCTTACCAGTTAGCATTCTTCGAACGAATCACAAATTTTGTAGGAATTTGACAGACTAAGAAGACATAAATAACAACTTGTCAAACACGCAGACATACAAAACAGAGAAACGAATATCCAAAGAAAGAAAAAAAAAAAAAAAAAAAAAAAACAAGCTTGCAATTATGTATCTCTAAAGCATAAAGAAATATTATATATAAATAATAGCATATGATTAACATTCATATCAAACCAAATATTAAATAACAATCTTATTGATTTGTAAAATAACATAGACAAATGAATTCATAAAATAATACAAAATAAATAGAGGAACATTTATTTTATTTATATGGATAATAACAAAACATACCTGGAGATAGAGGACAAATGAAAGATCAGTGAAAAATGAGGAGATCACGACCCAGCAAATCGAGGAGCACAAAGACAACGACACATGTAACAACTTTGCTGTAAATGAATATATTATAAAACATCACACAACCACTCTGATAATATATTATTATTTATTAAATAAGACTATATTAACATATCAAAAATTAATCTGTTAATAACGTTAATATAATTTAATTTGTTAACACTTATTTATTAAAATTTTAATAAGATTTTTCATATTATGAATCTTTCAATTGGAGGAAATTGCTACTAGATACTTTTTTTTTAGCATATCTTTCTCTCTGTTTTCTACGAAGTTCTTCCTTTTTCTCTTCTGGTAAATCTTTATACGGGATATTCTCCGCTCGTTGTTTTCTTTGATCTTCAAAAAATAGTCTCCAAACTTAACTTTTACAAAATTAATATTACTATTTCAAAAAAAATGCTACATAACTTATTAACACAATCTTACCACTTCTCATTATGTTAACGAAGCAAATGATTCTTCTAAAAGTTGGATACTGTTCAACACAACCAAAACTAAATGAATAAATAATAATTGCTTAATGCGAAATCCATATCTCCATGATGCATTTTAAATGTTATAAACAATTTCGTTGATTCATATGTTGAAAAATACATACAACCAAATTATTTATATTTTAAATCAACAAGGAAATGAAGATAAGAAAATAACACATGGAATAAAAAAATATCATGAAAATGGAACTTATAAAAAGCATAGATCGATATCACATATCAAAATTCTCGAATAAAATATTTTTCAAAATTAATTTGCCATTCAAAGCAAGGATCCACAAAAAAATTATAAGTAGATACCAGCAAAAAAAGATATATAATATATATATATATAAAAGCACTTACAGGTCTTGAAATGAACAATAGAGAGTCTTTTATATATTTAGATCTCTTGATGAGGACAATTCATGTTTAGACACAAAAGGCATTATAAGTTTTAATTGTATTATATATATATATATATATATATATATACACAGGCAGATTATGTGTAGGCAGATTTTCCTTACCATGAAGAAAGAAATAAAACTAAGGAAAAATAGATGAACATTTATTTATATGGATAATAACAAAACATACCTGGAGATAGAGGACAAATGAAAGATCAGTGGAAAATGAGGAGATCACGACCCAGCAAATCGAGGAGCACAAAGACAACGACACATGCAACAACTTTGCTGTAAATGAATATATTATAAAACATCACACAACCACTCTGATAATATATTATTATTTATTAAATAAGACTATATTAACATATCAAAAATTAATCTGTTAATAACGTTAATATAATTTAATTTGTTAACACTTATTTATTAAAATTTTAATAAGATTTTTCATATTATGAATCTTTCAATTGGAGGGAATTGCTGCTAGATGCTTTTTTTTTAGCATATCTTTCTCTCTATTTTCTACGGAATTCTTCCTTTTTTCTCTTCTGGTAAATCTTTATACGGGATATTCTCCGCTCGTTGTTTTCTTTGATCTTCAAAAAATAGTCTCCAAACTTAACTTTTACAAAATTAATATTACTATTTCAAAAAAAATGCTACATAACTTATTAACACAATCTTACCACTTCTCATTATGTTAACGAAGCAAATGATTCTTCTAAAAGTTGGATACTGTTCAACACAACCAAAACTAAATGAATAAATAATAATTGCTTAATGCGAAATCCATATCTCCATGATGCATTTTAAATGCTATAAACAATTTCGTTGATTCATATGTTGAAAAATACATACAACCAAATTATTTATATTTTAAATCAACAAGGAAATGAAGATAAGAAAATAACACATGGAATAAAAAAATATCATGAAAATGGAACTTATAAAAAGCATAGATCGATATCACATATTAAAATTCTTGAATAAAATATTTTTCAAAATTAATTTGCCATTCAAAGCAAGGATCCACAAAAAAATTATAAGTAGATACCAGCAAAAAGAGATATATAATATATATATATATATATAAAAGCACTTACAGGTCTTGAAATGAACAATAGAGAGTCTTTTATATATTTAGATCTCTTGATGAGGACAATCTGTTTAGACACAAAAGGCATTATAAGTTTTAATTGTATTATATATATATATATACACAGGCAGATTATGTGTAGGCAGATTTTCCTTACCATGAAGAAAGAAATAAAACTAAGGAAATACGTAGCTTCTGAAACAAAAACCGAATCAGCTATACGAGACGAAGTGAACACAAATGAGCCATAAAGACCGTTTTAAAGTGTCTATTGTCCTCAATCATCCAGACATCCTATCACGCTGCAAAACTACTGCTGCAACCAAATCTTTTTGCGGATTCATGATGATTTATAATCTATTACTGTATACCTTTAGTCATATTTGTATGATGTCTGCCCAATTACTTGACACCATTGTTTTCATTACAGAAGACAAAATTTAGTGAAAGATGGCTCGTGCATGGTCTATTATTAGCGCGCATGCATTTTTTCTTGTGTTTGTTATTTTTTTAAAGTGCAATATGATTCTTGAAAGCAAATAAAATCATATAAAATGTGAAAAATTTTCAAGTGTTGGAAATTTGAAATTGTCCATATCCTAAAAGACTACCGCTTACCATCTCAGAAAAGAATCAAGTAGTCTTGCTCATATTAGACATTTGAAAGTTCAATTATAGGTTTTGCGTCTAATAAGGTTTTGAATTAAAAAAGTTGCGATATATTACCCAAAGGTTTATTTTTCTTCAATTGTTTTTGGCGTGTGTTACCCACCATGATGACAAAAGGGATCCTTTAAAAGCTTGCTATTGACATGTTACCTAACGTCTCTTAATTCATACATAGCTCTATTATTGTTTTTTTTTTTAAATCCTACTTTAGTAGGTTTAGAGACTATAATTTGAAAGAAAGAGATTAAGCTTAATCCATTGTTTAATTAACAACATGTCATATCCCCAATCCAATCTCTTTCTTTCGAGAAGACTTTTTCTCTCGGCCTCCACGATTAGCATGAGATTTGAGACTTTATCAAAAGTTTTTTATTTTTTATTTTTCAGTAGTGCAGTCAAATTCTGCTTGGAATTTCCTGCTCAACTTCACATTCCACGACACATGTTTGACGACTATGAAGTACTTGCACATTGCTTTAACTTAAACAGTGATCTGTACCTTTTATGTCTGAGAAGAAATTATGTCGCTCAGTGTTTATTGTTGAGCATGCCGCCCTTAGTTTTTTTTCTTTTTTTTATATAATTTTTTAATATATTTAATCATTTTTAAAAAATAAAAAAAATCTACCAATATATTTAAAATTATTTTCTTAATTATTAAATAAAAAAATTAAAAAAAAAATTGTGACTAATGACCACTTTGAAAAGGCAAATAGAGAAGATATACAAACATTTTCTAATAATAACTTTAGTATAAAATAATAAGATAATGATAGATTTACTCATTGTACAAATTGTGATTTTCATCCAGAGGTTTCTCGGTCGTCCAAGAGTCATGCGGGAAGAAGCGTCGAAGTCCTCAAGTCCTCTTTCTTCCTCCTCCTTATTTTCCTTTTTTCTCAACTTTACACTTTTATCCTTCTTGTCACTTACCGCGTGATTGTTAAGGTTCTTTTTCTTTTTCTTTTTCTTTTTTTTCACAAAAGAACTTTATGAAAAATGAGTTAAATTTTACATTTCACATTTATATAATCCAAGACCAATACTATAAAGCAGGCATTTGCTTTTGAAAAAACTTTAGAAACACAAAACCCGACACAAGCTAATGTACTTAAACAAGTGCAAAACTAATCACCCAGTATAATAAATAAAATTCTTGATTTTTAATATATTTGTTGAGTCTTTTCAAGGTTGAGATCAATTTAAGGAAAATATGCACAATCATTTCAAACTATAACAGTATCTGTTGCAATCATCTCCTAAACTATCAAAAACTTGTAATGGACTCCCTTCTCCCTTTAAAATAGTCCAAATTAGCCCTAACAATTTAAAAATATATATAATAATATAAAATAATAAAAAAAAGTAAGGAACCCACAAGAAGGAAGATATGTTTGCTTTGAATACGGAGGACAAGCTGGGACCAACATTGAATAAGGACTTGTCATCTACTTTCCAATGACAATTCGAATCCACACATCTAATATCAGTTATCCAGTGTACTATCACTATTGATAAAAAAATTTTTAATATACGTAATCCCTGACATCACTTCGGTGGAAAAAATCATTTAGCTCGATTTTTTTTCATCCATGTAATTTGGCACCCTTGAGCTTCCTTTTATTGTTGCATGTGAGACTAAAGTGAAGTTTATTGTTTCATCTGCTAAAATGAAGTTTTTGCTATTCTGGAAACACTAAAACATATCAATAATTTGTAGAAGCAGATAATAGCACAAATTGATTAGGAAATGTGTTGATTACATATAACATAGCAAATTACTTCATTTTAGTACACTGCAGGTAGAATTCCATGCATATTATGCAGTAGTCATCAGTTCATCTTCAATTATGTTATTACTACAATAAATGGCAAAAGTTCAAAATGTCCTAAAATAAAGAACAAAAGAAATAAGTACATCTCATTTAGTATACTGAAGCAACTGAGGTTATTCATGTGAATCAACCTATTTAGAAGGAGACCAGCAACACTGTCATGATTGTTGATATCTTGATCCACTGGAATTTTTTCAAATAACAAGCAAAGATTTTACAAGTGAATTGTAACTAAAAAATTTGTAAAATGACAAGCTTCAATTGGGATTTAGAGAACATTCATGGAGGAGATGAATGAAATTATTAGATCTAAAATATCATCTCTTAAATATAATTAGTATTTCAGATTCATATTACGGTTTTATAAGAAATTGTGCATTATTAAAGGAGAAATAAAATAGAACACATAAAAGATCTAACAGAAGATAGAAACACAAATATGAATATTTGTTAAGTATTATTTTATTATCACAAAGCAAAATTACAGAAATTTGAGGCTTTTTGCCTCAATCTTTAAACGCTCTTGCTCTTCAAAAATCTGCATGTCTTTCCTATTTAAAAGAGTAGCCACTCGAAAAGAAGAGTTAAGCAAAGATTTTAAATCTCTGTTCTCTCGCTTTAGTGCTTCCATCTTCATGTTGGACTCCATAAGAAGCCGCTGAAGGATAAAAATATTCTCGTGAAGTTTGTCAACCCCACCAGTCCTAGATTGTAGTCGCTGAGAATATGCGACAAGGGTTGATGAGTATCGGGTACCGAGACTCACAAGGTCGTAGATAATTTCATTATCTGACTTATTAGTCAGATCATCATTGGATTGCATTATAGTACCTATGGAAGAAGTAGAAACAACTGGTGAACGAGGTGCAGAATACCTTATATATTGGTAATGAGAAGATTGTTGAGCCATTGCAAAATGAGAAAGCAGAAAGAGATTACAGAGTAAGAATGCAGACTAAATTTAGAAAAGTGAAGAAGATGAGATGCGAAAGAAGATGAGCTGAATAATTCTTTTATAGAGAAAATTATGACAGAATATCACTCTATTGCTTCATAACATCTTTCGTGAAGCATCTCTCTACAAGAGACGAGATGTAGCATCATAGCTGCGGCGCCTGACAGATACAGAAGAGCGATGTAGTATCATAGCTGCGGCGCCTGACAGCTACAGAAGACCTGTAAAAATCTTACGGATCAGAGTTGTCTGGTCTAAAATAGAGGGTCACCGTTTTTGTTGAGAGAGAGAGAGAGAGAGAGATTAACAGCTTAATTTTGATGAATTCTTTACTGAGTATGTTATTTAGAAGAACACTTCAAGTATATCATTTATGTTTTTCTAAAACAATTGAGAGTTTACCACTGAAACCGAAGATGTTAGACATGGGTACAGCTGAAAAAATCATGGGACGTCGAATCCGCACCGTTTTCTATCAGAAAACCCTCCAAACAGAGCAAAAAAGAGAAAACCAAAGAAGACAACGGCCAAAATCTCTTCGTACAGAGCTTTATTAACAAAAACTGAAACCCACATGCAAATTCTATGAGATAGGGCAAAACAAAGTAGAGAAAATAAGTGAGAGAAAAGAGAAGGTGAGGAGCGAAATGATAGGAGTCGGGGTGGGTCAATGGAGAACAGTTTTATTTCGTGAGAGGAATGTGGGAGGTTTGTGTACGTGACAATACACACAAGGAAAACCCACATGCAATGTGGCTATCAATTCTTTTTGTTTTATTTATTTATTTAATAATTGAGAAAATATTTTTAAATAATATTATAATATTTTTAAAATATTTAAAGATATAAAAAAAGATATGAAGAAAAAAAAAACCTATTTGATAGCTACAGTGACTTTTGTATGTGGCGGTAGCAGATCTAATTTATAATAAAGTTTTGCTACATACAAGTACAGTTACGTACTAATCTATACATCAATACTGATTTATTCATACTTAAAATTTAAATTAATATTATTTTTAATCAAATTTATTTTTTGACCAGTCACATTATATTGATATACAGATTAGTACATAATTGTACTTGTAACTATATTTTTCTTTTATAATATTCTTTAAATAAAAGTATGAGAAATGCTGCTGTTAGCCTGTTCCAAATTTTTTTTAAAATTTTTTTTTATTTAATAATTAAGAATTTTTTTAATAATATTATGAATTGTTTTAAAAGTATTAAAAAGGTAACCAAAAAAAAAATAAAAAAAAATAAAACACCGGCTGAATCGATCCATGTGTAAGTGTAAAGCCCCCAAAAAGTATCGATAGACATAATGATTCATGACTGCTTTCTCTCATTCCAAAAGTAAGCAAATTAAACGCAATTCCCGGCGAAGGTACGCGCTATTCAAGTCAAGCACCTAACAATGATTAACTGGTGAAAAAAAAAATTAAAAAAAAAAAAACAGAAAACATATAAACCGGGTTGTTGTAATATTTTTTAGAAAATGCTAGTCATTTAACAGGGGTTTGAGATTTTTTTATTATTTAATGATTAATAAAATATTTTTTAATAATATTTTAATTTTTAAAAAATATTTAAAAAGTTAAAAAATATATGTTAAAAAACAAACAAGCAAAAAAAAATTAAATAAATAAAATGGACGAACGAGAGCTCTAGCAAAAACTCTCAATAGCTGTCCATTTTATTTTATTTTATTTTCTAATAGAATAAAAGACAGGAGACATGAAATTAATTGGCGAAATTGGCGCAATATCCGTGCATGCACGGCGTGGAAAATTATATAATTAGCGTAGATGTAGGCAGCTGCAGCTTATTATAATTAGTACTAATTAATTAATTAATACTGCAACAACATTAATGCCGCAGCCACATGGGCAGTTGCGTTTTCAAATCATAATTAGTGTGACTCTTTAAAAAACATGACATGCAGCTGTGATCATGCTCGCTCTAAAAAATATTCACTAAATCTGTTCTCTAACAGTAATAATGTTCTCTCCAATTTTTAAGAAATAAGATATCTTAATTAAATTATCTAAAAAATAAAATAAAAAATCTGTCATCTTTTTACAAATTACAATTTCATGCATTACAATATTAATTCATAAATGGAGTCACTCTTATGTCATGCTTTCATAAATAAAAAATTGAAGGGGTAAGGGGGCGGCGGGGGTGAGGATGATTAAGAGTGATGTAGTAATAGTAGTGAATACTGCATGCTATTTTGTATTGTGGCTTGCTGCACATCCACGAAATTGTCAGCATGTATGCAATTTGGTAAGTAATTGTCCTGTTTTGCAATAAAATAATACAAGTTAATCAAAAGAATCTCCAAAGTGTTGTACCAAGATGTCACTTCATGAGCATTGCCTAAACCCTCTTTGCAGTCTTCTCTCTGAAGCTCTCTAGGGCCCCTTAGAGAACAAAGAGGAGAAGTGTTCAGTCTTGTTACAGGCGAGAGAATGGAAGAGCTTGAAGATAGGTGGGGTCACCTTAAGCTTACAGAGGAGGAGGAAGAAGTGATAGTTAACCCTCCGGGGTCCGACGACGAAGTGATCAGGAAAGGGGGCTTAAGTCTTATAGGAAGAATATGTTGTGATCGGACAATAGGAAAGGAGATTGTCTCCAGAACCATGGAGAAAATATGGCGAATAAGCAAACGCGCGATCTTCCAGCCGGTGGAACGTAATGTATTCATAATCACTTTCGCAAACCATGCGGATAAGAACCGTATCATAGAAGGCAAACCATGGTTGTTTGACAACATGCTTTTTGTTCTGCAACCCTATGAAGGAACGATGCAACCGGGCTTGTTGCTGTTTCAGTCCGAGATGTTCTGGGTCCGCATGCATAATATGCCATTCGGCACAATGACGAAAGCTTGGGGTACACAGATAGGGGCATCACTTGGAAGGGTTATGTACGTCGACACGGAGGAAGACGGGGTCGGATGGGGCAACTTTTTAAGGGTTCGAGTGGAAATCAATCTGCAAAAAGCTCTTGCAAGGGGGAGATTCATTGAAGTAAACGGAACTAAAGTCTGGATCCCCTTCACCTACGAAAAACTTCCCCATTTCTGTGTCTCGTGCGGTTGGTTATTACACGGAAACCAGGGGTGTACAAAGGAACCGAGCAAGACAAACCTGAAAAACTCGGCGATGGCTCAGTTCGGTCCATGGCTACGGGCGGATGAACCACTAAGGAGAAAACCAGTGTTCCAGGCCAAGCAGGGGAGAGTGGAAACAGGGGAAGAGTCCGAAAGCAGTTTCGAACGGAGCAACCTCTGCAAGAACCCTGTACAACGGGATGGTGCAAACAGTGGTTCAAAAAAATCCTATGGACAGAGTGAGACTAGACCAACGTCTACATCGGTACGGCAAGGGGCTACTGAGACAGGTGAAAAGAAGAAACTGGCACACGGTGAGGGAGACGTGATAGAGGGGGTCGATTCTCTTCCCGCCAACCCAGGTCAACCGAATCCGAGCCTCTTGAATTCGCCAGTTCGTGAATGGGCCTCAACTGGGCCCAAGCCCGTGGACCGCCCAGGAAACTACTTACATGTGGCCCCTAAAACTCACAGCTCAACTCGGCCACTTCCAAATTCGGAACAAATTGAAGGAAATATCAGATCAGATTCTCCTATACGGGCGACTGAATCTCAGACCGGGAAGGGGGCATGCGAAGCAAGAGCAGAGTTGCAGAAACCTAAGGAGCAATCCGAAAATGAAGGACGCTGGAAACGACGAGCACGTGTAACAGGTACTCTTCCCTTACCCTCCTTGTTACCTTCGGGTTCTAAGAGGAAGTCTACTCCTCTGGTTGAGAACGGGACCCAGGGAGGGGGGACAAAGAGACCGAAGAGGTCTTCTCCTCTCACTGATGTTTTACTTAAAAACCTGGCGGTGGCTGCTAGTCAGTCCCGCCGCTCACCATGAAGCTCCTCAGCTGGAACTGTCGGGGGCTTGGGAACCCCCGAACAGTTCAAACCCTTGGTTTCTTAATCAAGGAAAAAGGACCCGATTTAATTTTCCTTATAGAAACAAAGCTTGCGGGATCTAGAGCTAGAAACATTGCTTGTAGATTTAAATATGATTGCTGTGTTGTGGTGGATGTAATGGGAAGGAGTGGTGGATTAATGCTCATGTGGAAGAATGATGTGGAATATGAACTGGTAAATTACTCCAATCGGCATATCAATGGTTTGGTCCATAGTGAAGAAACAAATTCAAAGTGGTTGCTGACCTGTTTTTATGGGGATCCGGTGACTAGTTGTAGGAGGGCATCGTGGCAAATGTTAAAGTCTTTCAAACCGGCTTCTCGGGGGTGGTGTGTCATCGGAGACTTTAATGAAATTCTGACTATGGGTGACAAAGTGGGAGGTAGAGATAGGGGAGAGGCCCAGATGCGTATGTTTAGGGAAGTGGTTGAAGATGGGCAGCTTTATGACCTTGGCTGGAAGGGCTTAAAGTACACATGGTGTAATCGTCACGAAGACTCTTCTTTTACTAAAGAGAGAATCGACAGAGCTTTTGCTAATAGAGTATGGAAATTAGTTTATTCAGAGTCATATGTGGATGTTCTCCCAGCGACATGCTCTGACCACTGCCCTTTACTACTCTCCTTTCATTATAATAGGGCAAGGGAGGGTTGGTTCCTTCTCAGTTCAAGTATGATGTAAGCTGGAGCAAGGAGGAGGGTTGCAAGGAGTTAGTAGCAGCTCAATGGCAGAAAGTGACGGGGGAAAGGGGTAAAATCCAGAATGCTCAACACAAATTAGAGGACTGCAGCCTGAAATTGAAACAGTGGAGTAAAAGCCTAGTCTACCACAGAAACCAGGATATACGTGCTAAAATGGAGGAAATCTAAAGAAACCAACAAGACGAGAACCCTAACAATATGAGGCAGCTCAAAACCCTCCAAGCATCTCTAAATTCTCTTTTGGAACGGGAGGATCTTCGGTTGAAGCAGCGGGCAAAAATTCACTGGTTAACACAAGGTGATAGAAATTCCAAATTCTACCATGCATGTGTAAACCAAAGGAGGAAGAAAAATAAGATAAAATCAATAGAGGATGAGGATGGTAGGGTGATTACGGGAAGAGAGAACTTAGCAAGCGGCTTCGGTAGATATTTTCTGCAGGTCTTCACAAGCTCTTCACCTGACCACAGCTGTATTGAAAGTAGTTTAAGGGGGATCCAGCCGAGAATTTCATCTGATTTGCAGACAAAATTAGACCTACCTTTCCATAGAGAAGAGGTAACAAGGGCCCTAAAACATATGTCGCCCTTCAAATCCCCCGGGCCAGATGGGTTCAGCGCTGGTTTTTACAAAGACCATTGGGATATTGTGGGAGATGATATAACTGCAGCTGTTTTGGACTATCTAAACACTGGAAATATGGCTCAGGGTCTCAACCATACCCTTATTGCCTTGATTCCGAAAGTTAAGAACCCCTCTGCCATGCTTCATTTTAGGCCTATCAGCTTATGTAACGTTCTCTACAAATTAATTTCCAAGGTACTAGCAAATAGAATCAAAGGAGTGCTGTCAAATGTCATATCTTGGAACCAAAGCGCTTTTATCTCTGATAGACTGATTTCTGACAATGTCATGGTAGCTTATGAGTTACTACATTCTATGAGCTCAAGACACAAAGGTAAAATGGGTAGTATGGCCATTAAACTAGATATGTCTAAAGCATACGATAGGGTAGAATGGGACTATTTGGAAGCTGTACTTCTACGGCTAGGATTCACAAAACATTGGACCAGCCTACTAATGGGGTGTGTTAAATCAGTGAGCTACTCAGTGTTAGTCAATGGGATCCCCGGTGAGACCTTTACCCCTACAAGAGGATTAAGGCAAGGAGACCCTCTTTCTCCGTATCTATTTATTATGTGTGCTGAAGGCTTAACTTCGCTTCTTCAAACAGCGGCGCATAATGGCAGCATACAAGGAGTTTCGGCCTCTAAAGGGGGCCTAAAAATAAATCACCTCCTCTTCGCCGACGACTGTGTCATCTTCAGTAGAGCAAAAATGGAGGAATGGACTAGAGTTATGCACCTTCTAGCAACCTATGAAAGAGCATCGGGCCAAGTCCTCAACAAACAGAAAACCTCTCTCTTTTTCAGCTCCAATACCAAAGAAGAGTCAAAAGCGTTTATCCTCCAAGGAGCTGCAGGTATCTCTTGTGATGACTACAATAAATACTTGGGGCTTCCTACCTTAGTCGGGAGAACAAAATACAACACTTTTCGTGGTCTAAAAGAAAAAATCTGGAAGCGGATGAATAGCTGGAAAAATACCTTCCTCTCAACAGCTGGGAAAGAAATCCTAATCAAAAGTGTTCTACAAGCCATACCGACGTACACCATGAGTATTTTCAAACTCCCGGTAAGATTGGTAAGAGAAATAGAAAGGATGTTTTCAAATTTCTGGTGGAACCACAAGAAGGAAGGGAAAGGTATTCATTGGCGAAAATGGGAGAAGATGGGGAAATCAAAACAAGAAGGCAGACTGGGTTTTCGAGACATGCAGTGTTTCAACCGAGCGTTATTGGCAAAACAAATCTGGAGAATTCACAAACACCCTTCCTCTCTAGTATCTCAGCTCTACAAAGAAAAGTATTTCAAGCACTCCCAGGTGTTGGAAGCAAAAACAAAAGCTGGTTCTTCTTATATATGGCAAGGTCTATGCTCTGTTTTGGACCTAGTAAGAAAGGGGTCAGTTTGGCGAGTTGGCAATGGCAAGTCAATAAGAATATGGAAGGACAAATGGCTACCACAAGAAAAAACTTTTGAAGTACAAACCTGTCCAAATACAATTCCAGCAGCTTCTAAAGTATCTTGCCTCATTGATTTGTCTAATATGAGGTGGAAAACGGAGATGGTCAAAACTATTTTTAAGCCAGAAGAAGCGAAGATAATTTGCAGCCTACCTATTAGCCTTAGAGGTGCAGCGGATTCATCCATTTGGGGCTATACAAAGAAGGGGGTTTTCACGGTTAGAAGTGCTTACTTTGTTGACTTGGACTCAAAACATCAGAAAAATGGGGAACCTTCAGGATGCAAACAGGATGTGTACCGCTGGAAAGATATTTGGAGCTTGAAAGTTGCAGGAAAAATAAAGCATTTCCTCTGGAAATCAGTCTCAAACCTTCTCCCCACAAAGGAAAATCTTTTCAAGAAGAAGGTGTTGGATAATCCTACTTGCCCGGTGTGTGATAGGGTAACAGAATCTGCTCTTCACAATTTATGGGAGTGTCCGGCAGCTAGAGATGTTTGGGGGGATCGGGAGTCACCAGTGGCAAAGTGGGGAAGCTCTTTTGATAGCTTTACTGAGTTGTGGACTGAATTCTGTGACAGACTTGAAGCTAAGAGCTTGGCCTTGGTAGCTGTAGTCTGTTATAGAATTTGGCAAAGAAGGAATGATCTGGTTTTTAGAGATTTTTTCTATGGTCCAAAGGTTGTATTAAAATCTGCCATCTCTGATTTGGACTCCTGTTCTATAGCCCATATTGAAAGCTTGGTTAGACATAGTCCTTTGACAAATCAAGTGGTTGTATCATCTTGGCATCCTCCCCCATATTCTTGGCTAAAGGTTAACTTTGATGCTAGCTTCAAGAGGTCAGATTCGGTGATGGGAATGGGCATTGTAGCCCGAGACTCAAATGGTGAACCACATTTCATGTTGGCTGCACAGCGACTTTCGGTACCCTCTGTTTTCATGGTTGAAGCGTATGCTTTGTTGAGAGCCTTTACACTTTGTGATGAAATGGGAGCAGGCAGTGTTGTTTTTGAAGGGGACGCCAAACTGGTTGTAGAAGCTGTCAAGGACCCTACCCCAGATTTTGCATGGCATGGTCAACTTGTTGAATATCTCAAGTATGAGTTGAAGAAACACCCCAACTGGAAGCTGCTCTTTACAAACAGGGGAAACAATAAGGTGGCTCATGAACTAGCTAGTTTAGCTTTCTCTTATGTAACAGAAATTGTTTGGATGGAGGAAGGACCGGATATGGTCTCTTCACTTATATCCAACGATAAACCTTGTGTTAATGTTTGAAGTTTAATAAGATATCTCTTTTCAAAAAAAAAAAAAAGTAAGCAAATTAAACGCAATTCCCGGCGAAGGTACGCGCTATTCAAGTCAAGCACCTAACAATGATTAACTGGTGAAAAAAAAAATTAAAAAAAAAAAAACAGAAAACATATAAACCGGGTTGTTGTAATATTTTTTAGAAAATGCTAGTCATTTAACAGGGGTTTGAGATTTTTTTATTATTTAATGATTAATGAAATATTTTTTAATAATATTTTAATTTTTAAAAAATATTTAAAAAGTTAAAAAATATATGTTAAAAAACAAGCAAGCAAAAAAAAATTAAATAAATAAAATGGACTAACGAGAGCTCTAGCAAAAACTCTCAATAGCTGTCCATTTTATTTTATTTTATTTTCTAATAGAATAAAAGACAGGAGACATGAAATTAATTGGCGAAATTGGCGCAATATCCGTGCATGCACGGCGTGGAAAATTATATAATTAGCGTAGATGTAGGCAGCTGCAGCTTATTATAATTAGTACTAATTAATTAATTAATACTGCAACAACATTAATGCCGCAGCCACATGGGCAGTTGCGTTTTCAAATCATAATTAGTGTGACTCTTTAAAAAACATGACATGCAGCTGTGATCATGCTCGCTCTAAAAAATATTCACTAAATCTGTTCTCTAACAGTAATAATATTCTCTCCAATTTTTAAGAAATAAGATATCTTAATTAAATTATCTAAAAAATAAAATAAAAAATCTGTCATCTTTTTACAAATTACAATTTCATGCATTACAATATTAATTCATAGATGGAGTCACTCTTATGTCATGCTTTCATAAATAAAAAATTGAAGGGGCAAGGGGGCGGCGGGGGTGAGGATGATTAAGAGTGATGTAGTAATAGTAGTGGATACTGCATGCTATTTTGTATTGTGGCCTGCTGCACATCCACGAAATTGTCAGCATGTATGCAATTTGGTAAGTAATTGTCCTGTTTTGCAATAAAATAATACAAGTTAATCAAAAGAATCTCCAAAGTGTTGTACCAAGATGTCACTTCATGAGCATTGCCTAAACCATCATAAGATTAGACCTAATCATATAATAATTATATACTGGTGTCTGCTCAAAATTCAAAAGCAAGCATTTTGATATTAATTAATTAATTAATTAGCTGTTTATAAAGAATGAATTAACTACGTGATTACTTTTCCATATAATATTAAATATATATATATATATATATAGCTTTATGATACAACTTTTATCGACCTGCTCCACTTTACCCATGTGAGATTGTAAAAAGCAGCTTAAAAATACAGTGGATCAATCGATTTGTTCATCATGTTCTTACAAAAGAAGAAAAAATAATTAGTATATCTAGATATACTGATTCATTAATCTGCGCGCCCAAGACTACGATTCACTCATTATTTTTAATGTTGTTTGCAATGTTTTCAATATAAGGCAGATGTTCCTGTAACAATGAAAAAACATATAAAAAGATAATGTATAAAAAATTTTAAACGTATTTAAATGTATAAATTTAAAAATATATAAATTTGTAAACATATAAATATATTGTATAGATTTCAAAAATAACAACGGGTGTCGATATGGTATCATCATACACATTTAAGTAAACTCGACACCTGACAGCAATAAATAAATTATCATTCGTTGATATCAGTAAATAAAATATTTTAACTACCATGTAAAAACTTTTAATTTCAAAATATGAGGAAAATGTTTACCTTGCACTTTACTCTAGCATCAACTTGCTTTCCTCTGAATACATTTTCTATTCTATATGAGCCACGTAATATAACAAACAGCTTACAGCAGATCATACCATTTATGATGCTGCAAGCATATATGCATTCCATGGCCAGAAGATTTACTAAGAGACATGGAAAAAGTTATTCTTCATGCATATAATTTTCATCATGAGCCTCCAAATCCTCAATACCATAACGCAATTTGTCAACATCAAGACACTGACATGTTTGTTAGAAAAAAAAATGTCACTTGCACTTAATGACCTGTTAAAGAAAGCAGGATATGCATGCTCAAGGAAAGTGAGAATATCCCATGAAATCAGGCCACGACACCCACCTTCTAGGTCTTTTCTTTTTTGTTTTGTTGGTCATTTCACTCATTTGTTTTACTGGTTATGATTTTCCTCCAACATAAATGACAGATTTCGTTAATAAAGTTGGAGGTGCTGTCCTCTTCTTTTAAAAAACAAAAAAACAAAAAAAACTCCCCGGAAGGTTTGTGTATTTTGCCCAAACTCCAAAAGAGGGAAAGGGACGTACACCAACACAGACCAGAGACCCCTGGCTTCGATTTGAAAATTAGGGTTTGGTGACCTGCACTTGGATAACCCTACACACACCTCATTATTATATCTATACCAACCCTATAGGCTATATACTTTACAAAGTGTTCAAAATAGAAGACCACATAACCCATCCATATGATTTTGCCAGCTTAACTGGTCTTCCTTTCTGTTATATTTTACTCCTATTTAAATATAATAAGGTAATATAATTTTTTATTTTAAATTTTATGATTTTCAATTTAAAACGTCTCGCATCAACGCTCTGGTAGGCTGGTTCGTACATGGTCTATTACATTTTTTCTTGTGTTTGGTATTTTTTTAAAGTGCGATATGATTCTTGAAAGCAAAGCAAATCATATAAAATGTGGAAAATTTTCAAGTGTTGGAAATTTAAAATTGTCCATATCCTAAAAGACTACCACTTACCATCTCAGAAAAGAATCAAGTAGTCTTGCTCATATTGGACATTTGAAAGTAATCGTATTTAAAACCTTATCCCTTGCCTTCTTCGAAAGACTTTTCCGAGAAAAGAAAAAGTTAAAAGGCATGCATGCATACATGAAGAATATATCTTTTATGATCTCGAGCACAAGCATATCAATAATGCAAAAGTGGAAGTCTCGGAAGATTTTAGAGGAAAGATGCGGGAACTGTAGACAGTGACATCGAGATGTGTACTGGGTAAAGATAATAAATATAATTCTTCAAATTTTGGTAACTGGTCCAAGACACGACTTATTTTTCTTACCTGTCCAAGTCATGATCAGTTTCAGGTTGTACACATTCAATTATCGTCTCATGGACCATTTTGTCTTATTAGATGAGATAGTTATGATCATCTTTTGTTAAATATGGTGGGGCCTATTAGTTCAAATTGGGAATTACATGGCACCCACCTCTCTCGCTCTCATCTCTCGTCTTCTTATGTATATGTTTTTGTCTGCCGTCAGTCGTGGCCATTGAGTGTTAGGAATCTAATCTGTACATGAGAAAATTAATATAATATTAATTAAATTATTTAAATTGATTTTTAAATATTTTGGCAGGTAAAGTTAAGCCAATCCATTTTAGGTACTTGGAAATGGACCCTCTTCAAATTCAATTTCTTTTTCTACTTCACTTAAAAATTAAAGAATGAGGAAAAAGCATACATGTCACACCTAACACTCGATATAGATGATTGATATTTGTCTGAATTGGCTTAATTTCAAAATATTTTATCACGTTTCAAGATGTAGGTCCCCCAACTATTTTTGTATCCCTCCTGTCTCAACGTCTGCATCCACTCTTGATCCCTTCAAAATTTGATTTCAACATTCTTTTATATCGGTGATCATACAATGAGTCTCGTACACCACATATTTTATATTTTTATTTTTTAAATGTTTTTTTAAATTTTTTTAGATTTATTTTTTAAGATTAATTTAATTTTTTTATTTATTATTCATATACTAAAAAATTAATAAAAAATTAAAAAATTAAAAAAATAGATGATATGTAGTATATTGAATGATGAATTTATATTTAAAATTATATATATATGCGGGAGCACATGCAATTTTATTTTTTATTTTTTTTAATTCTCTCATCTGATACTATAAGAAAAAAAATATTTTAATCTATATATGGTAACATCCGGAAATAATTAACATATATGTGATCTCCCATTTGCTAAAACATTTGTATTTTTCTTTGAAAGTCATCACCAACTCTTGCACTCGTGTCTAAAATAAATACAAACAAAAAAAATCTAGATTTTTGCTTTTACTTTGTTGAATTCAATAACAACAAAAGGAGGCCATGTGATGTGATCGTGCGTCCAAAAGTCCAAACCCACTATTTTAAATGCGAAAAATTATACATTTCTGTCTATTTTCATTCAAATATCCCATCATGTATTGCAAAAAAAAAGGATGAAAGGTCCAAGATGAAAAAAGAAAGTCAAATGATTTGAAATCTCCAAGAATTATGATTCCTCATTTCCAAGACACTAAAGAAATGGACTTCATGAATTCTATCATTAATAGGATTTAAATTAAGCATGAATTTAACCCAAAATAAAAAAGCAAGATATGTGAAGTAATTCTATGTCCCATTGCTTTTAAGAAACAGAATAACATATGGGTTAAAAAAACATACGAATCATCTTGTTGAGCTAATATCCAAAAAAACATACGAATCATCTTGTTGAGCTAATATCCACTATCACCAAACTTCACACTCAATAATTCTAGCAAATGTAAGAAACTAAAAACCTTGGGGTATAATTAACAAACCCAAATTAGCAAACTTTGAGACGAAGAAAAATAACACAATTCCATAAGAAACCAAATTAGCAACAATGATTTTCCATAAGCAACCAAATTAGTGACACGAATGGATTTTTTTTTATCGTTTAGCGGCTAATCTTCCCACCATAGTAAAAACAAGAGCACATAATAACTCTCACCCAAACTATATTATTTCCCACCACGGATAAAAGGCTAAACCACAAGCTGTTCGGATACAATCACAACAAACTATTAAACCCAATCCTCAAACTAAAAACCTACCATTCTCACGGAAGACTTGGGAGAAACAAACATCCTCAGCTTGTCGCATGTGATCCTGATACAAGGCAGTGAGATTAATTTAAAATTAAACATTTCAGGAAATTTTTAACTCTACCAAACACTTCAATCAAGCAGAGTAATAAAAAACTCATTAGGTTTTCCTAAGCAAACAAATGAAACACTGGTTATGATAAACAAATACATAAAAAACAAGGCACGAAGTTGAAATTACTGTGATCTTTGAGCCAATCGGAGTAATATTCTCCTTTCCCTGCAAACAAAAATCACAGAACATATCATCAAATCCATAAAGAAAATAATACATAAATTAAAAAAATATAGAGAGAGATAATTTGGGCATTTCGTAGGTATGATTTCTGCTTCTTGTCCTCTCAGTTCAAAATGAAGTTCATGATATGCATATGCATGAGTAAAAAATTCGTGATACACATGCATGAGTAAAAAACAACCAAACACAAAGAGGATTGAATTCGAAATTGAAGTTCAACAAACAAAAATAATAACTTTTAGAAAATGAAACTCAAACCCAATGTTTGGAGTCCTAGATTAAACACGGCATGACACGGGCTCCTCTGCTATCGAACCAGAGCTTCCATGCAAGGCCAACCACCATACAGCAAACACAAAGCAAACGGCTCAATCATATACATCATATGCATATACACAACAGGAAAACAAATTACAAAATAGTTAATAAAAACCATACTGAATAAAAACTCAACAGGGAAAAAGCCACATATGCTTATATGAGTATGACGGAGGATGGATGATCAAACCACGGGTCAGAGATCCGACGCGAGAGACCGTGCTTCACTGACGGAGGCGGTGGTGTCTCTGTTTTGCTTTGCTAGAGGCGAGGGTGTGGCGGTGAAGAGGAATAAGTGAAGAGAGAGAGAGAGAGAGAGAGAGAGAGAGAGAGAGAGAGAGAGAGAGAGAGAGAGAGAGGTTTGTGAGAAATGGGTGTGAATGTCGGCACTAAAGAAGAAGAAAAAAGATCATAAATGTAAAAAGACTAAAACATCTATCGGTAAAATAGAAATAAAAACAAAATGTCTATAATTTTAAAATAAAGTTAAGGGTAAAAATTGGAAATAAAAATATTAGACGAAAACACTATAACTTAAGTTATTGACACTTATTAATATAAAGATATATTACATTTTTAATATTATAAATTTACTATGAAATATTTCTTAATAAAGTCAACTTTTAATGACCAAATCACCCCGCGTCACCTCTTGGTCATGCGACGTTAGTGCTTTTAAATCCGCTGGTGTAGTCTTATCCTTTCCCTTTCAATTTTCATTTCAAATTTTGTTCTAAAATGTGATGGCCTTTCCTTGCCTCTCCTACACTCCAATTTTCATTAAAATCGGTAATGAAGCCCATTTTTTGTTCCAGCCCAGCCCAGCCCGACGTCTATTTCTTTTTTGCCCTTTTCATTTGCCCATGCCGGATATTTCCCGAATCTTCTTCTATCGCTTTCACTATCTTCAAAAAGAATATCTCTGCATTGCTCCCGACTACCAGTCTCCCTCGCCTGCATGCTCACAGTTGCTCTGTGCATCTCTGTCTATTTTTCCATGACAGATCGGTAGGGAAATGGAGAGATCTTCTTCATTTCCCACAGATCTAAATAAAATGAAATCAGATCTGAAGAAGATCCGTCTTTTTGTTTTTTGTTTTATATTTTGCCGTTCTCATCTTTACAGTTGCTCACTGACCATCACGGATCGGTGGGGAAATGGAGCGATCTTCTTCATTTCCCACAGATCTGAACAGATATCATTTTATTTACTTTTTCGCCGCCCCCCCCCCCCCCCCCCCCCCCCCCTCCCCCCCCGGTTTAGTTGTTGTTCTTTATTTATTTATTTTGTTCCTACATATCTTCACAGATTTGAAGAGAACTTATTCAGATCTGAATGTTTTGATTTTTTGTTTTTTATTTTACCGTTGTTTTATATGGCTTTTTTTTCCTGCAAATTTGAGTATAAATTTTCCAAAGTGTTAGGATTTCTCATTTACGTGGGGATTTCTTTTGGAATATAAGGTTCTGTTTTGTTAGGATGTTTTAAATAGTTATAAATAAAATATTATTATAATATAATTTTGTAATATTAATTTTGAATTGAAATTTAGAAAAGTAAAATTATTTATCATATTTTATATACAGATTTAAAAAAATTATAATGATAAATTAAGAAGATATGTGTTTTTTAATTTTGTGAAATCAATCCGAACCCAAAAGAACTCAGAAATCTGTTACAGATCAGACGCTACAGCTAGATTTCTTTTAATTCCTATCACTGATTCTTATTATTATTATTATTATTTTAAATTTCCTGATTGCCCTGTTCTATATCTTGTTTCCCTTCGGTTTTTCATTTATTGATTTATGGCCGCCTTTATGGATAGTATGCATTTCACTTTCTTGTTTTTTTAATCCTTGATGTCTGGTATTTCATTTTTTTGACTTCTCGATGTTTTTTATTTCTTGTTTTTTCTTATTTTTATTTATATAAAACAGAAAATTTACTGCATGTAAAATCAGCAACTTTTTATTTCTTGTTTTCTGTTTTTAGTTTTCTGTTTTTAACACTTTTATTTCATCTAGATTGTACTGCACGTGAACAACTTATTACGTAAACAACTTATTAAATGTATATAAAAGCTTGTAGGTCATGTGAGAATCAGTGAATAAGAACCAACTCTATCTATCTATATAGGAAAAATTTAGTTATAACTATAAATACATATTTTAATATGTACATTAATTTAATATGATAGGTTAAAAAGTAATTTTTACTAAAAATTAATGTTAATTTAAATTTTAAATACAAAAAAATTAGTATTGATACGAAAATTAATATTTAATTTTGTTTATAAGTAATAAAATTTATCTATATATACATGTTTTGATATATATATATATATATATATAAATTTAAGGAATTTTTTTGATCTGGGATATTTATATTTATTCTCAGATCTGAGATATTTTCTATTTGTTAGTCTCTTTTGTTTTGGAACTTGTTGGGTTGTTTTTTTTTTTTTTTTTTTTTTTATTATTATGTAATTGAAATATGTGGTCTTTAATATCTAAAACAACTTAGTAAATGTAAATATAAAAGCTTGTTATGTGATCAGTACTTTAGTACATAGAAAGAAATATAAACCAGAGAAAGAATTAGTAATTTAATACGATATTCAATAAATATAATATATAACAATCCAAAGTTGTTCTATCCAATATGTATGGGGGCATAATTTTAACTGTTTACAGAAATTGAAGGTGAGGGAAGTGCCTTTCAAAGATTTGTGTAAAGAATTATTTGTTATTTTAGATGAGATAGTACTGCAGTATTTGCTGAAACAGCCTATATGATATGGAGGAGGAACAGCTTTGTGTTAGAAAGCAGGTTTATGGATCCGAATGATCTAGTTAAGGCTGCAAACCAAAAAGTTAAGGATTTTAAGGATGCAAATAAGAAATTAGGGGGTAAAAGGTTGGCCACTACCCTAACTCAGTCCTACTGGTCTGCCCCTCCTGATCAATACCATAAGGCTAACTGGGATGCCTCAGTGGATAGTGTCAAGTGCAGAATCGGCATATGAGTGATCATCAGAGATTGGAATGGAAAGGTAGTGGCTACTCTCAGGCATCAAAGGGTGTTAACTCCAGACCGAGTTATGGTAGAGGCATTAGGGGCTCTAAAAGCAGTTTCTCTGTGCCAACAATTACGTCTAGATAAAGTCATTCTAGAGGGGGATGCTAAAGCAGTGGTGGATGATATAAATTGTGATGTAGATAAGTGAAACTCAGGTGGGATGATCATACAAGACATCAAGCACAAGCTCAGCTCAATGGAGGAGTGGTCTGTGCAGTATATACCAAGGAACATTAATACAATAGCTCATTTACTAGCTAAAGATGCACTCAAACTCTCTTAGGAGAGCATTGTATTAGGAGGAATCCCTTCTTGTATCCAAGCTTCAATGCTTTTAAGATAAATATAAATTTAAATTCTTCTTTTCAAAAAAAAAAAAAAACAATCCAAAAATAAGAGTTAACTTAATTTACTATTTTGTGATTAGTAATTTAATACAATATACCATAAATATAACATAAAACAATTCATAAATAATCAACATAAAACATAGAATAAAACAATAAAATAATTTATTGAATAAATGCTAAAATGCCCTTTCTTTATCTCGGAAATAAATACTTATAAACATAAAAATGAAGAATGCAGTTCCAGAAATAAAAACATAAAACAGAACACTTAAACACGGAAAATTTTGTGAATGGTACAATTTGTGTAAGATACAATGCTTGAGAGTTAAGATTAAAGCCTTCTTGACTCGAGTTAAGATTAAAGAGCCTTTCTCCTGCCTTTTCCCTTTATTTATTAACCAAGAAATAAAAAGTTAAGATAACATTAAAAAATAAAAATTGAACAATTACGTTACATCCTTAATTCTCATGAGATTCCAGTTGCTGCATGCATGGTAGAGCTAGCCCAAACGTTTTCTCCTTAATTCTAGGTGCGAAAAGTATTACATAGTTTTGCTTGGGTATTTTCCTCCTGCAAGATAAAAGTGCTGAGAGTCTAAACAACAAACAGCCGAGTTTTTCTTACAATGCTTAAGAGTAATATATTTTCTCCTTTTAGCAGATATCACGGACAGAAGGAAAAGAAGCTAGCACATGGAACTGAAAATTGGCAGTTCCAGTTCTGTAATAAAAATTCTGTAATAATTCAGCTTCATATACTAGCTTAAGAGTCTAATTAAATAGTTTTTTTCTTATTAAATAGTTGTATAAAAATTCTGTAATAATTCTAAGTTGCACCGACACGTAAAATCAATCTATGGAAAAGGCAATTATATCCCAACGGTCACAGATCCACGTGATAACGTGTCAAAATTGGTGAGGATATTATAAAATAAGGAAAATGCTTGTGTTATTCTTTCAAAATGACTGCTGGTTATAATTTTTTTTTATTTAATAATTAAGAAAGTAATTTTAAATATATTAATATTTTTTAATTTTTTAAAAATATTTAAATATATTAAAAAAATCTAAGAAAAAAAAAAGTGCATGAGATCAAAATGAACTGTGCATTCTGAGCGGCAGCTCATAAAATAATCAGAATTGATTAACTGTTCATTAAACACAGGCCGAACACGGAAAACAACAAAGTTACTGTTTATTACCGTAGTAAGCGCGTAAGGCACTTGCGTGATAGGATAGATTTTGGGATTTTTCTCTACCGTACAGGTCTTTTATCCTCCCACCAAGCTCAAGAAAATAAATATAAATAAAATCTTTTTCTACACTAATGTGTCCAAGTAATTATAAACATTTTTTTTCTTTTGATAATCCAATATTATTTTTTTGGCATTTTGAATTTGTTTAGATGATGAGGTGTGAGTATTTTAAATGAAAATTTTTAATATTTTAATAATATTTTTAGAATATTATTTTTTAATATTATTATTGTTTTAAAATTTAAAAAAATTGATTTATTTATTATATTTTATGTGAAAATTTGATAAAATTATAATAATAAGATGTGTATATTTTAGGCATTCTGCATCTTAGGAAAAAAAAAAAAAATTGGAAAGAAATGCAGGGCAAAAGTTGGCCAAGATTTGCAGTGTTTTTGTGTGTGCAAAAATAGAGCAAATGTGGGTGCAGCAGCCGGCCGAGAAGGGTATGATGCTTGGATGAGAAATACGACTGATGATTGTGGGTGAGGATGGTCTGAAAATACATGAGATTGTGTCTTGAGGGTAAATTGGACATTTCATAAGGTGTGACCTTTTGCATTTTAGAAGTGTCGTGCCTGGTAGCATTTTTCTCGTGAAAAATAATATTTAGTACTTCTAATTTTTTATAATTATTTTTATATATTTTATTGATATGATTGGTTAAAATAATTATTTTATATTAAAAAATAATTACATAGTCAATTATATTAATAAAATATTCAAAAAATATATATACAAAAATGACTAGACATATAATTTTTATTTCTTCAAATTTCAGTCCAAGTTTTTGCATGTAAGCCATAATTTCAATTTAATTACAGTTGTCCTTTTCTTTTTCTTTTTTATTACAACAGTAATGTGACTAATGTGTCGAGCAATAAAAATGTCCCGATGACAACAGATCCATTATTATTTGTTCCAGACTTCCAGTTGATGCTAGGGCCAATTATAACTTGGAGCATGTCTTTTTATAATCTTAATTATTATTATTATTATTATTATTATTATTATTATTTTACAATCTTTATCATTCGTCTTATTTTTTATTATTTTTCTAAATGAATGAATGTTACATATCGAATATATAGAAATTAACATCCTGCATGTGTTAGTAGATGACAAGCAGAAATAGAGGATTGTTTTCTCTATTTTGGACACGAAGTCGGGAAGGTTTCGTAAAATGGCGTCAAGATGGTATTGCTAAAGGCTATGCGCTTGTGAGATGTAAATATGCGATCAAATAATATTATATATATATGGTTGTCAAGTATGCAAAGCCATGCTGTCATTTTGAAAAAGATCTAGTATGATTGATGACTTATATAATTTAGTATATTTTATGACTTTTTAACTTTAAACTGTCTAATTTTATTTATTTATTTTTTTATTTTATGCTTCATTGTTATTATTTAAATTTTATTTTAGTTTTGAAGAAAATAAAAATCTAAATTTTAGAAGCTTATTATTTAAGGACTCTCTCTCTCATTCAAATGAAGATTTATCTGAATATGAGAGTTGGTCATCAGAATTATTTTGAGGATAAAAATCAAGTTGAAATTAAAAATTGAAGAAACATACGATGTTGAAGAGGAAATCAAGGTTTTTGAAAATACAAGCAGATTTTATAATTTAAAATAATGAAAAAAAAAAAGTTTGAAAATGAATGAAAAATATGAAGACGAAAAGGGACTGAAAATTTGAAGGAATCATAAAAAAAATAAAATAAAATAAAAAGTAGAAAGGACGGTTATTATGTGATTTGCTATCGAAAAAGGGAATAATAGGATAGATCTTGAATATTTCGGCATAGGTAAATATAAAGATCGAAAGACTTGTATGAACATATTTAGTATTAAAATCATTGGTCTTAATGTTTTCTTATTTTATTAATTTGCATACTTTTGTATAAAATGATGAATAAGAATAATTTTCAATTGACTATCCAAAGAGACTTTTGGATGAGTTGGAGATTTGCTAACAAACAAAGAGAATTGAATTCAATTAGTTAAATCAGTAAAGTATAGTGAGAGATTATGTGAAATCGATTTCCTAGAAGTTTACTCTCCTATTAATTTGATCTTCGAGCAACAGTTTTCTTTTCCTTTAAATATTTTATTTGAATTGATTTTATTTTAAATTGCAATTAGAAAAATCTTAGTGACTTTTCTAAATAAAGTCAAGATTAGTATAATTTCGATATTTGTTAAAAGTAAGTTATTAATTTCTAAGGATGATACTCTTCTCATCACTTTACTATAAAATTACGATACTGTGCACTTGCAATGGTCCACTATTAAAAACTTAATTTTAAATTATTAATTGGCACATGCAAAATTACACATCATTCAAGTTTGTATACATTTTGTACTCCACGATGGCAGTGAAATTAAGAATGACTAAGCATAAAATTGTTCAGCCCCCGAAACTGAATGTGGAGATGTCTCCTTCCTTATCATCCACTACTCAATCCCTGGCTGAGGCTTTTGAGTTCGAGGAAGTCTCAAGCCATCTCGGGGTCGACTTGGAGCCTACCGATGAGGGTACTTCTGCTAGGAGGTCTCCTTGTGATGAAATCATTGCAGGTGATGCTATGTTTGTTGCTACTGTTTTCGGGCTGATGGTGAACACAAATTTCTGTGTAACCAAAGGCGACCAGTTGGCTGCTGAGCCTGGTGTTCCTACCCTGTTGACTCTTAGAGGGGCCGCGACAATAGTGGGGAGTCCCAAGGAGGGGGACCGGCATAGCCTTGGGGGCGAGGATGGTGAGTGAGGGTACTCTTACTTCTTTTAGCTGTGGGCCCTGCAAGGAAGTTTTGGACTAGTCGATAAGAGTAGAATTGCATTCTTTGGAGGTCGTAGGCAAAACCGTTCCAATCTCCCCTCGGCTCAAAGGTAAGACTTGGCAAGAGGAGACTTTGGAGTAGAAGGCTGAGCTACTGCAGAAACTTTTCTCTGAGGTTTTTCCCTATCTCATGCTCTATGCTTTGTGCCCTTTTTCCAATGGAGCCAGGCGCTAGGGAGCCGAACCATATCCTCGCTGATCCCTTTATAGTTATCAGGAAGGCTTTGCAAGCTACCTCCCTGGAAATCCATGCAACGTCATGTGAGCCTTGAAGGTTTCGAAATGCTCAACTAGGTCCCTAGTCCTATCATACGCCTCCATGAGTGGAAACCAGAATTTTAGTGGTAAATGGAATTGCCATTACCTTTGCGTTGTAGGGCAAACTTGTACTAACGAGTAGTTGAACTACTATAGATGAGCTCCCCATCTTTCTCATCATTTCCTCATACTTTCCCTTGAAGTTGCGTAGCTTGTCTTGCATGTGTTTCCTTTCCTCTTGGTCATTGTCACCTTCATCTTCCCTCCAAGACTCCTAGTGCTCGCTGGCACTTGGATCTTTGTGATGTGCTGACTCTTGAAGATTGTCCTTGAGGAATTGGTTCTCTTCGTGGAGAACATCCATCTCATTAGTGAGCTTTTCAACGAGCTATTCCATGACTGCCAACCTCATTTCCATGTTGACTGTGGTCTCTTCTTCATGGTCCCCGTACCAACTGAGAATGAGTCCTTGCAAGCATATGAATGACACGTTTTCTTTTATATTTTTTGTATCCTACAGACAACGCCAACTATTAATGACGTGTTACGTGCACAATTAGGCTTGGCTTTCAACGGTATGGGTCTTATGTTTCTTGGGCCTACAACAGAAGAAGGGATTGGGAATGGTGGCCATAGGGTGGCCCGAGTAATCTCTGATGCCTAAATTAGTCACAGCTTACTAAGCAGTGGGGAAGTAAGAAGATAGTGAATGCCAGTGTTTTAGTAGGAGGACTTGATCCTTTACCTAGTAGTCAAAGGGGCCTTTTATATTTGGCCTGAAGAGTTAGGAGGCCATACCTTGCAGCTTAGGGGAAGAAAGTCCTCTCGAAGTTCCCTCCGCCATGCCGTCTTTAATACAGCGTGGCCCTCTGGTATCAGTCATTAATGCGGTGTGGTTATCTAGTGAATTCATTTAATATAGCGTGGTCTCCTGGTACTGCTTTGGAGTTTAGTCCCTTCCCCTTGGCATGCTTCCTTCTTCTTCCTCCTATCTGGCTTCTAGCACTTCTTTTGTAACGTCCCATCTCGACTCGGATAGTTATGCCCAATTTGCTTGGGTCATGGGTTCTTCTCGAGTCGTTGGTAGGCTTCTACAGGTTTGGGTCGGGCCATTATGGACTATCTAGAATATGGGGAACATGCTTCATGCTGGGCCTGGGCTGGCCCCCATGGCCCTTAGGCTCCTAATGAAAATCCCCCAACATAAGAGAAGTCATAGTTGTTTATTTAAAATAAAACAACTTACAAAATATTATCAAAATAGCTAAAGAAATAGAGTTACTAGATTATAAGGCAATATGAAGCAAGAAGGGTGCTCCAAGGCATTCTAAAGAGATGCCCTCTTCCAAAACTAGGCTTTTTATAGACAAAGGAAGAGCTTCTGCAATTATTTGTAAAGTGTATAACCTAATCATGAAGTAAGAGTATTTGACTTAATCATGAGGTAAACTTAACAATGAAGGAGGGTGCTTTTTGTAGAGCAACTATTGAGGGGTGGCAAAAGCTTCAAGGTTTACTTTAGGTGTATGAAAAGGCCTATCGACAGTGTTTGAACCGAGATAAAACAATTGTTTTTTTCAGTTCCAATACTAGTACAAACAGAAAGCAGGAAATTGTTAATGCAGTAGAGGTGTCAGCAGATAACAACTATGGGAGGTATTTAGGATTACCAACTACAGTTGGAAGTTCTAAATACCAATCTTTCAGATCTATTAAAGAAATGATTTGGACCATAATCTCAAGCTGGAAGAACACTTTCCTATCACAAGCAGAAAAGGAAGTATTACTAAAAGCAGTAATTCAAGCAATACCCATTTATACTATGAGTGTATTTAAGTTGTCAAAGAAGTTGCTGCAAGAAATAAATTCGATGATGGTAAAATTTTGGTGGGGAAGTAGCAATGACAAACAGAAACTTCAATGGAAGTCTTGGACAAGTATGAGAGTTTCTAAAAAGGATGGGGGTTTGGGTTTTAGAGATTTGGAATCCTTTAATAAAGCCATGTTGGCTAAGCAAGTATGGAGAGTTCTCAATAATCCAAATTCATTGGTTGCACAACTCTTAAAACAAAAGTACTTCAAGAGGGGCACTATACTAAATGCAAAAAAGGGAACCAATTCATCTATGGTTTGGCAAAGCCTGTGGTCATCAATAGAATTGATCAAGGCAGGAAGTTTATGGAGAGTGGGATTTGGTTCTAGTATCAGTATTTGGCATGATAAGTGAGTCAAGAATGCCGTGCTGTTACAACTTAACCCATCCATTTTCTTTTATTAATAGACCATAATCTCTTGTCATCTGATTAAGTGGCAAGTTATGAATCTACAGCAAAAAAACTTCAGAAACAAATTGTATTTGAGATGGTTGCATAACGCCATCATACAGCCTTAACGCAAATAATGCATTATCAAAAAGCCAAGGTCTTCCATCAAGCATTCTATCCTTATCAGCATGAGTAGCAAAAGTAAGCACAAAAGTATTTGGTGCAACTTCCTGGAATTCTGCTTTCCTGCTAATACGTCATATTTGCTCCATAGCATTGGCTATAATTTCCTTCCCAACTGCACGTTTAGAACAGACTTTCCCAATTAAGCTTCTCTGTCCCTTCCGCTGAACATCCTCGCTATCCCCTCTAGAGAAATCTAGAATTGCCTCCTCATCCACAGACAATCTCAACTTTTTCTATCTCGATTCTAACTCCTCCATGACCACCCTAACAAGAATACCTCACACACACTAAAACACAACTCCTCTGAGAACACACTACAAAGTGCACCTCACCCACGCGGACAAACTCAAAACTTCTCCTCTGAAAATGCCTAGGTCTCTAGGAGATTCAGAGAGAAGACTAAGAATGTCTTTTTATAATCTTAATTATTTTATTATTATTATTATTATTAACTCAAAACTTCTCCTCTGAAAAACTTCTCCTCTGAAAATACCTAGGTCTCTAGGAGATATAGAGAGAAGACTGAGAACGTCTTTTTATAATCTTAATTATTTTATCATTATTATTATTATTATCTTCATCATTCGTCTTATTTTATATTAATTTTCTAAATGAATGAATGTAATTACCTATCGAATATATAGAAATTAACATCCTGAATGTGTTAGTAGAAGACAAGTAGACATAGAGGATTATTATTATTTTTTTTTATGGACAAGAAATCGGGAAAGTTTCGTAAAATGGCGTCAAGATGGTATTTCCAAAGGCTATGCGCTTGCGGGATGTAAATACGCGATCGAGTAATATTATAGATAGTTGTAAAATATATAAGTTTTGTATAATTATTTTAAAAAAGAATAAAATTTATTATTAAAAAATTAATTTTCATTTTATGTGATTATTATATTTATTTATTTTTTTAAAAATAATTATATAACGGTTATATACTCATAACTGTAAATATTAATTCTTATTAAATTATATAATTGGCACAGGTAAAATTACACATCATTCAAGTTTGTCTGCATTTTGTACTCCACGATGGCAGTGAAATTAGAATGTTTGAGATGTGATATTTCATGCATAAAACTTCGCGATTGAAATTATGCTATTCAAGTGCATAAGTGAAGCGCTTTAAAATGATTCAAACATATATTTCTTTTTCTTATACGAAGACATAATAGTATCACATATATTAACTTTTAAAAATTTTATGTATAATTATTTTTACGTATTTTTTTATATATTTTAATGATATGATTAGTTGTATATTAAAAAATAATTAATGCGACTAATCATATTAATGAAATGTATAAAAAATATATAAAAATAAGTGTATATAATATTACTCGTTAACTTTTCTATCATTTTGTTAGGAAAAATAATTTACCTCCGACTATTTTATAACTATTTGACAACTCTATGTAAAATAAACGATAGTTTTGTCACATTAAAATTTACTTTTAATAGCATGGCACAATTTCATTGATTGTTTGAGAATGAGACGATGTAAAATACTTATAGGTGTATCATCATTACTCGTGTTTAAATTTAATGGTAATTTAATTGTTGAGAACTAAAAAAGAAGACATAATGGTCATTGTCAATTTGTCATATTTAGTAGGATTGAAAAAAATTAGGAAATGAATGATGCCTTTTATTAAATTCGCGATTGTATTTAAAATATTAAAATTATTTTGAGATAAAATTTATACGGATTATTATGTTGTGATGCGAGGTTAAGGATATTTACTCTATTATTAATTGTATTTTAACGAATTAATAAAATGTGATTTGAGCATATTTATATTAATTGTGTTTGGATGTCTAGAATACCTCAACACTTTTCAACATATTCTATTATTATTTATTATTTTATTATTAATTTTTACATATTTTATTATTATTATTATTAATTATTTATTATTATTTAATATTTTATTATTGTTTTACCTAATTTATTATTACCGTTCACAATATACCTCACTATTATTTAATTCACTAATCCTTTGACGTATTCATGTTGATTTTATGAGTGATGTCACGTATTGCTATTCTAAATTTTGTTTTGAATGTTTCCAAACATTATGTGATACTGACGTGTACCAACCACTCGTCTTTTCAATGCAACAAAATAAAATATTTTCCATAAAAAGTTTTATACATTAATGCTGCAAAAAATATATTATGGGAGCACGTAGTTAGGTTTTGGTAGAAGGGTAGTGATAGGAATATTATTTTATTAGTATATATTTATTATTTATAATGTATTTAAAGTTTTTTTTTATCTTTTTATTATTTTTAAGTATTTTTTTTAATATCCTTAATAATTAAGAAAAAAATTAAAAAAATATATAATTTTATTAATAGTCACTTACTTAATCATTAAATAAAATAAAAAAATTACAAAAAAATTAAATATTAAAAAGTAATAAATAAATAATAATAAAATAGTAATCTTATCATTATTCTTGCTAAAATGTTTATCATTTAAAAGATGCTTCTATTATTAAAGGCATGTAGTTTGATTGATATAATTGATAAATCAATTCTGCTGGGTTAATCAAAAATAAAAATCTCTTCACATCTCATCTCAATTCATTATTATAATTTTTTTAAATCTCTATATAAAATATAATAAATAATTTATTTTTTTTAAAATCTTAATATAAAATTAATATTAAAAAATTATATTATAATAATATTTTATTATTATTTAAAATAATAATAATTTGTGTAATTAAACGAAACTTTTGTGTAACTAAACGAAAATTTTAAAATAGAGATTTAAAATTCAAAACTTCATTCTTAAATGTATTAATTTTTTAGTTTTGTCTTCATTACATTTATATCTCCCTTGTCAACATATATACACTAAAAGGGTAATGGACTTTACTAAAAGGGTAATGGACGTAATAAAGTGAGCAAGTGCAACGTAATGAAATAATGTTAGTAGAGGGAAATAAAGTGATAAATGCAAGTATGGGGTAATAAATGCAGGTATGGGCAAGATGCAACGTGGAGGTAAACTTAACATTGGAGCGGAGTAGTTGGAATCTTGTCAGGAAAAGCAGTGGACAATTAAGCAGCTTTTCCCGCGGTGGTAGTCTTTGGTGATTTTGGATAACGAAAAATTTAGTCGTAATTGTAATTGTAATTGTGTATTAATATATGTATTAATTTAATATAATTAGTTAAAAATTAAATTTTATTAAAAATAATATTAATTTAAATTTTAAATATGAATGAATTAATATTAATATTTAAATTAATACGTAATTTTATTTATATATAATAAAATTCTTTTAGCAAAATTTTTTAGAATTATTATCGTCTTATAAGGATTTTTTTAACAAATAAAGTAATCGAATATTTATGAAATTAAATGTGATAAAGAATTTTTTAAATAGTAAGAATATGATATATAAATGACAGTGAGAATCTGTTGAATATTTTTAAAATTTTTAAAAATAAAAGAGAAAAAATTAAATAAAAATATTATAAAGTTAAAATATTATTAAAATATAATTTTATAAGATTATTTTTGTTTAAAGATTTCAAAAAGTTGAATTATTATTTTATTTTTTATTTGAAAGTAACGTAACTAATCACATTAATAGAATATATAAGAAATACGTAAGAGTGACTTCACGTAGAGTTTTTGTTTTATATTTGCCTTCATTATCTTTATATCCCCCTTATCAACATTAGAGACATGTATATATTCTAGAAAACCATCTAACATTTTGTTTCTCTCTCTGAAGTTCACAATTTATATTCTGTCACAAGTAATCCTTATTAGTTATTTAATAGAGTTTTATTTATTTATTATTTAATAGATTAATATCCAAAGAATGATGGAGGTCTGCTCCACTGTCAATGTATAATCCACGAATATGGACGAATTGAGAGGTGAAAAAAAAAAGACATATTGATCAAGTCTTAAGCTAAATTTGTAATTTGTGATTACGCCTTGTTTAGTTATACAAATTAAATGAAATGAGATAAAATATTTTATTAAAAGTTGAATAAAATAATATTATAATATAATTTTTTAATATTAATTTTGTTAGTACACTAATGAGACTGTTAGTGCACTCAACAAGTAATATAAAATCCCCCCCCCTTTTTTTTTTTTTTTTTTTGTATAATTTGAAGAATAGGAGTGTAAAAGTGACAATTAAGAGCACTCATAATAGGTTATGTAAACTTTATATTTTTGTAAAATTTAAAGAAAACAGTTTAAAATAGCCATCTAATGAATTATGTATTTTATTTCTAATATACAATTTGCTACATCACCTACTTTACATTTATAGAACACTGCTCACATATGTATAAATATTTAATTAATATCTCTTTCTACATTTTACTCTTTATTCATTACTTTATCTACTTTTTACTTTATACTTTATTTAAAATGAATAAAATAAATTAAAAAGTATAATATTTAAATGATATGAAGAAAAAATAGATAAGTTGATGTATGATATATTGTAAAAATGAGTATGTAAAATAAAAAAAATAAATTTTAATGATATATTTTAAAAGAAAGAATAAAAAATTTATTGGGAGTGCTCTAACATATGTTTTATTCTATCTGTATTTTTCAATTATTTACAATGTTATCACTACATTTATTTGCAGTTATAAATTTTTTTAATTATTTCTTCTTCGTTTGTATACTTTTTTATTTTTAAAAAAGTAGATAAATTAATATATAAAATAAAAAAATTTAATAATATATTTTAAAAGATAAGAGTGCTCTAACTAACCATTAATGCTACCTGTCAACTACCCAAGTTCACCTCGTTTTTTTTTTGCCTCCTACCCTCTATTTCCCGTTTGGCTCCTACACGCACTTGCCAGCCCCTCTTCTCTCATAATTATCTCAGTTGTCCTCTTCGACCAAAAGCTGCCATTTCCTGATCCCCACTTTTTACCATTTCCCTTGTGAATATTAGACCTGGCATCCAAGAACTCGTCTGGCATCCAAGAACTCGTCTTTCTCTCACACCAGCTCCTCTCCGTAGCCATTAACACTTCCGTCGAAGACAATACTTCAGAGCCATAAACAACATCATCGCTACTTCATCCTCGTCGGCAGTTCGTCCCGTTGAGCTCCTCCATCAAAGATAAGTGCCCGTCAACATTTTACAGGTGAGTTTTTTACTCTATTTCTTTTTCGGTTTCGGTACTATCGTTTCAAATCATGAATCCCAACTAGATATGATTTTTTATCCATATTCTTTCTCTTTGTTCCAAGTTTTTCTCACATGGGGTTCCAATAAAAAAAACTAAAAGAAAATCCCAACACAACCACCGGGCCTATGCGTCCGCTTCTCTGCAATAATGGCCAAACACTACCACGCTTTCTTTGGATTCTCATTCATTTCTCTTACAATTAATAACTCTCCTCAACCACTCAAAAAAAAAAAAAAAAAAAAAGCCAAAAAGCCCCCAAATTTCTCAAGCTGAATCCTGCATTGTGGTAAAAAAAGAAAATCATTGAAATCCAACAACGTCTCTCATTGTCTCTTAATTATAAAACAGCCTAATATAAACGGAATGAACTAATTGTATTTCATAAGCATGCCTAATACCCACCGAATGTAGTTGGTTTTTTTTTTTTTTTTGAGGTAGGTTTTCTGTTTTGTTAGAGTGCTCACTATTTTTAAATAGGTTAGGCAGAAAATCATTCCTATTACAAGTTAGCACTCCCATAACCAAAATTTCTATGCAGTATAGGTGTTCCTTATTTCAAGAAAAGTGACGACATTAAAACGAACTATCATAAAATCATGATACATGGGTTTTGGCCTTGTTCAGGAAATGAATTTATAAGTAGCTAAGTTATTAAACAACATTACAATCTTGTTTGTTCCAAAATTAGTTCATTCCGTTTATATTTGTTATGTAGGAAAATACTACTATGCCCTCTCCTCTAGCCCCCTCAAAGTAACTTCTGGTCACAATTTATTATTATTTTTTTATTATTATTTTTTACTTAGTTATTAAAAAAATGATTTTAAATATATTGATGTATTTTTTTATTTTTTAAAATATTTAAATATATTAAAAAAATACTGCTTAGCAATCAGCTTGAGCGTTACATTCTGAACGACGGAGTAACACTACTCTTATTATGTATATTTTTTTATATGATTTGTAGTGAAGGGTATAAAAAAATTGGTTGAAACAATTAAAATTAATATTGGGTTAAACTTCTTGCTCGGACGATTTTAATTTCTGAAAGTACGTGTGGGCAAAACATGGCATCTGTTCTGAGCACTTCTAACTGGAGCCATCCGCGTACTTCAATGATGCACTTTTTTTGAGAAAACGCCATTGCAAATTGTACTTGACTCACACAATACTAGATGTGTTAGGTGTGCACTGGACCACTTTTTTACAAACTTTTAAGAAAAAATAGAAAATTATATTCAATTTATAAAATTAAGCTTTTCTAATTTTTTTTTTTACTTTTTAATTTTTTTCTAAAACCTGCCATTCTATTCAAATTGAGATACTATAATTATATTAATTTTTTTAATAGGGATCGAGCATTGCTATATGAAATTGCATCCATATAAATCATTAAAACAACTTGACAAAACAAAGAATAATTTATTTAATTACCGATATTTTTATGTTGGGCTATAACTCCACCAAACTATGAAAAGAATTTATAGATCACTGGTTAATGAAATTATAGAATATTGGTATTGGATTAATCAAATAGCAGTACAGCTATATTAATTCATATAGCTAATCACACCAGAATTTGGGCCACGTTGGATTAGTTAGATGAAACTCATTTAACATATTAGCTACAGTAAATTTATTCTCTTCATAATTAATATAAATTTTTTTTTTAATAATAAACTTTACTTAAAAAAAAATAGCATTACTTATTTTTTAAAACTACTATAACTACAAAGAAATTATATAAAACTAATCTTATAAATTGACATATTTTTATCTGATTAGTTAGATTTACTTTACAATAAAAGTAACTTTATAATTTGATGAATCATATGAAATCACGTCAGTTTGTGTGATTATTTTTGTGTAATTTTATTTTATTTTATTTATTTATTTTTAATGATTTCCTGAAATCTTATTTCGTTTCTTTCCTGCGGCTTGGGTCTGTTCTCTTCCTCTTATATATGTTTTGTCTCCCCGGCTCCTCCCCATTGCCATAAACACCTCCGTCGAAGACAATAGTTCAGAGCCATAAACAACATTGTTGCCACTTCGTCCTCATCGGCAGCCTGTCCTCGTCGAGCTCTTGGATCAAAGACAATTGCCTGTCGACATTTCACAAGTGAGCTTTCTACTCTATTTCTCTTTCAGTTTCAGTACTGTCATTTCAAATCATGAATCCTGACTAGATATGGTCTTTATCCATATTTTCTCTTTTTGTTCCAAGTTTTTCTTACATGTGGTTTCAATAAAAAAGCTGAAAGAAAATCCCAACACAAGCACTAGGACTATGTGTCCGCTTCTATATAGTAATGGCCAAACACTATGATGCTTTCCCCAGATTCTCTCATTCATTTCTCCTAAAATTAATAAGCTAGCCCTGAAGGACAAGACACAAACCCTCCTCAACCACTCATAAACACCAAAAAAAAAAAAAAAAAAAAAAAACCAACAAAAGCCTCCAAATTTCTCAAGTTGGATCCTGCATTGTCGTAAAAAAAGAAAATCATTGAAACCCAACAACGTCTCTCACTGTCTTTGAATAAAATCACAAAAGCCCCAAATTTCTCAAGCGAGAATGCTCTTCATAACTATCCCATTTATTTAGAATGAGATGTTTCGTTTGGAAAATTCTAGTGGGCATAAGCACAAAATATGGAAAATTCTAGTGGCCATACCCACAAAATATTATTCAGGAAAAGCCTAATGAAAATTGATATGAGTATGGGAGCATTCCAATTTTAGGAGTGATTTACATTTGTTATGAAGAGTTGCATTCTGAATTTTATCGACAAAGAAATGAGGACATAGATGGTAGTTGACGAGTTTGATTGAGGTCTTTTGAGTATTGTGATTGCTATGATTTGACTATGGTTGTATGAATTCATTGGCTACGGTAGTACGCATGAAATTTAATTTTGGTTTTGAAGGCAATCTATGCATGTGTTGCAGTGTAATTCATTTGCTTATGATCAGCTTTATGGCTTTTTATCTATGTTTTCTTTTTAAAATTGGAGTAACATGCTACTTATTTTCTCCCATGATATTTTCTTATTAAAGTGTCTTTTGAGTTTAAGCTTTTGCTCATTGGGGATTCTGGTATTGGAGAATCTTGTCTTCTTCAAATGTTTGCTGTAAGTTTCAAGTGTCCTTTTATTCCATTCTTATAGCCAATCCATGTTTTAAAATTTTTATAACAGAAGCGATTGTTTGTTATATGTGTTTGTGTTTGTTGTAAGTTTAAGTTGTAAATTTATTTTCACAAATAACTCATATAGGCTAACAATTTACTTGTAAATTTAGTGAGTGATCAGTAAATTTACTTAAATTGGATAACTTCTTCCCCATAGCATTGTGAATGTCCAAAAATTGTCAGGCAATTTCTTGATGCATAAAAAATGAACGTGCATCCAAAAGCTGTCAATCCCATGATAGTTAGCATCTCTATGTTGTTGTTTCTCTAATTGACTATAAAAGTAAAAATAAAAAATCTTTAACAAATAAAAAATGAAAAATAATTAAAGAAATATAAATAATAATAAATAATAATATTTTATTATTATAGAAAGTGATAGCTAATCTAATGTAAACTTCAAGTTTTGATTGATTAGCTAAAAGCAAAAAATTTATGTATTATTCAAATTTTAAAGTTGGGATGGCTAATCCAATGCCAATGTTCTAGCCATTGCTATCTGTCTACTACCCAAGTACACGTAGTTTGTTTCCCACCTTCTACCCTCTTATCTCTCGTTTGGCTCCTTCACGCACATGCCATCCCCTCTTCTCTCATAGTCTCAGTTGCCCTTGGACCAAAAGCCACCATTTTCTGATCCTCACCTTTTTCCATTTCCCCTATAAATATTAGAGTTGGCATCCAAGAACTCATCTTTCTCTCACACCAAATTCATTACAGCTCTCTCTCTCTCTCTTCCCAGTGCTATGCTATGGAAGTGAAAATCACACTTTCGCTTGCTACTTTGTTCTTGTTGTTCACTAGTCTTGCTTTCGCAGCTACATTTCTAGAAGGCAATGCTTATGTCTAACTTCCATTTTGGCTTCGACTCTAATTTGTGCTTTGAGCTGGTTCATTGTGCTTTTTATTTCATTTTGCAATTTCCTTGTGGTATCTCCCTAATCCCTTCCTCCCCCCTCTCTCTCTATTCTTCTCCATTTGGCTTTGTTGATTGTTCTAGAATTTTATGGTATTCTCATCTATTTCAACAAAAGTTGGGTTTCATTCTAAAAAAAAAAAAAAAAAAAAAAAAAACAAACAGACAAACAAAAGTTGTTCTTTTGTGTGCACTCTTCTGGAGTAGCTTTAGAACCTGATTAGTTTTGTTAGATCTTCACTTTTAGTTCTCCCTCTTTCTCTCCTCTCCTACACACACATGCTTTGGTACACACAAACAGTTGATACAGGATTTTGCTCGTACCGTGTTTTTGGTTGTGGGTTGATGAAACCCATGACTTATTTGATTGATTCAAACAAAAAGCAAAGGAAAAAAAACAGACATCATGGATATCAAGGTAAGGGAACACATTGACAACTGAAAGTAAGAAAGTTTGTCGGGACTGTGAGGATTGCATGACCTGGTTGTGAAAAATGGACTGGGACATTTCCACATGCATGGCCTTTCCCTCCTGAACACTACTTATGTACCAAAATCAAGTCTACACAACTTTTTGCTTTCGGCTTTTTAAGAAATGGCCCAAAAAGGTTGTTTTACTATGCACAATAAATCGCAGAAAGGTTATACCTTATAGAATGGTTAATTTTCCATCTATGTGCCCTATCAAAACTTCCCATCAAGTTTTTTAAAAGATGCAAAGGCCCAAAAATGGGTTCCACCAAATCATAAATAGAATTCTTTTAGGCCCCTCCAAAGGCTGCTGCCTTCCTCTTTTGCTATTGCTAGAAATTGGAACTCCATTCCCTTTTTCTTCCTTGTGGTCATATTAGTCTTCTTTTATTTGCTTTTCCTTATTAAGAAAGGTCAGAGCTCTATACTAAGCCTTCTTAATGGCTCTAATTAAGATTTAAATAAGTTTTTCACCTTACAAAAGGTAAGAGTACTACTGCTAGCGTTGGTTTGCCATCATATTTTGGTGGGGGTTATAACCCAAGGTCATCCCTCTATAAATATGAGCTTAGTGTTTGAATTTTGAAAGCAGAATAACTTGTGATTGGGAGTCAAAATGTCTCTTTTATTTATTTTCATCATTCTAGTCTTAGCTTCTAACAATGTTGCAGATGAATTCTCATATTACAAGTTGGCACTTTAATGGTCAAATTTTCTATGCAATCTAGGTGTTCCTTGTTAAAAAAAACGCGAGATTAAAACGAACTATCAGAGATTTTTAATATACGGAATGTGGCCTTTCTAGGCAAATAATTCCGTGGTAGATCTTTGTCTGGGAAAGAAATTGACAAGTGGCTAGGTAATTAGACTACGTTACAATTATGTTTACTCTAAAATATTTTCACTCGGTTTAAAGTTGTTATGTATATTTCTTGGCATGACTTGTAGGTGAAAGGTATAAAAAAATTTGCTGAAATAGTACTGGCCTAACCTTCTTGGCTTAGATGACTTTAGCTTCTGGAAGTACGAGCTGGTGACACATGGCACTTGCTCTGGTGTAGACCCATCCACATACTTCAACGATGCAATTACTCTTATATGACGCCTTCCAACTGATCTTGGTTTAGGTAGCAAATGTTCGTTTAATTTCACATTTGGTTACTCGAATGATTTGAAGATAGTGAGAAAATTTACATGCCATCTAGTGAAAATTTTTTATATTTATAGAGTTATACTTATCTTTCCTCTGTTTGTACTAAAGTAGTCATATAAATGCTCAAATCATTTGTTGTTTCAATTTTTATTTTTTATTTTTTATCATTTGCTTTGACAATTACAAATGGGTACTTAAATAAGGATATTTGGGCTAGTGCCACTTTATTTTTCTTACCAATTGTTTTACAAGTTCTTTTCCATATTGTTTAGGATTTGGACTAGGCCCTCGGCCATACAAACTTATAGATTTATATAATAAGTTACAAGAAGCACTAACTTGCGAAACGGTGGGTAACAGTTGGTCGAGGTTTATCTTTGCTTTGACCGGCAAAAGAAGCATTGTGATAGTCCATGTAAGTTCAACAAATGCGGTAACAACGATCAAGCATTGGTCCATTTCCCCAACGAAAATACTATGCGCCAAAACAATGTGTATGCTTTTATTTTCTCTTTTACCCTTTGTTTGGTTTCTTTTGTTCCCTAGCCATTTTCTTTATGAGTATTGATATTTTACTTCTAAAACATTGTCATTCTTAATGATATTTATTGATGTGACATATTTTAAATAATTTTATATTTTAACTACTTAAAAACTTATCATTGAACATATATAAACAATTGTAATTGTAACTTAAAGTGACAAGATTTAAAAGAAGAAATAGTATTTATTTATTTATTTATTTTTTGCCCTTTTCATTATTTTCAAATTTCTGTCCAATCATTTATTTATTTATTTTTTGCATGTAACTTGAAATTTCATTTTAATTGTAGTTGTTCTTTTTGTTATTGGAGTAATGTGACTACTAGACCATTGTTTATTCCATTAAAGCCACATAATGTTTAATGCAAATCCAATCCTCCTTTTAGTATTACCAATAAAAACTATCAAATGAATTAATCTTATTAGGATACCAAAATGTAATTTGTGGGAGAAAATATATGAATTTATATGTCATGTTTAACTCTAGAAAGTACTTGAAATAAAATTACTTTGATAGTAGTATGATTATCATGAGAATCTATTTATTTGGTAGATATTAATGCTATACATAAATTTTAAATTGTCAAGCAATGAAGATGTCCACTCTATAACAATGGATCAATTATTATTTGTTCTACTAGATGTATCTTGCATCATGTGTTAGTGGATGACATTTAGAAATAGATGATTGTTTTCTCTTTTATCACGTTGATCCAAAACTTTTGTAACATGCTGAACGCATAGATTAAAGGATATCTAAAGATAGGGACGACGGAAGGGTTTGGATGTCTTCTAAGAGTGAAGTATGAAGTGTTGGGAGGAGTATAAAGGAAGTTTAATTCAATTAGCTAAATCAGTTCAGTTGCTGGTAGGCCGTGGGTCTGAGTTCATTTATGTTTTAGTTATGTCTCTTTATGCTTGTATTATCTACTATGGGTCCTCTGAGTCATAGGTCCTAGTTTTAGTTTTAGGCTGATACCTTTTTTGGACTAGTTAGGATTTATTTAATTTTCTGTGTTTTCGACCCATCTAGGGTCAGCTACTCTAGAAAGGATATTTTGAGAGTTTGTAGGTGTTCAAGATATCATTTTCACTTTTTGAAGATGGTTATTTCTTGAATAAATAAAAAGAAACACTTTGATTTCTAATTATTTCCAAGTCATATAATTTGAAACTGAATGTAAGAACTTTATATTTTAATTCATGTGCCTCATGATGATTGAAATTAGAGCTATGTAGACTTGAAAAATGTACGCTACACTTGAAAATGTCTGTGTTTTTTTACATGTGATGTCCATCTCTAAAAAAAGTTTGAAATAGATAATGACTTCTCAAAATTTTCGAAGGTGGCGTACATAATTTTCTAGGTTTACATAACTTTAATTTCAATCATCATGCAGCACAGGAGTCAAAATATAAAGTTCTTACATTCAGTTTCAAATTATATGACTTGAAATTCATTAGAAATCAAAGTGTTTCTTTTTATTTATTCAAGAAATAATCATCTTTAGAAAGTGAAAATGATGTATTGAACACCTACAAACTCTCAAAATATCTTTTCTAGAGTAGCTGACCCTAGATGGGTTCAAAACACAGGAAAGTAAATAATCTTAATTAGTCTAGAAAAGTTTTTGCCCAAAACTAAAACTAAGGCCCGTGACTCACAGGATCCACAGTAGATAACACAAGCATAAATGAACATAACTGAAATATAAATGAACTCATACCCAAAGCCCACCATCAATTGAACTAATTTAGCTAATTGAATTGAACTACTTCTCTATTCCTCCAAATATTTCGTACTTCACTCTTAGAAGACTTCCAGACTCTTACGTCGTCCCTATCCTTGGATCTCCTTTGATCTATGCGTTTCGCATGTTACAAAAGTTTTAGATCAATGTGATAAAAGAGAAAACAATCCTCTATTTCTACATGTCATCCACTAACACATGATGCAAGATACATCAAGTACAACAAATAATAATTGACCCATTGTTATGGAGTGGACATCTTCATTGCTTGACAATTTAAAATTTATGTATAGCATTAATATCTACCAAATAAATAGATTTTCATGATGATCATAATACTATCAAAGTAATTTTATTTCAAGTACTTTCTAGAGTTAAACATGATATATAAATTAACATGTTTTCTCCCACAAATTGCATTTTGGTTTGTCAACAAGATTAATTCATTTAATAGTTTTTATTGGTAGTACTAAAAGGAGGATTGGATTTGCATCAACCAATATGTGGCTATAATGGAATTAATAATGGTTCAGTAACAAAAAGATCAACTATAATTAAAATGAAATTTCAGGTTGTATGCAAAAAAATTGGACGGAAATTTTGAAAAAAAAAATGAAAAGGGCAAAACAAAAAAAAATAGATACTATTTCTTCTTTTAAATCTTGTTACCTTAAGTTACAATTGTTTATATATGTTTAATGATAATTTTTTAAGTAGTTAATATATAGAATTATTTAAAATATGTCACATTAATAAGTATCACTAAGCATGACAATATTTTAGAAGTAAAATATCATTCCTCATAAAGAAAATGGCTAGGGAACAAAGGAAACCAAACAAAGGGAAAAAAATAAAATAAAATAAAAGCATACCCATTGATTTGGGGCATAGTATTTTCATTGGGGAAAAGGACTAATGCTTGATCATTGTTACCGCATTGGTTGAACTTATATGGCTAATCATGACGCTTTTTTTGCTGGTTAAACCAAAGATGAGCCTCGACCAATTGATACCCACCATTTCACAAGTTGCATTTCAACTGTGCATAAACATTAAGTGCTTCTTGCAACTTATTATATAAATCTATCAGTTTGTTTGGCCGGGGGCCTAGTTCAAATCCTAAGAAGCATGGAAAAGATCTTGTAAATCAATTGGTATGAAAAATCAATTAGAACTAACCCGAATATCCTTATTTATAGTATCCATTTGCAATTGTCAAACCAATTGATAAAAAAATAATCAAAACAACAAATGATTTAAGCATTTCTATGGCTCTGCTATAGTACGAATAGAGGAAAGAGAAATATAACTTCATAAATATAAAATTTTTTCACTAGATGACATGTGAGAAATCTTAATTTTCTCACTACCTTCAAATCATTTCAGTAACCACATGAAAAATTATAAAACGAACCTTTGCTACCTAAACTAAGATCAGTGAAAGTGTCTTATAAGAGTAATTTCATCGTTAAAGTATGCGGATGGGTCTAGACTAGAGTAGGTGCCATGTGTCATCCACTCATACTTCTAGAAACTAAAGTCATCTGAGCTAGGAAGGTTAGGCCAATACTACTTCAGCGAATTTTTTATGCCTTTCACCTACAAGTCATGCCAAGAAATATACATATCAAATTTAAATCGAGTGAAAGGATTTTGGTATAAACATGATTGTAACGTAGTCTAGTTACTTGGCTACTTGTCAATTCATTTCCCAGACAAGGATCTACCATGGAATTATTTGTCCAGAAAGTCTACAGTTCGTGTATTAATAATCTCTGAAAGCTCGTTCTAATCTCCTCACATTTCTTTGAACAAGGAACACCGAGATTGCATAGAGAATTTGGTCATTGAAGTGCCAACTTGTAACACGAGATTTTATCTGCAACATTACTAGAAGCTAAGATGATTACTTCTTGAGTAAATAAAAAGAAACACTTTGATTTGTAATGGATTCAAAGAGATATTATTTGAATTTGAAACTGAATGTTGAAACTGAATGTAAGACTTGGGATTCAATTGCAAGGTTGATATCATTTTGATTCCTGTGCGGAATGATGATTGAAAGTAAAGCTATGTAGACCTGGGAAATGTAAGCCACACTTGAAAATTTTGTGAACTAAATGTAACTTATATATTTAATTTATATAATACAGTCACTTTAGGATCCCGATTCCCCGATTCCCTTTATAAGTATCTATTTCAAACTCTTTTTAGAAATGAACATCTCATGATTCCTTTTGGGTCAATCATATGCGATTGGAATTGGTTCAATATTGGTCCCAGTAGTCACAACAATTGTGACTTGGGAAATCAGACCGTAATTGAGTAATGACAAAGGGCAAAAGGAAAGACATACTTTTTTTTTATTCTTAAATTTTGTCTTCCCAAGTCACAATTTATGTTTATATGGCATAACATGTTAATAAGTAATTGTTATGTATGAAATATGAAATTACTTAAAATGTACCACATCAATAAATGTGACTAAGTATGAATATATTTAAGGAAAAAAGTTTAATTGTTTCTCAGGTTGCAATTTAATTGTGCATAAACTTTTTTTAATTCTTTCAACTACGAACTGTGAAAAGATATATATATATATATATTTATTTATATATTTATACAACAAATATAAAGTAGATCAAAATTTTTTGGAGCTAATAGGATTGAAATATAGTTTAATTACTTGACCATTTTTCAATTCATTTCCTTGACAAGGATTTATAATAGAAAAAAAAAAAAAAGGGAACATCCATATCGCGTAGAGAATTTTGCTATTGTACTACCTGCTTGTAATAGGTGAATTCCTCTGCAACATTGTTAGTAGCTGAGACTAGGATGATGAAAGATGTTGGTTGTGGGTATCCCATGACCAATGATGTGTTCACATGGGTTGGGAAGTAATTAATTAACTCCTCACTAATATCACTTAACTTCAGAGAAGTTAGTTAACCTCACATGATAAAACTTTTAAATAAGAGTTTTACATACATTAAGAGGTGTGTGGAAAAAGTCTATGTACGTAAAGAGAAAAACTCGCTCTCTCTCTCTCTCTCTCTCTCTCTCTCTCTCTAATTTCTTAGAGAAACCATCTAGATCTCTTGATTTTGAAGCGTGAAATTTAATGAGGGTCTTTAATAGCCTCCTAAGCTATGTAGAGATGCAAACAACAAAGTGACGTGAGCTATAAGACGAGCAAAGATCCGGCCTTGTGCAAATTCTGCTAGTTGAGGTAATTCAAATTAACCTCATTTAGCATTGGTATTAGAGTCTATGCTACTTGTTTTTGCCCTTATGAATATGATTAAATGTTATTTGATGCTTTGGAATGGGTTTGAAAGCATGTAATTGATGATATGCAATGATTGTTTGTGTTTTGAATTTTTCATTAGAGGCTATGGTATGACGTGTTTAAGGCTAAATTATCTACATGAAAATATTCCTTATAATTTCAAAAACAAGTCTATTAAATCGATCTGGTGAAGTTTCGTTGCATATAGATGAAGAAATCCAAAACCTTAGTTTTAAAGTTTATGTTTAGACTGTGAGTTTGAGGCAACTTTTAATCAACCAAATGTTATTTTCTGGAAATAAATCTTATATGATTAGAAGCTAAGTTCATGAGCTTTAATTTAGCATATCATATGCTTAATCTAGACTTAGTAAGAGTAAGTTATGACTGATTGAATTGAGGGGGTCAAAATTAAAAAAAATAAAAAAATAAAAAAACCAAAAAATAAAAAATTTTGGATTGAAGAAGAAGATGATGAACAATATTTTGTTTACTAGTTCCATTCTTAGCTACTGAGAGTTTAAGACACCCTTCCACTTGGGTTGCATTTTTGCTCATTGTATTGACACCCACACACATCAAAATGATTGAACTTTGTGTTTGGACGTCCAAAAGCACAATGAGAGGCAAAGGTGATGGACACTCTCCACTGCGATAAGTGAGATAGAGGCAAAACTACATCTAGAGCCAAAACAAAGCCCACATGCCTAGGAGGAGCATGGTGGCATGTGTGATGACTTCCAATGTCCAATTTTTGTCACGTGTGGCACGTGTAGTCTTGTGATGGTGTTCAAAGTTGCTTCATATATTTTTTTGGGACACTTGTCATACTTCCTCAAGTCAAATGTTTTCTGTGTTATATGAATATTTATATAGATTATTTGTGGATACATGTTTGAGTTCATTGGTATTTTATTTAAAATTGATAGAGTTGACATTTGTAATTTTTTGGGCTCATGTTTAATGTATATATTTATTTTTATGTGAATGTATAAGGTGTAGCTTATACGTATATTGATGACGTGGCATCTCTATTTATTTATTATTTTCTTAAAAAATTTGTAATAGGATTTTCTTTGAAAATTTAATATTGGGAATGCAATTTTATTATTGAGACCATGTAAAGGGATGTGTTTCACATCTACCAATATGCTTTAAGTTCACCTTAATATGATACACCAAGTTACCAATGAGGCTTTGGGCGGAGTCTATGCGCAATATGTTTAGTGCAATGATTACGGATTTTTCATATTTGATTGTATGTGCATGAGTGTTGAGTATTTTTTTTTTACCAAATTCTTCTATAAATTTTATCCAAAATGAATTAGATTTGGTATTTTGACTTATATAGTGGCTTTTTGTGAAATTTTCGATCTCACTATGTAGGAAAGAATTCTATGGTCTAGTTAGATTTTGGAATAAAGTTAAATGTGTGCTAATGTCAATCTTGCGTCATGAATGTAGTGATAATAGCAACTAAAAAGGTAGTTGCTGACCATACTAAAGGAAGGAAACTGGATGGAACCAGCTATGACATGGTATAGGAAAATCCAATACATGCTCAATGAACAAGAGGTCCTTGAAAGTTTGTCCCACCTTATGACACAACGTACGGAAGGGAATACTTTCCAATATCGTCATGATATGGAAGCCTATCAGGCTTGGGTAAAGAAAAATCTGTGCTCATGTTTTACCATGCTTACCCGCATGCAAAATGATCTTATTAGGGAGTTTGAGAATCGCCAAACCGCCCAAGATATTTGAAACCTAAAAAAAAATATCTATGGGAGGATATCAACTATTAGGCTTTGTGCTCTCACTTTTAGGTTTGAGTAGTATGTTATGGACCCTAATCATACTATGATTGAGTATTTAATGTTGATGTCTACCCTGATTCATTATCTAAAAGTTGCTAGCAGTAATGTCACTGATGAACAACAAGTTACCGTTGTGGTACAATCTTTGTTTTGACATGCAGTGAGAATATTATGATTTTTTTCTGATATATCTTGTTATTTGGAGCTAGAGGCGGAGTGCATAAATGTGCACCGTAATACTCTTCTTGTTGCCTAAGCTGGGAAATGCAAGGCATTTAGTCCTAACTGCAAACAACATGGAAGATTTGCTAGAGTGGAAAATAGTCTTAGGCCAATGGATGGAAAAGTAGCAATGCACCGCAAATGCAAGCATGCTGACAAGGACAATTCTAAATTGAAGTGTTATAACTATTGAAAAGTGATGCACTTTGCTAGTGAGTGCATTGAGGTAAAGAAGATATCCAATAAACACAGCTCATTACTTATGTTTGTTCACATATTTGTTTTACTCACTCAATCTCTGAATGAATTGTAGACACAGGAGCAACCAAACATGCAGTTCGAGAATGAGTTGGGTTTATAGATTATAGAAGAATATCAACTGCCAGGTTGTTCATTAGATTGGGTAACGAAACTCGAGAGGAAGTACTTGGAGTTGGCACCTACCAACTTAAGATGTGTTGGGGGTGCTTGTTACTTCTTCATAATGTGCTTTATGCACCTGATGTTCAATGTAATTTATTTTCAGTTATTTCTATGTTGGAACTTGGTTTTACTTTTCATTTTGATTGTCCTTAGCTGGACTTTTATTTGGATAGGGCTTTTTATGGACATGTTTTTCTCTCAAATAGTTTTTTTTATGTTGGATTTAGATATTTCTCATTTTCTTTTATGGTTTCAAATGATAATGATGTTATTTCTAATTTATTGAAATGACATACTAGACTAGGCCACAGAGGAAAAGATAGAATGTTAGACTAGCTAGAGAAGGCCTATTGGGGTCTCTCGCTAATATAAGAATACTTGTTTGTGAGTTTTGCTTAGCTAGTAAGGCTTGTAGAAAGTCTTTTGGAAAGACTACTAAGATATCTTATCTTTTAGAGTTAGTCCATTTTAATATTTGGTCCCTATGAATGTGAATGCACGCCATGACCCCTTTTATTTTCTCACTTTTATAGATGATTACTCACGTTTCAGTTGTGTATTAGATCTTCTTTTGCTTTGAAGCATTGGACTGCTTCAAATGCTTTATGGCTGAGGTTGAGGATAAAAAAGAATTGAATTTAAAAGTTCTATGAACTGATTGGAGCTGAGAGTACTTGTCTAAAGAGTTTTAAGGCCTATGTTAGTAAAAATGGATAATGAAACAATTAACGATTCTTGGCACAGTATAACAAAATGGTGTTGCGCAAAGGAGGAATCATACCTTATTGGAAATGTTTGATCAATGATGATTTGATCATTTTTGGGGGATGCTCTTCTAGCTATTGCCTATATTTTGAACTGTATACTTTCTAAAGCTGTTCTTTCAACCCCATATGCGTTATGAAATGACAAAAAAGTCAAATCTTGAACATTTGCGGCCTTGGAGCTTAGTTGGTTTATGTTCACACCACTTCTCATAAATATTAAAATCTTAGCCCTAGAGTAAATAGGCATATCTTGATAAGATATTTGGATAGCTCAAAGGACTATGTAATGTTTGGTGAACATCCTAATGGAGGGATGACAGGAATAGAGTAATGTGGTGTTACATTTATCAATAATGATTTTTCCAATATTGATGAAGAAAAGAAAGATATTGAATTTTTTGAGTTGCAGGAACTTGAGGGAGTTATACCAACTTTTAGCAAGAGTGAAGAATTATCACTTTCTAAACTCACAAAAGATAATAAAAGTGACTTATCTCCTAGTGGGAGTGTACCACTAGAAAGTGACTTACAAAAGTGTCAGTTACATAGAAACGAACGTGGAACCATTCCTCATCATCGTTTTTAGATTGAAGGAAAATCTTTCGTGTGTGCTCCATGTGACTTTGATAAACCTTTTTCTTATTAGGAAACACTAAGTTCAACTGCTTGAAATCAATGGCTGGCTGCTATGAGGGATGAGATGAGTTTTTATGGTAAAGAACCAAGTTTGTGAGTTAGTTGATCTTCCACTTTGGCACAAATCTATTGGAAACAAATGAGTTTTAAAAATTAAGTGCCTGATAGATGGATTAATTGACAAGTATAAGGCCTGACTTATGGTGAATGGTTATACCCAAAGAGAGGATATAGATTACGAAGAAACATTCTTTCCTGTGGTGAGATTTGATTCCATTCATCTCATTCTAGCTATAGTTGTAAATCTAGATTTGAAAATTTTTTAAATGAATGTGAAAACTGTATTTCTTGATGGAGAACTAGACGAGGAGATTTATATGGATTAAACTATTGGTTTTGAGGTTGAGGGACAAGAGTGCAAAGTATGCTAGCTGCAACGTTCTATTTATGACCTTAAACAATGGTCTAGGCAATGGAACTTTAGATTTCATGAGGCCACTACTTCAATTGGCTTTGAGATGTCGGAAGAAGACCATTATGTGTATGTCGACATATAGGGAAGAGTTTCCTAATTTTGTCTTTATACGTGGATAGCATCTTATTAGCTGGAAATGATATAGAGATAATTATCGCCAGAAAAGAGTGGTTGTCCTATATTTTTTAGATGAAGGATATATGTGAAGCAAATTATAAAATTTCAAGAGACCGATCTAAGAAGCTTCTTGGTTTGCCTTAGGAGACTTACATTAAGAAATTCTAGAACGATTTTATATGCACAACTCTAAACCCATAGACACTCTAATTAAGAAGGGTTATATATATTGAGCCTGCAACATTGCCTTAAGAATAATGAGAAAAAAAAAAGAAATGACTAGAGTTCTTTATATAAGTGCAATTGGAAGTCTAATATATGTTATGTTGTATACACGACTTGACATTTGCTTTGCAATTAGAGTGTTAGTCGTCATTAGAGTAACCCAGGACCTGTACATTGGCAAGCAGTTAAGAATATTTTTCGATACCTTCACGGGATAGTAGATCTTGTTCTTCGCTACTAGGGTGAAGACATGATATTAAAGGGTTATAGTAATGCTGATTCGGCTAGTGACAAAGATGAGCGAAAATTTGTGGCGCCCCCAAATCTCCACGCACGGACATGGGGAAATCGAGATGTCCGGATGATGACAACCCAGGTCACCACCCTATCGACGAGTGCCAAATGTGTGTAAAAGCAACAAATGTGCAAAAGAAAACGCAGCGGATAACGAAAGTCATAACTAAGTACCAGAATTTTTTTTTTCTTAATATAATACAAAGCTGTTCAAAACATACATATTAAAATATTACAAGATACAAATATTATTCAAAGCAACAACAAGATAATAACTTCAACTCAGAACTCCGGCGGAGCCGCATCCTCGGGCTCAGCCTCCTCTTCCTCTTCGATTCTTGCACCAAAATCTACGGTACCAAAAATGGTGCCGCAGGTAAGTAAAATCCAAACACCACCAGATAAAAACATATAAAACTTAAACAATATGCATGAAATGATGCCAATGCACAAAACCCATAAAATCAAATTTTTTTTTTCCACGCATGCCAAAATTCGATTTGGCCCAAAGACATATCGTTTAAAACCAAACCTCGCCATTATCCCAGATAATGGCCCAAAGCACCATTTTTTCAGAAAATGGATCACAATATCCTTATACAAAACCTTGCCATTTTTCCAGAAAATGGCCCATTAACCAAACCATTAGAGCACTGTAGGCGGGAATCGCAGGCGGGACTCTACCACCATCCCTGCTCACCACCATCCCTACCCATGCACCGTAGGCGGGAATCACAGGCGGGACTCTACCACCGTCCCTGCTTACCACCATCCCTACAAGTCCGTCTGTAGGCAGGAATCGCAGGTGGGACTCTACCACCATCCCTACTCACCACCATCTCTACGCGTGCAGCATAGGCGGGAATCACAGGCGGGATTCTACCACCGTCCCTGCTTACCACCATCCCTACGCGTGCCTCTGACTCAAACCAGTCAGTCCAACCGTTCACATATACCATAAATCATTTCTTGCTTACCAGCACAACTTTCATTTTTTTAAACACATGTACATGCATGCAACTACACAAAAAAATCTGGTTTTTCCTTTTTAAACATGAACATGCGTGCACTATACAAAGCAAACATCGAGGCACAATTATCTCAAACAAATAACAACATCAACCAAACAACTCCGTCCTCAATCCATCCGACTCCCGAACTCCTCGGACTTAGTCTGGAATCAACTAACCAATCAGATAATTTATTGTAAGATCAAAATATATTTAAATCTAAAAGTAGAGTCTGGAAAATACTTACAGCGCTATACGGTAATTTTTGAAAGCTCGCGGCGTCGCAAACGGCGGAAGAAAATCAACGTAATAGTGTAATTTACACTGTTGCTGTGGGTAATAAATTACCCACTTTCGAACGGGGACAGACTAAGACCCGAAATTGATAGGGAATGGTCTTGAGATATTTATGAAGCTAAAGGAAACGAGTTTTGGCCGTGGGTGGTGGTGGAAATGGCGGTCGAAGGCCAAAAAGGGGCTGAACGGAGTTGAGCTCGTGGGAGTTGCTCCGGCAACGGATCGAGGGTGGAAATGGGTGGTTTAGGTCGGCAAGAGGTGGGGAAAGAAGCTGTGAAGAGATGGTGGCTGGAGGTGGTGCGACGGCGTCGGAAACGGTGAAAAATCGTGTGGTTTGGAGGAACTCGTGGTGGCTAACGGTGGTTCGGATGGAGGTGAAACTTGGTGGGGATGTTCACCGGTGAGAGGGGAAGAAAACTGTGGGTGGTGTAGGCCACGCCGCCGGCGAGTGGCGGTTCTTGGCTGCGAAAGCAACCGGCGACAGGGGAGAAAAACAGGGCAAGTGCTGTGACTTCCAACCGTTCGTGGCGGCTAACGGCTGGTCCGATGGCTCTGAAAATTGGTGGGGATGAACTCTGATGGAAGAGGAAGAGAATGGTGGTGGTGGTGCACTAAACGGTGGCCGGACGGCGGAGAACTGGACTGACAAACAGGCGACGACGGAAGGAGAAAAAGGGGCTGCTGTGCGTACGCGGGAGAGGAGGAAGAAGAAAGAAGAAGAAAAGGAAGAAAAAGAAGGAGAAAGAAAGAAAAAGAAAAAAGAAAAAGAAAGAAAAGGAAAGAAAAGAAAAGATAAAGGAAAAGAAATGAGGTCCAGTCCTCATTCCGGAAACCAAAACAGATCCGCCGAAAACGATATTAAAAACCATAAAACGACTAAAATAAATTAAACACAACATCAAATAAATTAAAACCAATTAAAATACATTAATTTAAAATAAATAAACTAATATATTAATTAAATTAAAAACAACCATTCAGTAAAAATACACATAAAAGCAGGTCATCACATCTTCCCCCCTTAAAAACAAATTTCGTCCTCGAAATTTGCAAGATCAACCATCAACGCCAAAAAGATACAAGATACAACTCTGAACCTAATTGAGAGATACATATCATCGACAACTCCCAACAAATCCAAATGTTATTATCTTCACACCATAAATTGCTAATATCGGCGACGCCTCTGCTTTACCTTCCGAATTTTCATCCTATTCCAACCTTGGTAACCTAATAGCCACTTCCCAAAATTAACCATCAATAAATAAAATTTGCACGACCAAAAGATTAATCTCACATTAAAACTCCGAATCACTACTAATTCCTCAAAATCGATACAAAATTTGAACTTCTAAAAATCTCCAAAAATCATGCTTTCGCGCACACTCTGATAACTCACCAACATACATAAAAGGCTATATCCTCAAAAATTAATATCATGAAGAACAAGCTCAATCCACACCTAATCACAAGAAAACTTTTACCACATTTCTATAGAAAATCATATACTTCCAGAAACTACAAATCTCCACTCATTCCTCAGTTGGCCATCGCTGCCCTAACGAAAACCAACATTCCGCAAAAATACATCCAATGATTGATGACGGAAACCAGTGCTAATCAACCTCCAGGCCCCAATTTGCATAACATCATCCCAAAATACACATGTCTCTTCTAAAGATAAGGAACATCTCCAAAAGGCCCAAGTCCTTCCTGGCCAACCAACGAGAGCACTTATAACTTCTATCTGATATCCTATACTTCAAACTCATTACCTATATTTTGAATAACATATAATCTTGCAATAACTCACTCACTATAAACTACCACTGACTTCACCTAGACATAATCAAAACGCACTTGGTAACTCACCCACTTGTACTCTTAAAAACTCTAGTTTTGGCACAACTAATTCCTTCAATAGCACTTCACAAATAAATCTCAAGACAGGCCATACTGTTTAAATCTTCAATCCATCAAAAACTATTAAACAACATTCAAGGATCCTACTACTTTATTACTTTATACATATGATCATGCTACTCACCTTTGATGCATAAAATTCAACTTCCAAGATTTATTACTTGATACACCACATATGGTGACCTAACTATCTCCTTTCAAGTTAAATAACCATATCCCCAATTCTCCCAACTGGATACTTGATCTCCAAAGAAAAGTATAGCCTCACCAATTTAAATTCCTATGACTTCAATTCGCAATTAATTCTCAAGATAAACACAACAGTTGTTTCAAACCATCATCCCAATGGGCAACTTGCTTCGACTGCACACTCCGTTCAACTTACCAAACAACTCAGAGTCAAAATCTCTTGAATTTAATATTACCACACAGATTCCTCTTCAACTCCTACCAAGCCAAAAATAGCTGAGACTAGGACCAGCACTCCCCAGAATCCATACTCACTTACCATTACTACTTATCGATCTCACGTACTCTTAGCCAACACCACAAATCATTCAAACGTACAAGCGATCCATTATCACATTTCCATCACTTGGATTTATATCCTCAACTCAACAAGAATTATTTCGGAATCTACTCAACTTATATCCTTAAATCAGCAACTAGCCATTGCTTAAAGTTTGGTATCGAGAATGACCTTAAACCTGTTAAGAATCCATTCCCAAAAGTCTATGGATCATACAGCCTCAAATTCAATCGTATTCAATACCAACATAAAATCTATTATTTCCAACACCCTGATGGACCTATATCTTTCGAGTCGATAGAATCATTTCCTAAAATCTGCCACTACAACCTCAGGCTAACAATAAATGTTTTTCTAAACTAACTCGATATATTCAATCCTCAAAGAAATACACGAACTAGATCATTACCTCCAATTCATAAAGGAATCTACTCTAGAAAATTTTCATATTAATAACTCAACTCCAATTAACCCTATTTTAATGGTTACAAACTAATCACTCACTAGAGTAGATCAAGCTACAACACTAAGTCTGTAAAATTAAGAACTCAATTCTTATTATAAATCAGTCCTTCAACTCTGCAATTCTAAAACCTTAAATCAAATAAGAATCATCTTCGGAACTTCTAAGATCAAAGAACTTACATCCCATAATAGAAAAATCGACTCCCAAATCTTTCAAATTCTAAAACATTAATAGATAATAAATTATTTTCTGAAATTCTCAAGATTGGTGGCTTTAATCCAAAACACTCACCTTAAAAGCTTGTAAAATCTAAAGCCTCAATTGCCACCAAATTATTCATCCGAGTCACGAAATCTAAAACTCGAAATTTAATTATTCCCCCCCCCAAAGCTTGTCGAACCTAACACCTAAATTGCCATAAACTTATTTTCCTAAAATCTATAAGGCCCCAAACTTTAAAACTTTGCTAAAACTTCATAAAATCTAACATCGAATTTTGTTGAACTTACAACCTACTGCGTTATAGACCATTTCATAAACTCCACGGAACCAAAGAACTCAATTATTCTACTTCCCTAAAAGATCACCCAGATCATGCCATTCTCTCCAAGCCTCGATAATATACATATATATAAAAAAAAAAAAAATAAAACCACACAAGGCATTCATCACGAAAGATTAAATTAGACCCATACCTGCCATGACTCCAGCATTCTGAGTCTCTGTAACCTTGCCTCCAATGGTACCAGGAGTCATTGCGTACATTCGAGCCCGAGCCAAATGCCTCTGGTTAGCTCTACTACTGCAATGAACTCCACGACTTTCTTGAACTCGACTAGGGCATTCACGAGCAAGATGCCTCGTCTGACCGCACTCAAAACATTGGTTATTACCTAGACGACACTCGCCTCCGTGAGCTCTATTATATCTTCCACAAACTGGCACTCGTCCTCCCATACGCACTCCCGAGACTGCTAATGGTCGAATCCCAGTCTGCTGAACAAACTTCTGAGGCGAACCCGAACTACTTCCTTCACTAGAAAAACTCCGCCTCTTATGTCCTGGAGGGGAGCCCATTCTCAAATTATTCTCTCGCTCCACAAGAGTAGCCACATCCACTAAATCCTGAAAAGTGGATATCTGGTGGCTGACTACCATACGGCATATATCAGGACGTAGACCCTCTTGGAAACGCTCGGCTCGCATTTCCTCTGTGGCAATGAGGTGGGGAGCAAATCGCCCAAGTTCTATAAATCTTCGGGCGTACTGTTCCACTGTCATGCTCCCTTGGACCAAGCTTGAAAACTCTCTTGCCTTTCGCAGCCTTACAGAAGCGGGAAAAAAGCGATCATTAAACTCTTTCTTGAAGCGCTGCCATGTCACAGCGGCGAAAGACCCCAGTTCTGATTCCACATTACTCTCTTGGTATCCCACCACTCAGAAGCGGTGCCTTGCAACAGATAGCTAGCGTAGAGTATTTGTTGCGCCTCAGTGCAACCATACACCTCAAAAGTTCTTTCCAAGTCTTTGACCCACTTTCCAGCTTGAAGTGGATCATCTTCTCCAGTGAAGTGTAAAGTTCTATGCGTCAGAAAGTGCTCATAGGTGCACCCAGCTTGCACCCCTCCACTAGGCCCTCCAGGTAGTAGCTATGGCCCTCCTTGTTGCTAAGGCCCTCCTTGTTGCCAAGACCCTCCTTGCTGTGGCCAAGGACCTCCTTTTTGTGGCCAAGGACCTCCTGATTGTGGCCAAAGCCCTGCTTGTTGTGGCCTAAAATTCTGTTGCATGAATTCAGTCATCTGCCGTATTGCTTGGGCTATGGAATCATCTCTCGATGTATCGTCCTGTGGCCCTTGAGTAGATTTCCTTAGTCTCACCATTTTCCTGCCACAACACAACCCTTGACCCCCCTTTAAGAAAAATAAATAAAAACCCACAATATAAAACTAAAAACATAAACCAACACCACATAGCTAGAAATAAAAGAAACCAGCATGCAACAACATAACTAAATAAATAAAAACAAGCAAACAAGCTCAAATACATAAAACAAATAAAACACGTCAAACAACAACTTTACTTAAAATAAATTTTAAAACACAACTTTAAAAACATTCTGGTACTATCTACGGGACATGTGGTTTTACCCAGAGCCAACTGCTCTGATACCACCTATGACGCTCCCAAATCCCCACGCACGGACACGGAGAAATCGAGACGTCTGGATGATGACAACCCAGGTCACCACCCTATCGACGAGTGCCAAGTGTGTGTAAAAGCAACAAATGTGCGTAAAAGCAACAAATGTGCAAAAGAAAACGCAGCGGATAACGGAAGTCATAACTAAGTACCAAAATTTTTTTTTCTTAATATAATACAAAGCTGTTCAAAACATACATATTAAAATATTACAAGATACAAATATTATTCAAAGCAAAAACAAGATAATAACTTCAACTCAGAACTCCAGCGGAGCCGCATCCTCGGGCTCAGCCTCCTCCTCTTCCTCTTTGATTCCTGCACCAAAATCTACGGTACCAAAAATGGTGTCGCAGGTAAGTAAAATCCAAACACCACCAGATAAAAACATATAAAATTCAAACAATATGCATGAAAGGATGCCAATGCACAAAACCCATAAAATCATTTTTTTTTTCCACGCACGCCAAAATCTCATTTGGCCCAAAGACATATCGTTTAAAACCAAACCTCGCCATTATCCCGGATAATGGCCCAAACCACCATTTTTTCAGAAAATGGATCACAATATCTTCATACAAAACCTTGCCATTTTCCCAGAAAATGGCCCATTAACCAAACCATTAGAGCACTGTAGGCGGGAATCGCAAGCGGGACTCTACCACCATCCATGCTTACCACCATCCCTATAAGTCCATCTATAGGCGGGAATCGCAGGCGGGACTCTACCACCATCCCTGCTCATCACCATCCCTATGCGTGCACCGTAGGCGGGAATCACAGGCAGGATTCTACCACCGTTCCTGTTTACCACCATCCCTACGCGTGCCTCTGACTCAAACCAGTCAGTCTAACCGTTCACATATACCATAAATCATTTCTCGCTTACCAGCACAACTTTCATTTTTTTAAACACATGTACATGCATGCAACTTCACAAAAAAATCCGGTTTTCCCTTTTTAAACATGAACATGTGTGCACTATACAAAGCAAACATCGAGACACAATTATCTCAAACAAATAACAACATCAATCAAACAACTCCGTCCTCAATCCATCCGACCCCCGAACTCCTTGGACTTAGTCTGGAATCAACCAACCAACCAGATAATTTATTGTAAGAGTAAAATATATTTAAATCTAAAAGTAGAGTCTGGAAAATACTTACAGCGTTATACGGTAATTTTTGAAAGCTCGTGGCGTCGCAAACGGCGGAAGAAAAGTAACGTAATAGTGTAATTTATACTATTGTTGTGGGTAATAAATTACTCACTTTCGAACGGGGACAAACTAAGAAATGAAATTGATAGAGAATGGTCTTAAGATATTTATGAAGCTAAAGGAAACGAGTTTTGGCGGTGGTGGTGGAAATGGCGGTCGAAGCCAAAAAGGGGCTGAACGGAGTTGAGCTCGTGGGAGTTGTTCCGGCAACGGATCGAGGGTGGAAATGGGTGGTTTAGGTCGGCAAGAGGTGGGGGAAGAAGCTGTGAAGAGATGGTGGTCGGAGGTGGTGTGACAGTGCCGAAAACGGTGAAAAACCGTGTGGCTTGGAGGAGCTCGTGGTGGCTAACGGTGGCTCGGATGGAGGTGAAACTTGGTGGGGATGTTCACCGGTGAGAGGGGAAGAAAACTGTGTGAGTGGTGTAGGCCACGCCGCCGGCGAGCGGCGGTTCTGGGCTGCGAAAGCAACCGGCGACAGGGGAGAAAAACAGGGCAGGTGCCGTGACTTCCAACCGTGCGTGGCGGCTAACGGCTGGTCCGATGGCTCTGAAAATTGGTGGGGATGTGGTGGAAGGGGAAGAGAATGGTGGTGGTGGTGCACTAAACAGTGGCCGGACGGCGGAGAACTAGACTGACAAACAGGCGGCGACGGAAGGAGAAAAAGGGGCTACTGTGCGTACGCGGGAGAGGAGGAAGAAGAAAGAAGAAGAAAAGGAAGAAAAAGAAGGAAAAAGAAAGAAAAAGAAAAAAGAAAAAGAAAGAAAAGAAAAGAAAAGAAAAGATAAGGGAAAAGAAATGAGGTCCAGTCCTCACTCCGGAAACCAAAACAGATCCGCCGAAAACGATATTAAAAACCGTAAAACGACTAAAATAAATTAAACACAACATCAAATAAATTAAAACCAATTAAAATACATTAATTTAAAATAAATAAACTAATATATTAATTAAATTAAGAACAATCATTCAGTGAAAATACACGTAAAAGCGGGTCATCACAAAATCCACGATGAGTTGCGCATTTATGCTTAGGGGGAAGTTTTTGGTGTAGCAAGAAACAATCATCCATTGTTTTGTCCACAATATAGTCAGAGTACGTTGCTTGTTCACTAGTTGTACAAGAGGCTATTTGGTTGATGAGGATTTTTTCAGGCCCTAGAGGTTACGTCTATTGCATATGAAGCCGTTAAGATATACAGTGATAGTATGACAGTTTTGGCATATGCCAAGAATCCCAAATACTATGGCAGAACCAAACACATAGATATTCATTTTCACTATATTTGAGATGTTGCATGAGGTGAGCTGATCCTACAACATATTTCTACTAATAAGATGGTAGCTGATCCTCTTACTAAGGCTGTTAGTTAAAATGTTTTCCAAACTTGTATTAGGAGTTTGAGACTTCATTGGATTTAATATATGTTGTATTGAGGATATCTTATACCTTAGACTTTATTGCATTTTTGACATTGTTAGCATTTATTTCACTGAGATTATTATTAGGGATGTTAAAAAAAACTAGTGAACAAGTAAACCGGATTGGACCAAACCAAACTGGTGGGATCAGTCCGGTATTGGTTTTATTTTTCTTAAAACTGGTCAAAATAGGTTCGGTTTCAATTTTATTTTTATTTTTCTAAAACCGGACCGGTTCATATATATATTCTAATTTTTTCTATTGTATATAATTTTTATATATAATATATAATTATATATAAAATAGTTTTGTATTATGTGACAAATTACTAATTAATATAATATTAAATTTTAAAATCTTATATCATTTTGTTTATGTATGAATAGTTGTACTAATATCATATAGTGCATTTTAATATTTATACTAATATTATATCAATATATATTATAATATACTATAATATATCACTATATTATATATTATAATATACTACAATATATTATCATTATAGTATTATATACTATAATATACTATATTATATAATATATAATATAATACATTAAAACCGAAAAATCAGATCAGAAACCGGTAAAATTGGAGTATAGGTTTAGGAGGGTAACCTATGCGTAATTTGTTTTGAAAAATGCAAAACCGGTACATACCGGTTCGGTCTTAAATTTTATCCAAAACCGGACCGAATCGAATCGGTTGCACCCCTATTATTATGTTTATCTTATATTATTAATTAATTGATACTAAGTGAAAAACATATATTATAAAGATGTCCCAAGGCAAAGATCATTTCACTCACATGGATGATCACCTTGGCACTTGAATAGTGAGTAAGGCGGGACAAATTGATTATTTTAGCACTTGGAAAGCAAGCAGGTAAACATCATTATACTTTTGGAGCATTCAAGATAAATCTAAAGAATGTTACCTTAGCTTGGCTAAAATGAGACTTTCAAGAGTCATATATGAAATATTTGAATAATTTCTTGAAGCCTGATTAAAGTTGTATGTGAAATATTAGGTAGGCACTAGATGAGTAGCTATGCTAAGAAACTCAAGTTAGAGCGTATTTGTGGCAACTAAACTAAGATTTTTACAGCGTTTGAATGTGACAAGCCCAATTAAGTGGAAGTTCAGTCATTACATACATTTCATACTATACATATTATAGATGACTATATGAGAGAGTGATTGGATGAGTCCCTGCTTCATCACTATGTGTGCCCTAATGGATCAATAAATGATCTATTCATATGCCCTTAAACTTGAAACTATGTTATGAAATAAATACTTGATGTTGCTACTTTAGTATATTTTCTTAGGGTCATGAATGATACAGTCTCACAAAGCATGTTTAGGAAAGCATTCAAGTCTAATTGAATTGATATGAGTGTCTAGGGAAGATCGTTTGGATTTTTACTTGTTATTATGTCTCATATGATTATATTGTTTTGGCTTGATATAATGATGAGCATATTATATAATATGAGCCCAATAATTGTTTTGAGTTATGAACTCATGAGGGATTCAGGACCCTTAACCTAGTGAGATCAAATAGTTTAGAGTATAGACGAGATCAATAAATGATCTAATATAATACTCCTACCCTTTGTGTTCTTGTCAAGTCGCACGCCTCATTTTCTATATGAGGAATAATTGATTGAGTGGTTAGGAGGAGATTGTTATTAATTACATCCCTACCACTATCACTTAATTTCAGGGAAGTTAATTAACCACCTACTACCACAAAGGGTTGGCCCAAGTGGTGAAGGCCTTGGTCTTAGGGTATCAATCCCTTCAAGGTTCAACACCTCAAGAAAAGCCAGCTATTTAACCAATTTTGTGTAGGGAAACTTTCGAGGGTGCAGTATAGGGATCGAGATTTACTTTATAGGGGTGGGTTCAAAAGGCCCTACCTTGGAGAGGTTTATCGACATAAAAATTGATGAAAAAAAGAGTATAAGTTTTACGTACATTAATTAGAGGTGTGTGAAAAAATTCTACATATAAAATAGAAAAACTCACATATCTCTTTACAATTTCCTAAAGAAACCATTTAGATATCTTGATTGAAGCATAAAATCTATTAGGAGACTCTAGTAGCCTCCTAACATAGATGTGCAAACAATAAAATGATGTGAGCAGCAAATAAGATGAGTAACGATCCAACCTTGTGGGAGTTCTGCTACTTAAAATAATTCGATCTAATCTCATTTAACAAAAGCAAATAAAATTAACATTCTTCTAAAATTGTAGACTATGCTCGTATTAATAGCAGGGTGCCAAAAGAAGAATATGACTTTGATTTGATTGCTTCGAACATTTGGCGATACTAACCCATACCAACCTCTTTCCTCTCCAAACAATAAAACAATTATTTCCTATAAAAAGGCTTTTTGTATTAATAATGCAATTAAAATATTTTGAGAGTTTGTAGGTGTTTATGACATCATTCTGGCTTTTAAGAAGGCTCTACTTGTTTTGTTTATAACTTCAAGTTCATTCAAGCGATATTGTAGAACAAATAAACCTTATTTAACATATTAATATCCAAAGAACGATTAATTTAAATTCAACCCGCTCACGGCCTATCTCCCTACGCTTGCTTTTAATCTTTTTAAATACGGGATAATTAGGACTTTGCAAGTTGCTCATAAAAGGGTGAAAACCCATAAGACTCAAGATGAAACACACCTCAACTCACTTGAAAAAAATACACTGAAATTGCTCACTTAGGGGAGCACCTCCAAAGGGAGCCTCCAAAGAAGAGAGGAAGAAGATGATGAGAGAAAAAGAAAATAAGATTTTCATTAAGTTTTTACATGCAGTTACAGGTTCGTCCGCCCACTACCAATTCTCCCCTTGCTAACTAAAGGGCCAACATAAAACAGTAGTGCTACGTACAACAAAAGGTGCGTAACCATTGCGCACCCAATGCTGAGGTGATGTTGTCAGATGGTTATTGTATTAAAAAAAAAAAAAAAGAGGGAGGGGGGAAATCGAAATAGAAATACGCTGTACTACTTTTTATCTCTGCTTTCTTCTTCTGGACGCCGAACCCATTTTGCTGGTTTTTCTGGTTTCTCGTCGACGCAGAACCCATTTACAAGTGCTGAAATGAGCATATATATGCAAACAGATCTCGATAAAAATGTAAAATATGCATTCCACTGATCGTTTATGGTCTGCAAGCGAAACTAGAATTCAAAATGACATAGACAAATTATTATGAACAGATGGGTCTGACAGAAATTGCAAAAAAAAAAAAAAAAAAAAAAAACTGAAAATGCATGAAATCTAGCGCTGGGTTCGGATGTAGCAAGCAAAGCTACCATCCAATGGGGCTTCTAGACGAAGAAGGGGATTTGAGAGAGTGGTGCATAATGGATGAAGGAGAAGGTGAAGGGTGTGGGAATGGATGAAGGAGAAGAGAAATCTAAAGAAAATATATGAAAGGGAAGGGGAAGGGGAAGGAGAAGGGAGGAGAACAAGAAGGAGAAAGGGAAGGGTGCGAGAGGGGGAGAGGAAGGGGAAGGGAGGAGAGAAGGGGAAGGAAGAAGATGCCGCTTACCGCTTATTTGCTAATTCCTCAAACCGCACCGTTTCATTAAAAAAGTCAAGACTGACTTTTGACTTGCCACGTCATATTGGTGCGCCGTGGTTGCGCGGGGATGGTTACCAATAGAATTTTCCAACATAAAAAGACTATAAAGTAAGGACAGTTAAACAAATCTAATAACAATAAATGGGCCATGGCTTGGCTCGAGATTAATTTAAAAAAAAATAGACACAGGCCAATACAACCACAGGACTAAACCAACCAAAGCTCACAATGAACTTCAACCCACCACTGTTCATGTACAGACTGTGACACAAGACTTCTATATGTAACGATGGAGGTGTGTTAAATTGTTAATAATATTTTATAATCAAAGAAGAGTTATTCTACTTAGTAATCCTATACCACACATTTGCCGAAAAACCCTTATCAGGTGTGTGCTGTAGGTTTGTTGAGTATAATTTTTCATCAAGGAATATGGACCAACTTAGCAAAAAGAAAAGAAAGGAGATAGTAGGAAATAGAAATATGGATTAAGTCATGCTAAAATTGGAATTGACTTTCTAACCATTGATATTATGCATAAAGCGCCTTGTTGCAGGCATATAGATTAGACATGGTCAACGTCCAATTTTAAAAAAGAAAGAGATAATTGTTGGCTCAAACAATACTATAATTAGATTATTGATCATTGAAAATTTTATGTTTTACATGAGAAATACGAAACTTGTATTGCTTTATATGCAATGTAGGTCTATATATGTATATGTTAGGTGTCTTCATTTCTTTTCAAAAACTTCCAAGAAAAATGGTGAAAAACGTCCATTTGGATAAAATTAAGCTGTTCTTGAAATCAACAATTCTATGCAATGTTTGGAAAGTTTGATATGGTAAGCGATAAGTTAATAGTTTTGATATAATTATATATTGAGAATTTTCGTGTTTAGAACGATCCATAATTTTTGTGTTTCCTCAAAAAGTAAAAACTGTCTTATTTAATAGGATAGTTGTGACACACCGGCCAACATCATTAGGGATAAGAATAATTCTACTTATCATCTCTACACTCCATATATTATACTTATTATAATTTTTTATTTTCATTTATTAAAAAACAAGAATAAAATAAAATAAAAAATAATAAAAAAAGAATTAAAATAATATTAAAATATATAAAATATATGATATGGAATGATGTGTATTATTCATCGAGGCATAAATATGTATAATTTTATTGGGTCAAAATTATGTTTAATGTGGCATTTTGGATATGCCTGCAAACTCTCGTTAGTTGAGATTGGTTAGGATTTCTAATTGGGCTCATAAGTCTAAAAGTTTATTTTAAGGCCGTTTAAAATTTAGTAGATAATTTTGGACGGAGTTAATAGGTTAATATGTTTTGAAAAGACCAATTGAGGTTTATTGGATTATTTTAAATGGGTCATAATTCCATTTAATATTATAATGAATTAATGACTTTTATTGGGTCAAATAATTGGATTTAAAAGCCATTTAATATTTATGGAGTAAGAGAACTCATATTTATTAAGTACTAGGCTCAATAATTTAATTAAAAGCCCAAATTTAGTGGACGAGTTGGAGTCATTTTAAAATTTAAGATGGATCCATTAGGATTGGTTGTGGCCTTCATATTTGGGGGTCTGGGGCCTTTTCAAAGCATGGATGAGATGGATGGTAGGGAATGGAGAACAAGTCAGAAATTGGGGTGATAGATAGTTAAACCACTCCCTCAACTTTTATGGTTCAGTCTCAAGTGAAAATTTTTCAGAGGAAAGCTTATGTTAAGGAGTTGATTGATGAGAGGGCCAGAGGGGTTGCTGGAATGAAAGCCTAGTTAATGCTGTGTTGAATGTAGAAGAAGCAGATATAGTTACGAGCTTGCTGTTGACTAAACGAGGTTCTGAAGACAAACTGATCTAGGGTCCTAATAATTCAAGTAAGATTTCAGTCAAATCTGCATATTATTTGGCGTACCAGTTAAAGAATGCTTATAGAGGCGAGTCATCAAATAGCAATAAGGTTTCAATTGTTTGGAGGAAGATTTGGGATTTGAATGTTCCAAATGTAGTTAAAGTCTTTCTATGGAGAATTGTTGGTGATGTACTTCCTACAAAAAGGAATATGTTTATTAGGAAACTTACTGGTGGTGATCCATGTCCTATCGATGAACAAGCTGAGGAAACAAGCAGTCATATGTTATGGTAGTGTGTAGCGGCACAAGATGTTTGGGCAGATTCGTTAAGCTGTCTTCAGAAGTGGAAATGTGTAGAGACTAATATAGGTTTGCAGCAGAGTTAGCTTGAGGAGGTTGCCAGTGCTCTGAGAAGAAGTTGGCTTCGAAGAAATAGGTTTGTATTTTAAGGCAAGTCTGAAAGTAGGGAAGAGGATGAGGGTTTTTAGCTTGCACAGTTCAACAGTCACACACAAGTAGAAGATGGAGGCCAGAGGACCATATCAGGATCTCTTAGATGGAACAAACCTGAGATAAGCTGGTACAAGATTAATTAGGATGCCACATTTGATAGCAAAAATTCGAAAATGGGAGGAAAAGTATTGTGGTTAGGAACTGGGAAGTTGAGTTGATGGGTGCTGTTTGTATGCCTAAGAGATTTGTGAATAATCCTTTATAGGCTGAGATTGTGGCATTGGAGAGAGCAACAGAGTTTTGTATTGAAATGGAGATAGGGAATGCTATCTTTGAAGGAGATGCTCTTGGAGTGATTAAATTAGTCAAGAGGAATGAAGAGGATTGTTCATGTTATGGTCAGATTATAGAAGATATAAAGGCTGCTTTTCATGGCAGGGAACGTAGAGAATTCAACATATTAAAAGAGATGATAATCAAGCTGCACATCAACTATCAAAGTTAGCTTTATCTTGTGAACAAGAGAGTGTGTGTGGATTGAAGAGGGTCTTGAGGTTATTATGCAGTGTATTAATTTTGAAAAACTGTGTAATGCTTAAGGTATGAATGAGAATGTTTCTGATTTCTTTAAAAAAAGAAAAACCCACTAAATTAGAGACAAATCTTATAATTTAATATTAAATTATGCAACCCTTTATATTAGAGCCCAAATGAGATCGTAATAGAAAACCCAAAAATCAATGTATGAAGCCCAAAATTAGACCCAAGATCTATGAAAAGGCCCAAACTGGATTACCCAACACTCAAGCTGAAACCTTATAAATATTTCCAGACCTGCAAGACTGGCCCATAACCTTGACTGAAATTTTCATTGTTATTGATAAGCATATTAGTGTCGTATTTAATAGCATTATAAATAAGAACTCATTTAATAATAAAATAAGTTTATAATCCTATAAATCACATGAAATATGTCAATAAAACAATTTTTTATAATTCTCTCCGCAAACTTATGGCATGTTTGGACACTATGGGGATTCTTATAATTCTCAATATTTTCAAAACTTCTCATAATCTCATTTCCAAACATTAGCTCAGTGAAAAATACTTTTTAATTTTTAATTTTTAATATTTTCATATAATCATTACCTAATAATTATTTAAACACAAAAATCAATACAACTTTTACAAGTTTTAAAACAAAACAAAACAAAAGATAATATAACTTTTATGAATTTCGAAACAAAAATTAGATTAAAATAACTTTTTTAACTTTATAATATTTTTATTCAATTTTTTCTTTTTTATTTTCTAAAATTTAATAAAATTTCTTTACCGAAATAATTTAATTACTGTTCATGAAATTATGAGATAATCCAACTTTAGTATTTTCTCATTAACATAGATATGCAAAGATAATAATGGTTAGAGGGTTAGGAATCTTGACTCATTTATGATATAAATTCAAAATAATTAATTATCGAATCTTGTCTTTCATGGTACGACCTTCTCACAATAATTAAGAAAAAAAATTGTATTTTAAGGCCGTTTTGAATAATACATGCCGCACTGTACAGATGGAAAAGTCAATATTTTCAAGATAATATAATTTCAAACTTTTCTTGCAAATTTACTCCAACTATTCCAATAAGAGAATAACTTCACATAGCATGTTCTTCATCCCTTCCCTTCAAATGCAAATACCCATATGTACAAAAGAGTCACGCCTTGGCTGAAAGTTGGATATTGGGATAGGTTGAAATTAGGAGTAGTTTCTTTTCGATTTTAATGGTTGTGATTGATAGCTCGTGTTGCCATCATTTATTTATTTATTTTTAATTTTGGCCGCTGTAACCAAAAAATTCCTTCTCTCAACCCACTTCGCCGCAACCTTGGGTCTTGACCAGACTATTCATTCAACTCACTTCAACACTATTGAAGAAGCTCTAGACCAAAGATGAAAAAAAATTATAAAAAGAAGGTGAAAATGTACAGGTTGGCTGAAATCCTGAAGAGACAGTTTGAAGATATGAAAATGGTGAAAATTTTGTATAAATGAATAGCAAAGCAAAGGGAGATGGAGATGTGACAACAAATGTAATTTTTTCTTTGTGCATCTTCTTTCTCACTCTATTTGCAATCTATTTTCATCTATGATCTCTCTCTCTCTCTCTTTCTAAACTTCTCTTTCAATCTCTTACTTTTGCTTCTATCTTCAGTCTATTGTCTACTGTGCACTGCCACACTACAAGGCCAACAATCTCTTTGTCTTCACCATACACATCTAGCCAGCGCCACGTAGTATGCAGCAAGCTCTTAGCCCCTAATCATGGTATGATTTCTATATCTTTCCGTCAATAAGTTATTACGTTTATGCATCTTAATTGGCATTGTGAATGGTGCACTCTTGTTGGTAATTGTGAATTGTGAACTTTAGATTGCGAATGGAGTAGTTGTGATTTGGCTGTGAAATGTGAAGTGATGGGGATTGTTGTGTAGTTGTGTTGTGGCTATAAATAGTGTGAAGTGATGGGGTTGTTGTGCAGTTGTGATGTAGTTTGCGATATGACAGTATATTATGAAGTGACGAAATTAAATGTAAAGTTTGTGATGTGGTTATGCTTTGTGAAGTGATGGGATGGTTGTGCAGTTTGCGTTATAACTGTGCATAGTGTGAAGTGATGGGGTTGTTATGTCGTGTGTTGTAGTTGGTTATATTCTCAAACTCAATTCATGATCTCCTACTGCCCAAGTAAATTAGTCCATGAGAGGGGTAAGGATAGAGAGGGATAGAGGTTATACCCAAACCGAGTGGATGTTTCATTGTGGAGCACTGGGTGGCTCACGACTGAGCTCACGATTGCTAGGCATGACAATTCAGAGTGGTTGGAGGTTGAGTTCATTGAAACAATGGCAGCAATGGCTTGGTGGTTTACGATTGAATAACAGAGGGCTATGGGCTTTATAGTTTGGTGGCTAGGCGACCGTCGATTGCTCGTCTGTGAGTTCACAAGGTAAGTCGAACTCAATTACTCCAAAGAAATAGATCCTTATATAAGGAGGAGATCTCCACAAATCTATGAGTGCTTTCTATGCACAGACTCCACACTTAATGGCTCCCAAGGATCTTCTTTCAAGGGAGGCATCATCTTCAACTTTCAGAAACTCTAAATTCCTTCCTTGTATTGTGAGATATGTGAGGCAATGAAAGATAGTAAAATTATCCACCATAGTGGATTGTGCTCCTAAACAATCTTGGATGTAGGTTTTTATGCCGAATCACGTAAATCTCTATATCTCTCTTTATTTATTTTTATTTGCTTGTTTACTATTAATTTTATAGGGTGGAGAGCACCTAGCTAATTGACTCCCGAATCATTGTCGTGAGTCGGGAATAATTCTTTCTTCTATTTCGGTCTGTTGTATAAATTTACACATTAACAATAGACAAATAGCTCATTTTTGTTGCCCATATCAGTTTATCCAATGTGGTAAATCCGACCTAACATTAGTCATTTTCCTTGCGCACCTAATCAAGGGTATGGTTTTATTCTTTTTCTTTTTCTCCCCTTTCTTTAATCACCAATCATTCCCTAGTTTTTTTTATTTGTGAGTAATTCAAATTTTCATCTTAAAACTATTCCTATATACTTTAATATTCACACTTTTTGATGTGACAAATTTTAAATAATTTCATATTTCAACTACTAAACATGTGCGGTATCAGCAACGTCATGCATTTACTTGAGATGATAAGATTTAAAATAAGAAAGTTGTATATCTCTCTGTTTTATGCCTTCGGCCTTTCTCAAGTATGGTCCGATTTTCTTTGCGTGCAATCCACGATTTCGTTCTAATTCCTGTTGGTATTATTTATTTTCTTAGTGAATATTTGTCCAGAAAAAAGTCTCCGCAATAAAAAATACATTGCTTAACAGAATTACATGATCCCAATTCTTATACTTACGATTATGTGATACAAATTGTAGAAACACAAACACCAATATGCGTACAAGGAGTAGCTGGGCAAGATACCACAAACAGCACATCGAGCATGCACAACACATATAACTACTTCGAGATGTTTATATCCCAATTCTTATACTTTAAAAATACTTTTTGAGATTGAAATGACGATTATTTAAATTTTTAAAAATTATATATATGTCCATATTCTTGAAAGTTTAAAATTTATAATTATTTTAAAGTTATATGAGTATTTTTGTTCATTAACAGTGTTTTTAAAATTTGAATTACGTTCTGCATTATACGGAAAAGAACGTTTGAGAAAATTTTTTTTCCTTAAACGTACTTGTTTAGTTTATTTGAGATTAAAAGTACTTTAATATGTAATACCCAAATAACTTTCTTTTTTTCTTAAAGAGTTCTTAAAACTATTTAAACATTTTTTAAAACTCCTACCGCAATCCCAAGCACATGCCCTAAGTAAAAGAAATGGTTAAACTTGTTTGGCTGTTAAACTCAACTAAAATCAACTCAGTTTAATCTAGTAATTTTAAGCCGAGTCTAATATCCAAGCACTTCACTCTCAAATTATTAAACTTATCTTAACTTAAAACCTCTTTATATATGGGACTCACAAATTTTTTCAACTCAATACTTTTTTATATATGAGACTCATAACGTTTTTCAACTTCTTATAATTATCTTTAAACTCATCTTAATATTTAAATATATCTAAACTCATTTGAAATGAATCCTACATAATTCACTCCATTAATTTAATTCACTATTATTTATAAACAATTCAATTGAGCTCAGCTTACCTTAACATATAAACGCAGTCTAAAGTTGCCTATGAAAAGAACTATTACTCCTAGCCAACCAATGGTTTCGCAAGAGCGCTACGAAGGGGTGGGTGGGTATTTCTGCTTATTTTTTTCGTTCTTTTCTTATGAATGAAAACCATTGAACGTGCGTACGTGGGTTTCCGGCGTCTGCTGGGTTGCTGTCGGGATGTAACGAGCAGCTTGTGGGACCGTCGTTCTGGGCCATCGGTAGAATGGCTGGTTGCGGAGGGAGAGCAGAGAGTGAGGGAAACGAGAGAGAAAACATAGAGAGAGAGAGGTAATAAGGTCGAAGAACGGAAGAAAGGAGAAGGAATGGGGATTACGGTTTCAGCTCTAACCAAAACCGGGACCAAACTCACTGATGTCGGTTTCGGCCTCATTGGACTGCTGTCCATCCGTCCAGTTTTAATTCGAAGTTCTGCAAATTCATGGCTTACGAAGATTTTCAAATTCCAACATTCACATATACGTCAACAATAGTGCTCAATAGATGGCGAGCACAATTTATATTTCCAACTACGTGAGGAACAGGAACGGGTACTCTATAGAGAAGGAACAAATTGGTGAATAAATAGGCAAAGAGAAGCAGTAACTAATAACAAATCACAACATCGAAACCAGTCAGTTTCACAGTAATTCTGTAGTACTCTTGGATTACATAAATGTTGATAGTCCAAATCTATGATTTATATGGAATGATCAAGAATCTTGTTGTGTGCCCCATGAAAGGATCCATGCATAACAATATCATAATCATGAAGTGTCTTGTTGCTCAAGCACATTCCTCCATCCATTAACTAAAACTAGGCTCTCTTTGTAACTAACCAGCTGAAACATTTCCGAGCCGTCGTCATATATTGGAAGATTCTTCAGTTCTCGTGTTATTGGATCAAATAATACCAAGCATTTTTTATCTGGATCACAATGGTGGCCGCTAAGCACAATCAAACCGTCGTCCAGAAATTGTAAAGGAAGAGTGGGTAATTCAATCGTAAATAGTTTTGTCCAAGAACTTTCCACAATAGACTCGTTCATCACCCATATATCAAACGCCAATATTCCAACAATCACAACTAAAGAGTCATTGATAATGGCAATGTGTTCAACAAGAGAACTTGTATCATCAGGCAACATTATCTCCCGGAACATCTCATTGCTCATATCAAAGGAAAGCAATAAACGATGCCCCCCCTCGCGACGTTCAGGACAAATCAACCAATAATAGAATCCATTTAAGTATGAAGGAAAATGAGGCCATTTCATAAAATAGGCTGAGTTGAGGGATGCATCAATCACTCTCCAAGAATCAGTAGTAAGGTTGTATACCTCAACTTGGTAATGCCGCGGAGAATCGAAGTACATGATTTTAACCACCTTGAAGTCATTGGAATTGAGATCAATACCAAAGCCGAAATCGATAAACGAGGGGCAAAAACCAGGCGGGCGAGGAACAAACGGAAGCCTCTTTGATTCTCTGGTTGCAGGATTCCAAAGCACTATCTCCCTAGCCCGGTCTGGTTCAGGAGCACCATAGAAACGCTCTGGAGCAATACCAACAAGACAAAATATTCCATTACAGAGACCGATGAAATGTACAGGGTTAATATCTTCTGAGAACAATTGTGGGACGAGATGTATGTTGCCGGAAAACTCTAGGGTGTCGTTAGAGTGCATGGAGAAACGTGGGGCAGTTGTTGCTCGGCAACGCTCAAGGATGACTCGACGGTATTGATTGCGATTGTGATCAGAAATGGCGAAAGTGTGGTGCTTCGTGATGAAATAAGGGTCTCCGATGAGAGCATACCAGGCTTTACTCACAGACTTAAATCGCATCAACGATTTTACAGGCAGCGTCGACAGAATTTCAGTCACCACGCCTTCTGGGAGATGGAGATGACGGCTCAACATTCTTAATTTCACTATCGGTTGAGACTTGAGAGTACAAAAAGGTATTACTTATAGTGAATTTGAATTTAATTAAGATTTTCTGTAAAGACGCTTTTCTGAAAGGTTTTATCTTAGACATTAAGCAATTTTCAGGATGCGATTCATTTGTTAAAGCTTTGATTGTAAGATTTGGCCCCACAGCTTTTGATGATGCCATGGAGGGCTAGACAAGGCTTAAACAAACGTTGTAGCTGCCTATAAAGCCAAATTTGAGGCTTTCCAATAGGTTGCTTCTTGAGTGGCTTGAAAGACGAAATCAGGTTGCCCATTAGGATGCTTAATCCTGTTAATCTTAGTGAAGCCTTTGGCTTGGCCAAAATTCAAGAAGAATACGTCTTGAGCTCAAGAAAAGCTTCAAGAGTAGGGGGTATGGAGGAGATACTCATGAGTCTTATGGGTCTGATGACAGATTTCTGAAAAGCAATGTTGATAGAAGAATTGCATCTGTTCAGATGGATGGGAAAGAAAGGGACTTTGTTATCACTGTGAAAAAAAATAGAGTCCCAGCCAATTATGGAAAAATTCAAAAGTTTATGCGTTGCAGGTAGAGGACAGTGGGGGACGCGGAAATTGAGTTAGAAGAGGAGTTAGAAAGGGAAATTCAGAGGAAACATTGGAGAATAACCTGAAAATCTCGATCCATGCAATTTGGCTTTGCTTCTTTCTTGTCATCTAGGTTTGGGAGCAAGTTGTTATTTGGCTCATGTTCATTACGATATTTTTAAGTTGTATTTACCATGATGTGTGCCATGTCTTGTGTTTGATGATGATAACTTTTCTAATCCCATACTAGACATCTAGTTTTCTATATTTAAAGCAATTGTTAGCTTTTCTGATATTCTGTTATGTGATCTTAGGGTTTATGCAGGGATCTATTACAACAAGAGGATAGCTTGATCAGGGTAATTTGTCTCATAAGCTGTGAAATTATTTAATCAAAATTATTCTTCACCGTCCTCTTTATTGTCTCTGCTTTCCTCTCCTCCTTCACGGGTATGCCGTCTCTTTTTCATCATTTGTTCCTTTTTGTTTCTTAGTTTGGGAATTTGGTTCCTGCAATTTACATCTGTATGTGTTGTTCTGCTTGATGCCTTGATTGAGATCTGAACGAAGCTAACACGCTAAAGGAAAAACTTAGAAAAAACAAAAGTAAATAAAAAATTAGACAAATTAAAAAATAATAATATTTATTCATATAGAAAATGAAATACCCAACTCAAAATGGGATTAAATTTTGAGTACGTAAAAGGCAAAAACTGACATTTTATTAGACTAAAATTTAAAACCTTTAAACAAATGTGAATAGTGAATACTTTGATGGCTACGGTAATTTCAAGGAAAGATCGCCTCGCAATTTTTTGATATTGAATCCTCCTCCTCATCCCCTATAAATATACGTCTCTCTCCAGTTCTCCTACCCTTTCAAAATAGTACTCACCAGTGTTCTCACCAAATAGCGTGAATGGAAAATCCTTTCGGCGCATTCTTCAATCGCATAATTATGACATATTTCCTCCGAGTCTTCTTTAAATTTAACATGCAGCTACTGCTTAATTCCATGGCCTTCGCAACCTTCTACTGATGAAGTCGTTGACATAGAAGCAGGAGTTCCACCACCAGCTGTTGGCTTGGTGGTTGAACCTCATGCTGAACGCCACAACATGGACTGGCCGGGGTAATATCATCCTTCCTTTCTGCCTGACTGCAGCAATTGATGTAGCATTTGTGTACGTTCAAGTTCACTCAAAATTACCCACAGCCTTCCACTGTCTGAATATGGCGACCTTGCTTGCATTTGGTTCTTTCTCCGTTGGTCGGTTCATAAATCCGAAGTACGTGGTGACAACTATAACGTGCTTCACATACGACGTGGCGTATTCTTCACATACGACGTTTTTCATAGGGATAACAATTCATGTTCCATCGTCTCTCAAGATTAATACTTGGCTCATCTATGCCATATCGCTCCATGAAGTTTTGTTAAGCTTCAAAATGGAATTCAAATGGTATATATTATAATCAGGCCAAACCGCTAAATACGACAAGTATTTTTGACCATAACATTTTGTGATTTGTTAGGAAGAGTTTATATTCTTCAAATCGGATGAGGTGTTTTTGTGTGTTTCACACCGTCTAATAAAAAGGTAACACAGTATTAGTCTATTATACTTACAATGTCTCTGCATACAAGATATAATATCTCTTTCGCCTTTGAATTCATTTCTCTGTCCTCCCTTTCTCTCAACCCCTCGCCCTGTCCTTTCTCTCACAGTCAAAACGATTATTCTCCAAATAATTAGACGAACTAAAAGCATGCTAGCATTAGACTGACATTCCTTCCAACCATGGGAAAGACCGTGAAAATCAACTTCATCATAATCCGTATGTTATTTCATCTTTAATAATGCTGGACCGGGTCGTTAAAGTCATAAGTAGAGGTTGGAGGTGCTATAGGGTGGTATTATAGAAATTATGTTTCTTGGTAAATTCACAAGTTACTTAATATTTATTACGGAAGATCAAGATAAAGATCAAGATCAAGATAAAGATCAAGATCAAGATTAAATTCTTTTCTTTGTAGGCAACGGCTATAATCTGTATTTATCATCATATGCATGTAAACTTACACTATAAATATTCACGTACACCACCCGAAGTAATAACAGTGGTTTTTACAGAACCTTATCATGGTATCACAGAGCCTTTTTTTGGATTAACATCCTCGATCCCATGGCCTCCGTCCACCCCACTCTGCCTTTCTCCACCATGGTTCATCTTCTCACCATCAAGTTATCATCCTCCAACTATCTTCTTTGGCGCAGTCAAGTTCTGCCGCTGCTGCAATCTCAGACTCTCCTCGGCTATATTGATGGTACACTTGCCGAGCCCCCTGCAACCATTGTTTCCGATTCCTCTGTTTTACCGAATCCCAAGCTGGCTGAGTGGCAACGCACCGATCAACTTGTGCTTAGTCTCCTTCTCTCCACTTTAACCGAGGAAGCCATGTCTGCTGTCGTTGGATTGCCCACGTCCCGTGCTGTTTGGTCTCGGCTGGAAACTACATTCAGCCATCGATCGAAGTCTCGTGAACTTCGGCTGAAAGATGATCTTCAGACCATGAAAAAGCATGATAAAACTGTACCTGAGTTCTCCCGAGATTTCAAAGCCATCTGCGATCAGCTTGCTGCCATGGGGCGTCCGGTTGATGATCTTGACAAAATCCACTGGTATTTACGTGGTCTTGGTTCATCTTTTTCAATCTTTTCAACTACTCAATTGTCTCTCTCTCCTCTCCCTACTTTTGATGATATTGTGCCCAAAGCCGAGAGCTATGAGATTTTTGTCCGTTCCTTGGAGTCAACTTCTCCTTCGGGCCCCCCTGCTGCTGCCTTTACTGCTTCTCAAAACATCAAGACTGTTCCCCATAACGGTGGACGACGAGAAGGCCGTTTCTTTCGTGGAGGACGTGGTCGTGGTGCCCGCAATCATAGAGATCGAAATCGACAAATCCGGTGTCAAATTTGCCGTGGAGAAGGTCACTATGCCTCCTCATGCCGAGATCGTTATACTCGGTTTTCCCCTGCTGCCAACTTAGCCGAGGCTTTCACTTCTTGTTCTCTTAATGACGTACCAGATTCCGATTGGTATACGGACACCGGCGCTACCGCCCATATGACTCATGATGCTGCGCAGTTGGACAACGCAAATACATATTCTGGTAAGGACTGTGTTGTAGTTGGAAATGGTGCCTCTCTTCCAATTTCTCACACTGGTACCTTCTCTCCCACATCCTCTCTTCATTTAAAAGATGTTTTAGTTGTGCCGGGCCTCACTAAAAATCTCATCTCCATTAGTAAACTCACTTCTGATTTTCCCTTCTCTATTACTTTTACTAATGATCGCTTTACTGTGCAGACTCGCGACACAAGAAGAGTGGTGGCAACCGGTCGACGTGAAAATGGCCTCTATGTGCTTAAACGTGGCCATAAATCCTTTCTTTCTGTTTTTCCTAATAATTGTCCACGTGCATCCTTTGATGACTGGCATGCTCGTTTGGGTCACGTTTCTCATAATATCATTTCTCTTTTGAATAAAAATCGTCAACTATGTGTCACTTCTTTACTTCCAAATCCTACTGTATGCTCTAGTTGTCAACTTGCCAAAAGTAAAAGACTTCATTTTTCTCTAAATACCAAACGTGCTTCGCATGTTTTGGATCTTGTGCATTGTGATTTGTGGGGACCATCACCTATCACTTCCAATCTTGGATTTCGATATTATGTTATCTTTATTGACGATTATTCCAGGTTTACTTGGCTCTATCCTCTGAAACATAAATCTGACTTCTTTCGCATTTTTCTCCAATTTCAGAAATTTGTTGAAAATCAATTTTTGACTAAAATCAAGATTTTCCAAAGTGATGGAGGAATTGAATTTACTAATCATCAATTTCAAAATCACTTAATTTCCTCAGGCATCCGTCATCAAATGTCATGTCCATACACTCCCTCTCAAAATGGTCGTGCCGAACGTAAACATAGACATATAACTGAAACCGGTCTTGCTATGCTTTTTCACTCTCATGTCCCTCTTAAATTTTGGGTTGATGCGTTCAGCACTGCCACTTTCATTATTAACCGCTTGCCCACACCTCTTCTTGATCGTCGCTCTCCTTTTGAGATTCTCTTCGGTAAGCCTCCTTCTTACTCTCATTTTCATCCTTTTGGTTGTCTTGTTTTTCCCTATTTACGTGATTATGCCCCTCACAAATTAGCTCCCCGTAGTCGTTCTTGTGTTTTTCTTGGCTATAGTATGTCTCATCATGGTTTTCGCTGTCTTGATCGCCTTACAAATCAAATATTTATTTCTCGACATGTTGTCTTTGATGATCATGGCTACCCGTACAAAAATAACAATTGCTCTGGGCCTTTACCTTCTACCCCAATTTCTACCTTTCTAGAGCCCACTGCACCCCCCTCTTCACCACCGGTCCCATCAGAAGCTTCTTTACCTTCTCAGCCCGGTCCTTTCCCGAATTTGTGTGGCCCATGTTTAACTGATCCATCTTGTAGTTCTGTGTCACCTTCAGTTTTGCAGGAATCCACTGTTGATGGGCCAAGCTCCTCCTTTGCACCCATCTCTAGCGCTCCATCTCCTGCTCCGGCTCCAGCACCTGTCCTTGGCACTCACCCGATGCAAACACGGGCCAAATCTGGGATTTTTAAGCCATCTACTCGGGCCCTTTATACATGCACAGCTCCAAATTCCAAACTCATTCACTCTTTACTCACCATGCGCGAGCCCAAAGGCTTCAAGACCGCTGCCAAGCATCCCGAGTGGATTGCTGCCATGGATGAGGAGCTTCAAGCCTTGCATCATAATCACACTTGGGATTTAGTGCCCCGACCTTCAAATACAAATATTGTGGGATCCAAATGGGTCTTTCGCATCAAGTATCTTGCAAATGGTTCTGTTGATCGTCTTAAGGCCCGGCTTGTTGCTAAAGGCTACACCCAACAACCAGGCCTTGATTTCAATGATACTTTCAGCCCAGTCGTCAAAGCCTCCACTGTTCGAGTTGTTCTTTCCTTGGCAGTCTCTAATCACTGGCCACTTCGTCAACTTGATGTGAAAAATGCTTTCTTGAATGGCATTCTTCAGGAGGAAGTTTATATGGAGCAACCTCCGGGTTATGTTGATTCGAGATATCCCTCTCATGTTTGCCGGTTACGTCGAGCTTTATATGGGCTCAAACAAGCTCCACGGGCCTGGTTTCATCGGTTCAGTACTTTTCTTCTTGCTACTGGGTTTTCTTGCAGTCGGGCTGACTCATCCTTGTTTGTGTTTTCCAAGGGTGCTGACCTAATTTATCTACTATTGTACGTTGATGATATTGTCGTAACCAGCAATAACTCCACTCTTCTTGATGCTTTTATTGGCAAATTATCCAAGGAATTTTCCACCAAGGATATGGGCTCATTGAGTTATTTTTTAGGCCTTGAAGCACATCGGACTTCCTCTGGCCTTTTTCTCAGTCAGGCAAAATATGTTCATGAAATTTTGCAGCGTGCCAAACTAATTGATAGCAAGCCTGTGAGCACTCCCATGGTTGTTGCACGTCATCTGTCTACTGATGGTCCTGACTTTGATGACCCCTCACTCTATCGGTCCCTTGTTGGTGCTCTTCAATATCTTACTATCACTCGGCCGGACCTTGCTCATGCTGTCTCTGCCGTAAGTCAATATATGCACAAGCCTTCTCTTTGCCACTTTCAAGCTGTTAAACGAATCCTCCGTTACATCAAGGGCACCTTACGATATGGCCTATCTTTTACTCCATCTTCTTCCTGCAATATTCTTGCTTACTCAGATGCTGATTGGGCCGGCTGCCCTGATACACGCCGATCTATCTCTGGCTATGCTATTTACCTTGGCGATAACCTTGTCTCTTGGCGTTCCAAGAAACAACCTACTGTGTCTCGTTCAAGCTGTGAATCTGAATACCGAGCGCTTGCTAGCACCGCTGCCGAAGTAAAGTGGCTTGGTCATCTTCTTCGTGATCTCAAAGTGACATCTTCATCTTCTCTGATTCTCCTTTGTGATAATAAAAGCTCCATCTTTCTTGCCACAAATCCAGTCTCCCACAATCGCTCCAAACATATTGAGCTTGACTATCATTTTGTGCGTGAATTGGTGGCTTCCGGAGAACTTCGGCTTCAATATGTCCCTACCAACCTTCAGCTTGCTGACATACTTACCAAGAGCCTTGGTCGTCCTGCATTTATATTCTTTCGTTCCAAGCTTTGCGTTCGGGACTCTCAAACGCTAGGCTTGCGGGGGGGTATTACGGAAGATCAAGATAAAGATCAAGATCAAGATAAAGATCAAGATCAAGATTAAATTCTTTTCTTTGTAGGCAACGGCTATAATCTGTATTTATCATCATATGCATGTAAACTTACACTATAAATATTCACGTACACCACCCGAAGTAATAACGGTGGTTTTTACAGAACCTTATCAATATTCAGTACCAGAAGTCAATTATCTGTAAATACATGCACGTTTTCTAGCCTTCATGTAGTAGTTACCTCAACCTGAGTTGCCATGAAAAATCTCCTTCACGTAGTGCCGCTCACCACCATGGCTCCTACCCTTTAACATCAGACATTGTGGTCTCTCTAGCTTCATTTCTTCTCAGTCAAACCCATTGACCCAAGTCACCCAACCACCGAGAGCAACCTTCACGCACGGCAGCACCACCGCATGCAAGCCGCCGGCCGTTTATACCCTGTTTTTGATTCCCGAAACAGAGCAACCACCCCACCTTCTACCAATCACTGCAACCACCTCAACCATGGGCCAACCACACCGGAAACCACCCAAGCAGCCACAGAAACTGCCGACAGTTTCCACCCCCAGTTCGTCGTTCACACGGTAAGCCCTTGCCGAAACTTCTCCCTTCCTCACGTTATGCTCTCTCTCTCTCTCTCTCTCTCTCTCTCACTATTTTTCTCTCTCATCACGCTTTCTCCCTCTATTAAACAACCACCCAGATCAGTGGCACCTTCGCCGCAACGCCCCAACTGTGAGCCACAACCTCCACCTCACGAAAACCACCCCTACATGACCCGCACCACTGCAAGCCTACACCGGAAGCAACCAAGCCGCAGCAGCCAATGAGCCATCCTTTCACACCGCTGCAACCATGCCACCCTCTCAACGGAAGCCACCCCAAACTGTTGACACCCTGTGCCGTGAACCCCATGCACGCTGCCATCCGTAGTCCAAAGTGGCCTGTTTTTCCTCACCAAAAACAGAGCAACCCGAATGTCTCCTCCCTTCACCACCGAAGACCCACCACGACTCCAACGCTACCCAGCTGGGCCAGCTCTACCCACCACCACAGTTGCAACTCATCCTCTCATGCACGTTGCAAACCACCCAATCTGGTTAGCAACCGTAAGCCAGTCACCACCACGTCCTTTGTTTTCTCTCACTCTCTCATCAGTGCCCAGCATCTCATCTTCTGTTTCTGCTCGGTTAGATACCGGGGTTTGCGCAATCCTACCGCGGGAGTTACACAAGAGCTCTGATGTGATATGATGTTGTGATATAATAGTGGTCACTGAAAGAATTTTGAATAAGAAAATTTTTGAACTTTTGGTTTGTTATCTTTGATAATATGTTATAATTCTGTATTTTGACTATATAAATATTTTCTTCTGCATTTTAAATATTGTAAATATTTATGTTTACTTACTGGTATATATTCTCTGCTTATTAAGTTGTTGATAACTCACCCTTTATTTTCACAATATTTTTTAAATATTTTTTATAGTTCAGCTAAAGAACATGAGTAAGAAGTATTGGAAAAGTTTGATGATCATATAAGAATAAGTGCTAAGGGTATGAGTAGTTTTGGAGGATCATACTTTGTAGGTTTACTTTTGGCGGTTATTTTGATACTTTGAGTTATGGGTAATTCAAGTTTTGTAGAGTTGTTACTCTATTTTATTGAGGATTTTGGTTAGCATTTCTGTAGAGAGACATGGATATTTGTATTGAACAAACAAGTTAACATTCTATGGAATTTGTCAGATTTTATGGTTGGAATATTGGAGTTGATCATATTAAGTAATAAGAGCTAACTCTCCGGACTTCTGAAATCGGGGCATTACATAAACGCGATCGTTTTATATATGAATAAAATAAAATATATATAAATATAAGTAATCGGTCGATTTTACGGTTTGTACATACAGGTTCAAGCCAGGACCCAACCAGCGGATGTCAGTTTCTGTGACATTGGACCACTTAACGGACTAGTTCTTTCATCAACCATCTGGTTTTATCGGTTACTAATCATTCATAATTCAAAGTTCTATAAATTTATGTCCTATGAAGATCTTCAAATTCCAACACGTTCACAAAATACATCAACAATAGTACCCAATAGATGGCGAGCACAATTTATATTTCCAACTATGCCAGGAACAGGAGCTAATTGGTGAATAAATAGGCAAAGAGAAGCAGTAACTCATGACAACTCACAACACCGAAATCACTTAGTTTCACAGTAATTCTATAGTCCTCTTGGAATCTGTGATTTATATGAAATGATCAAGAATCTTGTTGATGTACCCCGTGAAAGGATCCATGCATAACAATATCATAATCATCAAGTGTCTTGTTGCTCAAGCACATTCCTCCATCCATTAACTAAAACTAGGCTCTCTCTGTAACTAACCAGCTCAAACATTTCTGAGAAGTCGTCACATATTGGAAGATTCTTTAGTTCTAGATCGTGTTCTTGGATTAAACAATACCAAGCATCTTTTCTTTGGATCACAATCGTTGCCACTAAGCACAATCAAACCGTCGTCCAGAAATCGTAAAGGATGACTGGGTAGTGGGTACTCGAATCCTATGTAGTTTTGTCCAAGAACATTCCACAATAGACTCGTTCATCTCCCATATTTCATACTCCAATGATAATCCTACATTGCTACTACTATATGCAAGAAAAATCACAGCTACAGAGTCATTGATAATGGCATTAATGGTGTCAACAAGAGATCATATATCATCAGGCAACATTATTTCCCGGAAAATCTCATTGCTCATATCAAAGGAAAGCACTAAACGATGCTCTTTGTAGCAACCATGAGGAAAAATCAACTAATAATAGAATCCATTTAAATATGAATGAAAATTAGATGTTTTAATAAAATAGGCTGAGTTGAGGGATGCATCAATCACTCTCCAAGAGTCAGTAGTAAGGACGTTGTATACCTCAACTTGGTAATGCCGCGGAGAAATGAAGCACGTGATTTTAACCACCTTGAAGTCATTGGTGTGGAGATCAATACCAAAGCCAAAATCGAAACTCGGGGGGTAAAATTCAGGGTGGAGTGGGACAACATGAGGCGGGCGAGGGACAAAAGGAAGCCTTTTTGATTCTCAGGTTGCAGGATTCCAAAGCCCTATCTCCCAAGCCCGGTCTGAATCAGGACCACCGTGGTAACGCTCTGAAGAAATACCAACAAGACAAACTATTCCATTACAGGAACCGAAGAAAAGTACTGGGTTAATATCTTCTAAGAACAATTGTGGGACGAGATGTATGTAGCCAGAAAACTCCAGGGTGTCGTTAGAGTGCATGGAGAAACGCGCGTGAGGTAGTTATTGCTCACCAACGATCAAGGGTGGCGTACATTTCTCAAGTCTACATAGCTTTAATTTTTGGAAGGTACCTGAAACATAAATGAACTCAGGCTCATGGCCCACCTGCAACTCAACCTATTTAGCTAATTGAACTGAACTGTCTTTGTACTTCTCCAACCCTTCATACTTCACTTACTTTCACACCCTTCCGTCGTTATTGTCCTTGGATCTGTGGGTTCAGCGAGTTACAAAAGTTTTGGATCAGCATGATAAAAGAAAAAACAATCCTCTATTTCTACATGTCATCCCACGAACATATGCAGGATATTTCTTATGTTATGTAACATTCATTCATTTAGAAAAATAATATAAATGAATGATAAAGATTATAAAAAAATAAAGATTATAAAAAGACTTGCTCCGAGTTATAGTGTAAAAAGAAATAATTTAACACATGTTAAAGATCATTTTCTAAGTGGTTGAAATATAAAATTATTTAAAATGTGTCAAATCAACAAGTATCACTAAGCATGATAATATTTTAGAAATAAAATAATATTACTCATAAAGAAAATGGCTGGGGAATGAAGGAAAACCCAAGAAAAAGAAAAAAAGAAAAAGAATAGCATACCCATTAATTGGGTACACAGTATCGCTGGTGGGGAAAAGAACTGATACTTGATCATTTTTACCGCATTGGCTGTACGGGTAGGGACAATCAAGATGCTTTTTTGACTGTCAAAGCAAATATGAACCTCAACAGTTGATGCCCACCGTTTCTCATGTTGCATTTCAACTGTTGGCCATGAGCGCCCAGTGCTTGATCCAACATATTATACATATCTATCCGTTTGTATATTAAGTTAGTAAGCCACGTGTAGAAGCCACGTGTAGAAGAGATTTAGTTAAGTTAGTGTTAAGTTAGTTAGTTTGTATATAAATAGACTTGAACAGATTGTAACAGAGACGTAATTCATTTTTCAATACATTTTGGAATACATTTTCTCTTCCTTGCATATTCTGATATGGTATCAGAAGATGAAAACTCTGCTTCCGCAAATCCTATTTTCTCAAATCCTAATCGTACCAGTTCCTTTGTTGAAGATTTCTCAAATCCTTATTTTCTCCATCATAGAGAAAGCCCTGGATCTGTTTTGATTTCTCAACCTCTTAATGGTGAGAACTATTATACTTGGAGTAGGTCGATGGTAATGGCTCTCAATGCCAAGAACAAGACGGGTTTTATTGATGGAACTTTTTCTTGTCCTGCAAATCGATCTGATTCTCTTTATGTTCAATGGTTTAGATGCAACAATATGGTTCTTTCTTGGATTTTAAACTCTCTTACGCAAGAGATTGCTGCAAGTGTTATCAGTTCCTCTATTGCTGCAGAGGTCTGGAACAACTTAAAGACTAGGTTTACGCAAGGTAATGGCCCGAGTTTTTTTCAACTCAAGAAAGATCTTTCATCCTTAATTCAAGATCAAAGTTCAGTTAGTTTGTATTACACAAAACTCAAAGCTTTATGGGATGAATTCTCCAATGTTAAGCCTATTCCCAGTTGTATTTGTCAACCAAGTTGTTCGTGTGGAGCTTTGAAGACAGTCATTGATCAACATAATAATGAATATGTTGTTCAATTTCTAATGGTCCTTAATGATTCTTTTACACACATTCGGGGTCAAATTCTCCTAATGGATCCAATTCCATCCATTGACAGAGTTCTATCTCTTACTCTTCAAGAAGAGAAACAAAGGAAAGTTGTTGGATCTTCAATCTTGTCTGAATCTGCTGCTTTGTTTAGCAAGAATGTGGCCCCTGCATCGACTTCCTCAACTAATGTCAAGAATTATCAAAAATCAAGATCACGATCAGTTTGCACTCATTGTGGTCTCATTGGACATACGGTTGATAGGTGCTATAAACTACATGGATATCCTCCAGGGTATCGACACAATGCAAAGCCAAGAACACCTTATGTTAATCAAGTTTCAGCATCTTCGAATGGCTTTGATGAAGCATCTAATGGTCCGAACTCCACTCCTCCATTCCCCTTTACTCAAGAACAATGTAATCAACTTCTCTCATTTCTTCAAAACTCCTCACAACACCAACAGTAATGAATGCTGTAGCAAATCCATTGAGTCTATCAGGTATAGTTAACTCTCCTGATAATGTTCTAAAAAAGTCAAATTCTTGGATAGTTGATAGTGGTGCTATTGATCATATGGTCAGTTCCCTTTCGCATTTCATATGGTCACATTCTTGCAACAACTATCTCTGTTGCAAATACTTCAGTAAAATTGCCTAATGGTGTCTGTGTTCCAGTAACACACATTGGAACAGTCAAATTATTAGAATCATTGATTCTTGATAATGTTTTGTATGTACCTTCCTTTTCTTTTAACCTCATATCAATCAAAAAGCTTACTGAAAATTCATGTTGTTTTGTTTTTCTTGCTGATTTCTGTTTCATACAGGACCAACACTCTTGGAAGACGATTGGAGTGGCTAAACAAGTGGCTGGGTTATATTTGTTTCAAACATCTGATATACATTCTGCTGCTAATTCTAGTAAAATTTCTGTTGTTAATTCTACTGTAAACAGCTCTTCTTTTGATCTATGGCATTTTAGGTTAGGCCATCCTTCCTTAAAAAGGATCCAAATAATTCATAAATTGTTTCCTGATGTCACTACTTCTTCCACTTTTGACTGTAATACTTGTCCATTGGCAAAACATAAAAGATTGCCATTTAATACGAGTGATTCTATCAGTAATAAAATTTTCAATTTGATTCATGTTGACATTTGGGGTCCCTTTGTTGTTGAATCTATCACTGGTTTCAGATACTTCCTTTCAATTGTTGATGATTGCTCACGATGTACTTGGGTATATCTAATGAAAAATAAATCTGACACTCAATTCCTTCTTCAGTCATTCTTTAATCTCATTGAGACTCAATTTGGTATTCATATCAAAGTTATTAGAACTGATAGGGGAAATGAGTTTCATATGTCAGATTTCTATGCTTCTAAAGGGGTAATTCATCAACAAACTTGTAGAGCTACACCTTAACAAAATGGTGTAGTTGAGCGTAAACATCAGCATTTACTCAATGTGGCACGATCCCTCAGATTTCATGCCAATTTACCTCTCAATTTTTGGAGTGAGTGCATTTTAACAGCAGCTCATTTGATCAATAGAACTCCATCACCTTTGTTGTCAAATAAAACATCATATGAAATTCTATTTTCTAAGCCACCAAATTACTCAAATCTTAGAGTATTTGGTTGCCTATGTTTTGCATCAACTCTATCTCATAATCACTCAAAGTTTGCACCTAGAGCTCACCCTTGTGTGTTCATTGGATACCCATATGGAACAAAAGGGTATAAACTCTATGATTTAGAAACCAATGTTATTTTTTTGTCCAGAGATGTTATATTTCGAGAATTTGTTTTTCCATTCAAAACAGGTTATGATCTTCCTACAAAATCAATTGTTCTACCTATACCACAAACAGATAATGCAACTTTTGATTATCCTCAAACTCAGACTACTTCTCATTCAATTTCAGAAAATTCTGAGTCAGTTTCTGTTTCAATTCCAGTTTCTTCACCATCAAATCCTGAGATAATTCCCTCAACTAGAAAGTCTACTAGAATACATAAGCAGCCATCTTATCTTGCAGATTATCATTGCAGCTTAGCCAAAACTGCAGAAGCCACTTCATCATCTAACTCGAGTGAAGGTTCATCCTCAGGTATTCCATATCCAATTTCTTCTTTTATATCATATTCCAATCTGTCTACCTCACATAGAGCTTTCACACTTGCTATATCCTCACATAAAGAACCCAATTCCTTTAGAGAAGCCATTAAACACAATCAGTGGTGTGATGCCATGACTGCTGAAATCAAAGCTTTAGAAGATAATAAAACTTGGACACTTACTCATTTACCTCCTAACAAACATGCTATTGGATGTAAATGGGTTTATAAGGTGAAATACAACTCTAATGGATTTGTTGAAAGGTATAAAGCTCGATTAGTTGCTAAGGGCTATACACAGCAAGAGGGATTGGATTAAATGGAGACTTTTTCACCAGTTGCAAAACTGGTTACTGTCAGGGTACTCTTAGCTATAGCCGCATCTAAAAACTGGTCATTGCACCAATTAGATGTCAACAATGCATTTTTGCATGGAGACTTAGAAGAAGAAGTTTATATGTCTCTTCCTCAAGGTTTTTATTGTAATCAAAATAGTGCTGCGGCCAAGGGGGAGTTCATGCCCACTGTCAAGTCAGACTATGCTAACCAGCTTGTATGCAAGCTCAACAAATCTTTATATGGCCTAAAACAGGCATCAAGGCAGTGGTTTTCTAAGTTTTCCACTCCTCTGTTGAAACATGGTTTTATCCAATCCTCAGCTGATCCAACTTTGTTTACAACACAGAAAAACAGTTCATTCATTGCTTTGTTGGTGTATGTCGATGATATCATCATCGCCAGCAATGATGATTCAGCAGTAAGTGACTTAAAGATTTTTCTTCATTCTCAATTCAAGCTCAAAGATCTTGAAGCTTTGAAGTACTTTCTTGGTCTTGAAATTGCAAAATCAACAAAAGGGATAGCTGTTTCACAAAGGAAGTATGCTTTAGAAATACTATCAGATTCAGGGTACCTAGCATCTAAACCTGCCTCATTTCCGATGGATCAAAATCTTAGACTCTCAAAAATAGAAGGAACACCTCTTGAAGATCCACTCTGTTACAGAAGATTAGTGGGTAGACTTGTTTATCTAACAATAACAAGACCAGATTTGTCATTTGCAGTTCAAATCTTAAGCCAGTATGTAGCAGCACCTACTAATGTTCATTTGGCAGCAGCTCATCGAGTGTTGAGATACATCAAACACAATCCTGGCCAAGGAATATTTTTCTCTTCATCAAGTGACTTACAACTCAAGGCTTTTTATGATGCAGACTGGGCTGCTTGCAGAGACACCAGGAAGTCAATCACTGGTTTTTGTATTTTCCTTGGACAATCACTTGTTTCATGGAAATCCAAGAAGCAGAACACGGTGTCTAGATCCACAGCAGAGGCTGAATATCGTGCGATGGCAACTACTACATGTGAAATAACATGGCTGCAACACTTGCTCAAAGATCTGTCTATTTTCTAAACCAAACCAGCTTTAATTTTTTGTGATAATGAGGCTGCTGTCCACATATCTGCCAACCCTGTTTTTCACGAACGAACCAAACATATTGACATAGATTGTCACATTGTTCGGGAAAAGCTCTTGGCAGGAACCATGAAGACTTTGCATGTTTCATCCATTCATCAATTAGCAGATATACTAACTAAACCTCTCGGTTTTAATTCTTTTTCTAGTATTCTTTCCAAGATGGGTGTCATTGACATTTACACTCCATCTTAAGGGGGAGTATTAAGTTAGTAAGCCACATGTAGAAGGCACATGTAGAAGAGGTTTAGTTAAGTTAGTGTTAAGTTAGTTAGTTTGTATATATGGATTGCGGTTCGGTCTACATCCTTAGAAGTGTGGAAAAGAACTTGTAAATAATTAGTTAGTATGAAAAATCAAGTAGCACTAGCTCGCATATCCTTATTTAAAATACCCATTTGTCAAACCAGCCGATAAAAAAATTAATCGAAACAACAAATAATTTAACCATTTCTATGACTCTATTCTAATACAAACGTAGGAAAGAGAAGTTTAACTCTATAAATATAAATAATTTGCACTAGATGGCATATGAGAAATCTTAATTTTTTCACTACCTTCAAATTACTCTTGTAACACATGAAAAATTATAAAACGAACCTTGGACACCTAAACCAAGATCCATGGGATAGCTAGTTCTAAGATCAATTGCATCCTTGAAGTACAAAGATGGCTCTAGAACAAGCATCTGCCATGTGCCGTCCACTCGTACTTCCAGAAGCTAAAGTCATCTGAGCCAAGAAGGTTAGGCCAATACTGTTTCAGTGAGTTTTTTATACCTTTCACCTACAAGTCATGCCAAGATATATACATATCAAATTTAAACTAAGTAAAATGATTTTCGGGCAAACATGACTGTAATGTAGTCTAATTACCTGCCTCCTTGTCAATTCCTTTCCTGGCCAAGGAGCTACCGCATCATTATTTTCCCAAAAAGGCCATAGTTCGTGTATTAAAAATCTCTAATAGTCCATTTACTCTACTCATGTTTCTTTGAACAAGGAACACCCGGATTGCATAGAGAATTTGGCCATTGGAAAGCCAACGTCTAACATGAGAATTCCTCTGCAACATTCCTAGAAGCTAAGACTAGAATGATGAAAAATAAAGAAAGTAGAAACCCAAGTACTTTTTTTTTTTTTTTTTTTTTTTTTAAGAATGAAAATCAACTTTTGTTGAAATAGATGAGGATACCATAAAATTCTGAACAAAGCCAAATGGAAAAGATGAGAGAGAGAGAGAGAGAGAGAGAGAGAGAGAGAGAGAGAGAGAGAGAGAGAGAGAGAGAGAGAGAGAGAGAGAGAGGGATCAGGGAGAGAACACAAGAATGCTATAAGAGACCCAAAAAAAAAAAGTAGATCAATTTCGGTGTACTAAAACTACCAGAAGAAAATTGCAAAACAAAATAAGAAGCACAATCAACCAGCTCAAAGCACAAATAAGAGTCAAAGCCAAAATGGGGGTTAGATGTAAGCATTACTTTCCAAAACTATAGCTGTAAAAGCATGTGACACCCCGGTCTCGTAGGAGTTGGAGAGTTACTTCCTGTAACTTAAAACTCACATTTCAATCAAGATATTTGCAGACTCAAAAATATAAAATCGTCAAAATACTACAAAATATCTTAATAAAAACTGTCAATCCTCAGAAATCTTCCATGAATAATCTACTATGCTTAAATAATCATCTCACCCATGATCCATAATCCTGATCCTCAGCTGAACTATTCCAAAATCATCTGAAAAATGTTATGGAGATAGGGGATGAGTTATCAACAATTCAGTAAGCATAGAACATATACTAGTGTGCAAACATTATTATTTACAGAGTTCAGAATGCAGAATGAAAACACATTTTATTTTCAGAATGCAGAATCAGAGCATGTTATCAAAAATATCAGAACGAAAGTTTTAGAAAATATTCTTATTCAAAGTTCATTTGGCAGAGCATAACTGACCACCATCATACCAAAATATCATATCACATCAGAAATCATGTTTAACACCCGTGGTAGGCCATGTACAACTCCCACGGTAGGATTGTGCAAACCCCTCTAAAAACTAAGGCTGCGACAACTTCTTTGAGAGACAATATGTGTATTTATACATGTGGTTGAAAACCCTAAATGAGAACCAAAAAAAAAAAAAAGGATAGACGTATGAGAGATGTGCATGCATGGAAAAGATTATGATGGTTCTCACGGGAATTGGTTTGGGCTTTTGGGTGTATTTCAAAATATTTGGGCTCAAGATTTGGATAGCATAAAAAAAATAATCCAACTTGTTTTTAAAAAATTATCTCTACCCATAACATAAATAAATAAATAAATTAATTAACTTAAATATCAAAGCCAAAGAAAAACATAATCCACCAAAACAGAGATTTTAAACCTGCAGTCTACTTAAAAACAAATATTTGAAAATTCAAATAATTAGTTTTTTGTACATATAAATCCAAACATCTTTAATTCACCAGATTTAAATTCACAAATCCACCATAATAAGTTTGAATTCTCCAAACATCAATGTCACAAGTCTAAACCTACAGTTCCTAACCAAAATTCATTCCACGAATTCAACCCGAAATCTAAACCTTAAATTTTCACATAATCATTTCTTAGTCCTCAAGTTTCTAAACCTCAAATCGAAAGTCACCTCCTAAACCCACAGATATCCAACACTTCATATATTATAGTCCGCCAAATCGCCAACTTGGCTTTCAATCAAACTTATGTTCACGTCAAAATCCAAACCTTAAATCATATCCACATCATGTCCTATAGCCTATAGAATAAGGCAATCAAATATAAAATCTCAATTTACCTAAAACCTCAATCAATCCATAAAGTCTACAAAATTTCAAACCTCGTACTTAGAGTCTTTAGAACCTTAAATGTCATGAAGATCAATTCTTAAAATCCACAAAATCTAAAACCTCAAATTTCCTAGAACATATTCCCAAAGCTTGCCAGATTCTAAAAACATGATCATATCTTACAGTCCACAAATGTCTACACCTCAAATCTGAAAATTATTTCCTGAAGTCCACACATATCTAAACCTCAAATATTATAGTTTGCAAAACCTCATACCTGGCTTTAACACCAACTGTGACGCCTCGGTTTGGCAGGAGTTAGAGAATTACTTCGTGTAACTTAAAACTCATATTTCATCAAGATATTTATAGACTTCAAAATACTACAAAATCTCTTAATAAAAACTATTAATCCTCAAAAATATTCCATGAGTAATCCACTATGCTTAAATAATCATCTTGCCCATGCTCCATAATCCTGATCCTCAGCTGAACTATTCCAAAATCATCTGAAAAATATTATGGAGATAGGGGGTGAGATATTAACAACTCAGTAAGCAAATATCATATACTAGTGTGCAAACATGAACATTTACAGAGTTCAGAATGCAGAATAAAAACACTTTTTATTTTCAAAATGCAGAATCAGAGCATGTTATCAAAAATATCAGAGCGAAAGTTTTAGAAAATATTCTGATTCAAAGTTCCTTTGGCATAGGATAACTGGCCACCATCATACCAGAACATCATATCACATCAGATGCCATGTTTAATCCTGGTGGTAGGGTTGTGCAAACTCCGATAGCTAGTCGAGCAGAAATAGAATGTGAATCTTCCCCTATTATTCTCAGAACCCCGAGTGTGCATACATGAAAGACTACTAGAAAATCACTTTGTTTCCAAAGTGGGTGAACCAGAAACAAAACGGTTGGTATCAAACCAAATAGAAGCCACTATTAGCACCCATGGTAGGTCAAATAGATCACCATCCACAAACCACATCCCAAATTCAGAATGTCATGCCAAAAGTTTTCAGAAATCATATCATATCATATCAGAATTCATAACATCTTCATAACAGAACAGAATCAGAGCACAAAATATAATTTATGCACAAAATTTCCTATTCGCTCTATTTTGCATAGTTTAGAAACAAAATGTCAAAAAATAAGTTCATGTCTACACCAGTCATGACAAAAATACTTTCCCTTTTATACACAATTCCTGAGTAATGCTAAAACAAATAAATGAGGTTGTTTTTCATATTTCTTTTCAAAAACCAAAATATACATATTTAAAAGTCAACCTCGTTTCATTTTCTTTTTATGCAAAGTCTAGCATAGGAACCCCGCTTACCTGAACTCATTAGCCTTCCAAAAATTTCCTTAACATCATTAGCCTTCCAAAAATTTCCTTAACACTATCGAGCAAAAATTAATCATTACCTATAAAATAGTCACGTAATTCCCGTAAATTTACAATCGATCACGTATTTCAATATTTAAGTCTAAGATTCTAGAATAACCTATTTTAATTCTTCAAGAACCTAAATTCTCAAAATTCCTAAAACACCATCTTTTCCAAGACGATCAATTATACACTTAATATACTTCATCTAATTCTAACTCAAACATCAGTCTATTTAAGAAATTAAAATCCAACCCATTTAAAAATAAAAAGTCATTGAAATAAAAATATTATCCAATCCAAAATAATTTAGAACCTAAAAATATTTTACTTCAAAATAACCCAAGATAACAAACTCAAAAATAAAAAAAGAAACCCAGTAAAAAAAAGACAAGTCCATTGAAATAAATCCTAAGTCCAATCCACTTAGGCATTAGAATAGTAAAACTATAGTAATACCACGTGACCCAAAAATAACTGACGGTCCAAGTCCAAAATAAAAGAGTTAACTCAAACCGAAAATAAAATAAAATTAAGCCCAAAAGAAAATAATCGGAAACTCCAAATTTGCCAAGTTCACTAATTAGGGGTAACAAGGTAAAAGATCCACCCTTAGCAAACACTAGGCTTACGGAGGCTTTTAGATCTAAACAATTATTATAAAACACGGAAACAGCAAGAGAGAAGAAATTAGGCGGTGAGGACTTGCAAGGAGAATGAGAGGATGGGTATGGGAATTGTTATCAAAGACTGCAAAGGGGACTTGCAAGCTTGTTTGATCGCTCCTAAGGAAGGTGTTAATTCGGTTTTCCTAGCTGAAAGCAATGCTCTACTAAGAGCTATGGAACTGTGTCATGATTTGGGACTTAATCTGGTGGAGTTCGAAGGTGATGCGAAGATAGTTATTGATGCTGTCAATTCAGGTTTGGTGAACAACTCATGAAGAGGACAAGTAACAGATGATATCCAGCAAATATTGGAAAGACATAGATCGTGGAGGCTGGCTTTTGTTCACAGGTCTGGTAATAGAGCTGCTCATGAAGCAGCTAAGTTGGCAAAATGTTCGGAGAGTGAGAGGATATGGCTCGAGGAGGGGCCTCCTGAGCTTGTACATGTAGTCTTGAACGTCGAAAAACTATGTGTAACTGACGGTATATGAATGAATGACCCTTTCAAAAAAAAAAAAAAAAAAGAAATTAGGCGGCGGCAGTTTGTAGAGGCTTACATAAAGGCAACAAAGGTGACTAAGCCAGACGGGTCAAGGCAGAACCCTAGTGGCGAAAATTGTGGCAGTTGAGCATGAAAGAGAGGGAAAAAAATAGAGTTAACGAGAGAGAAAGCATGAGAACATGAGAGGAAGAGACAAAGGCTTACAGCGAGTGGCTGGAAACTTACGGAGGAGGAAGGCCATGCTCTGTTTTATTCATGCAAAATAGGGGCTAGGCAGTGGTTTTTGATTCACTGAAAACTAAGGATGCGGCAACTTCTTTGAGAGACAATATGTGATGTGTATTTATAGATGTGATTGAAAATCCTAGATGAGAACCACAAAAAAAAGGATAGGCGTATGAGAGACGTGCGTGCATGGAAAAGATTATGGTGGTTCTCACGGGAATTGGTTTGGACTTTTTGTTCCATTTCAAAATATTTGGGCTCATTGTTTGGATAGCATAAAAAAAATAGTCCAACTTGTTTAAAAGCAATTATCTCTACCCATAAAATAAATAAATAAATTAACTTAAATATCAAATCAAAAGAAAAACGTAATCCACCAAAACACAGATTTAAAACCCGTAGTCTATTTAAAAACAAATATTTGAAAATTCAAATGAGTTTTTCACACAAATAAATCCAAAAATTATTAAAATAGCTTGGCACTAGATCCGAGTATTACAAAGCAAGACTAGTGAGCAAAAAGAACGAAGCAGCAAGCAAAAGTGTGATTTTTATTTCCATGATAAAGTATTCTGAAGAGAAAGAGAGAGAAAGAGTTGTAATGAATTTCACAAACAAGGTTATAGGGCCAGTTATGCAGGTATGAGAATATTTATAAGGTTTCGGGATGTTGGGTAATCGAGTTTGGGTCTAAATACATAATATTGTTTTTATTTTGTTGTCTTCATTCACTTTATAGCTCCCTTCCTAACATTAGTGATGATATTTTAGGAAACTATATATTTTATAGGAAGCCATCCCATGACTCTCTCTCTCTCTCTAAGTTGAGATTAATATCCATTAATTCAAACTCAACAGCTAGCCCATGATCTCTACTTTCCTTTTATCTAATCAGGTATGTGCATTACCATATAAACTAGCAAGTTGAAACAATTATGTCTATCCTAATAAGTAATATCTACCACTTACATTAATGTTCTCATGTATGCTTTCATTTCAATGATACTTCTATGTCTTACTATTGATATAAACCCACGTGAGGATGAGGCTTCAATAAGTCGATTCAGTATAATTTATTGGACTAAATAAATGGGTACTGGATGAGATTACTAAATGCCACGAATAAATAAATATATTTTCAACAAGTAAAACTGGCCATTGATCTTTTTAATAGAAAATATCCATCGCGTGTATGTTAGGTGCCCTCATTTACATTTACTAACTTTTAAGGAAAATGGAGAAAAGACAAACTTCTATTCCATTTTGATAAATATGGACTTTTTCTTTTCTTTTATTAAGTTTTCCTAAAACTATGCAATTTTAGAAAAGTTTAAAATTGTACTATTCAATAGTTCATAACTATTTAAGAACGTCTCTACATTTCATGGAGAGTAATTTTATAATACAAAAATTTACTTATACTGGAATGAAATAATTTTATTGATTGTTTGAGAATGAGTTGTAAAAGACTTATAAGTGTATCATTATTCGTATTTAAATTAAATAATTGATAATTAAAAGAGAAGACATGATTTTCATTATCTTATTTAGTTGGATTGAAACAATCAGGAAATAAATTATACCATGTATTAAATCTATAATTGTGCATAAATTATTATAATTATAATAAAATTTAAACAGCTTATTGTAGTCTGGTTTTGGTTTAAGCAAGCCGATCTGAATCCATTTCAAACACATTAACTTTATATAATTTTATAAAACATGTTACATCCCAAATTTTGTGAAAGTGACCAGTACCTGCCCCTTGCCTTTTCAAACCAATAAAACAAATTACATTAATGCTGCAATAAACCCAAACCATCAAATTGTCGGCTCACACACTAATACTATATCCCATATGGATATGGCTTGCCTGCTCTGCAAAAATAACAAGACATCTCTTGTTATAAAATTTAATGGCCAGTATTGCTTGTTAACAAGCTGGACCTCTTATGTTTTTCCTCTTTTGTTCTTTTTGGTTTACCCCCACTACAGTGTACTATTACACTCATTTCAGTCACATTTTTCTACACTTCTATTTACAATGACTTTTCTCTCTTACGTGTCTAAAATATTTCATCCACTCCATGTAATTTCAAAAGTGATATTTGCAGTCTTAATTATAAGGTGTGCAAACTTTAAGTATTTTTCTTAAAAAAATAAATGAATCTAGGACTTAAATAAAAATTTTATATTCATAATAGTAAAATATACTTTTTTAAAAAGAAATATGTGAGATTAGGAGATTCTAGGACTGTATTTAATATTATTCATATAAGTTTTTTGTCAAAACTTTATTAAAAATAAATTTGAAGAGACTAACAAGAATGTCCTTGCATTTGTTATTGTACCTACGTGATGGTATGTAATATGGTATTTATTATAAATATTTTTTAAAAAGTATTCTAGTTATAGTGTTTAATGAAAAATAGACTATTTTTTATAATTACTAGTGTATTTAATGGATAAATATACAATTTTATTTATTTTTATTGAAAACGTTATAGTTGATTAAATGTGTTGGGAGAAAATAAAGCTATTGTAAGTGGCAGCGTGGAGCGCCTCCGGTGCTGGTTCCACAGTTCGCATAGCTAAATTGTAAAAGCCGTCTTTTAAGACAACGTCCTCTTTGTAGGGCATGAGTGGGGACCAAGAAATTGGTCCCAAAATCCTTTTTTTTTTCCTTCACATTTGTATTGTGTTTATGTAAGAATAAAAAAATATAGAATAGACAACAACAGAAAATTTAAATTGCACACCTCCTGCCATGGTGATTCAAGAACTAACAAGAGCCTAAAGAAAACCCACTTAAACAGAAAAAAAAAAAAAAATTTGAGTAGGAAGAGAATCTTCGGGCCTATGCCTTTTGATTGTCATACTAATGGTGTACACATGCTCTCTATTTATAGGCTAGGCTAGGGACCCTCTAATAGAGTTAGACTTGAACTATTCCTCCCATCAAGGAATATGATAGGGCTTATCCATTACTAGTTGTTCAAAATGAAACTCTTAATCCCCTAGTTTAAATTTAAATTTAAATTTCTTAACAGATAAAATCTTATCTTCTTAATAGATATCAAAACTTGATAGGCAAGGGCGTCACTCTAAGTAGAACTCTAACATTCTCCCACTTGACCCTCATGTCACACAAGTTTCCATATAGGGTGATTAGAAAACTAAATATGGCCAAACATTGTTTATTTCAACTAGTTATAGAACACTCCCCCTCAGATAAAGAATATTATATACGATTCATGATGGTAAAGCCTTTATGAAGCTAAGCCATCCCTTCCAATAAGTCATTCAGGTCCTACTTTACATAATCGCCACGGATAACAATAATATGTGCAAAACAACTTTATTCTCCAAAATAAAATAAATATTGTATGTTTATAGACCAAATAAAGAGAAACTAAACATAAAATAAGTTGACAAGTCCACATGACCTTTGAACTGTAGTACTAGTAAGCCTTTGGTCATGGGATCTGCAATCATCAACTCAGTACTTATATGCTCAATAAACACCTCATTCCTCTTAATGCTCTCTCTAACACTGAGGTACTTGATGTCGATATGCATACCTCTGTTACTGCTTTTATTGCTTTTTGGAGAAGAAAATTGTAGCAGTACTATCATAGAAAATCTTTAGTGGCCTCTCTACTAAATCAATAATCTTAAAACCGCTGAGGAAATTCCTCAACCATAATGCTTGTGTAGTACCTTCATAGCAATTATGCCTCCATAGTAGACATAGCAACAATAGTTTGCTTACAACTCCTCCAAGATATAACACCCCCAGCAAGTAGAAAATTATTCTGAAGTAGATTTTTTGGTGTCTACACATCCGGCAAAATCCGAGTCTAAATAACCAACCACCTCTAATTAGTCAGTGTGTCTGTAGGTCAATCTGTAATCTTTGGTTCCTTGTAAATACCATAGAACTTTCTTTGCAGCTTTCCAATGGCCCAATCCTGGGTTACTTTGATATCGACTTAATAATCCCACTGCGAAGCCAATGTTAGGTCTAGTATAGACCTATGCATACATTAGGCTTCCTATTGCAGATGTATATGGTATCCCTTTCATCTGCTCCTGCTCCAATGCATTTTGAGGGCATTCGATTTTACTAAATGCATCCCCTATGACAATAGGTGTCACTGAAGCCTTATAGCTCTTCATGTTGAATCTCTCTAAAACTCTTTCAATGTAGACCCTTTGAGACAATTCCAAAATTCTTTGTTCTCTGTCTCTGTGAATCTCTATATCAATGACATAAGAAACTTCACCTAAATCCTTCAATTCAAAGTTTTGAGAAACAAACTACTTGGTGTCGTAAAGCAAGCCTAAATCATTGCTTGCAAGCAAAATATCTTCTACATATAAGACTAAGAAGATAAATTTACACCCACTAACCTTAAGGTGTATACACTAATCAACAAGGTTCTCAATAAATCCAAATGAGTTAACAACCTTGTGAAACTTTATATACCACTAGCGGGAGGCCTATTTAAGTCCATATATGGATTTCTTTAATTTGCAAACTCTCTGACTGTTTTATTTAAAACCCTCAAGTTGTAACATATATACCTCCTCCTCAAGATCCCCAATTAAGAATATTGTTTTCACATCCGTCTGATGTAACTCTAGATCAAAATGAGCTACTAATACTATGACTATTCTGAATGAATCCTTCTTGATTTTATAAACCCATTTGCAGTCAGTGGCTGCTGTTCCATTAGTTAAATCAACAAGATCCCAGACTTGATTTTTAGCCATGGATTCCATCTCATCTTTCATGGCATCATGCCAATATGTGGAATTATCTCCACTCATGGCCCTGAAAACGAGCTTGGGTTTTCCTTAGGTCCAACATCAAAGTTAGATTCTTGAAGGTAAACCATATAGTCATTAGAAATTGCTGATCTCCTTACTCTTGAGGATCTCCTTAATACTACTTCCTCTATAGTTTGTAAACTAGGAGTAGGTTCTGCTTGAACCTGTTCTTCATGAGTAGATTGTTTTTGAAATGATTGTTATTCAGAGTAATCAATTTGATATTCTCTTAGCATAATCATATGTCCTTCATATGAAGGAGTTTTAGTCTACTCTTGTGCTTTCTCAAATTGTAACTTACGAGGATAAACACTTCCACTAGGTTCAGCATCCTCAAGGAGTTTGACATTTTTGCTCTCAATAATTCTAGGACTATTTGAAGGATAATAAAACTTGAAACCTTTGGAGTTTACCAGATAGCCAATGAAAAAATCACTTATTGTTCTTGGGTCCAATTTCTTTAAGTGAGGATGACAAATCCTCATTTCAATAGGACAACCCCATATGTGTAAATGACTCAAACTTGGTTTTGGTCCAGCCCATAACTCAAAATGTGTCTTAGAGATAACCTTGGATGGAACTCTGTTCAAGATATACACAGCAGTTTTCAAGGTTTCACTCCATAAGAATAATGGTAATTCAAAATTACTAATCATGCTTCTTACCATGTCCATAAGCGTGCAATTCCTCCTTTTAGCTACACCCTTTGTTGTGGTGAGCCGAGCATTGTCTATTGTGCAATAATGCCCTCTTCTTCAAGGAATTTTGCAAATGGACCCATCATTTGTCCATTTTCTATGTACCTCCATAATACTCACCTCCCCTATCAGATCTTAGGATCTTGATTTTATTTTCCTTTTGTTTCTCTACTTTAACTTTATAAGTTTTGAAAGTATCTAGTGTTTTAGGCTTTTCATTTAGAAGGTAGAGATACATATACCTTGATACCTTGTATGGCCATCAATGAATGAGATAAAATATCTCTAACCATTTAGGAAGGGAGTAGGAAAAAGGTCATCAGATATTAGTGTGTATGACTTCTAAAATACTCAAACTCCTTGTGGCACCTTTAGTGGTCTTGTTGGTCTACTTTCCTTTTATGCAATCCACACAAGTCCTAAAGTGAGTAAAATCAAGAGTTTGTAAGACTCTATCATTCACCAACCTTTTAATTCTCTCTTTGGAGATATGTCCCAATCTCCTATGCCACAACATGGATGAGTTCTCATTTATGATGCTCTGTTTAATACCAACATAAATATGCAAGGATAAATAATTATTCTCAATATTGGGATCTAAGTCAAATTTAAATAAACCATCAACTTTTATTCCACCACTAATGTAAAAACTATTCTTAAAAATGTTGGAAGTAGAATTAACAAATCTAAACTCAAATTCAATCTCAATCAACTTTGAAACTGAAACCAAATTTCTATAAAAATTAGGAGTAAAAAATACTCTTTCAAGGTCTAAAACAAGACCAACTTTTAAAAATAATCTAAAGATCCCAACAACCTCCACTTGTGAACACATCTTGTTTCGTGAATAGACATATTGTTTACTTGGTTTCGGCTTCCTTGTTTTGAGAAATCCCTGCATGGTATTAACCATATGGATTGTACAACTAGAATCAATCCACCATGTGTTTCTGAAAGCTTCTACAAAAAATGATTCATGACACACTAAAGATTGAAGATTACCTTTCTTTTCGAGCCATCTCTTAAACTTTTGGCAATCTTTCTTCATATGCCATTTCTTTTTGCAGAAGAAACAAGAATCCTCATTGCCATTTTTCTTAAATAACACATTGTGCTTATGCAATTGGGCATTCTTGCCTTTCTTGATTTTTCCATTAGTAAGAGTGGCCACATGAACACTTTATGGCCTCTCATTTTTCAATCTCTCCTCTTCTTGAACACACATGGTCGATAATTCATTAACCGACTATTTATCCTCATGTGTATTTAGGAGATTTTGAAAGAACAATATTCAAAAGAGAGAGAATTCAAAATGAAATGTACCAAGAATGACTTAGAGATCTCGATCTTTAGGGACTTAATTTGAGCTGCCATATGCCTCATTTGCATAATGTGCTCAAGCACACCTTTAGTACTATCAAAAGTCTTACTTGATAGTTTTTTCATTAGGGTGCTGGCTAAAGCCTTGTCAAAGTGAAGAAATTGTTCCTCAATAGCTCTTAGGAATGCTTTAGCCTTATTAGTTTCAAGGATAGAACCCCGAATTCTCTTGTTGATGTGAGATTTCATAAACAACAAACATAAGCGATTAGATCGCTCCCACCATTCATTTTTAGAAATCTGTGCTGGTGTACTTGATTCTGTGAGGGCGGGTGGTTCGTCTACACAGAGCGCCATATCAAACTCTAAGCATCCCAATTTTAGAAGAATATTTTCTTTTTCAGTTAGAGAAATTATTACTATTTAGAATCGAAATACGAATAATATCATCAAAATATAAAGTGGGAAATGTTAAAGCTGCAATAATCAAGAAACACTTTAATGCTATGAATTTTAACTTTATTTAAATCAACCAATGTCAATTTAACCAATAGTAAGTTTTAACCAACTATAAATAGTGGTTGCATCACATAAAAGTTTACTAAATATCTAAATAATAAGACTAGAATAATTCAATGTTAATGAATAAATCCCCCGTACCTTTGGGCATAAAAAATCTACCACCAACATGAAACCATCTATCTTATTCTAATTAAACCACAAAATAATAACCTCCCTTTGAGGCCGAGTCACTAAAACAATGATTTACTCACAACACAGATGCTAATATATCTTTATGAACTTAAAACTTTATATGATTATCGTTATAAATTAAGATGCTTTGGCTACTCCCAAAATATTTCAAATAATCATAACCTCTAACATCTTACCATAGGAAAAATAATATATATTGATCTACCAAAAATTAATACAATAAATAAACAATGCAAAAACAAGCCTAGGAATAAAACCCCCTCTTTTTTAAAAATAAAATAAAATATTATTTAAAAAATAGTATTTTATTCCTTTAAATTGGGTTAGTCAAAATTGTTTTGTATGGATCAATACTTACTGAACATATAGCCCATTCCGAAAGCTTGCCTTTATGGGGTGCCTTTTAATAAGAAAAAATCTTTCTTAAAAGCCAAAGGCCTAATAAGGCCAAAATCGATAGAAGGCAAAAACAAACCAAAAGTAAATCCATAATTGAGGTTCATACTTAAAAATAAATAAATAAATAACTAAATAAATAAGTAGTTCCGATCAATGCCTTGATGAATTTTACCGTAAAAATGAATAGTACTATTACGTAAGTTCCTAGGAAAGATGCTTTTTTCCTAAACAGAACTTCAAGGTTCCTAACAAAGATTAGAGGGTCATAATGCTCCCGCTTAAGTTCCAATCTCTTAAATAGAACCGCCTTAGATTGTACGTATCCTCACTCCGACAGTAAAAGGCCATAAAATTTCTCATATCAAACCAAATTTGATCTCACAAAGAAAACACAATAATATTAGATTTTCATGCTCAAATGAGAAAATATATATATATATCTCAAAATTTTGAATCAACATGCATGAAGGTGTCTCTGATACTACATGTAAGAATAATAAAATACATAATAGACAACAATGAAAAATTTAAATTGCATACCTTCTGCCATGGTGATTCAAGAACTAGCAAGAGCCTAAAGAAAACCCACTTAAACAGAAAGAAATATTTGAGTGGGAAAAGAATCTTCTGGCCTATGCCTTTTTATTGCCATACTGATGGTGTACACAGGCTATCTATTTATAGGCTAGGTTAGGGACTCTTGAACAAAGTTAGATTTGAACTATTCCTCCCATCAAGGAATAGGATAGGTCTTATCAATTTGAACTATTCCTCCCATCAAAAAATAGGATAGGGCTTATCAATTACTAGTTGTTCAAAATGAAATTCTTAATCCCCTAGTTTAAATTTAAATTTAAATTTCTTAATAGATAAAATCTTATCTTCTTAACATATAAAATCTTATCAAAACTTGATAGGCAAGAGGGTCACTCTAAAAAGAACTCTAACAGGTTATTGTGCTGGGACATTTACTGGGGAATCCTACCCGCTCCTCATGTATAATCTTTACCTTGTCTGAATAAAAATTTGATTGCTTAGAAAAAGAATTGGTAGCATGGAGGATTTTGATATGACTAAAATTGCTTGAATTTCAAAGAGAGAGAAAGAAAAAAAGGTAATGAAGACAAAAAGAAAAAATGGAAGCATCTTCATGGTGAAAAGGTTGTACTGAAACTTATGTGCTATCAAAATATCTTTAAATATTGCATAAAGCTTTTTATAAGTAATAATTTGTTTTATTGGGTTCATGAAAAGGAATGTGGCTGGTACAAGTCCGCATCAAATAATGTCAGAAGCAATCAAATCAAAGTTAGGGGTATTAATATATGATACGACTCATAAAATTAATACCGACATGAAATTAGTAGATTTGGATTTCATATAAATGAGTTTGGGTCAAAACAGGTTGATTCGTTAATACCTGATTAATAATAGAGTAAACCCTTTTAACATAAAATCAAAACATAATAACTCGTTTAAATTTTATATCAAAATTGCAATTTTATTATAATTATAGTATTTTATAGACAATTACAAATATAATATAATGTATCATATATTTGGTACTTTTTCAACCCAACTAAATAAGATAATGAAAATCATGTCTTCTTTTTTTAATTCTCAGCTATTAACTTTAAATACAGATAATGATATAATTAAAAGTCTTTTACAACTCATTCTCAAACAATCAATAAAATTGTTTCATTCCATTATAAATTGTTTCTTTTAGTATTATAAAATTACTCAATAAGAAATATAGAGTTGTCAAATAGTTATGAACTACTGGATAGTACTATTTCAAACTTTTCTAGAATTAAATAGAATGGAAGGTTTTAGGAAAACATAACAAAAGAAAAGAAAACGTTCAGTTTTATTAAAATGGAATAAAAGTTTGTCTTTTCTCCAATTTCCTTAAAAGTTAGTAAAAGTAAATGAAAGCAACTAACATACACACGATGGATATCTTCTATTACGAAGATCAATGACCAATATTACAAGTTGAAAATATATTTATTTATTCTTAATATTTAGTCAAATTAAATTTTATTGAATCGACTTATTGAAGCCTCATCCTCATGTGGAATTATATCAATATTGGTAAGACATGCAAGTATCATTGGAATGAAAGCATGCATCACATTAATGTAAGTGGCAGATATTGCATACTAGGATAGGTATAACTGGTCCAACCTGCTAGTATATATGTTAATGCACCAACCTGATTAGACAAAAAGCAAGCAAAGGTCTTGGGCTAAATGTTGAACTTAAATTAATAGATATTAAATTCAATACTATGTACTTGGACAAAAACACAATTGTCTAGGAATATTTATAAGGTTTTGGGATGTTGGGTAATTAAGTTTAGGTCAAAGTACATAGTATTGTTTTTTGTTTTTTGTCTTCATCCACATTATAGTTTCCTTACCAACATTAGATAATTAAATTCTAGGAAACTATATATTCTATAGGAAGCTATGCCACGTCTCTCTTTCTTTCTAAGCAAAGAATCAAACAAGAAACATAAATGAGTAATACTAGATACAATACTAAAATTTACAAACATATTGTATTCCAGCTCTTCATATAACGAAAAATATGTATTTCCTATTTCAAACATCGCTGGAAAAGATTGCTAGAGACATTTAACCATGGTTCAAACAATATTTAGTGGCGCTTTTGAAAATCATTTTCGGCAGTAAAAAATTGTCGAAATTTATTTTTTCCCGGCTAGCTCACTAAGATCAGCTGGAAAATAGTTTCTTGCGCTAGACAATTGGGGCTATAGTGCGGCGAGCAAATTTTCGGCAGAAATAAGTTATCTCGATGATTTATAGGTGTTTTGCGATTACTTTTGATTTTCGAAAAAAACCAAAATGGGAGTTAGATGTAAGTATTACCTTCCAAAACTGTAGTTGTAAAAGCAGGACTAGTGAGCAACAAGATTGAAGTAGCAAGCAAAAGTGTGATTTTCACTTCCATGGCAAAGCATTGGGAAGAAAAAGAGAGAATTGTAATGAATTTCACAGATAAGGTTTTGAGGCCAGTCTTGCGGGTCTAGGAATATTTATAAGATTTCGGAATGTTGGGTAGTCAAGTTTGGGTTCAAGTACAAAATATTATTTTTGGTTTTTTCATTACCAACATTAGAGATGTAAATTCTAGAAAACTATATATTGTATAGGAAACTATCCCATGTCTCTCTCATTCTAAGTTGAGATTCTGACAAGCAACATATATGAGTAATAATAGATACAGTTATAGAATTTTCAAACATTGCGTATTTTTAGCGCTTCATATAACGACAAATGTGTATTTCCCATTTCAAACTTCGCCAAAAAAATTCTTCTCTGACGATTACACACCGTCAAAAAAGACCACTAGAGACATTTAAGCATGGTTTAAACCATATTTAGCAGTGCTTTTGAAGATCATTTTCGGTGGTAGAAAATTGCCGAAAAAAAGGTTTTTTGGACTAACTCACTAAGATCAGCTGGGAAATAGTTTCTTGAGCTAAACAATTGTGGCTACAATCCAGCGAGTAAATTTTCGCTATAAATAAGTTTTCTTAGTGTTTTATAGGTATTTTGCGGCTACTTTTGATCGGCGAAAAAAAGTCAAAATGGGGTTTAGACGTAAGGATTTCATTCCAAAATTATAGCTGTAAAAGTAGGACTAGTCAGCAACAAGAACGAAATAGCAAGCAAAAGTATGATTTTCACTTCCATAGCAAAACATTGGGAAGAGAAAGATAGAGAGTTATAATGAATTTCACAGACAAGGTTATTGGGCGAATCATGTGGATCTAGGAATACTTATAAGGTTTTGGGATGTTGGGTAATCGAGTTTGGGTCCAAGTACATGGTATTGTTTTTGTTTTTGTTTTTTTTTTCTTTATTCATTTTATATATTCCTCACCAACATTAGAGATATAAATTCTATGAAATTATATATACTACAGGAAACTATCCCACGTCTCTCTCTTTTTCTAAGTTGAGATTCAGACAGGCAACATATATGAGTAATACTGGATACAGTTCTAGAATTTCAAAACATCAGGTATTCCAACGCTTCATATAGCGGCAAATGTTTATTTCCTATTTCAAACATTGTCGGAAAAGAATTTTTTCAGCGATTACAAATTGCTGGAAAAGACCGCTATAGACATTTAACCATGGTTTAAACCATATTTAGTGGCGCTTTTGGAAACCATTTATGGACGTAAAAAATTGTAGGGAAAATATTTTTCCGACTAGTTCACTAAGATTAGCTGGGAAATAGTTTCTTGTACCAGACAATTGCTACTATAGTCTAGCGAGTAAATTTTTGTTGGAAATAAGATTTATCAGCAATTTTTATGTGTTCTGCAGCTACTTTTGATGGCCAGAAAAAGCCAAAATGGGGATTAGATGTAAGGATTTCCATCCAAAACTATAGCTTTAAAAGCAGGATTAGTCAGCAATAACAACGTAGCAGCAAGCAATAGTGATCTTCACTTCCATGGCAAAGCATTGGGAAGGGAAAGAGAGAGTTGTAATGAATTTCACAGATAAAGTTATGGGGCCAATCATGTGGGTTTAGGAATATTTACAAGGTTTTGGGATGTTGGGTAATCTAGTTTGGGTCCAAGTACATAATATTGTTTTTGTTTTTTTGTCTTCATCCACTTTATAGCTTCCTTATCAACATTGGAGATGTATATTCTAGGAAACTATATATTTTCTAGGAAATTATCCCATGTCTCTTTCTCTTTGTAAGTTGAGATTCAGACAAACAACATATATGAGTAATACTAGATGCGGTTCTAGAATTTCCAATCAAAGTATATTTCTAGAACTTTATATAGTGACAAATGTGTATTTCCAGTTTCAAACATTAACGAAAAAATTCTTTTTCAGTGATTACACCCGACTGGAAAAGACTGCCAGAGACATTTAATCATGGTTGAAACCATATTTAGTAACGCTTTTGAAATCCATTTTTGGTAGTAAAAAATTGTCGAAAAAGACTTGTTCTAACTATCTCACTAAGATCTTCCAGGAAATAGTTTCTTGTACTAGATAATTGCGGCTACAATTAGGCGAGCAAATTTTAGCCAGAAATAAATTTTCTCGGAGATTTATAGGTGTTTTTTGACTACTTTGGATCTCAGAAAAAAGCTAAAATGAGGGTTAGATGTAAGCATTACCTTCCAAAACTATAGTTGTAAAAGTAGGACTAGTGAACAACAAGATTGAAGCAGTAAGAAAAAGTGTAATTTTCACTTTCTTGGCAAAGCATTGGGAAGATAAAGTTGTAAAGAATTTCACAGACAAGGTTTTGGGGCTAGTAATGCGGGTCTTCGAATATTTACAAGGTTTCGGAATGTTGGGTAATCAAGTTTGGGTCTAAGTACTTAGTATTGTTTTTGTTTTTTTATCTTCATCTGCTTCATAACTTCCTTACCAACATTAGAAATGTATATTCTAGGAAACTATATATTCCAGAGGAAACTATCCCACGTCTCTCTCTTTCTAAGTTGAGATTTAGACAAGCAACATATATAAGTAATACTATATAAAATTCTAGAATTTTCAAATATCGTATTTCCAGGGCTTCATATAGCGGGAAATGTCCATTTTCCGTTTCAAAAATACTGGAAAAGACTGCCAGAGACATTTAAGCATGGTTTAAACCATATTTAATTGCGCTTTTGAAAACCATTTTCGGTGGTAAAAAGTTTAATCCGACTAACTCACTAATATTAGCGGGGAAATAGTTTCTTGATATAGACAATTGTGGCTACAGTTTAGCGACCAAATTTTCACTAGAAATAAATTTTCTTGGCGATTTATAAGTGTTTTTCGGCTAGTTTTGTTCGTCAAAAAAGGGAAAAGTGGGTTTTAGATGTAAGCATTATCTTCTAAAGCGGTAGTTGTAAACACAGGACTAGTGAGCAACAAGAACAAAGTAGCAAGCAAAAGTGTGATATGATTATCAATTCCATGGCAAAGCACTGGGAAGAGAAAGAGAGTGAGGTTTAATAAATTTTATAAACAAGGTTTCGGATCTAGTAATATTTATAAGGTTTCAAGCCAGTCATGCGGGTCTAGTAATATTTATAAGGTTTCGGGATGTTGCGTAAATGAGTTTGGGTCCAAGTACATACTATTGTTTTTTTTTTTTTTTTGTCTTCATCGACTTTATAACTTCCTTACCAACATTAGAGATTTATATTCTAAAAAACTATATATTGTATAGGAAATTATCCCACGCCTCTCTCTCTCTAAATTGAAATTTAGACAAGCAACATATATGAGTAATACTAGATATAGTTATAGAATTTGAAAATATCGCGTATTTCTTTTATAAAAAAGTATATTTTACAATTATAAATATATCATTTTTATGTGAATCCTAAATTTATCTAATTTTTTAAAGAAAATCACTTCAAATTTGCACACCTTACAAGTAGGACTTTAAATATTATTTTTTGAAATTACAAAAAGTGGATGAAATATTTTAGGCACATAAGAGAGTAAAGTCATTGTAAGTGGAAGCGTGGAAGAATTTGATTGAAATGAGTTTAATGGTACACCGCAATGGGGGAAAACTGGAAAGAACATAAGAGGAAAAACTTAAGAGGTTCGCTTGTCAATAAGCAATATTGTCCATTAAATTTTATAATAAGAGATGTCCTATTATTTGTGCACAGGAGGTAAGCCAGATCCACACATAATATAGTATTAATGTGTGAGTCGACAATTTGATGATTTGGATTTATTGAGGCATTAATTTAATTTGTTTTATTGGTTTTAAAAGGCAAGGGACAAGTACGGTCACTATCACATAAAGTTTCAGTTTTAACATGTTATATATCATCGTGAATTCTGAATTCAATACAAAATACAATATAAAATTAATGTGTTGAAAGTTGATATAAATGGATTCCAATAAACTCTTTTAACTCAAAATCAAATTGTATTATAAATGTAATTTTATCTTAAATTATAATTTTATTATAATTATGATATTTTATGCACAATTACAGATTTAATTAATATAGGATATCATTCATTTTCTAAATTTTTCAATCCAACTAAATAAGATAATGAACATCATGTCTTCTCTTCTAATTCTCAAATATTAAATTTAAACACAACAGTAATAATACACTTACAATAATTTTTCAATTCATTTCTAAACAACTACCAAAATGTTGCCAATGCATTAAAAAAAGATTTAATGTTATACAACTATCTTCCATTTTATGTAGAATTTTAAAATAGTCGGAAATAAATCATTTTCCTAATCACAATGACTAAAAAGCTGATGTATATTTACTAAAAGCAAACTTGAACATAGCTAAGATGTGTACTTTTTTCTGTGCCAACTAAATACTGCTTTTAGTATCAATTCAAATTAAATCTTCCTATTTATTTACAAATTTAAAGTTTTGCAGTACATATTTTTCCTTAAACCTTAAGCAGATCCATAATTGGTTGTTATGTCGTCATCATATCATTTGTGTAAGCAATGCTATAAATTCGTACACTAAACTCTTACATTTTTGTAAGGTGGACAACTCATTTAAATCTTAATTAGAGCTATTGAGTATGGAACTTTGACTTTTCTTAGTAAGCAAAACTAAATAAATGAAGAAGACTGATATGGCCATGAGGAAGAAAAAGAGAATGGAGTTCCAATTTCCAGCAACAGCAAAAGAGAAAGGTAGAAATATTGCTTTTGGAGGGACTTAAAAGAACCCCATTTATGATTAGGTGGAACCCATTTTTGGGGCTTTGCATGTTTTTAAAAGCTTGATGGGATGTTTTGATTGGATATATATAGAAGACTTTAACAATTCTAATACTCATAACCTTTATGCGATTCATTCTGCAAAGGAAAACAATCTTTTCAGACTATTTCTTTAAAAGAGAACTATTAAAGCCACACATGACTTTTCCAGATAGAAAATTCTGCCTATTTTTATTTTTTAACTTAGTAATTATAGAAGTTTTTAAAATGTTTTTGTGAATTTTTTTTTATTTTTAAAAATATATTAAATCATTAACAAAATACGTAACAAAAAAAATAAAAAATTGCCTTGGTAGGATCCAGTTGGGATCTCTCATGTGTGGATATAGTGTCTAGACTTGATTTTGATATGTACATAGTATTCAAGAGGGAAGGGTCATGGACATGATAATAATGTTCCTGTAGTTTCCCCAAGGTAATGATATCCTTACTTCCTTTTTGTCACTAAATTTTTGTTCTTATTTCATTTCTTTGAATCTAGATTAAAAATCTTATAACATGATTTTCTTGCATAATTTAGAAAAAAATAAAATCAATCAACTAACGTAATTATGTAATTTAATTTAAAATAAATTTAATTTTATAAAATTGACATTCTTTTGCTATTTGAGTCAATTTTATAAAATGAATTTATTTTGAATTAGTTTACATGATTAAGTTGGTTGACTGAAAATATCTTTTTTCTAGATTATGTGAGAAAACCATTATCTGGAACCTTTAATCTAGATTCAAAGTATAGAAAAGAAAAATCATAACTCGATAATAATTTAACAGTGAATGAGAGGTAAGGTTATCATTATCTTTTTCCTGATCATAGCTAGCTATTGATCTATATATTCTTTTCATATTTTGGTGGGGTTATAACCCAACATAAAATACCTTTAATTAAATAAATTATTCATTTTTTTATCATACTATTGTAATGATTTTTATGGATGCAATTTCATATAATAATGTCGATCCCTATTTATAACATTAATATTATGGTATAACAATTTGAATAGAATGGAACATTTAAAGAAAACTTTTATCCTTTTGCAATTTTAAAAGTAAATGTAGACACCTAACACACACATATATAGTATTGTGTAAGCCAAGTACAGTAATCTCTAATCTGTATGACTACAAGCAAGATACTTTATGCATAACTTTAGTTAAGAGAAAGTCAATTACTTATAAATTTAGCATAAGATTTGATCCATATTTCTTTTTTCTCCCATCATTTTTTGGATATTAATCTATTAAATAATAAATAATAAGATATTCTATTAAATAATGTTTGTGTTGCAGAATATAAAATATAAATTGTCTGAATTTCAGTGAGAGAGAGGAAAAAATGTTGGATACTTTTCTAGAATTTGTCTCTAATATTGATAAGGGGGATCGATATAAAGGTAATGAAGAAAAAATGGAAGCATCTTCATGGTGAAAAAGTTGTACTGAAACCTATGTGTTATCAAAATATGTTTAATTATTCATAAAGCTTTTTATAGGTAATAGTTTGTTTTATTGGGTTCATGAAAAAGAAAGTGGTTGGTACAAGTCAGTATCAAAAAAAGTCAGCAGCAATGAAATCAAAGTTATTAATATGTGATACGACACATAAAATTAATATCGAGACGAAATTAGTAAATTTGGATTTCATATAAATGAGTTCGGGTTAAAACAGATTAATCTATTAAGACCTAATCAATAAAAGAGTAAACCCCTTTAACATAAAATCAAAAGATAATAACTCTTAAATTTTATATCAAAATTGCAATTTTATTATAATTATAGTATTTTATGCACAATTACAAATATAATACAATTTATCATTTATTTCCTAATTTTTTCAACCCAACTAAATAATATAAAGAAAATTGTGTTCTCTTTTAATTCCCAACCATTAAATTTAAATACGGATAATGAAACACTTATATTTCTTTTACAACTCAATTCTCAAACAACAAAAAAAAGTATTTCAATCCATTAAAAGTAAATTTTAGTATTATAAAATTACTTTACACGAAATGTAGAGTTGTTAAATAATTATGAACTATTGAATAGTACATTTTCAAACTTTTCTATAATTGCATAGAATGACAAGTTTTAGTAAAACTTAATAAAAGAAAAGAAAAAGTTTAGTTTAACCAAAACGTAATAGAAGTTTGTCTTTTCTCAATTTTCCTTAAAAGTTAGTAAATGTAAATGAGAGAACCTAACATAAACGCAATGGATATCTTCTGTTATGAAGATCAGTTACCAATATTACATGTTGAAAAATATTTATTTTTTCTTCGTATTTAATGAAATTAAATTTTACTAAATCGACTTATTGAAACCTTGTCCTCACGTGGGTTCATATCAATATTGGTAAGACATGTGAGTATCATTGGATGGAAAGCATGCATGACATTAATATAAGTGGCAATATTACTTACAAGGATAGGCATAACTGGTCCAACCTACTAGTATATATGATAATGCACATACCTGATTAGATAAAAAGCAAGCAGAGATCTTGGGCTATCTGTTGAACTTGAATTAATGGATATTAAACTCAATACTATGCACTTGGACCCAAACACAATTGTCTAGAAATATTTATAAGGTTTCGGATTGTTGGATAATCAAGTTTGGGTCCAAGTACATTGTATTGTTGTTGGTTTTTTTGTCTACATCTACTTTATAGCTTTCTTAACAACATTAGATATGTAATTGTAGGAAACTATATATTCTATAGGAAACCATCCCACATCTCTCTCTCTTTCTAAGTTGAGATTCAGACAAACAAGATATATAAGTAGTACCAGATACAGTTCTAGAATTTTCAAACATCTCGTGTTTTCTGTTTCAAACATCACCGAAAAAATTCTTTTCCAGCGACATCAAACCACCAAAAAAGACCACTAGAATATTTAACCATAATTTAAACCATATTTAGTGGCATTTTTAACAACCATTTTTGGTGGTAAAAAATTACCGGAAAAATTTTTTCCGACTAGCTCACTAAGATTAGCTGGGAAATAGTTTCTTGCATTAGACAATTGTGGTTACAGTGCAGCAAGCATATTTTCAATGGAAATAAGTTATGTTGGTGATTTATAGGTATTTTGCGGCTACTTTTAATCATCAGAAAAAGCCAAAATATGGGAGGTTAGATGTAAGTATTACTTTTCAAAATTGTAGCTGTAAAAGGACTAGTGAGTAACAAGATTGAAGCAGTAAGTAAAAGTGTGATTTTTACTTCTACGGTAAAGCACTGAGAAGAGAAAGAGAGGGAGTTGTAATGAATTTCATAGACAAGGTTTTGGGGCTAGTCTTGCGAGTCTAAGAATATTTATAACATTTCGGGATGTTGCGTAATTGAGCTTGGGTGCAAGTAAAAAATATATATTTTTTTTTTGGTCTTCATCTACTTTATAGCTTTTTTTACCAACATTAGAGATGTTATTTCTAGAAAACTATATATTCTATAGGAAACTATCCCATGTCTCTCTTTCTAAGTTGAGATTTTACCAACATATATGAGTAATACTAGATATAGTTCTAGAATTTTCAAATATTGCATATTTACAGCGCTTCATGTAGCTGCAAATATGTATTTTCTGTTCAAACATCACCGAAAAAATTATTCTTCGACGATAACACACCGTTGGAAAAGATAGTTACAGATATTTAAGCATAGTTTAAACCATATCTAATGGCGCTTTTGAAAACTATTTTCGGCAGTAAAAAATATCCAAAATTTTTTTTTCAGACCAGCTCATTACGATCAGTACAAAAATAGTTTATTGCACTTGACAATTGTGGCTATAGTCCAGTGAGTAAATTTTTGCTAGAAATAACTTTTCTCGGCGATTTATAGGTGTTTTGGGCTACTTTTGATCACTGGAAAAAGCCAAAATAGGGGTTAGATGCAAGCATATCCTTCCAAAACTATAGTTGGAAAAGTAAGACTAATAAGCAATAAGAACGAAGCAGCAAGCAAAATTGTGATTTTTACTTCTATAGCATAGCATTGGGAAGAGAAAGATTGTGAGTTGTAATGAATTTTACAGACAAGGTTATGGGGCTAGTCATGCGGGTTTAGGAATATTTATAAGGTTTCGGGATATTGGGCAATCGAGTTTGGATTCAAGTACATAGTATTGTTTTTGTTTTTTTTCTCTTCACCCACGTTATAGCTTCCTTACCAATATTATAGATATAAATTTTTGGAAACTATGTATACTTTAGGAAGTTATCCCACATCTCTCTCTTTTTCTAAGTTGAGATTCATATAGGCAACATATATGAGTAATACTAGATACAGCTCTAGAATTTCAAAACACCACATGTTTCCATCGTTTCATATAGTGGCAAATGTGTATTTCTTGTTTCAAACATTGACGGAAAAATTCTTTTTTAGTTATTACACCGCGCTGAAAATAAGTTTTCTTGGTGATTTATATGTGTTTTCTGGCTACTTTTGATCAACGAAAAAGGCCAAAATGGAGATTACATGTAAGCATGTCCTTCCAAAATTGTAATTTTAAAAGCAGGACTAGTGAGGAACAATATTGAAGAGCAATCAAAAGTGTGATTTTCACTTTCATGGCTATGCACTAGCAAGAGAAACAGAGAGAGTTGTAATGAATTTCACAGACAAGTTTTTGGGGCTAGTAATGCGGGTCTTAGAACATTTATAAGGTTTCAGGATGTTGGGTAATCGAGTTTGGGTCTAAGTACAAAGTATTATTTTTGTTTTTTTGTCTTCATCCGCTTTATAACTTTACTAACATTAGAGATGTATATTCTAGAAAACTATATATTCTAGTGGAAACTATCCCATGCCTCTCTCTTTCTAAGTTGAGATTCAGACAAGCAACATATATAAGAAATACTAGATACAATTCTAGAATTTTCAAATATCGCATATTTCCAACGCTTCATATAGAGGCAAATATTTATTTCTTGTTTCAAAGTTGCCGAAAAGGATTAAAAATTGCCGGAAAGGACCATCAGAGACATTTGAGAATGGTTTAAACCATATTTAACGGTGTTTTTTAAAACCATTTTCGGCAATAAAAAATCGCCGAGAAAAAGTTATTCTGACTAGTGAACTAAAATCAGTGGGGAAATAGTTTGTTGCTCTAGACAATTGCGACTACAGTCCAGCAAGCAAATTTTTGCTGGAAATAAGTTATCTTAGTGATTTATAGGTATTTTGCTGCTACTTTTGATCGTCTAAAAAGGGAAAAATGGGTATTAGATATAAACATTACATTCCAAAACTGTAGTTGTAAAAGCAGAACTAGTGAGCAACATGAACGAAGTAGCAAACAAAAGTGTGATTTTCACTTCCATGGCAAAGCACTGGGAAGAGAAAGAGAGAGAGGTTTAATGAATTTTACAGACAAGGTTTTGGGGCCAGTCATGTGGGTCTAGGAATATTTATAAGGTTTTGGAATGTTGGGTAATCGAGTTTGGGTCCAAGTATATACTATTGTTTTTCTTTTTTTATCTTCATCCACTTTATAGCTTCCTTACCAACATTAGAGATTTAAATTCTAGGAAACTATATATTGTATAGGAAACTATCCCACGTCTCTCTCTCCCTCTTTTTAAGTTGAGGTTTAGACAATCAACATATATGAATAATACAAGATATAGTTCTAAAATTTAGAAATATCGTGCATTTCTTTTTTAAAAAAGTATATTTTACATTTATAAATATACTATTTTTATGTGAATCCTAAATTTATCTAATTTTTTAAAGAAAATCACTTTAAATTTGCACACCTTACAATTAGGATTGGAAATATCATTTTTTAAATTACATAAAATGGACGAAATATTTTGGGCACGTAAGAGAGTAAAATTAATGTAAGTAGAAGCGTGGTAGAATTTGATTGAAATGAGTGTAATGGTACACCACAGTGGGGAAAACTGGAAAAAACATAAGAGGAAAAACTTAAGAGGTCCGGCTTGTCAATAAGCAATCCTGGCCATTAAATTTTATAACAAGAGATGTCCTATTATTTTTACACTGGAGGCAAGCCAGATCCACACGGGATATAGTATTATTGTGTGAGTCGACAATTTGATGCTTTGGATTCATTGAATCATTAATGTAATTTATTTTATTGATTTCAAAAGGCAAAGGGCAAGTACGGTCACTATAACATAAAGTTTCGGTTTTAATATGTTATATATCATCGTGAATTCTGAATTCAATACAAAATACTATATAAAATTAATGTGTTTAAAGTTGATATAAATAGATTCCAATAAACTCTTTTAACTCAAAATCAAATTGTATTATAAATGTAATTTTATCTTAAAATATAATTTTATTATAATTATAATATTTTATGCACAATTATTAATTTAATTAATATAGGATATCATTCATTTTCTAATTTTTTCAATCCACTTAAATAAGATAATGAACATTGTGTCTTCTCTTTTAATTCTCAACTATCAAATTTAAAGACGAGTAATAATACGCTTACAATAATTTTACAATTCATTTATAAACAACTAACAAAATGTTGCCAATCCATTAAAAAAAGATTTAATGTTACAAAACTATCTTCCATTTTATGTAAAACTGAAAAATAGTGAAGAATAAATCATTTTCCAAAACCACAATGACAGAAAAGCTTATGTATATTTACTAAAAGCAAACTTGAACATAGCTAAGATATGTACTTTTGCCTGTGCCAATTAAATATTGCTTTTAGAATCAATTTCAATTAAACCTTCCTATTTATTTACCGATTTAAAGTTTTGCAGTAAATATTTTTCCTTAGACCTTGAGCAGTTCCATAATTGGTTGTTATATTGTCATCATATCATTTGTGTAAGCAATGTAGTAAATTTATATACTAAACTCTTCCATTTTTGTAAGGTGGACAACCCATTTAAATCTTAATTGGAGCTATTGAGTACAGAGCTTTGACCGTTCTTAGTAAACAAAACTAAATAAACGAAGAAAACTGATATAGTCATGAGGAAGAAAAAGAGAATGGAGTTCCAATTTCCAGCAACATGCAACAAAAGAGGAAGGTAGAAACATTGCTTTGGGAGGGACTTAAAAGAACCATATTTATGATTAGGTGGAACCCATTTTTGAGATTTTGCATGTTTTTAAAAGCTTGGTAGGAAGTTTTGATTGGACACAGATATAGAAGACTTTAACCATTCTATTAGCCATAACCTTTACGATTCATTTTGTAAAAGAAAACAATCTTTTCGAACTATTTCTTAAAAAGAGAAATATTAAAGCCACAAATGGCTTTTCCCGACAGAAAATTTTGCCTGTTTTTCTTTTTTAACTTAGTGATTAAAAAATTATTTTAAATGATGTTGTGATTTTTAAAAAAATATATAAATAAAATCATTTAAAAAATATATAAAAAAATTACCTGGCGGGAGTCGGGATCCCCCATGTGTGGATGTAGAGCCACTCTTCTTAAAAAACTGAAAACAAAAAATAATGTCTTGACTTAGTTTTGATACGTACGTAGTATTCAAGAGGGTACGTAGTATTCCATGAGGTAATGATATCCTTACTTCTCTTTTATTATTAATTTTTTTCTTCGTTCATTTCTTTGAATCTAGATTAAAAATCTTATAACATGATCTTCTTTCATAATTTAGAAAAAATAAATTCAATCAACTAACGTAATCATGTAATTTAATTTTATAAAAATTGACATTCTTTTACTATTTGAGTCTATTTTATAAAATGAAATTATTTTGAATTAGTTTATATGATTAAGTTGGTTGATTGAATTTTTTTTTTTTTTTTTTTCCTTCTAGATTATGCAAGAAAGCCATTATCTAGAACTTTTAATCTAGATTCAAAGTATAGAAAGGAAAAATAATGACTAGATAATGACTGAATATTAAATAAGAGGTAAGGTTATCATTATATTTTACCTTACCACAGCTAGCTATTGATCTATATATTGTTTTCATATTTTAGTGGGGTTATAACCCAACATAAAATACCTTTAATTAAATAAATTATTCATTTTTTTTATCATATTTTTTTAATGATTTTTATGGATGCAATTTCATATAGTAATGTCGATCCCTACTTAAAACATTAATATTATAGTATAGCAATTTGAATAGAATGAAGGTTTTAGGAAAACTTTTGTCTTTTTGTAATTTTAAAAATAAATGCAGACACCTAATACACACATATATAGTATTGGGTAAGCCAATAAAATTAATACCGATATGAAAATAGTATATTTGGATTTCATATAAATGAGTTTGGGTCAAAACAGATTAATCCGTTAAGACCCGATTAATAAAAGAGTAAACCCCTTTAACATAAAATCAAAACATAATAACTCTTAAATTTTATATCAAAATTGCAATTTTATTACAATTATAGTATTTTATGCACAATTACAAATATAATACAATGTATAATTTATTTCCTAATTTTTTCAATCCAACTAAATAAGATAATGAAAATCATGTCTTCTCTTTTAATTCTCGACCATTAAATTTAAATATGGATAATAATACACTTATACATCTTTCACAACTCACTCTCAAACAACCAATAAAATTGTTTCATTCCATTAAAAGTAAATTTTAGTATAATAAAATTACTCTACATGAAATGTAGAGTTGTTAAATAGTTGTGAACTATTAAATAGTACATTTTCAAACTTTTCTAGAATTGCATAGAATGGCATGTTGTAGGAAAACTAAATAAAAGACAAGAAAAAGTTCAGTTTTATCAAAATGTAATAGAAGTTTGTCTTTTCTTCATTTTGCTTAAAAGTTAGTAAAGGTAAACGGGAGCACCTATCATACACGTGATGTATATCTTTTGTTATAAAGATCAATGACCCATATTTCATGTTAAAAATATCTTTATTTATTTCACACATTTAGTGAAAATAAATTATACTGAATTGACTTATTGAAGTCTCATCCTCACGTTGGTTTATATCAGTATTGGTAAGACATGGAAGTATCATTAGAATGAAAGCATGCAAGACATTAATATAAGTGGCATATATTATTTACTAGGATAGGTATAATTGGTCCAACCTATCAATATATATGGCAATGCACATACCTGATTAGATAAAAAGCAAGTAAAGGTCATGGACTAGTTGTTAAATTTGAATGAATGGATATTAATCTCAACTTAGAGAGAGAGAGAGTCATGGGATGGTTTTTTATAGAATATATAGTTTAATAAAATATACATATTTAATGTTGGTAAGGGAGCTATAAAGTGAATGAAGAAAGGAAAGAAAAAACAATATTATATACTTTGCTCACAATACTATGTATGTTTTAGGTGTCCACTTTTACTTTTACAAACTTTTAAGGAAATTGAAAAAAGAATAAAATATCCCATTTTGATAAAATTAAGCTTTTCTTTTACTTTTACTTTTTAACTTTTCCTAAAACCTGCAATGGGTTATAACCCAACCAAAATATGAAAAGAATATATGGTAAGTTAATATGTTTTGGAAAGACCAATTCGGGGTTATTGGATTATTTTAAATGGGTCATAAGTCCAAAATTTATTATGATGAATTAATAGCTTTTATTGGGATAAAACAATTGGATTTAAAACTCATTTCATATTTATGCAGCAATAGAACTCATATTTATTGGGTACTAAATTGAATAATTTATTTAAAAATTCAAAAAATACAATGGACAAGTTAGATTCATTTTAAATTTTAAGATCGGTCCATTAGAATTGTTAACTGGAGTAACTCTTTAACTTATAGATAAGCCCTATAATTTAATATTAATTGATCCAACCCTTTATGTTAAGATCCCAACCGAGATCCTAATAGACAACTCTAAAACCATTGGACGAAGCCCATAAATTATATCCGAGACCCATGAAAAGGCCCAAACTCAATTACCCAACACTTAGACCCGAAACCTTATAAATATTCCAAGACCCGCATGCTTGACTGGCTCGATAAACTTGTCTGTGAAATTTTCATTGTTATTGATAAGAGGATGATGATGTTGATGATGGCTTCATGCAACGTCTTAAGCCCTTCAAATATCCAGAATGTGGTTTAAGAACTTAAAAAGATATTTGAGCATTGTTGACAGATGATTCATCAATGGATCCACAACAGTTTCCTTAAGTAATATCATTTTGTCCTACAAAAAAAAAAAAATACATTACAGTTAGTATCAATAACAAAAATATTATTAGACAATTGAATTTAAAAAACTTCAACTTATATTATTTGCTTTTGCTTCGGGACTAGTCCAAACACCATCACGATTTTTACGTGCTTTAGCATACAATTAGGTCATATTATAGTTAGTAGGACTTTCTTCTTCTTGTAAAAGGAAAATCTATATTAGAACTTAAATAAAATAAAAAAACATATATGTTAATATTTAACAGGTACTAGTATAACATTATCAATTTTTTAGATAAATGATGAAAAGATCGAGAGCCCACATAATGGTGTATCATTTAATTTGATCTATTTGCTTTGTTCATAGTATTTCGTTGCTAAAAAAAAAGGAAAAAACATTATGTCTATATGTGTAATACATCTATTATATACTATAAAAAAGATAGTAGATTTGAGTGGTTAATAGCATGTGGAAGAAATTTAACAAAGTAATTAAACCCTAAGCTAGAAATCGTGTTCATTTAGGATTTGGAAGCAAATTTGGGGTTTTAGAAAATCATTTAGGGTTTCTGTTTTAACCAAGCTTTTAGGTTTTTAATTGGATTCCAAATGTTTAGGATTTCACTAGAGTTGAAACTCTTTTTAGCTTGACACAAATTGAATGGTTGGATGGAATATGATTTTGCTTAAATGGCATGATCACAAAACTTGATCTTCTTCACTTTTTCTATCTCATGGTTCCTGTTAGTGCCAAGTGTTCAATACTATTTAACAATTGTGGCTAAGATTTTGCCATGTAACGCCTCGGTCCCGGAGGTTTAGAGAGTTAGCTCTTGTAACCTAAAACCTTCTCTTATAACATAATTATATACTCCAAATTTCCCATAAAATATAAATTCATTTATTCAAATCAAATATATATGTTCCTTCACCATGAAACTAAAGAAATATCTCAATAAATTAAAATCTCCACAAAGACTCAGAAATATTCATGCCTTAAAACATCAAAATAATATAAAATAATAAATCTACTAAATATGACTTTCCAAGAAATACTCTTGACTTCTAGTTGAAGCATCAAAATTATCTAAAAATATTGTGGAGTTAATGTGTGAGTTATCAACAACTCAATAAGTAGAGAACATATACTAATATGTAAATATGACCATTTTACAGAGTTCAGAATGTCAAACAAAATATTTTTAATTTTAGAATGAAGAATTAGAACATGTTGCCAAAAATATCACTGCAAAAATTCAAAAATATTCTCATTCAAAGTATCATTTAGCATAACATAACTGAGAATCATCATATCAAAGCATCATATCAGAACAGAAGTCATGTTTAGCCCCTTTGATAGGGTTGTGCATCTGCGGATAGCCAAGCAGAATATAAATCAATCTATCACCGAATGGTGTGTACTCAAACAGAGACCACTACTATAACCCATGACAGGGCTGTATACCACTATTATCATTTGTGGTAAGGTCGTATATCATTATTATCACTCGTGGTACGGCTATATACCACTGCTATCACCCGTGGCAGGGCCGTAACAGAGCAGAACAGAAATAGAATCAGATACAGAATCAAAGAGTTATGCCAAAGCTTTTCAGATATCACATCATATGAAAATTGAGTACTAAAATAGATTCAGATCATTTCACATATTCAAAAAACAGATCCAGAATATCTTCAAATCACATGCAAAAGTCTTCAGATTTTATATTCACTCTTTTTGCATAGTTCAGAAATAGAATGCGATAAAATAAGCTCATATCTACATTAGTCATGACAAAAATTACTTTATTCTTATACAAAATTTCATGAGTAATATAGAACACATGACTAAGATTGTTTTCACATTTCTTTTCAAAACATATCATGCACATTTTTCATAAAATCAACCCCAGTCCATTTATTTTATGTAAAATTTAGCATAGAAATCCCGTTTATCTGGTCTTTTTATTTTCGCTAAATTTTTCTACAATAGAGCTGAACGAAATGAATCGTTACCTATAAGATAGACATGTAACTTACTTAATTATCTAATTAAACACATATTTTGATATTTAAGCCTAAAATACTAATAACATATTTTTCATAAAAAAATATAAAGATCTCGTAATTCTAAATTATCATCACTTTCAAATTTCATCGATATCCACTTAACAAAATTTCACCTCGATCACAAGTCTATTTAAAATTAAGACCTTACCCACACAAGATATCATAGGTGTTTTGTAACAAATACAATCGGGGTCCAATATTCGACCAAGGCTCACTTGAAATAAAATAAAATAAATGCCATGACTTCCGACAAAAGGGCAACGATGTAATTAACATTAAAAAGGCTTAGAAAGTTGGAACTTTCCACTGTGAGCTATCACGTGATCTTAGCAGCATTTAGGTAGTTATATATAATAAGTGCGTAGAACTCAAAAGCTAGAACTTTGAAAAAAACAAGCTTCAGAGGAGATGCAGCGAGGGAGGGACCGTGCGAGGTAACTCACTGAACAAAAACCGTGCGACGGAGCTAGTGCGACAAATAGGTGGCCGGACAGAATCGAGTTCAAGAAGGCACGGCACGAAAGCAAAGCGGAGGTCTTGGAGTGGCGTGTAGTGCTCGGCACTTTCCGTGCAGGTGGCGACAACATGGAGGGGCTGTCGACGTCGCCAGACTTCACCGTGCCGTGGCTGGTCGCTGAGATGTCTGCTCGGAAGGGCTGTGGATGGCTTTGGGATGCTCTACTTTTGAGTGGTGAAACAGAGGAGTGTTGTGGTACAGGTCGTGAGTGGAGGCTTGCGGGTTGGTGTTGGGCGGTGCTGGGGTGGCGTGGGTCGACAGTGGTGTAAGGCTAGACAAGTGGTTTTTCGGCGTGCTTGGCTCTCGGTGAGGGTGGTTTGCGGGTTGGGCTGTTTCTATGGCGAAGAGGAGGGCTATGGTTGCTTCCTGGACGTGGACTCACCAGGTGCTGCGGCGTGGTCTTCATGGGGTTGGGGAGCAATTACCATGGCTGTGTTGGACAAGGGGGCATGCAACGCTGAGTTGGTTGTGCGTGGAGGCATGGGAATGAGATGTGCGGACAGTAGTGGTGGTGCGCGTAGTGCAGTAGGGTCTAGAGGAAGAAGATGAAAGTTTGTCGTGTGATTCTGTGGTTGGGAGGATGGGAGAGTGTGCATGAACGTGTATGTATAAATATGGTGCCGCCGTGAACCCCTGTAGAAGCAAAACGTGCATGGTGTGGAGACTTGCCTAGATTCTGGATCTGGCTCGTGGGCTTGGGTTTTGGGTTATAACCTACTCTAAAATTACTCATTAAAAACTCAAATGGGATTTTAATAGATATTACTCATTAAAAACTCAAATGAGATTTTCAGACATATACCACTTGTGCTCGACTTAGATTTGGTATTAGGCCTGGATGTAATACCACTTGTGCTTCACTTAGATTTGGTATTAGGCCTGGATGTTACACGCCAAGTATCCAAATAAAACATTTTTAACCTAATTTAGACATTCCTTATTGTGATTTTGAAAACATTACTCTTAGGTAGTACTATTGAGGCTACTATTTATTTTAAAAAAAGTGAAAAATAAATTTTACACTGTAAAATCTTAAATAATTATACTAACCTTAGAGTACAAATCGTTTATCCAATTCTGACTCCGAAAGGCCTTGAAATAATCAAAACGCATTTCATTCGAAAATTGAAATGAGTTTATTACACAATAAACTCTTAAATATTTCTCCAAGTGCAATGGCATAAACCGTATCTCATTCTGACAATTCTAGGTACCTCAAATAAATAATGTAAAGCCTAGGCTGAAGCCCTGTTTAGAGTAGCCCAGCTTGTGAGTCCACAAAGCGGCGTCGTTTTGGTAAGTTCCTTCTTCCCTCTTCAGTTTCTTCCTCCCTCATTTTTCTCTCTTTTTGGCTTGTAGTTCCCTTGTTTTTCTCTCCCCACATCTTTTTTTCTTCTTCTTCTCTTCACGCATTGGTTCACTTGGGTTTCATGTCACTCTTTACATTTTTCTACCCTTGGCAATTTAGCTTGCTTTCCCCTTCTTTTCCTTGTGTTTTTCTTGCTACGGTTTTTGGAGATTTTCAAAGTCTGATTTTTGCCTATCACTCCACAAGTAGGTAATTTCTCTCTAGATCTCTCCTCTTTCTCGCTTTCTCTGTTTTTCCTCTGTGTATTAATTTTTAGGGCATGGTGTGGTGTTGGCTTGGATTGGATATAATCCTAGGTTTCAACATTAAAGTATTTACACGGTTGACTCTCATCTTCATTTTATTTAAGTTTTTTTTTTTTCTTTCTTCTTCTCATTGGTAAATTCCTTTTAGTTTCAGATTTTCCTCTCCCTCTTTTGCGTCGTTCTCTTTTCTTGGAAATTTTTGGGGTTGCTGGGACCCACTCATTGTTAAGCTTTGATCTTCTCTTTCTCTTTTCTTTTCAGTTACCACTTGGTTTCATCTCTCCCATGTAATTTTTCTGTAAAGTTATATATATATATATATATATATATATATTTTTTTTTATGTGCAACCCGTGCTTCTACTATGTTTTTCCTTGGGTTTTAAGTACTGCAATTTGGGTAGATTTTTCAATTAGGTTGCTGGTTTTTGTTTGGGTATAAATAGTAGAGAATATCGATGGGTGCGGATTAGAATTTAAGAAGTTTTGGACATTTTTTGTAGAGGTGTGAATGGAGAAAAATTTGATGTGTGTTTTGCTTATTTGGTTGAGTTGGTGGTTGTTTTGAGATATGGGTTGTTGAGTTGGTGTTGATATTTTGATTAATTGAGTTCGACATTGGTTGGTGAATGCATAGGACAATTTTGAAATTGGTATATTTTAAGTGTGGGCTGTCCGGGTTTTTATGTGGTTGCTTTAGTTGCGTTGATGTGTTGAAATATGATTGGAATTAAGGGTTTTAATTATATATTTAGATCGAAGTGACGATTGTTGGTCTTTAACACTTAGTGTATATTTATTTTTTATGAATAGGTGACGAGACTAATAGAGGTCAAATTCAAGGCATAGATAATACGCTACAGGAATCAGGTAAGCGGGGTTCCTATGTTAGGTTTTACACAAATATTTGAAACTGAGGTTGACTTTCTGAAAGCTTTGCATGCTTTGTTATGAAATGAGAACTTGTGAAAAACAACATCGGTTGTTTCTTTGCATTACTCATGAAATCAGTATGAAAAAAAGAAAAATATTTTCAAACATGCATTGTGTAGACATGAGCTGTATTTTTGTCTTGTTGTATTTGAAATGTGGAAAAGAGCGATATGACAAATCTGAAAATTTGTGCATTTATTTAGAAAAATGTTTCGACCTTTGTTTTTAGTATGTGAGAATGATTTGAATATGTTTCGGTATCTCTGTTCTGTTTTAATATGGTATTTGAAAAACCTTTGGAATAGTGTACTGGTTTTGTATCTGATTTTGATCTCTGCTCTGTTATGCCAGTTTGGGTTGGTACCAACTCCTCTGTTTCTAAGTGCACCCACCTTGTAAGCAAGGTGGTTTACTTGTGGTATTTCCTATGTACGCACTCGGGGCTCATAGAATAATAAGGGAAAGATTTCACCTCTGTCTCTACCTGGTTTGGCCGCCGAGGTTAGCACAACTCTACCACGTGGGTGAAATATGGTCTCTGCTTTGTGAGATGCTCTGTTTTGATGTGATGATACTCAGGTTATGTTATGCCAAAATATTTTGGATTTAATATGTCTTAAAACATCACTTTGTTACATTTGAAAACATGTTTTGTTTTTAATTGATAACTTTGGAGAATATTTATTTCTGCATGATGTAATCTGTAAATGCTCATGTTTGCATGCTAGTATATATATCATGCTTAATGAGTTATTGATAACTTACCCCTTTATCTTCTTAATATTTTTCAGATGGTATTGACAACCCAGTTGGGGATTAGGAATAGAATCTGAAGCTTTGCTAACTATGGAATAGCTGGTCGAGTACCTAGGGTTACTAATGTCATTAGAAGGGTTTAAATTGAATATTTGGACTCTTTATTGTTATTTGGATAAGTGAGACTTATTAATTTTATTAGACTAGTATGTTAAGGTTACTGGAAGTTGTGGAGAAAATGATTTACGTTAATTAATCATTTATGTTTTGATGTCTTTATGATTTGAAGTTGTTAGAGATGATTGTATGAATGTTTTGAAATCTATGGAGATTTTTTTATTATATTGGGAGACCCGCTTATAGACGACAGGTAGTAATTCTCCGACCCTCTTGAGTATGTGGCGTTACAAATAAAATCGCACTTCTTGTACCATAGTGATGAGTGGTAACACTGACTATATTGACAGACTAAAATATACGCAATTAGTCAATTCGTGAAAACCTTCGGAGTCTTCTTGAGGTTCCTAAAACCTAAAAAAATTAATCCCTTGAATTTCTGGCAAACTGATATATCCTCCCCTCTTAAAGAAAAGATTTTGTACTCAAAATTGACAGCAAGTAATAAAACAAACATAACAAACAAAGGAGAAGATGCTGCTCACCAAGCTTATTGCCCATCAACAATAGAAAATTGATTGAGCATGGGCATACCAAAAGGAAGACATATGGAGCTTGAGAAAGTGGTTCAAAAGCTTGCTGGTGGTGGCAAAAGTATAAGCAATGTGAAGAGAAGTTGCAGCTGTCGTAACATATTCCTTCTTGTTGGAGTTGTAGCCTCCACTGATGGTTTGCTGCTGCTAGAGGCTTTGGCTGGTTATGATTTTTCTTGTTGTTATAAATATTGCTTGAAGTAGATTATGCCACGAACTAGGGCTTTAGAAGGTTGTTGATGTCGGTTGAGCAGCCTTGGGTAAGAGACATCAAGAGGAAAATGTTTTGCTTCAGCTTTTTGTGCTCTTGCAATTGCGGCTAGTTACTGTCTCGACTACTGCAATATGGTGCTATTTCCGTATATAGGCTAAAGTAAATGAAGGGAAGAGAAGGAAATAGGTAATTTAAGGGCTATACATGATAGAACCAAAAGAATAAAAGTACATAGCTAAAAAAATGGAGGACCTCGAGAAGTTGCAGCTCCAACTGCTTCTTTTGTATTTGTGGTTCAGTTTTTTCAAATCTCAGCTGCTAATGCCTCTTTTGCTACTCCAATACACTTCTATTACACACATGTTACAAGGGACTGGTAGAGAGAAAGATAACTGAAGATGAAAACCAAAGGATTGGAGCTGGAAAGACCAAACCCCAGAGCTCGAACTAAGCTGATTTCTGAACTGCTGCAGATTTTGTTCTTGATTTTTCGGTTTTGCTGTTTGTGTGCTTCAATTACAACTCTTGTGGTGGCTGAGATACCTTTTTGAGTGTTTTAAAACAAGGTTAATCAGTGACTAAGGTGGTGAGAGTTGAGAGGAAGGAATGTTGAATAGTTTCCTTACTGCTTGCTACAAGAAGATTTTCTGCACTCGTTTGGGAGTGTGCATGTTGATCTATTGCTGTTCTTCAATAACACAGTGGTTTAATGTTAAGAATGATTGTTCATGGTGGCTTGAGCACCACTATACACTAGGATTCTTAGTGGCTTACTAAGTGAAAATCAAAAGCTACCTAAGTCGATCACAGGATTGAAGAAAAGGAAAGACTTAAGCTGACCTACTAAACAAAATCCCCCAAAACCGAATTAACATACAGGAATCATATTCTCATTTGAACAGCGACAAGCTTACGCGATGCTCCTTGTTTCACCTCTTCATTTCATTCACTACACACTCTACTACCCCCACAATATGACACTAGTGTTGAGGATAGTCAAAAGGAACACCACGCTAAATCAAAATGGCAGAAACTTGAAGGAAAAGGAAAACTGTTTTAAGAACTGCTGCACTAAGACTTGGACCAGAAATTAAGTCTTCATAAAAAGGAAACTTGTTTGAAGTGTTCTCATGGCATTCAACTCCTCACATAATCACGATTTTTCACCGACCAAGAAGGAAAGATACGAAGAAATGAAAGTGACACTTACATTGTATATGAAAATGCTATAGGTGCCAAATCAGGAAATTCAAATTCCTATTTCTAGAGGTTCTCAGTTTGGCTAGCATGGCCGAAATGGTGAAGAGGGAAAGACCTAAGTAAGAGAGGGTTGTAGCATTAAGTATAAACCTGAAAAGTATAAAACGCCTACTGCTGCAAGTATTAATCCGTGTGCTTTCACTTTTTGTCCAATGTTAAGCCAATGGCCTTTTACTTTAAAGTGAACCCCATGGTTCACTTTAAAGTCCAAGGCACCAATCTTATCAACTCCATCATCCCCTTCGTCCATGCATTCATGTAAAATTTAATCCAACATTACCACATAATTCATTCAATCCAAACTTCGTTTAACTTCTCACATTCCATTGCATAACACAACCGAAACAAAGTATAAATATGCAATTACAACTAGCTTTAAATGCTCAACACCACATATATGCATTACATTGAAACCATCTCAATTGACGCTAAAATCTGTCATACTCCTGGACGTCATGGTCCTCATGTAATTACAATCCACAAACCATTGTATTTAAGCAAAATATGACCAACTCTTCAACTAAATCAACTTTTGTCACATAAACAGTCAATTGACCCCATGACCAAAATAATCATACACCAAATTCACATAAGACGAATCTGATATTGGTCTTGAAATCCATACACATACTCGTACTCATACTCAATCCGTATGTCACTTCACTCAACATACCACAACGTCCAACATCACAAATTTTCAAACTCAATTCGTGATCTCCTACTGCCCAAGTAAATCAGTCCATGAGAGGGATAAAGAGGGATAGAGGTTATACCCAAATAGAGTGGATGTACGTTTCATTGTGGAGCACTGGGTGGCTCACGGCCGAGATCACGATTGTTGGGCACAACGATTCAGAGTGGCTGTGAGGTTGAGTTCATTGAAACAATGGCGGCAGCGGCTTGGTGGTTTACGATTGAAGAATAGAGGGCTATGGGCTTTATGGTTTGGCGGCTCTCATATGTGGGTTCACAAGACAAGTTTGACTAATCACTTCAAGGAGTAGATCCCTATATACGAAGGAGATCTCCACAAATCTACAAGGGCTTTCTACACACAGACTCCATGCCCAATGACTTCCAAGGATCTTATTTCAAGAGAGGCATCATCTTCAACTTTTAGGAACTCTAAATTTCTCAATTGTATTGTGAGACCTGTGAGGCAAATGAGAGATTGTAAAATTGCCTATCATAGTGGATTGTGCCTCCAAACAACCAATAGACGTAGGCTTTTATGCCGAACCACGTAAATCTCTGTATTTGTTTTTATTTACTTATTTACTATTTATTTTATGAGGGTCAAGAGCACCTAATTGACACCCGAATCATTGCTATGGGTTGGGAATAATTATTACCTCCATTTCAGTCTTGAGCAAATTTACGAAAAAAACAAGCTTCATTACCCATATCATTTTAGCTAATGCGATAACACCGACCTGGCATTAGTCCCTTTCCCCAATGCGAACCTTGTATGCCAAATCAGGGCTATGTTTTTCTTTTTTTTTTCTCCCCTTCCTTTGATCACAATCATTCCCTAGTTGTTTCATTTGTAAGTAATTCAATTTTTCATCTTAAAACTATTCATATGTTTTATTTGAGTAAGATAAAATGAGTTGAAATTGGAATACCAATGAGGAATATAGCAAGCTCGCTAGATGTCGGTTAAAGCCATGCATGAGTACTCCTAAAAAAATTGCTATTAGTTGGTAATCAAACCCAAACATAAACTAATTGCTTCCTCTGCTTGCTTTTATTCATGAAAAAGATCCTTATTATTATTTTTTTAAAATTTTTATTTCTGATTTTCAAATATTCTTTTTATCAAATCCCACCTCGTATAGTAAATGGAATTAGAAATCAAAATGTAACCGGAACTAATTGCTTCCCCTAGTTGGCATAATATGTACAGAAATATTATGTAGAGAATCTTATTATACAAACTGCATGCAGAGAATTGGTAGAAGAACAAGTTCACGAAGCTACTACTTGAAGTTACATCAGTCTCTCTTGGTATATGATATGTACATATAATCTATGAGTAATGCTACGTACAGTTATAAAGTGTGCAAATGTCGTGCAATCGTTTTAAAAAATAGTAAGGTCTACTATTAAAAAATTAATTTTCCTTTCATATGAGTCTCGTATTTATTTTTTTTTAAAGTAATTGCACGACGCTTACATACTCACGACTGCAAATATAATTTTTCATAATCTATTGCGTTGATTACTCATTTTCAAATACCCATCAACAAAACAAATCGATTAAAGCCATGCATTAATACTCCTAAAAAATTTTCTATTAATTACCTGCAAAAATTGACATTTACAAATACAAAAACCGAGCAGAAAGGATGGCATCAATTGCGTTAGCAATCATAAAATAAATCACATTTAGGTTAGCACTCATAATCCACTATCAAACTTATTGATTATGCTGTAGTACAATTTTCTTCGAAATCCAAGGTAATCAATCCCAATCATAATCCATTTTTTAAAGCCAAATTAAACTTTGTAAGAACATCATGATTTAAGGTCAATTAACCAATACAAGCAAAGGATGAGGTATATGATACAAAGTAATTCTCATAACCTCGACCTAACAATTAAGCGGACCAAGGACAACAAAAATTAATCAAAAACCCACTTCGTGTAACAGATCTGGAAAATGATAGAGTATAGATAGAAAATCTCACTTCGATGGTGAGTACCACCAGAAGAAAATAAAGAGAAAGTAGAATAATTTGTTGTATTTCTATGAACCCTAAAACCGATGAACTAGTATCACATGTTGCTGCCCTCATCGTTGGCCATACTATAGGAATTGAAATAACAGGAATGTAAAACATAAATCCAATGTTACAGCCCATGGCCCATTTGACTACAATGTTGCTAAAATAAAGACTGGTTTGTTAAATAAAAGAAACTGGTAGATAAGGCTTACTAGCCATGGCCCATCAATAGTCCCATAACCAACTTGCACTTGAACTACTTTCTTGCCACACGAACACTTAAGACCAAGTGCAACCAAGTCTTTCACTTTTCCTTTCGCACGACCTGTCTTTTCATGTCTGACTTCTCTTCACTTCCTAAGCCAACTCTTCATTTTCCTTCCAAGGCCAATCTTGTTACAATGCCCTCCCCATTAGAGAACCTTGTCTACAAGGTGGGGATAGGCCTCCCTCAACTACAAAAAGTCCTTCCAAGTAGCCTCCTGTTCCGTTTGCCCCTACCATCACACTAAGACCTCCACCTTAGGTTGGTTTTGGGACTTCACCATGCGATGTTTCAGTACCTTCATAGGCTTGGACTTCAAGATTCCAAACTAATCAATGGGGGGTAACGACAGAACCACAGTAATCTTTGGTCCTAGCTTTTTTTTTTAGCTGAGACACATGAAAGGTGGGGTGAATCCGAGAATGAGAGGGAAGATCTAACCTGTATGCAATGAATCTAATTTTCTGTAGGATTTGGTAGGGCTTGAAATACCTTGGGGCGGTGCTCGACTAAAATCTGGCAATAGGACTTGAGTCTCAAGTACACCCAGTCCCCTATTTTGAAAGTTTGCTCATTCCTTCGCAGATCGGAGTACTTCTTCATTCTTTCTTGTGCCTTTTGCAGGTTCTATTTCAGAAAAATGTAAATCTGGTCTCTCGATTTCAGAGTGGACTCTATAGCTTCAAGGTGTGCTATTCCTGGCACATAGCTGAGGATCCGAGGGGGCTGGTACCCATATAAAGCTTTAAAGGGGGTAAGCCTTGTAGATAGGTGCTAGGTGGTGTTATACCACCACTCAGCAAGTGGAATCTATTGTGACCAGTCTTTAGGATGGTCATTGGTAAAACACCTAAGATAGTTTTCCAATGTTTTGTTAATGGACTCGGTCTGACCATCCGTCTAAGGGTGGTAGGCTGTGCTCATGCTCATTTGGACCCCATGCAGAGTAAATAGTTCTTGCCAGAACTTTCTAGTGAATTTACGGTCCCGATCCGACACTATGGATAAGGGCAGTTCGTGAAGCTTGAAAATCTGTTTAAGGAATAGCTTCACCATTGTCCTGGTTGTGTAAGGGTGTTCGAGTGGAGTGAAGTGGCCGTATTTTGTTAGCCTTCCACGACCACCCATAAACTGTTAAAACCATTAGAGTTAGGGATCCTTTCCATGAAGTCCATTGTGATATGTGTCCAAGGTTAGTGGGGTATAGGTAGTGGTTGCAAAAGCCCACTTGGAAGGGTATTGTCAATCTTCACCCTTTGGCACACATCATAATTTCGGATGAACTGTTTGACTTCCCTTTTCAAACCTGGCCAGTAGAACTCTCCTCTAAGCTTGTGAATGGTCTTGTCAAACCCGGCATGTCCCCCTTAAGGGCTACCATGCATCAGTTCCAGCAGCTTCATTTGAAAGGTTTCTTGGCTGGGAATGTAAAACCCACCCTTGTGTAGTAACATATTTCCCTTCGTAGAAAAAATTGGTGTCGATTTCCCTTCCTTAAACTAAGATATGAGTAGGTGTAATTGTTCATCATTTTCGTAAGCAACCTCTAACTCATCCATTCCATGTTGGGAGAGGATATTAAGGACATGGAGTATTCCTATTCCCTTCTTTCCTGGATAGGGCATCAGCCACTTTGTTTTCATAACCCTTCTTGTAGTCAACAACAAAATTGTATCCTAGCAGTTTGGTTACCCATTTCTGTAGTATCGAGGTGTCCACTTTTTGGTCCAGCAAATATTTTAAACTTTGCTTATCTGTTTTCACCATAAAAGGCCTTTTCGACAAGTAGGGTCTCCACTTTTGCACCACCAACACCAAGGCAAAAAATTCCAGCTCATAAGCTGACATTCCTCTAGCACTCCCCTTTAGGACTTGGCTGAAAAAAGCTAGGGGCCTTCCCCTCTACATTAGGCAGTGCCTATGGCAATTCCCGAAGCATCACACTCTATAGTGAAGGGTATAGAAAAATCAGGTAAGGCAAGGACGGGGGGTTGCATGATTGCCTCTTTAAGTTTATGAAATGCCTCTTGGGACTCCTCTGACCATTTAAACTTGTCTTTTTTAATGTTTTTATGAGTGGGGCAGCAATGCCCCCGTATTTCTTGATGAACCTCTGATAATACCCATTCAACCCTGAAAATCACCTAGGAGCCTTGTGGGAAGAAGGGAAGGGGTATTCATTCATGGCCCCAAACTTTTCTGGGTCTGTTTTGACCCCTTGTTCAGAAATCACATGTTCCAAATACGCCACCTCCAAACTCCCATACTTGCACATGGACCACTTGGCAAAAAGTTGGTGTTGTCTTAGGATATCAAGGGTCACCCATAGATGCCCTAAGTGCTCTTGTTCACTTTTACTATACACCAATATATCATCAAAGAAGACCAAAATAACTTAAAGATTTCGTTCTTGAGGCTTTGAAATGTAGAGGGGATGTTGGTTAGCCCAAAGGGTATCGCCAAGAATTCGTAGTGCCCCTAATGGGTTCTAAACGCTGTTTTTTGAACATTAGCCTAGATTTGGCTATACCTTGACCTTAGGTCCAGCTTAAAGAATACCCTAGCACCATAAAGCTCATCCATAATTCTTCAACTACAGGAATGGAGAACTTATCCTTGGTGGTAACGCTGTTAAGTCCCCTATAATCCACACAAAGGTGCCAAGTGCCATCCACCTTCCTTACCAGTAAAACTGGAGATCAAAAGGGGCTTTGGCTTGGTTGTATGACTCTTGAAGCCAAGAGTTCCTTCACAATCTTCTCTATCTCATCCTTTTGGTAGTATGGATAACGATAGGGCCTCATGGACACGGGTTTTTTGTCGAGTAGAAAATTTATAGCAGGGTCATGAGTCCTAATAGGAGCCAACCCCTTAGGTTCACAAAAATGGTTAGAAAATCTTACAAGCAGTGGTTGTATTTCAACTGCTGTCCCTTCTTCTTCAACTAACTTACAGTTTTTAGGTTCTTGTAATAATTGCAGTAGGACCCCTTGTTTTCCAGCTTGTTCCCTTGGTTTAGAGAACCTTCCTCTACTAGCTGACTTGCAGCTAATCCTTTTAATTCCATAGTTGTGCCCTTGTAAGAAAATATCATAGTTAACTCTACAAAGTTCCATAGGATTTGTCCCAAGGTTTGGAGCCATTGGACCCCCATTACCATATCACAAGCAACCAAGGATAACACATGCACATCCAAGAAAATTTTCATATCTTGGATCCATAACCCCAGGCCTTCATTCTTGTCTTCATTGGGCAGTAATTCCTCATTGGCCACCCTTACCTTAACTATTTCCTTCATGTCTAGTAGCAACTTACTCCTTCTCACGACAGTAGGGTTTAAAAAGTTATGGGTCGACATGTATCAACAAGAATGGTCACCCATATGGCTCCTATTTTCCCCTTACCTCTCATAGTTTTAGGGTTGTGGGATCTCGTAATAACATGTAATGAAATTTCAGGATTATCCTAATTGAGATCCAACTTCAACACCTCTAATTCCCCTTCTTTATTGGGTGTTTGGGTTTTGGTCAATGTCACTTTCGGGTTCTGGTAAAACTTCTTCTAAGAGGTATAATTTGGGATTTAAGCACCTGGGTCCTGGACTCTAGTTAGAATCACAGTGGCAGCATAACCCTTTCTCCCTCTTCTGTTTCATTTGGTTTTTGTTGATTTTCTTAATGGGTATTGATGATATTTGTGGATATGGATTTTTTTGGTGGCTAGAGTGGGTGGTTGGGATTGTTCAAATGGGAGGATGGGCTAAAATGGACTTGCTGGATTTTTTTTTGTGAGGTTCATGGTTTCTTCCTGTAACTTGGAAAGGTTGTAGGTAGTAGATAAATTAGAGGGGTTGAATATCCTAATAGGCAGCCTTATTTCAAGTCTGCTAAAAAAAAAAAAAACTGAGTTTATAGGTGTCGGATAAGCCCCTTAACTTGTTCGATAAAGTTTCAAAACTAGATTTGTAATCCTCCACAGGCCCCACATGTCTTAGCTTAGTTAAGGCCTCCATTGGGTCATCATAGTTGTTAGGACCAAACCTTATCAATAATGCTTTCACAAAGGCATCCCATTCAGTTATCTGACCTGACTCTTCCATCCCTTGAAACCAAATTAAAGCATGCCCTTCCATGTGAAAGGAAACTAGCTGAATAAGTTGTAAGGGTGGTGTGTTGTAAAATGCAAAAAAGTGATTCACCTTGTAAAGCCATCCAGCAGGGTCTTCTCCTTGAAATGCTGGAAAGTCCAGGTGGACAGATCTAGGGTGCATCTCTCCTGTGGACTGGTTAGTGTCATCTCGATAATGTAGCCTATAGGATGATTCTCCTTCTGGGGGACTCTAATTCTTTTTTTGTAGTTCATGGGCTAAAGCTGCTATCTATTGCTGGACAGTGTTTTTCAGGACTATCATTTTGGTTCCCAAGATGTGATACTATCCTTCCAGGTTGTGGTACTTACTCTCCATTGTCTCTTTCTTCAGAGTAGTCAAGCCATCCTGAAGTTGGTTAAGTCTTGTTGCTTCGGCCATGAATAGAAGAAAAATTTGATATTTGCAAAGAGATCATATCTATCTGATACCAAAAATGTAACAGATCTAGAAAATGATAGAATATAGATAGCAAATCTCACTTCGAGGGTGAATATCTCTAGAAGAAAATAGAGAGAAAGTAGAATATTCTATTGTATTTCGATAAACCCTAATACAGATGAACTAGACTATAACGTACTGCTACCCTCATCGCTAGCCATACTACAGGAATTGAAATAATAGGAATGTAAAACATAAACCCAATGTTATGACCCATGGCCCATTTGACTACAATTTTGCTAAAATAAAGATTGGACTGTTAAATAAAAGAGATTGGTAGATAAGGCTTAGTAGCCATGGCCAATCAGTAGGCCCATAACCAACTTGCACTTGAATTGCTTCTTGCCACACTAACACTTTAGACCAAGTACAACCCTAAGGCTCCATTTGGGTGACAGACTCATTTGAAATCAACTTAGTTCAGTTTAATTTTAAGCTGAGTCTAACATCCAAATACCTAATTCTCAAATTATTAAACTCATCTCAACTCAAAATATTTTTACAGGTGGGGCCCATAACCTTTTTCAACTTAACACATCTTTACACGTGGAATCCACAACCTTGAATGATAATTGTATGTATACTATAAACATTATAATTGCGCATGAAAAATGTGATGATTACCTACGCTCCGCTATGAGCCAAGTTAAAGTTAGAATACTTTCACGATCTTTGATGAATTATGATGATATGCTTAAGTGAGTCTATGTATGTTATGCTTATATAGATTGTTATTTGATGGATGAAATGTGATGAAAATCACATGTATGCCATTTAATGATTAAATCATGTAAGCTATGCAATGTCATGAAATATTTAGATCATGTATGCCATGTAACATTTATGTAGTGCTTAGATTATGTATGCCATGAATGTTTATAAAATGTTTAGATCATATCAAGCCGTGCCATGTACACGAGTATGCCATGTTAGAAAAAGTCCATGAAATCCAATAAGTTCTCATGCATTAAGAAAGATAAGATGTTTTAAGGTGACATGGACCCAAGCGTGGTTCACCATATGATAAATGAAACAAGAACTGAAGCGTGTTTCACTACAAGATATGTTAAGATAGTACAATAGGTTCAAGCACGGTTCACCATTTGCTAAGTGAAGCACAGACTCAAGTGTGTTTCACTACATGATATGTTAAGAAATAGGGTGCCATGGACTCAAGTGTGGTTCACCATATGTTAAGTGAAATACGGACTCAAGCGTGTTTTACTACATGTTATGTTAAGATGGTGTCACAGACTCAAGCGTGGTTCACCATATGTTAAGTGAAAAATAGATTGAAGTATGTTTCTGTACATGATATGTTAAGACGGTGTCACGGACTCAAGCATGGTTCACCAAATGTTAAGTGAAATACAAACTCAAGCGTGTTTCACTACATATTATGTTAAGACGGTGTCATGGACTCAAGCATGTTTCACTACATGATATGACACGCAAGCGATGCCACAGACTTAATCGTGGTTCACCATATGTTAAATGAAAGACAAAATGAACAAATTATGTATGATCATTAGGAAATGTATGGAGTCGGTCATTAATGCATTCACGTTACATGTATTGCCATGATTATATATGATTCCACTCATGTTGATGATGAATAGATATGCTATGTGAATTTGTGACGAAATATGTAAATTTTTTCAAAAAACCAAGCTTATGCTAACCTAAGTTATGTTTACAGTATGGTGTGCTATTTACTGAGTTTTTGACTCATTTTGTTTGTTTCTTTGTTTTCTTCTATATTTAACTGTCACAGATGATGATTGTGAGAACGTAGAGCTAGAGGACTGGGAATAGATCTAGTGCAAAGACTTAGAAAGGAATAAGTGTTATTTACACAAGAATTAGTTTTGTTTATGTTATTTTAATAAAAAGTCACATGTAAGGCTAGTTTATGTTTTTAATTTACTTTTTCAGTTTCATGATTCAAAGATAGTTATGTTCAATTTAGTTTGACATTTTTCAATAAATGAGGTATTTCAGGATTTTGAATGTCTTTATCTTTATGCTATGAATGTTAGTAATATCTCTATCCTACATGAAGTGGTGTTACACATTCATAATTCAAAGTTCTATAAATTTATTTCTTATGAAGATCTTCAAATTCCAACATGTTCACAAATACATCAACAATAGTACCCAATAATCACCTGTGCTGGGAAGGCTCCGCCCCCTTTCTCTCTTTAAACTCTCTGCCTTCTCTCTAAACTAACCCCAAAACCCCAGAGTGATCGACGGGGGTGGGAGCTTCGGCTCCCCCCCTCTTTCCTTCCCCCTCCATTTCTCTTTTATTGTCTGCTTTTCGTGTTTTTCCGTTTTCGTTTGTTTTGTGTTTTCAGGCAAATAGGGGGGAGTGCCGACTGGATCGTTTCCAGCTGCTAATCGCCAACACGCACTCCACCAGGATGTTGGCCAGCCGCCGATCTTCAAGACCACCAAACGCGGCGCCAAATGGAGGGGAGCATAGCCCGCACGCGTGGGATGAAGTCTCAAATCGCACCAGAGCGTGGCTGTCACGTGCCATCGGGGAGCCACCTGCTGACTCAAAACCTGGCTTTTCTAGGACCTAAGACTCTGGGAAATCATCTACTGACCATCGGCTCTCCTCTAAGAGTGGTTTTGCTATGCATGCACCACTGCCTCTTGTTTTTTGCCCCTCTGTTCCAGAGTTGATTTTTTAGTCTTGTTCTATTATCCTTGTTTAAACCGAGAGAGGTGACGAGTTATTTGATCAGACACAATCTGGGGCTAGTGCTAGTCGAGAGTGGCGGACAATGTTACGGCTGGTAGACGTACGACCAACTTCTGCAGTGGAGGTTGTTGTGGTCCGTAAGAGAGCTGGGTACTCATGCTGTTCCTAGGCTCGTGATGCTGATGCCTGTGGTGGGTATGCTGTTGGGACTCATGCCGGTGTTTGTGTTTATGTCATTTTTGTTAGTTGTTTTGTAGTATAGTTTTTATGTAGTTTATTAGTAATATTTTAGTAATAGGCTTTTGGACTTAGTGTTCATAGTAGTATTGTCCCATACTCCACCTCTTTAGGAAGATGGAGGGGCCTTGTCACTCTATTTATACAGAGTGCTCCCTCTCTCTCTCTCTCTCTCTTCGGAGAGGTTTAGAAGTTAAGACAATGTCCGCCACTTTGTGTTCGGGAATGCTCCAGAGCAATTGCATAAGTTGGCTTATAGTCTAGATTTTCCTGTATTGATAAGTCATATTTGTAATTTCGGTATGATGAATGAATTCACATTTCAAAAAAAAAAAAAAACAATAGTACCCAATAGATGGCGAGCACAATTGATATTTCCAACTATGCCAGCAACAGGAACTAATTGGTGAATAAATAGGCAAAGAGAATCAGTAACTAATCACAACTCACAACACCGAAACCCCTTAGTTTCACAGTAATTCTATAGTCCTCTTGGAATCTGTGATGTATATGAAATGATCAAGAATCTTGTACTGATTGCCCCATGAAAGGATCCATGCATAACAATATCATAATCATCGAGTGCCTTGTTGCTCAAGCACATTCCTCCATCCATTAACTAAAACTAGGCTATCTCTGTAACTAACCAGATCAAACATTTCCGAGCCGTCGTCATATATTGGAAGATTCTTTAGTTCTCGTGTTCTTGGATCAAACAATACCAAGCATTTTTCCTGTGGATCACAATGGGAGCCACTAAGCACAATCAAACCGTCGTCCAGAAACTGTAAAGGTCGACTGGGTACTCCAATCGTATATAGTTTTGTCCAAGAACATTCAACAATAGACTTGTTCAACACCCATATTTCATACTCCAATAAAAATCCAACATTGTTACTACCATGTGCAGGAAAAATCACAGCTACAGAGTCATTGATAATGGCAATGTGGCCAACAAGAGATCTTGTATCATCAGGCAACATTATCTCCCGGAACATCTCATTGCTCATATCAAAGGAAAGCAATAAACGATGCCCCCTGTGGGAACGAACAGGACGAATCAACCAATAATAGAATCCATTTAAGTATGAAGGATAATAAGGTGTTGCAATAAAATAGGCTGAGTTGAGGGATGCATCAATCACTCTCCAAGAATCAGTAGTAAGGTTGTATACCTCAACTTGGTAATGCCGCGGAGAATCGAAGTACATGATTTTAACCACCTTGAAGTCATTGGTGTTGAGATCAATACCGAAACCGAAATTGAAAAGCATAGGGCAAAAATCAGGCGGGCGAGGAACGAACGGAAGCCTCTTTGATTCTCTGGTTGCAGGATTCAAAAGCCCTATCTCCCAAGCCCGATCTGGCTCAGGACCACCATGGCAACGGTCTGAAGAAATACCAACAACAAAAACTATTCCATTACAGGATCCGACGAAAACAACTGGGTTAATATCTTCTGAGAAAAACTGTGGGATGAGATGTATATCGCCGGAAAACTCCAGGGTGTCGTTAGAGTGCATGGAGAAACGTGGGGTATCTATTGTTGCTCGGTAACGCTCAAGGATGACTCGACGGCTGTGATTGCCATTGTGATCAGAAATGGGGAAAGTGTGGTGCTTTGTGATGAAATGAGGGTTTCTGATGAGAGCATACCAGGCTTTACTCACAGACCTAAATCGCATCAACGATTTTACCGGCAGCCTCGACAGAATTTCAGTCACCATTTCTTCTGGGAGATGGCGGCTCAACATTGTTAATTTCACCACCGGTTGAGAGTGTACGAAAAAGTATTACTTATAGTGAATTTGAATTTAATTTAAAGCTTCCCATTTATTTATAAAAATATTTGCTTCCTGTAAAGACGCTTAGCTGTAATGTTTTTAGCTTAGACATTAAGCAATTCCATCCTTATTAGGGCTGGGCAACCGGGTACCGGACCGGGTATCCGGGTATACCCGGCCCGGAACCCGGATTCCAAATCCGGGCCGGACTCCGGCCCGGATATACCCGGGTTATGACCCAGGCTGGAACCCGGATTGATCCGGGTTTTTACAACCCGGAAATCCGGGTTCTGGCGTATACCCGGGTTTTTTTTTTTTTTTTTTTTTTTTTTTTTTTTTTTTTTTTTTTTAATTTTAAAACAAAGCCTGATTATTAATGTTCCTTCAAAATATTGTTCCTTCAGATCTTGCACATAACGTTTTTTTTTTTCTTTTTCTTTTTCAGATCAACATTCCTCATTACAAAATCATCCCAATTCGTGCAAAAACATACACAAAGTGAAAATGAGAAGATAAATCAGATTACAAATTCCAACTGATCAATAATTCGGTGCGTCCAACCAAAAATTCTGTAGAAGTTGAGCGCTCTTGACCCATCATTGACACGTCTATGCATGGAATTATAGGAATCAACTTCAAAGAAATGCCTTGTGCCCACAAAGTCCATACTAAACAAAAGACACAGATTTTATAGTCAATTCCATGCATGAAAATGAGGCCAACATAAAATGCCAACTCGGTTGTTATATCACAGTTCCCAATGCAAAAGCATGTAACAAAACAAGCACCCAACACATGTAGACTCAACTATCATGAGACCAGCCAAAGTATTAATGGAGAAATCATAGCATAAAATCATATCTACTAAGATTTGGATTGCGTTGCCAATTTCATGAACTATATATATATATATAAATAGTACACAAGAAGTTAAAACCCTGAAACAAATACAGAGCAGAGCATGTAGTACTAGAATGCTAAAAAACAAACAAATTAACAAACAAATTAACTACCTTGGTTTGCAATGCCTTCAGTTCCCGTACTTCATGACTCTTACTCTCAGACTTCTGTTCTAAGTACTTGAAAAACATAGAAATAGGAGCTCCACCTGCGAATACAGCAGAAACCCAAAAGGAGTATAATACAAGAAGTGAAACCTAGTAAAAGATTTTAATATGCCCAGTGCCCACAAAGATGCGTGAGCACTTTGAAATTTTAAAAATTCTAGAGGGGAAATTTACCGGTCTGTACAACAGTGCATCAACCAATTCCAATCAGAAAAAAAAAACTAAAAAAAACTAAACGTCCTGAATGATTAAGCACTTTCATAACACGTATTAATAATACAATGCACTGAAAACTGAAAACTGATTATATTCACTGAAAACTGATTATATTACAATGCAATAAAACCTGCAGCTCAAGAAACTAAACAAACAAATTAACAAACAAATTAACAAACTAAGCAAGAAGTTCCCATCCAGAACCTACATGATAAAACCAAATCAATGAACTCTTTGGAACTCAACCAAGGACAAGCACAAAATCTCTTACCTCCATTGAAGATTAACCAAGGATAAACTTTTCAACATGAATGGGAATAGAGACTCACATCAGCCTCGGTTGAAGATGAAGCTAGATGATCGTCTAAAAAAAATTAAAAATTGAGTTAGATGGATAATAAACCGAATTAGATAGATATTAAAAAAAATATTTCACGTTTCAAACTTACCTTCAAGGTCTATCGACTGTATGTATTCTTCCAAATCCCGAATGTTAATTGGTTTGGTCCTTAACCAATTTTGAGTGCAAATGAGAGTTTCAACAGTTTCTGGAGACAAGGAACTCCTAAAAGGATCCAATATGCGTCCTCCAGTACTAAATGCGGACTCCGAGGCAACAGTGGAAATGGGGGTGGCTAACACATCACGAGCTACCTCAGCAAGTACAGGATAGTTAACGGCATTAATTCTCCACCAATCTAAGATATCAAAACCGAGCGAGTCGTCTATACACGTCTCAGAAAAATATCTATCTAGCTCCGATCTAAACTCCGTAACACACCGTTCCTTAAGAAAGTTGGTAAACATGATCTTAAATTTAGTAGGAACCGGTGCTGGCTCATTACCAATATTTATATTAGTGCTGCTTGGCCTTCCTTGAGCCACATTAGAACTCCTCCCACTAGCCACACGAAATGTGTTATACTGCTCAATCAAGCGGCCTAAAAGGAGTTTAACCCTGTCCTCTATCTTATTCGCCAACTCACACCCTCTGCATTTTTGCAACCAGAAATTCATTGCCATCATTTTATATCGTGGATCAAGCACAAAAGCAACATATATCACCAAGTTGAACCTATTTGTGCTACCCCAATACTTCTCATACTTGTTTCTCATATTTATGCCCATAGTACCAGTGATAATATCATCACTCAAGCACATATCATTTAATGTATCCTCAATTGTGCAAAGTTGCTCAAAATAAACATTAGCTGTCACATACAAAGAACCAGAAATGCTCAATGTAACATCATAAAAAACTTTCAGCAACTCCACAAAAATCTGTGCATTTTTCCAATCATTGCTAGTGGGGTTCAAGAATTGGTCATCCACAAACGCATATTGTTCAAAGGCTTGTTTGTGTTTTTCAGCGGTACTCAACATCAAATATGTAGAGTTTCATCTAGTAGGAACATCCAAGCAAATCATCCTCCCACTAATTTTTTCCTTTACCGCACAAGCCTTGAACTTGGCAAATCTTGAAGGTGAGGCCTAGAAAAATGTCCCTACCTGGGTTATTTTTCAGATCCAGTCTCATCTTTTCTTAGACAAGAGGCCTAGAAAAATGTCCCTACCTGGGTTATTTTTCAAGAATTTCAAATAGCAAGCGTATTGTTATGATCCACCTGCTGTGGCTTGAACACAGTAGAAAAGACAGAACTAAAAATGACTGTGCTGGAGGCAGCCACCTAGGTCCAAAGATATCTAAATACCAGTCCTCTAGATCATGAGATAATGAAACTAGAAGTTTCCAGCTAAAGAGGACATGTCTGTCTGAAAATAACATAAAACTGTTGTTGGAAAAACTGGTCGGTGGAGATTTGGAGATTCTCTCTCTCATTTCTAGCTAAAACATTAATTGGATCTAATAATTAAAGTTGTAATTCTTTTGTTGTTTTTTATTTTCTTAAAATATATTAAGATATCTGTCTAACATGCACAAGATCATGTTGTTCATTACTTAAATATTGAATCCTTTAAGAAAACTTGGAACTCAAGCGAATGTTTGTGATCTGATCTTAAGCTCAAAAAGTGTTGAACAACTCTAGTTTAAGGCATCATCAGCTATACATGATAAACCCAGATGCCACTAGCTACTATCATGCCATCTTCCTTTAATATCAACCCACACTTATTAACGTCCATCAACTCACATTCACTTTCGGAAAAATTAGCAACCATGTAGATTAGAAAACCCAGACCAAAACAAACTTCATTTTCAAGAGTATTATTGCTTAGTTTGAACAATTGAAAAGTCCAACATAACTGACCCCAAACCGGTCATTGTAATGCAATCGGGCTCACACTCCCTGTGCAGCAATCCCTCACAAACCCAGCTCATTAAATTCTTGGCCCAACTCACTACTCAGACCCGGTCCCAAATCAATCAACAAAAACAACTAGAACCACACAAATGATTTCTACACCACATCTCCCAACCAACTCAACTCACGAGGACTACCCTCATCACCTCCATCACTGAAACAACAAACAAAAATAGAAGACACCCACGTCTAAAAATTTGGGAAATGAATCAAAGAAGAGGTGGATTCAAGAGGGACAAGGAGAGTCAGCTTCTCCTAGAGAGGGATCAAAATTTTCAAACATCAAAAACTAACCTGATTTGTAGTGTTTCTGAGGATGACCAGATGAAACGACGACAGGATGACGGCGGCGACGGGATGAGTGGATGACGGCGACGACGGGATGAGGCTAGGGTTTCGGGAAGATTTTGAGAGAGAGAGAGAGAGAGAGAGAGAGAGAGAGTCAGATTGGGGGGGGGGGGGAATCGAGATGCCGAGGGATATAATCCAGTGCCAAAACGGCGTCGTTTTGGCACTGGGTTTGGGTTTTTTAAAAACCCGGGTACCAGGTTTTAAATCCGGTACCCGACCCGGGTTCACCCGGGTTTTAGAAATCGGGTATCGGCCCGGGTGTTTTCCGGGCCGGTGCCCGTAACCGGAACCCGGTCATCTGGGTTCCGGACCGGGCCAGAAAAAAATCCGGCCCAGTTGCCCAGCCTTAATCCTTATCGTTGCGTTCTCAATCTTACATGTGCAAAACCAATACAATAAATGTTCATATCTGGGCAGGTTTTGTCCTTTATGTGGGTTTTAATGCTGAAAATTTATAAAAGATTAATTTGCTGTAATTATTTATTAGAGCTTTCTATATATTAAATTTTCTTTTATTTAACCGATAAATAATTACTAAGGGAAGTGTTCTGAGTACTTCATCTTATCATATGAAAAATTCATCAATGAACGTAAAATTTTAATAAATTATAAACATTGCTTAGTTAAACAGTGAGATAAAAATTAAAAATTAAATAAAATATTATTAGAATAATTATAGAAATATGAGTTATTGGTCCAACCCACCAAGGAGTCAATAGATGTACAGCACATGCATATATTATATGATTCTTAGATAATTAATTAGATTTGATTTTTTATAAATTTTTTCACTTAATTTATTTATTTATTTTTATTTTTACAATCAATAGAGAGACATATATATGCGGCTTAAACTTTTTACGGCACCTACAATATGAACGCAAAAAGAAGATTTTTATTATTTTGAGAGAACTTTTTTTTCGTAGATACTATTGTCGCAGCAAATAGTTTGGCTGGAATTATTCTATTGCGTCGCTGTTTAACTTGTTACGGCTACAATAGATTGTCACTAAACAAATTCCGTAAATTGACACTATCTGCAGCGGTCATGATTTCAGTCTTGTATCTCCGTCTCTCTTTCTCGCAAGAGTCACGCTGGGGCCGCTGCTGCCCCTTCCCACGCTTTGCCAGCTGCCACACTGGTGCTGTCTCGCCTTGCCGATGAGCACCTCTCTCTCTCTCTCTCTCTCTCTCTCTCTTCCTCTCTCTATTTCATCCTTATCTTTCTCTCCGTCCATTTTTCTCACTCTCCCTCTCTCTTGGCTGTGCTAGTGTTCTTTGGCAATTCCAGACCATTTCGCCCTTCCCTAATCGGACTCTCGATATGGCGGCCATCATGCGGTTCCAGGTATCCTCTTCTCTCTCAGCTACTTACAGTAATTCTGCTCTCGATTCCAACTCTCAGTTTTTTTGTCCTTTTGCTGATACTTGTTATTTTAAATTTGTTCTTCATGAATTCCTGAGTTTATCAGTCTGATTTTATATAATCAAAATGCTTCCTGTATATTAATTTTTATTTTTTATTTTTAATTTTATCCACAAGTAAATAAGACGTGATTGGTTCAGTCAAATGGAAGTGTTCTGACTTTATTTTGTCATATGAATAACTCATTTGTGAATGTAAAATTTTAATAAATTAATAAATAATTTTGAATAATATTATTGGGTCATTTAAAAGTTAACCATCATAAGATCAAACTTAACGATCATATGACCCTTTTGAAGTGGTTCCAACAAGTAGCTTATTAAAAAAATTAAAAATAAAAACAGAAAATTAGTAAAGAAAATTTAGAATTCCTGTCTTTCCCTTTTGTATATTTTTGGATTCGGTTTTGTTGAGAAGATATATATATATATATATATTTTAATAAATTATGTGGTAACACAAGGTAATGCTATGTCAAAAAGACCATCTGAGCCCGGAAGTTTCAGATGATAAGAAGCCGTACTTCTCCATAATTGTTTTAGTATTAGGCAGAACTGATTTTTATTTTGGTCTTATTGAAGATATTACTTGCTTAATATCAACGATGTGATGCATTTTATTTTATTTTTTATTTCTTTGGAGAAGAGAAGCTTATTAAAGAAGATAAGATAAAGACACTCTAATATATATATATTTTTTTATTGGAATACTTTCTATAAATAGAAGAAAGATAGATATAATATATGAATCTGATCAGGAAATTGTTAAATGAGTAATAAATATTCAGGCGTAGCATGCACAAGTCTTGTGAAGTCTATTTGAAAACAGAACTGCTACGTGCAATTGGCATATGCAAGAAACGGATGTACAATAGGAATAAATATATATATATATAAATGGACTTTGTACGAGAGGAATAAAGTTTGGCTTCATGGAACTTTATATTGATACGAAGCCGAAGATTCACACGAGAAAAATGACTCACGTAACGATCCACTTGCTGGACGTCGATAATGTGTAACTCATCTCTTGTTTACTTCTTCTTTTATTTATTTTTCCTTCTTTTTAACTCCTCTCTCTCTCTCTCTCTCTCTCTCTCTCTCTTAAGTCTGAATCGGCCATAGGAGCAAAAGTCATCTTTTGGCTCATCTTCCGCCCTAATGAGATCAAGTTCCAAGACCGACACCTCACTCCCCCAAAAAGAACATAGGCTAAAATAGTTATATGCATTATTCTTATTCTTATTTTTTTTTAAATAAAAGCATTTTTCTCAACTGCAATCGTTGGCTGATCATGCGATCAGAGTTCTGTTGGCTTCCCTAAATGAACTGTCAAGCGCTACTTGATGCCTTTGGGATCGATCTTCTTGAGCATAGGAAAATAATTTGCCAAGTTTGGTTTCCCTACTTCAATCATGATATCCCAGGCAATCTCCTTCAACTCTCTAGCAGTTTCAAAATTTGGGTCGGCTAAATTCACTGAGAAAACGATATTCGGTGAGGAGTATAGGAAGCTTTTTAAGAATGACTTTGCTTCTTTGAAATATGCAGAAGGTTTGGATTAAGGTCCACCGACAAAGTGCAGAACAAAGATAAAGAGATGGGTGGAGAGAAAGAGCAAGTCATCTGCTAGGAAAAAGGAGAGAGAAAGTGAGTTAAAAAATAAAAAAGTGGGACCAAGCTATCAAGCGATTGTGTGCCGACTGCACACATAGACTGCATATAGACTTTTCCATTTGAAAAACAGAAGAAGTGAGACCTAACATGATCAAGAGAATTCTTTCACATGGGTTCCATTTTTTCACAAATCACCTGGATAGTTTATAAGAGTACTTGCCCGTATAGACGTCAATTAAATAAACAAAAATTTTATGAGAAAATATAATCAGCTACCCATCCCTTTAAGTTACACGGCATGCACACTTAGAGGTGAAATTCAGCAGGTCAGGAGTACCGAAAAAACTAACCAGACCTGTCATTTTTTGGACGGGGTTCGGTCCGATCCAAATTTTATAGGATCAAATTCATTCAGTACGGTCCCAGTCCAGGGGTTTTTTTACATTGTATCAGACTAGACCGGACCGAATAAAAATAAAAATATATAGATATTTTGTTATATATATTATTTATATAAATAATTGTATATAATTAATTATTAATATATCACAATATTATATAAGTATTATATTTTTTAATGTATAACTATAATATATAATACTTGTATATATTAATAATTGTATAATTTATTATGTAATTTTTATTTAATAAGTCACTTAATTTTAATTTAATATTTTAAATAAATTATTATTAATCAATTTTTTAATAAAAAGAAGGGTTGGACCGACCTGACCAAATCCTAAAGATGTTCGGTTTGGTTCAGTTCGGAAAAAATATGGTCAACCCCCCCTCCCGCCAAACAAACCGAACCAGACCATTATCACCCCTAAGCACACCAATGTGTCTGAACCAGTTTAAGCCCAAGTCATGGTTCAACACAAAAAACTCGATTCTCCCTTTTCTCGTTTCGTCTCTCTCTTCCCTCCCCTCAAAAATTTCAATGGTGGCCAGAGCTCGTAATCATGACAGTGTCTCTTCCCTCCCATAGAAAATCGATCATCTTTGTAGTCTGTTTGAGAGTATTTAAGTTAAAACTTATACCAAAACCTCTTAGAAGGTGACGGGTGCCAATTTCCATTGTTTAGGTCATGTACAATAGAGCAATGTAAGATACCAATGCAATAATAATAATCAAACATGCTAATGTTCTGCAAATAAGAATAATGCTATACATTACACTACCATCCCACTCGCATTTCACTATATATGATGTGGTGTATTTATTATTATTTAATAATAAAGAAGTATGTAATAAATGATTATTTAATAGTGATAAATATATCACATCTTACTTAATAGGATACAAGTAGAATGATAATATAGTGTATAGAATTTTTCATATTTATTTTATTAGTAATGTTCTACAAATAATATTACAAACTATATATACTCTGCTAGAACTGGAAGTATGGTTTTTATGTTCTACAAGGATATATGTATGAGTTTCAAGACACGTGTGGTGGCTTTGTGAAACTGAAAAAATGAATTTATGCAGCATGATGTAAGACCAATTTTATTGTAGCATGATATAAGCCTAGTTTGATTTATTGAAAACGGTTGACCCAATTGTTGGTGGCTAATGCGATTTTGGCAAGGCGACATTGTGGCTAAAGTGTATTCAAATCCATTAAAAGCCAGTGCCTAAGGCATTCAAACTCTGAATTTACTGAGGTGAAAAGATTTCCCTTGAGAAAACAGTAAACAAATGCCTAAATTCTGCCCACAGATTATTTGGTCGTTTGATGTTGGTTGCTATTCATTTGCATAAGTGATGGTCCCTAAACTCTACCACAAGTGTATAGGTCATGACAAATGGAACAGGGTAAAAGAGTATCGTTTTGATAAGTAGGAGATTCAAGTACTAATTTATAAAATTTCTTATACTATTTAGACGATTCCAAATTGATGTGACTGCAGCAAATTCTTAACCTGAAAAATCAAATATAATTTTTTTTAGAACAATGCTACGTATAATATTCAAATAGGAACTGTAATGCAGGTCCAAGTAATTTTATCTTTAAAATTTATTAAAATTACAAAAAATCTCTCATAAAATAATATTTTTTCTCATTTAATAAATGATCTGTATATGTAGTCTCCACTTAAAAACTGCAAATAGAATTTCTCTTGAAATATTTTTGTTTGTTAGGCATTTATATGTGCCATGTCAACAATCCAATTTTGAATTTTGTTTGCAATCCCCAATTTCATTATAATTTAGGTTGTTTCTTTTCAGGATTAATGAGAATACTGGTGCCACTCCAACTGAATGATGATTGACCCATATACACTCCTATCTCTTTACTAGTCGAAAGTATAGTCATGGAAATGTTCAAATTATATCTTTTTCGTTCTCCTTATGTGTTTTCGTTCATAGGTTTGACATTTGGCCTCTAAAGGGATATTGTAAATTCGGATTCAGACTAGCATCATTTTATTTTTCATACTAATTAATTTACGGCCAATACTTTAATTTCATGTTAATTTCTTAAGATGTACATCTTTTCTTTATTTTTTTTAATTTTTTATTATCTTACTTTATATTGTGTTTTGCCGTTTTTCTATTTATTTAACATTTGGGTATTTTTTTAGATTTCTTTTCAGGTATTTTTTTTTAATTTGTTACTTTTCTAATATTAATTTTTGGTATTTTTAAAATATTTTATTTATTCATTTTTTAAATATTTATAAATATTTTTAATAGAATTGTTAGCGTGTCCTATTGATTCCGCGTGGCCACGCTCCCGTTTAACAAGAGACTGATACAGGTACTAACTTTTGAAATTAAACCTTTAATAATATTAATAAAAATAATCAAGTAATAGCCAAGCATACATTTGATTTACATTCAGTCACTTTACGATTAAAGAGTAGGCTTTATCAGCCTTATTCATTCGGGCCGGACTTTTTTCCGTCCAGATTTTCCTTGCTGTCCATACCCATGATGGGTACGTGTATTTTTAAAATATTTATACACGATGCCTACAAATCTTGTTTATTAAAAAAAAAAAAAATTATACACGAAATCACGTATTCGCACATTCAAATCTCTCTCTCTCTCTCTCTCTCTCTCTATCTCAAATCCTGTTGTCTCTCTCGAGCTCGAGCCTCCTCGTCGTTTCAACTTCTCAATTTTTATAGGTTAAATAAGATGAGATAAATTAAAATAAAAATTAAAAATTAAAAATATATTATTAGAATATATTTTATTATTATTATTTTTATTTTAAAATTTAAAAAAGTTGAATTGTCTATTTTATTTGGTATAAATTTAAAAAAATTGTAATAAATATATGAGAAAAGTTGAGAAGTTTTGTAAAAATGAATAAAGCTGTTGATCTACTTTTGAGTGTGCAAGTTGTAACGTAGTCTAAATACCCGCTTGAATTAACCCGAATTATGATATGGAGGTTACCTGGACAAATTCGGTATCTCAATACCTAGGTATCAATGGATACCTAGATTGTAAATGTTGGGGGGATTTCCCCAAGAGCACGAGCTCAGTCCAATAAAAAGCGGCACCCTATCCAAAACTAAGCCGAAGCCCACTTGACTTATCAGCGGCCCACCCAACAAGCTCCCAGCCCACCCAAGCGCGGATCGGGGTATTGGGTCATACTAGCTGAAAGACACAGAACCTTTTCTCCCTTTTCTTCAGACAGAGAGGAGAAAGCACATGATTCTGATGGGACTCCACACCCTGGCTCAGTCAAGCCACATTGCATTAATTGTCTACACTATAAAGCCATGTTGCATTAAATGAGGATTGCCAAGAGGCATCCCTCCGCTCAGTCATAGGGTATGGGTCACTGTGACGCCCTTGACTCCCACATACAGAAACTCAGAAATCATGACATTGGGATGATGACAACATGAGTCACACACCCCAAATGACAAGTGCTAAGTTTGTACACAAGTAAAAAGTGCAAAACAAAAATCGCAGTGAATAAATAAAGGATAGTCAACTAAGTACTAGAATTTTTAAATACAGAACCATGAAAGTTAAAAATCCTTAAATTGGTTTCCAGTTATCCAACAAAAATATAATACAAGCCAAAATTACATAGCTAAAAAGGATAACATATCCCATGATCCAAAAGTGACAACATGTCATTCCTCTAGCGGAGCCGATCCTTTAGGCTCAATATCTTCTTTTGCATCAAAATATACAATTCTATAAAATGGAATCGTAGGGTAGGATCACCATAGTGAGATTATGAATATCAGAAAGTAATTAACCAAACAACCCATAAGATAAAAACATATAAATACAACATGTATGTGTGCACATGATAAAACATGCATGTGACCAAAACTATCATTTTTCTAAAAAATAACCATTTTTCTAACACACGCCATTAATCTCATTTGACCCAAAACACGCCATTAAATACCATCCATCATTTTTTCAAAAAATGGTCCAAACATACACCCACAATTTTTCAAGAATATGGTGCTCGTATCCATTTAACCATAAACCACCATTTTTTAAGAAAATGGTTCAACATATCCATTTATCAGTCATTGTAAGCGGAAATCACAAGCGGGACTTATCACCATCCCTTCCATGTGCATTGTAGGCATGAATCACAGGTGAGACTTACCACCGTCTCTACAGCTTACACTGTAGACTGAAATCGCAAGCGAGACTCTAGATTTTTAAATACGACACATGAAATTGTATGCAAACAATATATGTGATGTCATGGCACGCCACACACTAGATAAAATACACTAATCATAAATTCAAGTGCGCAAATCCAAAAATCAACTCTACAAATTAATCCATCTTCCAAATCTGATCCAAAATTTAAACTCCTTGGACCCAAGGCCTGACACAACCAATTAGAATGTAGAAAACATGTTAGTGAAACAATATATTTAAATCTCAAGATATCCTTTGAAAAATTAGCTATAATGATGAAAGGCAACTCTGAAAGATCAAAGGTCACGCCAAAAGTGGCGGAGCAGCTGTGGACAGTGATTTTACAAGGGTTGGCCGTGGGTCACAAAACTGGAAAAATTGAGGGGGAGCTAAAGGGAGGTCATGGCTGGGTATTGAGGAGCTAGGGGAGTCATGGATGATCCGGTGTGGCTGCAGGCTAGCTCAGGGCGGCACTAAGGCCGTGTGAGAAGAAAAGGCCATTTTGGGTTTTGCGTGATGGAGGGGGAAGGGGCTACCATAAGAGAGGGAGAAGGTGCTGGGGGTTCATGGAGCTCGATGGCGGTAGTCCACGGTGGGCCTAATGGCTGATCTAGGCCATGCGAGAGAGAGGGAGTCTGTGAGAGAGTGAGGGAGAGTGTGGCAGCTAGGGGTTTTGGGGTAGCATGGGGAGGTTAGGGGAAGGTTGCCAGTGAGGGAGGAGGTTGTTGGTGGTGCTGTGGTGGCCAAAAAACAGCAAATGGTGTTGTAGGTCTTGAGACTTGTGGGCTTTGAGTGCGTGAGTGGAAGAGACAACGACGAGGTGGAGGCTGGGATTGGTAGGGGTGGGTCGTGGCGTGAGGTGAGGTGAGATCGGCGGGATGGGCAATGATGCCACAAGGTGGTGCATGGTGGGGTTGGGGCATTGAGAGGCACATGGGTAGAGAGGGGGAAAGGGAAACCTTTAGGGTGGAGGGGAGAGGAAAGAAAGAGGAAAAAAAAAAAAAAAAAAAAAAAAAAAAAAAAAAAAAAAAGGAAGAAAGAAGAAGAAAAAAGGGAAAAAAAAAAGAAAAAAAAAAGGAAGGGAAAGTAGATCCCGTCTTTTCAACTCGGGGTCTTAAAATTGATCTAACAAAAAGATTTAAAACAATAACTTAAATTGAAAACACAGTGACTAAGTAAAATAAAATAGTAAAATTCAATAAATAAAATATTTTAAAATCAAGAGCCATTTAAATAATAAACAATAATTAATAACAAGAAAAACACATTGAAATAAATTTTACACTTAGAAATCGTAAAATAATACAGCAAAAATCATATTAATTTTAAAACAAGAGAATGAATATTAATAATAAATAAAATAATTATTTAATTAAATAACACAAAAATATTGGGTATCACAGTCATTGACCCCAGACACAGGTATAAATGTAGCCTTCCAGATGCTAGGAAGAGAGGTTAGTAATTCGGAACTTTTAAATAGCTTCATCTCCTCCTTGACTTGAGGCTAACTTAAGCATCGGAAACTCCGTTTGGCCACCCCCCACTGTCGCTAGATTCGGGTGTTGTTTCGTGTATGCAATAATAGGTTGAAGGCCCAAGCCACCTGGGACTCGGCCCAAAGGTGTACGAAACACGTCGTTAAGAGTTGGTGCTATCTGTGGGATCCAAAAAGCTCTAACAAGCCAAATGTGTCCTTTGTACACTTGTGGGAGCTTGCTCTTGGAAGGCTCGGAGTTGTAGTAGGGCATCTAAGTAGGCAACTACTCAAAGGACAACTAGGGAGAGGAGGTAGCAAGCAGAGGGGTAATCAACAATGCAGGGTGAGATTGACGATCGGCCGAAAGACACTGGTGGGGGAGCTCACACCACACCGTCGGGAAGTGAGGCTCTTCGCAACCCCCCATTGGCCCTAGAATGCATTCCAGAAAAAATGAAATGAGAGATGAATATGCATTGAAGAACGTAGAGGTGAACAAACCTTTGGAGCTAATCTTGCTAGATCAAAGCCGAGTGGAGGCAACCACTAGGATCAACACAATAATCACCACCGACGTGAGAGAAGCGCTGCAATGACTGCTTATAGAGCATAGGGATATCTTTGCGTGGAGCCACGAGGATATGCCAGGGATAGACCCATCTATCATACAACATCTTTTGAGCGTAGATCCTAGAGCCAGGGGTAAGGCATAAGCGTAGGAGCTACAGTGCGGAGAAGGATACCATCATCATTGTAGAAGTTGATCGTCTACTTGCAGCAAGATTTATACGAAAAGTGCGCTACCCAGACTGGTTGTCCAATGTGGTGCTTGTGAAAAAATCCAACGGTAAGTGGAGAATGTGTATAAACTTCACAAACCTAAATAAAGCATGCTTGAATGACAGCTTCCCTCTCCCTTGCATCAACCTCATTGTGGTTTCTGTGGTTGGTCTTCGCATGTTGAGCTTCATGGATGCTTACACCACCCCGTCGGGAAGTCAGGCTCTCGCAACCCCCCATTGGCCCTAGAATGCATCCCAAAAAATTGAAATGTATGATGAATATGCATTGAAGAACGTAGAGGTGAACGAGCCCTTGGAGCTAATCTTGCTAGATCAAAGCCGAGTGGAGGCAACCACTAGGATCAGCACAATAATCACCACCGACATGAGAGAAGCGCTGCAATGACTGCTTATAGAGCATAGGGATATCTTTGCGTGGAGCCACGAGGATATGTCGGGGATAGACCCATCTATCATACAACATCTTTTGAGCGTAGATCCTAGAGCCAGGGGTAAGGCATAAGCGTAGGAGCTACAGTGCAAAGAAGGATGACATCATCATTGCAGAAGTTGATTGTCTACTTGCAGTAAGATTTATATGAAAAGTGCGCTACCCAGACTGGTTGTCCAATGTGGTGCTTGTGAAAAAGTCCAAGGAGAATGTGTATAAACTTCACAAACCTAAATAAAGCATGCCTGAATGACAGCTTCCCTCTCCCTCGCATCAACCTCATTGTGGTTTCCGTGGCTAGTCTTCGCATGTTGAGCTTCATGGATGCTTACTCAAGGTACAATCAAATCCGTATGAACCCCAGCGACGAGGAGAAGACGTCATTCATCACTGATCAAGGGCTATATTGTTACTCTACCATGCCGTTTGGCCTAAAAAATGTGGGGGCCATCTACCAAGGGCTAGTCAGTCGAATGTTCAAAACCAAGATTGGGAGGAATATGGAGGTATATGTGGATGATTTACTGGTCAAAAGTAAGGACCCGACGTAGCACCTAAATGACCTTCAAGAAGCCTTTATAATACTAAGACTGAACAAAATGAAGCTGAGTCTAGCCAAATGTGCATTTGGAGTGGTATTAGGAAAGTTTCTCATGTTTATGGTATTCGAGAGAGGAATCGAAGCCGACCCTGAAAAAGTGAACGCTGTCTTAGACATGCTCCCTCCCCGAAGCATTAACGACGAATAGAAGCTTGCTGGCCGACTGGTGGCTCTTAACTGCTTTGTGTCGCAGTCGATGGACAAGTGTCTACCTTTCTTTAGAGTGTTGTAGAAGGCTCAAGGTTGGAATAAAGAATGTGACACTGCATTCATTGTGCTCAACAAGTGCCTGACCAACCTTTCACTACTTAGTCAACCCCAATGCAAGGAAACGTTGATCCTATATATATCCATCTCCCCGCAGGTAGTTTCTTCAGCCTTAGTGCGAGATGATTGTGGGGTCTAGAGACCAATCTACTATGTCAGATGGGCATATAGGGGAGTGGAAGTCAGATACCCCTATATTGCATAGCTCACCTTTGCATTAATAATAACTACTCGCAACCTTCGACCATATTTTCAGGTGCACTCAGTCAAGCAAAAGCCCCCCTAAGAAAGGCCCTGCAATGCTTTGATGTCTTAGGTTGCCTTACTAACTAGGTTGTGGAACTGAGCGAGTTCGATATCAAGTTCACCCCACGTACTTCCTTAAAGGGATAGGTCCTGGCAGATTTCATCGCAAAATTCACCAGCTTCACTAGCGAGGAAGGACCTACATCGCCAGTGAAGCCCTGACAAGTTTTTGTTGATGGCTCCTCTTGCCAGGTTGGAGGGGGAGCAGGGGTGCATATCATCACGAAAAAAGGTGAAGAACATGACTATGCCATCAAGTTGGCTTTCAAAACTACGAACAACGAGGCTGAATATGAGGCACTCTTCTTCAGTATGACCACACCAAAGTTCCTAGGCGTTGAAGAGGTAGGGGGGATTCCAGCATATTTCCAAGTAGTAGTCAGCTAGATGCGAGGGGAGTTTGCAACAAAAGGTGAAAAATTGAAAAAGTATTTGGTGCTAGTACAGGCCGAGCGTGCTTGTTTTCAACACTTCCAGATATAACAAATCCTGAGAGTCGAGAACAACAAGGTGGACAGGCTAGCAAAGACGGCATGCGAGTAGGAAACTGCCCCTATACTGTAATTGGCTATCCTTAGAACCATCGAAGCGCCAGTCATGGGGATCAAGTTGCTGGAAGTGGGACCGAGCACGCCAAAGTGGGCACGAGACATCTTGTGGTATTTGAATGACAACGAAGTTCATGACAGCAGGGAGGGAGCAAGGAAGGTCATATACCCGGTGGCAAGATACACTGTGGTTGATGGAGTACTGTACCGTGGGGATACAGTACTCCCCTGCTGAGGTGCATCTCAAACGAGTAGGCTTAGCAAGTATTGGCTAAAATACATGTAGGAATATGTGGTGACCATGCTGGAGGAAGAATACTAACAAGGAAGGCAATGCAAGCGGGATACTACTAGCCGCATGCCCTAAAAGATGCCAAAGAATATGTGCATAAGTGTAGGAAGTGTCAAGAGCATGTCAAAATCATCCACCGCCAGCCCGGGGAGTTGACACCAATAATCTCCCCCTGGCCGTTCGCACAGTTGGGGGTCAACCTGGTGGGTCCCCCACCCCAGGAAAATGAGGATAAAATTTGTAGTGGTGACCGTGGACTACTTCACAAAATGGGTCTAGGCCGAAGCGTAGGCGACAATCATGACTAATAATATTACTCGCTTCCTATGGAAGAACATCATCTGCAAGTTCAGTGTGCCCTGTAGCATAATTTCAAATAATGGGAAAAAATTCGACTATGACCATTAAAGAGATGGTGCCATAATTTGAGGATTAAGTTTCGATACTCCTTCCCGGGGCCTCCCAGTCAAATGGTTAACTGGAAGCGACCAACAAAACCTTGCTACAAACATTGAAGAAGAAGCTAAACGACTGAAAAGGAGCTTGGGAGGAAGAACATTCAGCTTTCCTATGAATGTACAAGACAATTGTGAGGACACCAACAGTGGAAACCCCGTTCACCCTCGCCTATGGTCATGAGGCCATGCCATCGATTGAGGTAGATATCCCGACTTACCGAGTGCATCACTACAAGCAACACTCTAACGACCAAAGCCTCTAAGAGAAACTCGACTTGATAGAAGAGATTCGAGAAGAAGCAGAATTGACAATGGTGACGTACAGGAAGAGGCTAGAGCGCTACTTCAATTGAAACATGTGTTCGAGGTCGTTCAAAACTGGAGACCTCGTATTGAAGCAGACGGGAACCACCACAAGGGAAGAAGGCAAGTTAGGACAGTAATGGGAGGGCCCCTACGTGGTGGTCGCCAACAACCATCCTAGGGCTTACTGGTTGTGTGACTCTCATGGAAGCGAGCTACAACACCTATGGAACATCTAACACTTGCAGATGTTCTATCTATTATGGCTCTATGATGCACATTTGTATTATTATCATCATCATCATCATTATCCTTACGGTTGCCTATATGATTGCTATTGATGAAGAAAATGTGACTGTTTCAGGGACTAACACATCTAAGAACAAGATTCTAGTTTTTGCACGACTTACCCTTCCCATGGTGTCAACGGATGGGAGCGGGCACAACCACAAACTGTCCGAACCGACCACCTCCATGCGAGGGTCAATAGGTGGGACTAGCCCAACCTCCCTCATGAAGCAAAGCAGGTCCAGCCTAGAGGCTACCTAAACATTATACCATCCCCATCCCAGCGAAGAAGCGGATGGCCCCTCGACCTTCTGACACTTACCCCTCCTTCCTGTGGGACACTAAAGGGATGAGTGTAATTCCAAAAGGTTGTTTTATCCCTCCCGCGGCTGGAAGTGGGTTAACCCCAATCATACATCAATTTACCTTCATTGTGGGCATCGATCAACGAGAGCGGGTCCAGTCAGGGATTGCCCAAGCAGATTACGTCCCCATGGGGTACCAAAGGGCAAGACGATCTAGAGGAAGTCTTGACCCTCTTGTGGGGGAGAGCAAGTCCAGCCTAGAGGTTGTCTGAACATATCCCGTCTCGACACGGCGAAGAGTGGATGTGGCACCAGCTCAGTCCTCATTTACCTTCCTTGCGATGTCAACATGCTGGAGCGGATACAATCACAAATTGCTAGAACCTACAACCTTCATGTGCTGGCCAATAAGTGGGACTAGCCCCGAGCTAGCCCGACTTCTTCCATGGGGGAGAGTGAGTCTAGCCCTTAGGCTACTTGAACATTACCCTGTCCTCATCGACGTAAAGAGCGAAAGGCCCCTTGGTCCTCCGATGCTTACCTACCTACAGGACGCCAAAGGGATGTGTGTAATGCCAAAAGGCTGCTTAATCCCTCCCTTGGCGAAGTGCGGGTCTATCCTCAACAGTTGACAGATATTACCTTCATCGTATGTGTCGACCAAAGACTGGATTGGGTCCAGTTTGGGACTGCCTGAATAGATTACCTCCTTATGGGGTACAAAAGAGCAAGATCAGCCAGAGGTCATCTTCACCCTCCGGAGGAGAGCAAGTCCAACCCTAAGGTTTCCCAAACAGTACCCTGTTCCACCATAACAAAGAGTGGGTGCAGGACCAGCCTGGCCCTCACTCCCCTTTCATGTGACATCAACGAATGGGAGCAGGTTCAGTCAGACATACTGCCCGAATAGACTACCTCTACATAAGAGTCAATAGGTAGAACTCGCCCCAGGTTAAATCGACCTTCCCTGCGGAGGAGAGAGGAACTAGCCCAAAGGCTGTCCAAACATTACCTCATCTTGTCATGGCAAATGGATGATGACCTCCTTGGAGGACTGAAGGAGAGGGTATGGCTTGAGGCACCCCTACCCCTCCCTTGGTGGAGTGCGGGATAGTCTCTAGACTACCTGTCTCAACCTCAAAATGAACCACATGCTCAACTGAACGGGGACAGGTTAGTGGCTAACAAGTAATAGATTGTATTTTGGTTCCTTGCAAATTCTATTGGTGAGTTCTAGCTTACACACCACTCACCCCCTTTTTCTGAGTGCGAGGGTCAACGAGGCATGCCCTGTCTTACACACCACATGACCTCCACAAAGTATTCGAGCGAGTTTAGGCTTATGCGGCACTCGCCCCCTCTCAACCAGGAACATCCAATCTGACCCACCTCATAACTCCCTCAGGAATCAAAAACAAACTCGGCGTTACACAATGTGCCCAGAAAGGCTTAAGTGTTTCGCTCCGCAAAGGTTGTTATACTCAGAGCCAAAGGCGGGGTCATAGTTAGCAGGGTAAGACATGGTGCTGTCGACAAATTGGAATTGGGGTTGTCAGGGCAAGTGGAGGGCTGCACCTCATGGGTGGAGCATAGCCACTCTCACAACAACCCAGACATGAAGAAGTTTGAGCAATCTTTCCTTCATGCTGACTCCTATCTGAGATGGGGGTTGATCGAAGAGTCTGACTTGACCCGTCCCACCCATGAGGTTTAGATGTCGTGTGAAAACAAGAGCTGTGAGGTGGGTGCTGAGATAGAAAAATCCATCGAATGGGACTACTACACAACTTGACTAGCATCAACCACATATCACCTCCCTGGATTTCGAAGGCCACCACGCAAGAGTGACAGAGTCAAGTCGAGAATGACCAGTAGTTTTAGGCCAATGGAGGCCGACAGGTTCACTGGCAGAGGAAAGGCGGACTCTTATGACCCCAAATGAGACAAATTGAAAAGAGCCACTCGTTTGGAAGGGAAGGGGAAACCCAGACCCTATGCAAAAGAAGTGAAAGGGATGGTGAATCCAACCAACGGTTGGCACTTTATATAGGCATCTCTAGGAAACACACACCCTTCCATATGTTTGGGAAATGCACACGGCTCGTCACCTGTCACAACCAATGTGACACATGCCACTTGTTCATTTATGCCTTACGAAGTAGGTTAGGACATAAAGAGTGCCATAACAATGACCTTAGGGTGCGAAAAATGAATAATTCAATCACCAAGGATGTTGTAATGACACTAAAGTGTGAGAAAAAACACAGGAAGACAATGACTCACCAAGGCAAATAAATCTATTAAGTTAGGTTCGTATAGTCAAGAAAATACAAAGAAGAAAAAATTTATACAAAACCTTATAGAAAGGCAATGATAGGGGCATAAGGCCTTCTTAGACAATTTCAAGACCCTCCCCCTTAGACTTGGTGGTGTCCGCCTCTGATAAGATCAGGGTCGCCGTTGGTACCGTCGGGAAAATCAAGAATGCATTAGGAGTTAGGTCCACTCCTATTTGAGCTCCCACCTCTAGCTTTGTAAGGCTGGGGGTCATAGATTCGAGGTCCAGTGAAGGCAGGTAGCCCCTAAGACTTGACAACAAGTAGTCCCTCAGTGCCTCACAACCTAAGAAAAAGCCATGGTGCCACACCTCATCTCGAACTTGCCACACTCGAGATAGTTTATGTTGCAACTGTTGGGAAGTGGATCTCAATTCCTCCCAATCAGCTCACGTAGTTTTGAGGGATTTTCGCCTCTTCGAAAAGTCTCGAAACGCCAACAACAGGAAATCATGGAATCACACCTCTGGCTTAGTGAGGCATTTGCAATCTAGAGCCTTTCAAGCTCCTCCAACTAACGATCGAACATCTCTTGAAGAGTTTCTCATAGATCCAACTGATACCCTAGATTGTGATGAATGGGATGACCTCATCTTGAGACTTCTGCAGGTCGGATTCCAACTAGCATAGGTGTTCACACTAGTTGGCAAGAGAGCCTTTCGACTCCTCCTGAGGCTTTCCCATGCTCATGGCTTTGCCCGAGGTTATGCGGGCTACGAAGCGAGTCTCTTCATCCCTGAAGCCCAACCCCGCTTGAGCGTTTTTCATCAAGGTCTGCAGCTACTTAGCACCCTACTATAAAAACACACATTCAAACCATAAGGAAAATATCAGGGAGTGCAAGGACAAAGGACCCATACTCGAAGAAGAACCTGAATGGGAACACTCGAGGAACCTGCAAATTGGGGCGTGGGTACTTGAAGACCAACGACAGTTGCTCCAGACTCTTAGCCCCGCGGCCTTAGAGAAGAGTAGCCTCATGAGATGCAGGAAATCAAGGACACCAAGCGTCTCCCCCTGGGCTAAAGCATGGGGGAACCTCCAACGACCGAGGGGACTGTAGGAGGGACACGCAATGCAACACTTGAAGATCCAGCACAGGCTAGGGGGAAGGTGTGCCGGGGCTGCGAGGAGGAAATTGGTTCCCTGAGCACCCACGAAGAATGGAATGATGCCCCCGGGCTTAGAGGAGTGAGAATTCCCCTCCCCCTGACTGGGAGGCAGGAAGGCCATTGGGCAAAAATCCTCACTGAAGACTAAACAAAAGGGGGAAGAACATCATCATTGTTGGAATCCGACGCAACTAATGAAATTCACCACGGCCTTTTACCTTTTCCCTCCACCGATGGGCTGGCGAATCATCTACTTGCTGGACGACGGGTGGGCTCGAGGGCTAATTGAGGACGTCGCTCTGCACAATGCTGCTTGGGCAGGGAAATGCTGTAGCCAACTATCATCGCTCAGCAGTATGTCCAACCAAGCTTCCTCCAGATGACTAGCAATCCAATTCCACACAATCCCACTATTGTAAAGCTCATTAGACGTTGTCGATGACTTTACAAGCTCTTCCTCGAGCACGACTCCCCAGTTTGCCCGAAGTATGAAGAGTCAATGCTTATGAGCATTAAAATTATATCTAATCTTCACTCAAGGTCTGGGCCCTCTTCAACCATTTGTATCCAGCGGTCCCCCCTATTCTTCCTCTACTAGTCTTGACACAATCTCTATCATTCAGGGGGAATGATAGGTCCACTAGGGTGAGATTTATTCAAAATCTTTGTAAGTTAAATAACCAACTTACACAAAAATAAGATATGCATAATTAATAATAAACATGAGATGCATATAATGATATGCACAAAAGTCCATAATTTGTCTGCCATCCAAATTCCTCATCATTTTCCGAAAACTTTGATGCACTTTCTCTTTCAGAGAACATTTTCACTTTCTCATTTTAAAAACATGAAGTTTCAAAAGAGAATATTTTATTCCTCATTGCTTTAAAATATTATAACATTTCATCGTTATTAACATACATATGGTAGCAACAAGGTTCCCCATATGCGCCGTGAGCACCTGCTGGTGACCGTAGTACACCTCATATTGACACTACATCTTTGTTTGGTAACATTACATAACATCATAACATGTACATCCACCAGCCTTAGATATCATAACATTTGACTTCGCTTTAGTGTTTTTTAAAAAGAGCACATTCGATGCTCATTGACTGTTCTTCGTCAACCAAGGGGTTACCATTCCATTCTTAAATACTCCAAAGTGGACAGAGGAATTCCGCTAAGATAGTTCTCCATCCTAGTCTTTGGGATTATGAAAAAAATGTATTTCATGACATGTGTATATGTAGCAAACTTTCATATGAAAATGACATTTATAGATGCAATATACTAAAATGGTGAAAATTTCACATGTCATGTAAGTAAGTAATCAAATGTTCAATGATGTATCATATAACGTTTCATCCTCAAAGTGACATTTAATATGAATGTGGCGTTTACATAAAAATCGTAAATAAATTATCTACGAATAAGTTAGATACTAACTTACAAACTTCCTGAGTTTAGAAATATCGTAGTGTCTATAATCAAAGTTAGACTAAGTTAGGATTTGAACCTATAAGGAAGATGTTCATAATCAAAAGGTTTCAAAAATGGATATTTATAAAAATGCTCCTAAACTCTCAAAAATTGTCCCTAAGGCCTTAGTTTTTCACTATTTATAATCGAAACTCAAATTTAACCAGACTCCATGGACCTTATATTTTTCATATTCTAAAACCATCTATGCCCTTGGAATTTTAAAATTCAAAGAGGAACTAGGTCAAATACATATAACCCATGGCATGCACTTTAGCTGATGCCTAAGTGTGTTTTGAACTATTGATCCTAATGAATCCATGCTTATGCAATTTTCTTAAATCACAAATAATCACTATAGTCCTTAATGAAAAGATAGAAGCTAATTCTTAGTGAGAAAGTTCATCCCAGCACTCAATCATAGCTAAAAACCTTAATCTTCATTAATCCTTCATTAATCAAGCATGATGCTTTTAACCTAACTCATAAAGACATGCTTCTGAAATTCACCCAAAAAATATATTTTCATTCTTATCCGGATCACAAGGCTTTTGAAATGCTTAATGATCAAACCTTGGTGAATAAATCAAAACTTTATGCCTTAATCATAACTTAATTAAAAACTAAGCATGCTTGTTGATCAACACAAGTTGGAATCAAAACTTATCATGGCATGCTTCTAATCTCAAAATCAAACATTCAATGATCATTATAAGACATTAATAAATCATATCATAAAATTCTAAGACATGCCATAACGAAAATTTCCACTTAAAATAATTCAAACTCTTAAAACCATTCTTAATGAACCAGGTTTTGAATTAAGCATGGTTACCCTATCTAAACTTAACAAAAATTCTTTCTAACACTTGAAAACAAGACTTGACATATGAAAGAAGATCTAGGGTAAGAAAACTCACAAATTTCGTGGCCCACTCAAGCTTCCAACACAAGAACACCAAGAACACTCAAGTTCACACACACCATTCGGTTTCTCTCAAGAACTAAGGGGGAGATGGCTCTCAAATTCTGAAGAGGAGATGGAGTTTAGGTGTGGAGGAAATGAGGGGGTGAAGGGGATTTTTATAGGCAGCCAAAGGGGAGAAGACATTGGCCTAAGCCCTTGGGGATTCGTTGGTTTGGGCGGTGGTGTAAGAAGCTGAAAATTTCAGATTGCCTTCATCAACTTGTGTCATCTTGTGTAGGGGAATAGTGGCCTAAAATCACCATGAATTCATCAAGTCAGGTGCTACATTGAGCATAAAGAAGCTAGTTTGGTCGTGGTGCAGAGGAAAAGAAAGAAAAATAAATAAAGTTCATGAGGTATCATGAGGTGTTTAAGGACAATAGTGCCCTTGAGAAAAAGATGCAAAAAGATTGGGTTTAAGGGCAAAACAGTCCATTGCACACAAAAGGCACACTTGTGCCAATGGGTGTAGTTTGGGGATTGCTGTGTCATTTTCCTTAATAACATGTGTGGAGGATTGTCTACCTAATATGATATAAGAATGAGGTATTTAAATAATGGAATAAGAAAATTACATATCAGAAAGGCTAAAAAGACTAAGAAGCAAAATTAAGCTCAAAATGAGGTTTAAAGATCACTAATCATGGGTAAGTCGATTAATGATCCTAACCAAATTTCAAAACTTAATTTGGATTCAAGGAATCACTTAGGGTATGCTATGGGCTTGAGGAAACCCATGGTATAGTGTATTGGGCCTCAAATTGAAGAGTGAAAAGAAGCAAAACAAGGCTTTGGGCCTTGTTGGGCTTAAAAAGGCCATGAGTGTGAGTTGATGGTTCATGGGCTTTGGGTGTGAGTGGATGGGAGGCCTTTGTTCCAGATTTGTGAGGCCTATTTATGGCCTCAAAGGCCTACTAGGTTGGGTCCTAAACTTTGGGTCTTTCCTCAATTGGGCCAAAGTCTTAATAGCCTCATGCTTATTAAGTTGGGCCTAATATCTTGGGTCTAATAAGTTAGGACCATAGTCTTGTGCCAATAAGTTAGGCCTAAAATCTTTTCTCTTCTGAGTTGGGCCTAAGGCCTTCACTCTTATTAAGTTAGGCCCAATCGTTTTCTATCAATTTTCTAGTGTCCTCCAAAAAATGCTTAAAACTTTATATATCTCAAGTTAGGCCTAAGGCTTTTTAACATCTTATACTTAGTCTCTCGCATCCTCATTGAATTAGAGCCCTAAAGTCATGTCCATCAAGTTGGGCCTAAGGCCTCATGCCCATCAAGTTGGGCTTAAGAACTTAGTATCTCTCCTAAGCCTTTATACCCAAAGAGCTTGGGCTCTTAATAAAACAATCCCTTAGAACTTCCTAAATTCATCAAAAATTTCACCCAAATTACTTAGCCTAATAACTTGAAATCACCAATATGCCATTTGTCATTCTAACATTGGCCCCTTTGTACATTTTCTCAAAATTAATTAAGCACTAAAAATTCTCCAAAATAATACTACTAAACCAATCAAGATCCAAAATTTTTATTTTTCTCAAAATCACCATTGCACTAAAATCTTAATAATTCTAACTAAACCCAAAGTATATGGTCATCTTGCCAACTCAAAAATCTAAAAATGTTTTATTCTCAAATAGCCCAACTCCAAATTAATTAGGATCAAGGCTAATAAGGTTAAGGCCTAAGGAGCTTTTTAGGCAGGGTCTTACATATGGTTATATGTCTGCTGATTGACATGCTTAGACATCAGCAACAGTAGCAAGTGCAGACACCTAAACTCGAAGTTAGGGGTTGTTCTTATGAGAAGTTTCTGATCCACAGATACCCAAACTTTTCTGGTAATGAAGGACCGTTGAGAGTTGAGATATGGATTCTGGATCTTGAAAGGACATATGAGTTTTGTGGATGTACTGAGGACCAAAAGATCCTATACACTGGATATCTATTCCAAGGAGAAGCTGGAATATGGTGGGACACCTACAGGTAGCTCCTAGTTAAGGAACTAGGAAGTCTCGCTACACTATCATGTGAGAGATTCAAGAGTTTGACAATAAATTCTTCCTAGATTCTGTCAAACAACTGAAGGCACAGGAGTTTGCGACTTTAACTCAAGGTAGTTTGACTGTAGAACAGCCCGTAGCTAAGTTTATGGCATTAGGAAGGTTTGCACCGCACCTGATCTCTACTTAAAGGATGCAAGCACAAAAGTTTCAAGCAGGACTTCAACCTAGAATCTGTAGTCAAGTAGTTTGCCTTAGAATAGAGACTTACCAAGAATTGGTAAATGTGGCCATGATAGCAGAGGTAAAGCAGAAGGGTTTGATGTCGAGATCACTTAGGAAAGAAAAAGGAATCCACTTTATGCTATTGAAGAAAGTTTGAAAAGGAAGAAGATGTCTACTAGATTAGACAAAGGAAAAGGCATCGAGACTGGAAGCTCAATGCCAACTACATATCCAATATGTGGGATGTGCGAAAAGAACCATGGAGGCAAGTGCAAGCTTTCCTTAGGACTTTGCTTCAGATGTTGCCAACCTGGCCACTTAATAAAAAATTATCCTAAGAGAGCTCGGAGAAAGGGATGGTTCCCAATAGAGATTCCAAACCAAAGCCACGGCCTCCAGTGCCAGCTCGAGTGTATGCAGCCACTCCTGAAGAGACGATTATTGATGCCCCAAGAACATATTGAGCATATGCCATTTTAGGTATTTTCTAAGACCTATGTATTGTTAAGCTTAGTTAATGTTGATTTGATTGCAATTGATTGTGTCGTTGTATTATTGTTATTTTGGAGAATGTCAAGTTATTAAGGTTGTAACTTGTATGCTTTTGATTCAAGTGAGTCCCTATTTTTAGTGATTGTGGTATTACACTAAAGTTTAGTTCGGAAGCCTAATTGTTACCCAAGTGGTAAGAGTAATAATCCTTACTAGAAGTATTATCGATCATGCTAGTGTAAGTATAGAATGCCTTTTAGTAGTACAAGGAAGAATATTGAAGGTCATTGAATTGTATTCCGCATGTTTGGAGTTTGTTTTGATTATGAGGATGCAATAGAATTTGTGTTTGTGGAAAACGTAGATTGTCCTTATATTGGAGACAATTATATGGAGAGTAAAATCTTAGTCTTGAGGATTTACGTGAACGTTAGGAGCATATCCTTCTATTTAGAGTCAGAATAAGAGACAACTGATGATGGATGGAAGAGTTATGCCAATCATAAGAGAAAAAGCCTTGAGTTTAGGTTAATAGTTGATTTTTTTTAATTATTATTAAAGTGTCACCTAGGAGGAGGTACGATTCGTTTTGATTATGAAGGAATAAACTAGTCCTAGACGGACAGGTTTCCCTAAGAAAATAGAGAAAGTGAATTCAGTTGTGTATGGCTTAAGTTCTTCCAAACTGAGTTGTGCAAATACTTGAAGTTTTAGATTTAAAGAGTATGTCGCTTCACCTACTTTGTGGAAGGATTCCAGTACAAATTTATGATTTAACCAATATGGAAAGTAGTGATTTCACTAAAGCAAGGATTCAGTATCCTAGAAGGTTAGTCTAAAACTTGTTAAGTTCAGGCAGTAACCTTTTTGAGCATTGTATATTTCTTTTATACCATGTGATGGTTACAGATAAGATTAGTGTGGACTATGAGAGGAAGGCGTTACATCATGAAGAACGTTACCCGCCATTTCACTCGACTATGCGGTTAGATCGGATTAGCTTCAAAGCGAGGATGTCACAGAATAGAGTTGAGTCCAACAAAGCAGCAAAAGAGCATGCTGTAGCTACCAGCACTAAACTGTAATGTCATGATCATCGATGCCACCAACTCACCTTAGATGTTTCTTGGTAGAGGGTTAGGAGCTAGATAGTTGTGATGAAAAGGTCATGTAGCACCCCGACCTAGGTCATTTTAAAAATTTGGTATATGATTCAGAGGACGACGTGTTCTACTACTTATCCCAACACACCGTACTATTGGACATCGATGCACCTCCACCAGATCTGACCAGTGTCGATATGTCTAGTGATGGACAGTAGTTTTGGTGATCAGCATCTTCTCTTTAGCTTTTTTTATGTTTGTACTTGCGTCAATTTCGAGCACGAAATCTTTTTTTTATGAGGGAAGGATGTAACAGCTTACTAGAAATTCAAATGTGTAAATTCTATACACTTTAGGAACTTGTGAAAACCTATAAGTTTCCACGAATTGACTAATTGCATAGGTTTTAGTTTGTCAATATCGTTAGTGTTATCACTCACTATAGTGCCAGAAGTGCGATTTTATTTATTTGAGATAGTTAGAAGTGTCAAAATGCATTATGTTCTATGCCATTAGACTCAATTGATTATTTAGAATTTTATGGCGCAATAATCCCATTTTTAGTATTTGAAAGTTACGCTAGTTCGAAAACGCATTTTTGTTTCTTTGAGGCACTTCGGAGTGAAATTTTGATAAATGAATTGCACAGTAGGTTTGTGTCAATATTTAAGATTTTTTAGTGTAAATTTTATTTTTTAACTTCCTGGAATGAATAGTTACATCAATAGTAGCACCTAGCATAGTGTTTTCAAAAGCACAATGTAGAATGTCCAAATTAAGTTAAAGTAGTTTTATTTGAACACTTGGCAAGATCTTAGCTACACTTGGTGAATAGTATTAAACACTTGAAAATATGAAAATCCATTAAATGGATTTGTGAACGAAATCAATGTGTGAAATCATGCCACCTAAGCAAAACCCTATTATTGCATCTAATCAACCAAATTGTGACAGACCAAACGGGGTTTCAACACTAGTGAAATACTAAATGGTTGGAATCGAATTCAAACCCTAAAAGCTTGGTTGAGACTGAAACCCTAAACGAATTCCCCAAACCCTAAAGTTGGCCTCCAAACCTTTTTTTTATCTGATTCTACTATTGTGTTTAATTACTTGATTAAATCACTTCCACATTCTATTAATTCATCAAATCTTTGTTTTGACATTATTATCCAACCTTTTAGACCTTGAAAATTTGATTGGATCAAGAAAAATTATATTTGGGCTTGATAGCATCCAATCAAGAAAAATTGGATTTGCACTTGATAGAATCCCAAACCCTTTTAAACCCCAAATTGAAGCCCACTTGGTTGAGGCTGGCCACCTTGGAAAAGCTTCTTAAATAATCTTCCTCCCACACATGATAGGCCATCTCCTGCCCTTGGTTTCACCCAATAGTGCCATGATGTGAATGAGAAATGCACCTTATCACCCTCCATACCTCACAGTCGCTGTAGGCAATCCTTGCCCCCCACTATTCTCCACTTTATGTGACATAACCACATCCAATAAATGGTCATTGAAATCCATATCTTCCCCCTCTAGAGGGATAAAGCTGTGCAAGATACATTTCACTTCATTTCATCCCTTCTTTATCCCATTCTTAGAGAGAAACTCAAAAGAGCTCTCTCGGGTATATTTATAGGTTTTTTTGGATGGAGATGTTTTACCCTTTGTAAGTACTTGCTCGTGATTCCTCCTTCATAAAAGCTATTTTTCTTTGTATGTAGTTTTTGAGGATATCTTATTTGTCTCATTTCATGGTTAGTTGATTGGTTAAAAGTATTTTTAACCATGGAAAGGTCATTCTGGGGGTTAAACTTGAGAGTATGCTATGTTTTGGAGTTTTTGATGAAGCTAATGGACATATCATGGTTAGAACATTTTATAGAGTGTTGTTAGCATGTTTTTATGAATGTTCATTGAGGTTTTGTTGCATGAATAAAGCTTTTTATGATATATTTCCTTAGATCTAGAAACTTGAAACTGGAATTGGAAAAACAGTTTTCATTTTGAGAAACTTTGAATATTTTGTGGTTTAATCTTATTTCAAAGGTTTTGATATTTTTATGTGATGATCCTAAGTCTCTAATATGAAAGTTAAAATGTTTTTTTGAAGATATTTTGTATTAGTTTCAAATATATGATCTTTCTATGCAAGAGGATTTCAGTTAGGCTTAAGATTTGATGTTTTTGGGTTAGATCGATGTTTTGTTGATTTTTAGCCATGTGATTTTAAGTTTGATGGTTGGATATTATTTAGAACACATTTTTAAACCATGTGATGTTTTCGTTTGACGATGTCATCTTCTTAAGCCATGGATGAAATGATTGATCAAAACTAGTTAAGAAAAAGTTTATGTTTTGGGACTAAGTTTAGAACCGAAAATTTCAAGTATTGTTTTGTGATTTTTAGTGAATTTTTTTGGATGATTTAAAGCATGGTTGATCTTAAGATGATATTATGAATATGTTAAAAGTAAGATTTGATCCTTTTGGAATTCTTGGAGATGTTTTGATTAAGGTCAAAACTTGTGATTCAAGGGTCTGCTTTTTGTTAAAAAATTTAGGTCTTTGTACAAAAAATTTGCTATTAATGATTATCTTTTTCTTAATGGATGTTTTAGGTATACTTTTAAACTTAGGATAGGAATATCTTTGTTGTAAAATTTTGGTTTAATCATGAGTTTTGAACTTGAAAGAAATTGCAACAAAAATTAAGAGAAATGACCTATGAATGTTTCGACCATAGTGAGTTTCCCATAGTTTTGATTTGTTTTTAATTTTTCTAAGTTAATATTTGAGTTTAGGAAAAAATTTATATGAGGAATGTGAATTTTAATAGGTTTTGGACTTAGGATTCAAAATCCTTAAGTTATGGATAAAACGACTATTTTTTCATATGTAGAAGGAAAAATGATAATTTTATTCTAAATTAGTTTGTTTTCATGTTTCTAATTATTAATAATTAAATTTCTAATTTTTTAGAATCATTATTTACAGTTCCTTATGTTCGCGCATGGCTTCTTATCAAATGCGATAATAGAGGTAAGTTAACTTTTAACTTATTATCAGTTTTAATGTATATGTGTAATGGGTAAGTGAACTATAGTTTCTGTACGTATGTTATCATATAAGTCGTGCCATACCATGTCATTACATGTTTATCTTTTACACAAATTATGTTGTCACGGAAAGCTTATCTGTTATACAACATATTTTGTCACGTATTACTATCTGTTACAAGTATGTCATGTTACATATGCTATCTATTGCATGTATGTCATGTTACATATGAAACTGTTACATGTATGTCATGTCACATAATATTTCATGTTACATGTTATGCCATATTATGAAATATTGTCTGTTACTTGTTATGCCATATTACAAAATATTGTCTATTATATGTTATGAAATGTTATGAAATATCGTCTATTACATGTTATGAAATGTTGTTTGTTACATGTTATGTCATGCTATAAAATATCTTCTGTCTCAAAGTACGTCATGTCTTCCATCTTATGTTTATGTCATGTTACTCTACATTAAGACTTATGTCCTTTTATTTCATGTCACATTTTTTCTTGGGTACAGTTTGATATCTTGGGAACAACCTTTCAAGTCATGTCAATCAGTCATGTCTAGAATGCTCTTGATTTTATTACTATGATTGTTTGAGCATCTCTATTTGTAATTCACGCAAGGTACTTTCGACATAATCATTATGATTGTTGGAATATCTCTACTCAAATACTCATGATGTAATCAGTTTGATTGTTTGAGTATCATTAGGTACTCCTAATGTAATCATTCTAATTATTAGGGTATCTCATTTAAAATACTTATGTTGTAATCATTCTAATTGTCAAAGTATGACTAGGTACTCCTGATATAATCATTCTGATTGTTAGGGTATTTCATTTAAAATACTCATGGGGTAATCATTTTGATTGTCTAAGTATCTCTGACAGAATATGTTGGCTGGAATTATTCTAATTATTCACTATTCCTGATGAAACTATTGGCGAAATTATTTTGATTGTCACAATTCATTTCACGTTCATGTTATGTTCAAGTTTAGATAAATATTATGTTTCAAGTTCTCATTTAGTTCATGTTTCAATTCAAGTTAAGTTCATGTTCAGTTTCTGTTCAAGTTCAGGTAAGTTCACGTTCATGCTCAAGTTCAGTTTATTGAACAAGATTCCAAGTTTATGTATTTCATTTTCATGTTATGTTCAAGTTCACGTTCATGTTATATTCAAGTTCACGTTAATGTCAAGTTTCAAGTTCAGTTCACGTTTTAGTTCAAGTTATGTCAGCTCATGTCATGTTATGTCAAGTTATGTTATGCTTATTATTTTATGCCATGTTTTATCAAGTTATGTTATGCTTATTATTGACTTTGATTGTGCATTTATGTATTTATTGTCATGCCTGCATCATTAACCTGTGTGGGAGTTTACTGTTAATTTGCTGAGTTTTGTAATCAAATCTTAACGTGGTAGTCCCAACTACTATTTTCCCTTAATGGTAGTTGATGTGTTAGGACCAGAGTAGGGAGCGAACATTGGTACATTGGAGAAGGTTGATTAGATGCCTTAGACACGATGCAGAGCTTACAACCTCCATAGTTAGGTTTTTGGACAGTATTTTGGTATCATTATTCAAGTTATGTGAGTTACTTGACAAACTAGCCCAATAGTATATTTTGATAATGTAATTATGGAGTCAGGTCTACGTTATTTTGAGATTACAGTCTTCTGAGACCCGTACTATAATTATAGTTATTTATTTTGTTAAGTATGTATAGATTATGTTTTAACTATTTGGAATATTATAAGTTTTGTGCATAGTATTGCTAAAAAAAAATTATTCACTGTGAATATTGCATAATGCTATATGCGTGTTAGGAACATTGCATCTTATATGTCATGAACGGGGGCAAGTAACCTTATATTATATGTCCCAACGCTTCAAATATCTGTCCGATCTTAAGCGGAATCTAGGGGCGTCACAACAACCATTTTATGGTACTGAGCCTGTTACTGTTGGGAATGGATCAAATCTGCCTATTGATAATACTAATTCCACATCTCTCTTCACTAATGGTTCTTCTTTGAACTTAAGTAACATACTTCATTGTTCAAAAGCTTATGCTAATTTGTTGTCTATTCAAAAATTTTGAGGCAATAACCATTGTCATTTTATACTCACTGGTGATCATATTTGTTCTGTAAAGGATAATCACACACAAAGAATCCTTTTACAAGGCAAGAGTGAAGATGGATTGTATCTCATGCATCTCAAACAATTTTTCATCAATAAAGCCACTGCAGCTTTTCTTGGTGTCAAAACCTCGCTTCCCATTTGGCACACTATGCTTAGCACTCTTCTAAGGATACTGTTAATCATATGTTCCAGGAATTTTAATTACCAGTCAATACTTTAGGCTCTTCTCATTTATGTGAAGCTTTTCAATTAGCTAAGAATAAAAGATTACCTTTTTACTAAAACTTCTCACAAGACTTCTTCTCCTCTTTCTTTAATGCATTTTGATGTTTGGTCTTTGCCTATGAAATTTGTTGATGGATTTCAATATTATGTAATCTTCATAGATGATTACTCAAGATTCACATGGTTTCCTTCTCTTAACCTTAAATTTGATGCTTTAGCTTGCTTCATCGAATTTAAGTCTCTAGTTGAAAACCTACTCTCCCAAAAATTTCCAATCTGATGAAAAGGGTGAATTCACTTCCCTTCTATTCAAACAATTTCTCACGGGATTTGACCTTTATCATCACATTTCATGACCCCATACAGCCCAACAAAATGGATTAGCTGAAATAAAGCATCGCCACATTGTGGAAACAGAATTAACACTTCTTGCCACCTCTCACTACTAAAAATATTTCGGGCATATGCCTTCTCAACCTCTACTTACCTCATAAATCGTCCTCCCACTCTAGTTCTTCAACTCTCCTTCCCTCATGGCAAACTATTTCAAAAATTCCCTAATTCTCGTTCCTTCAAAACATTTAGTTGTGCCTGTTTTCCTTACCTTAGACCATACAATCAATACAAGTTAGAGTTTTGAGCTAAGAAATGCATTTTTCTTGATTATCCCTCTAACCCTCATGGATATTACTGTCTCGTTCCCATAACAAACAAGATATACATTTTTCAACATCTCACATTTGATGAACGATGTTTCTTAGCTAAGGATATTTTCACGTCTTCATTCAGCAAGAGGTTGTCTTCATTGAACAACCACAAGGTTTCCATGATACCAATTTTCATGTCATGTGTGCAAACTCTATAAATCTATCTATGGTCTCAAGCAAGCCCACGGGCTTGGTTTCACAGACTGTCTCAAGTCCTCATTGCTCTCAAATTTCAGAGTCCTAGCTAGGTCATTCTTTGTTTACTTTTCATCCAAGTAACATCCACATTTACCTACTATTCTATGTGGATGATATCATAGTTACTGGTACCCATGCAACTCATATTTGTTCCGTGATCAAGTATCTTGTTCGGGGGTTTGCTATGAAGGACCTTAGTGAGCTCTCTTTCTTTCTTGAGGGTTTCTAGAGATATAAAGGAATCCTACACACTAATGTGACACATTGTTAGTATGCCATGTCTCCCATATTTTTTCTTTTTTTTTTCTTCTCTCTATTTTCCCCTATCTTTCATTCTCCCTGTACCTCTCCCCTCCTCCCCCTTTCTCTCTCCCTTTCCCAATTTCTTATTGATGTCATCGCTGCAGTCTCTCACCGTCGAACCTTCCTCTCCCCTCATAAACGTCATTGCCGCACCCCTCACCTTCCTCACCACTCGTTAATGTTGCCCTTCATCACAGCCCAATCATCTTCCTCGCCTCCATCACCAATGTCGAAACTTCATCATTGTCTTCGCTGATGTTGCCCCCCATTGACAGGTATGAGATCTCTCTCTCTCTCTTCTCCTCTTGGTCAAGATGAGGGGGTGGGGGAAGTAAAATTGAAAAAAAAAAAAAAAAAAACTTAACTGGCATGGCACACAGGTTGCGTGCCATGACAATTTGTAGGATCCCTTTGTGTCTATAATGTTTTTCTTCTTTCTTGGTATTCAGGCCATCAAAAATTCTTCAAGCCTTGATCTAAATTAGTCAAGTACATTTTAGACATCCTCCATTGAGCTCACATGGTTGTTGCCAAACCATGTTCTTCCTTTCTTGCTATTGGCACAAAGCTCTCTCAAAAGGATGGTGATCTTTTAGCTAATGGAACTAAATATCAAAAAACTTTTGGGCAGTTTCCAATATTGCACCTTGGCAAGACCTAAGATTGCCTACTTAGTCAAACAACTATATCAATTTCTACAATCCCCAACTACATCTCACTGGACAGCAGTCAAAAGAGTCTTACGTTATCCCAAAGGGACAATTAATCATGGAATGAATTTTACCAAAGGTTCTCTTGCACTCATAGCCTTTTGTGACTCAGATTGAGTTGGTTTCATATATGATAGAAGATCAACTAGTGGTTTTAGCATTTATTTTGGCCCCTTTCTAATTTCTTAGAGTGCCAAGAAATAACCATCTCTACATTCATGCCAGAATCAAGCCACAGATTATTAAATTAGACCAGCTCATTGATCCTACCATTGCTGAGTCAATAACATGATGTGCTCTATGTTTCCATATTTATCTTATCTTTTGTAGTACTGATTCATCCTTTATGATGCTATCTCTACATTTTAGGCTATAATTTCACTTCTTTCTTGTATATTAAGTGTACATCTCTATAAATGAAATTAAGGTTCTTTTTGTACATTTCTTGCTCTCTTATAGGATGCAGGAGGTTGGGGATTAAACAAAATGCATGCCACACCCAAGTTAGAGCTACATACATGTTGTCACGGATGTGCATGCATGTTGGCATTTTTCTAGGCAATATAATAAATAAGTCCCTTGTTTTATTTGAGTACTGCCTCTATGTTTGAAGCCTTTAATTAGATGCCTACCAGAGGACTTCTCAAGAGCCAAGTTGCCTATGTTTTTTTTTTTCTTTTCATGAAACTTGAACAACAAGTATCTTTTATTCCACCTTTGTGTATTTTCTTTTTTTGTTTTGCAATTAACACTATGTACATGAGAAATTTAAAAATTATTTGCTCTGTCAGAATCTTGTTCATCCTGGTGTAACATCCCACTCCCCTAGGGTTAAGAATGACGTCACTTTTAGAAATCTAGAGAACTAGTGTGCTACTACAAACCTTGACTTCAAAAGTTTTCTTAACGAAGCACTAGATACAAAGGATTTTATATAATAAATTAAATCATTATTTACTAAAAATACATAATATATAAAAAGGACTATGCATAATCACTTATTAGAATTTTTCAAAAATTTTTACCATGAAAATCATAACTTAAAAACTGTGTATATGGTCTAAGCTTCTATCATGCCTTCCTGAGCCAAGTCCCGTTCTGTAGCTCCATCTTCATAGATATTCTCATTGTAACATCTCATTCACGTAAGCTAGGCATGTCATGTAATTTCATAAATTAAAACCAGCCAAGAGATTTCATAATTTAATAAAATAATTTTTTTATTCATAAAAATATTTATTAAATAAAACATGTCTTGAAAAATATAATTGAAGTTTGAATTGAAAAATGTGCCATAAAAACTAACTAAAAAACCTGGAATTAAATCTTATCAGTCTACTCCATCTAAGCCTAGCCTGTCTGCTCGTATTAAAAATCATTCTCACCTGGGTGGTTAAAAACATAAAATAAAATAAAAATGAGTCGAAAACTCAATAAGAAATTCATCATAACATAAGCATACTAAATATTAGGTTTTTCATAAAATATTTGTTGCTGAAAATTTAAAATCATGACCGTTTATATATATGCTTATGACATATATGACTTGTCTAATTTATCTGGCTTGTTTGATTGGCCAACACACTTAACCATATGTGCAAAGTTGTGCACTACTCCCATATCATGTGGCCACAAGGGGAATTGCTGTGAAGCTCATGGTCTGAATATTTTATTATTATTAATATTGTTAATTATTTAAAATGCTATTTATTTTAAATTAGTTTATTGTTAGATTTTATTATTTTATTTTACTGAGTCATTGCGTTTAAATTAGTTTATTTAAACTTTCCGTTCTGAAATCATTTTCATTAGATCAGTTTTGAGACCCTGAGTTGAAAAGACTAGATCTCATTTCTTTCCCTTCATTTTTCGTTTTTTCTTTCTTTATCCTTTTTCTTCCATTTTTCTCCTTTTCTTTTCCTCTTCTTTTTCTTTTTCTCCCCTACTTCTCCCGCGCACGAGCACCTCCCTTTCCATTTCTCTCCATGCACCACCACCAGCCGTCACCACCCAACCCATCAGCTCAACCACCCTTCGGCGATCTCCCCCACCCCAACTTCCCTTCCCCACTCTCTCTCTCTCTCTCTCTCTCTCTCTCTCTCTCTCTCTCTCTCTCTCTCTCTCTCTCTCTCTCTCTCTCTCTCTTTGGCAGTGCGAAACCCATTCGGGTTTTGGGTTTTTGAGCAGCCGTGCGCCTCCCTTTCCCATCACCGCCCCTCTCATCTCCTTCCCCACCAGCCGATGACCTTAACCCCCTTTTTAGCCCCTCCTGCATAGCCAAACTCCTCCATGCAAAGTTTCAAGCCACACGATCTTAGTGTCCCCACGCTGTCGTTGCGCTACCTTGGGCCACCACCTCTTCACCATCGACTTTTTAGCCACCTAACCTATAACAGCCCGCTAGAAATTTAATTGTAGAATTTCTATTGACTTTTGAAACCTCGTGAATACTCTCTAAGCTTTCACGAATCGATTAATCATATACGTTTTTGTCTAACTACATAGTTAGTGTTATTATTTACTATGTTATCAGAAGTGTGTTTTTGATTATTGGAGATAGTTAGAAGTATCAAAATGTATTATGGTTTGTGCCATTAGACTCGGAGGGTTATTTAAGGTCTTATGGCGCAATAACACTTTTTCATAATTTCGGGCGAAACGTCTGTTCAAAACTGTAGATATTATTGAATAAAAATATCTTAAGCTAATTTTGTGTATATTATTGGATAAAAATATTTTAAGCTAATTTCGTGGATATTATTGGGTAAAAATATCTTGAGTTGATTTTTGTAGATATTATTAGGTAAGAGAGTCCTACACTTAACTCTCATTTCGGGTAAGAGAGTCCTACACTTAACTCTCATTTCGGGTAAGAGAGTCCTACACTTAACTCTCACTCCAGCCTCATCTCTTACATATCTCATCCATAAGTATCTCCAGCCACACCTCCCCACAAAATTATCTTCATTTACACTTTCCATTAAAAGAATATCAAACACTCTCTCTCGGACAGCTTTTAGGAGTTCTTTGCACGCCTATTTCGAAGCTTTTGTAAGTGTTTTATCATAAAGTCTCTTTCATATAAGTTGTTCCTTTTTTAGTATAGTTTACGTGGATATCTTATTTGTTCCATTTGAAGATCATTTGGTCAATAAAATATTATGTAAACTATAGAAAGGTCATTCTGGGAGATAAACTGGAGAATATGTTATAGTTTGGAGTTTTTGACCAAGCTAATGGATAGATATGGGTCCAAAAATTTTATAGAGTATTGTTAACATGTGTATATGATTATTGTTTGAGGATTTTTGTATGATTAAAGGCTTTGATGAAAGATTTTCTTAGATTTAGACACTTAGAAACTGGAAGAGGAAAAACAGTTTCTGTTTTGAGAAAGTTTAACTCTTTGGTGGTCTAAACCTATTCCAATGACTTTGATAATTTTATTGGAGGATCCTAAGCATCTTATATACATGTTATATTATTATTTTGAAGATATTTGATGTTAGTTTCAAAGATATGAAATTTTATGCAAAAAGATATTCAAATAAGCCAAAGTGTGGATGTTCTTGGCTAAATTTATGTTTTGGTTAATTTTTAACCATGTGATCTTGAATTAGAAGCTTATATATGTTTTAGGACATCTTTTTAAACTATGTGATGGTTTGGTTTGAAGATCACATATTTATAAGTCATAGATCAAAAGGTTGATCAAAACAAGTTGGAAACAAAAATCAATGGAAATAGCATATGAGAATTTCGGCCCTATGGAGTTTTAATAGTTGTGATTAGTTTTAAATTTTTCTAAATTGATATTTGATTTGAGGATAAAATTTACATGAGGCATGTAAATTTTGGTGACTTTTGGAGTTAGTATGCAAAATCCTTAAGTTATGGGTAAAACGGTCATTTTCCTACATGTAGAGAGTAAAATGGAAATTTTACTCTTTAAGTTAGTATTTTCTATATTCAAGTTATTAGTGATTTAGTGCTAACTTTTAGAATCACTAATTACAGTTCCTCGTGATCGCGCTTGAGGTTTTATAAGAAACGTGGAGATCGAGGTAAGTTAGCTTTTAACTTACTAGCAGTCTACTGTGTATGTGTGCTAAGTAAAGAAACTACAGTGTATGTATGTGTGTTATCATATATGTCATGTCATGCCAAGTTATCACGTAATTTTCTATTATACAGAATTTATTCTGTCATCAATTTTTATCTGTTACATAATATATTCTGTCATGTATTACTGTACCTTATAAGTACGTCATGCTAAGTATGACATCTATTACATGTATGTCAAGTCATGTAATATTCACTGTTGCAAGTATGTCATGTTAAATAAGTTGTCTATTATATGTTATGCCATGTTACGAAATATTTCTATCTCAAGTTGGTCATGTATTTCAAGTTATGTTCAAGTCACGTTATGTTACGTCAGGGCTTCAGTCCTTTTGTATTCCAGTCACGTTTCATCTTGATTACTTATGTATGGGGTCACAGCAATTGTGATGCATATACTACGTGAGACACAGCAATTGTGACACGTAGAATACATGGGGCCACAACAATTGTGGAGTATGTATTTAAGCAGTTAAAGAATAAGTTTCCGTAGAATACATGGGGCCACAACAACTGTGGAATATGTATTTACACGTAGAATATATGGGGCCACAACAACTGTGGAGTATGTATTTTTCATATTATGTCAAGTTTGTGTAGAATATATGAGGCCACAACAACTGTGGAGTATGTATTTACACGTAGAATACATGGGGCCACAACAACTGTGGAGTATGTATTTTTCATGTTAAGTCAAGTTTCAGAACAAGTTCATGATAAGTCAAGTTTCATATCACGTTCATGTTAAGTCAAGTTTCAGAACAAGTTCATGATAAGTTAAGTTTCATATCATGTTCATGTTAATTCAAGTTTCAGAGCAAGTTCATGCTAAGTCAAGTTTCAGATCAAGTTCATGTCAAGTCAAGTTCAGTTCATGTTTCAATTTAAGTTATATCAATTATGCTATGTTGTACGCTAAGTTATGCTTTAATTACTTATGAATTTGATTATGCATTTATGCTTTTACTGTCATCCATGCATCATTAGCTTGTGTGGAAGTTTTTTTATTAACTTACTGAGATTTGTAATCAAATCTCACTTTGGTAGTTCCAACTACCATTTCCCCTGAATGGTAGATCTTGTTACAGGACCTGAAAGAGAATCAGGAGCTGATCAACTAGACACAGTTGACTAAGCGACGGTGCGACATCAATGTTAATATAGTAATTAACGTAAATTACTATTTGTACGATTGAGTTGCATATCTATTACTTTTTGGATCATAACCATTTTGGACTAGTGTTGTGATCTTAGTTATTCGATGGGTTTTTATGTATGAAGTATGTTTTAAGTATTTGGGATATTTTCAATTTAGTGCATAGTATTGCTAAAGAAAAAATTTATCCACTATGAATATTACATATTGTTAAATGCATGTTAAGAACATTGCATCTTATATGTCATGAACGGGGGCAGGTAACCTTGTGTTGCACGTCTCGATACTTCAAATCTCCGTTCGATCCTAAACGGAATTTGGGGGCGTCACATAACCCAGCCATCCTCAGCTCCAATCCGTCCCCCTCGAAGCCTCCCTATCTCTCACTCTGATTTGCCTTTTTTGGCCTCCAGTCACCACCCACGGCCAACCACCACTACCTTTAACTTCATCAACACCCTTAAGCCCTTCCTTACCCATCCCAAGTATTCATTTGTCCCACGTTCAAAAGTTGGATTTTTGAGACCCACGACCCTTGCCCATTTTGCACTGTTACGTTGCTTTACCGCCGCCTCTTACACCTCCTTAATCCTCCAAAAATTATATTATAGCTCTGTAAGTATTTTTCAAACAACCTTTTGAGATTTAAATATATTTACACTAACAAATTTTTGTGATCTGGTTAGTTATGTCGGACTATGTTCGAGGAGTTTGGGGGTGGGTTGGATTTGGAGGATGGTGTTGTTTGTGTGATTGGTTTATGTTGGGATTGGTTGGCTGTTGTTTATTTGTGTCATCTCATATACATTGCATAATGGCACGTATGTTCATGTTTGTAAATCAAAACTAGGTTTTCGCATAATTGCATGCAGGTTCATGTGTATATTTGAAAACTGAATTTTCATACAACAAATGATTTTGGGTATGTTTGAAATGAACGGATTGAACGGTTGAGAGAGATTTGCTGTAGGAATGGTGGTAGAGTCTCGCCTGTGATTCTTGCCTACGGTGCATGCGGTAGGGATGGTGGTAAGTAGAGACAATGGTAAGTCCCGCTTATGATTCCCGCCTACGGTGCACGCGGTAGGAATGGTGGCAAGCAGGGATGGTGGTAGAGTCTCGCCTACAGTACTTTGATAGATTGAAAAAGAGGTAAAATGAACTATAGGGGTGGTGGTAAGCAGAGATAGTGGTAGAGTTCTGCCTGCAATTCCTGTCTATGGTACATGTGGTAGGAATGGTGGTAAGTAGGAATGGTGGTAGAGTCCCGCCCATGATTCTCACCTATGTTGTATGCAGTATGGATGTTGGTGAGCAAGAATGGTGGTAGAGTCTCGTCTGCAATTCTCACCTATAGTGTTAATTGGATATTTGGGCAATTTTTTGGAAAATTGATAGGGTGTGGATAAATGGATTTATGTGAACCATTTTGTAGAAAAATGGTAGGTTTTGATACTGGTCCTTTTTCTGAAAAAATGGCGGAGGTTATTTTAATGAACTTGGTTTTGGGTCAAATGTGATTTTTGGCATGCGTTGGAAAATAATCATTTTCTGGAAAAATGAGGTTTTTGGGTTTCATGCATGTTTTATCATACGCATGCATATTTGTTGTGGCATGAATGTATTTTTATCTCTTAGGTTGTTTGATCTATTACTTACCTACGGTACTATTTCTTGGTGTAATAGATTTTGACACAGATGAGGATGCAGAGCCTGAGGATATGCCTCTATCGGATGAGTGAACTGGAATTATTTTCTTGTGGGATGGAATTTATGTCCCACTTTTGGTTATTATATTTTGGTTTATTTATGTTTTCATCGGATAATTGTAATACTTCTGAAACGCTTATATTTTAGTGAATTTGTATTTACCAATTCTGGTACTTAGTTGGCTGACTTTAATTATTCCACTACGTTTTTGTTGTACACTTTTTTCATGCACATACACTTGGCACTTACAGTTGGGATGCATGACCCATGTTGTCATCATCACGACGTCTTGATTCCCGTATTTCTGTACGAGGGAGTTGGGGACGTCACACCTTTAACCCTCCAAAACCATCCTCAACTTTCCTCCCTTCTTGATCTCAACATCCACACCAAGATCCAACCCTTTCTCCCTCTTAGTGTTCCTTACTTTTTTCTTCATTTAGATTTTCTCTCTCATACAATTCTACTACCACTGCTGCGATCTGCCACCCACAGACAGCCATTGAAGGTTCTATGACCACCACCCATCCTTCACTTCCACTCACACACTCCAAGCTTCCCTCTCAATTTGTACACACTACCTCTACCCCTACTACAGAGCAAAATGCTAACTCTAGCCATTGCCACTGCCATGCTCCTCTCCAGACACAACTACAATTTGCCTCACACCTAGTCATTTTATTTTTTGCTCATGTTCAAATATGATTCTCTAATCTTGTCCCTCTGTGCTACAACATGTACATGTAACACACACACACACACACATACTCGGCCCCTAAGTTCGAGACTCTAGAGACTGCTTGGAAGGCCATCGCGACACCCGCCCACAAAACAAACGTGACCAATAAGCAAAGCTCAGGAGCTTCGTTCATCTAAAAAAACTACCTTCATGATTGTAAGTGGTTTTAAAATGAAACTTTTTAAATAATCCTAGTTGGATAATTGTGAGTTTGTATTGTGCAGTCTGGTTAGGAATTTGGATCTACGGATGTAGGCCGTGAAGCGATGGGAATAAATTGTAGTGGTTGTTAATCTATGACCGGGGGACTTGTGAAGCACTAGTAACAAAATTTGAAGTTGTTGTGATATTGTGGTTTGACTTGTCGTGAATTTTTTTTATTTTGTTTAAATTCTTAATTAATGTTTTTATTATGTCACTTATTTATTAATTATTTCTGGATTATAGTTGTTACCTACCATTAATATTTTCATAATTGTGCTCTATTGTTGTATATGATTAAATATGGAAAAACTTGTGGTTTCTACTATCAAGCGGGTATTTTATCGGTGCATGCATATTATGACCCCAATCTGAGATGGAGTACTATCCTAGTGGAGCTCTTCTAGTCACTCAGGAGCATATAAAATTGAGTGACGTCTCTTGGGTTGTTTTTGGACAATAATAGGTTGGGGCGAGACGATAATGCTCTCATGTCGACTCCATTGCCTCTCTACTAGTAGTGGCTAGAGGATTTTTGGTCAAATACCTAACGGGCCCAAAGTTGGGCAAAACTTGTTACGAATTCACACGCAAGGTCGTTATCCGTCATATGACGAAGGGAGTTAGAATGTGTGAATGATCCATATAAGAGACCATGGTGCATACCTTAATCCAATGGATGCTTTTGGAACTAAAACGTGATTTTCGGGTATGTTGAGTCTTATCTAATAAATGTGTTTATACTGATATTTGAAAAATTACAATGTTATTATCCTCTTAAATGTCTACTTGGTATAATTTTAACATTCTTTCCATCTGCTTGTATGTTGATTGTTAGTTTTGGTTACATTTACTAAGATTTTGCGAAATCTCACGGTGGTGTCCCACCCGTAGTTCCACCCCACAGAACGATAGACTTTGATGTAGAGGGAGATTACAAGTTTGGTAGTCTGGCTCCATCTGGAGAGTGGCAATTGGGGTTCTTCCCCCTTCTATAATAAGGGTTATTAATATTTGGAATTATTTTTTTAATTTTGTTGGGTGATTGTAACATTCTTTCATGGGAGTTTGGAGGACTTGGGCTTATAGATAATATCTTGGTGATGTAGTTTTAATTTATGCTACTATTAGAATTATTGACTGTTATTTTTATTTTTCCACTGCAAATTAACTACACGTTATTTATTATATTGCATGTATACACACACTTGCTTTCACAATGTGCTAGGGGTGTATGATCTGAGCAGACAACATCCTGGCATCACAACTTTCGCCAAAACACAATTGGGGATTGAGGGCAACACAGCCGCTGATCTGATCTGATCTGATAATAATATTGTGGTGGACTGTGCTTGAGTCTATGGTTTGCAAATCCACCCTGATTGTGTGCCATACATCTAAATATTCATATGATTATTATGATATTTATTTTATACTTCATCGTATGAAAGTTTACATGTATTATGCAATGTGAAATGCATGGCATATATAATATATAATTTACTATAAAATGCTTAATTAAACATGATCATAAATTATAATGAATGATGTGTTTACAATTATCATAACATGTGTGATAATTAACATTAACTTCCAAGAACTAGCTTCAATAATAAATCTAACTAGTTTACGTGTGTTAACTCCAATTTTATGATCAAATTACTTACCTCGTAACGTTAATCCAATACTTCTGAAGCAAAATTGAATACCTATATAGTAGGCACCCAATTTACATCAATTTATAATTAAATATGTATTTTGTAATTAAAATATAAAATACTAAAATAACCTATATTTCCTAAAACCTGAAATCACCATAACCCTAAAAATATTTATAATGGTTAATGCTAAATAGGAATGGGTATTTCTGATATGGCCATCAACATAATTAATAAGGCCCAAATAAGATTTTTCTTATATTGACCTGAAAATAGTGGACTGGTTGTTACACCTAATTAACGGAAGACAATTGCCACATATAGCGCTAGCGCGCATTAAATAATTCTTTCTTATTTTTTAAATTATAATCGAAATATTATAATTTTATTTTTTATAAAAATAAATTTATAAACAAACGTTATTTTATATGTTATGTAGGATTTACTTAATAACAAAAAAATATTTTATAATCTAATATATCTTAACAAGTTTATTAATTTGTAAATTTTCTTTTATAAATTATTTTGTGTTAAGATGAAAAAATAATGTTACGAACGTAGTTTTCTTTACTTTATATATTAAGTTGTATTGTGAGGCGATCAGCATAGCTTGACCTAGATCATTTGATGACAGCAGTGTCCCAAATTACAAACAGGAAGCTTCCCCGAAGGTTCGCATGATTGACTATGGCAACATGCACATGATGTGCATTTCATTAATTAAATCATCCAGCCTTCAATTCATCACTTTATAATCTTGTTTGGATTGCGAGATGGTGTCATCTCATTTTATTTTAATATCTAGATATCATAAATATAAATATTTTTTAATTTCAAATGTTTTATTTTTTCATCAAATTATTATGTAATCATTATAATTTTTTTAAAATTTTGAATAAAATATAATCAACAATTCAATTTTTTTAAATTCTAAAAAAAAATTATATTAATAAATTGTATTCTAAAAATATTTTAATTTTATAATATTTTTATTCAATTTATTTTTCTTTTCCAAAAAATCCTAAAACATGATCTTAGCTCAAACATTTTATTACTACTCATAATCTATTTAACTACTATTCACAACTTTCTAATCGAATCTAATTTCATTTCAATGTACAAACAAGATCACCACATGCATAATAAATATTGAATAATGATAGGCTTATTATCTTAATACCACCTTTTTACTGTTTTTTTATTTTTTTTAATTCTTTTTAATTTAATAGTTAAAGAAGTGACTAAGAATAAGGTTGTATATTTTTTTAATTTTTTTAATAATTAAGAATGTTAAAGAAATACTTAAAAAAGAAAATAATAAAAGAACAAAAACTTCATATAAACTGTAGAATAGTAGATAGATAGTAAGAAGATAGTAAGTGTATATTTCCCATAAACATGATAGATAGCCTGCGAACTGGACCCCGCTGGAGTGGGGCGCCGTCAAACTTGGGGTGTATGTGGAATTTGTTAGAAAAAATTTTCTGTACTATAAATATACAACGATGTATATATGGTTGCGACCCCATGCAGGTATGTAGGCTAGCTTTCGGAAACGTCCGTTCTCACCAAAACAAACTGGAAATGGAAAATCCACTCAGGCCATTATTCAATCGAATTAGGACATATTTGCTCCAAATTTTCTCTAAATTCAGGCTACAACTTCCATGGCCAATCTCACAACCTTCTACGGATCAAGTTGTCGACCTAGAAGAAGCAGGGATAGCAGCAGCAGCTGCGGGCTTGAGGGTTGAAGTACGCCACAACATGGACGTCTGGGCTAAGATTATGCTACCTTTCTGCTTGACTGCAGCCATCGATATAGCACTCGTCCACGTTCAACTCCACTCACAATTCCCGAGAGACTTTCATTGGCTGAGTCTGACAATCTTACTCGCAGTTGCTTGCTTCTTTGTTGCTGGATTCATCAATCCCAAGTACGTGGGAACAGCTAAAGTGCTTGTGAATTGTAGCGTTTTCTTCACATATACGTCGTTTTTCATAACCATTACAGTCCCAGTTTCGTTGCCTCTCAAGATTACTAGCTGGCTCGTCTATGCCATATCTGTCCTTGCAGTTGTTTTAAGCTTTTCAAAACGGTAGTGAGAGTATTGTACATGATCTGGCCATCCGGCTAAAATAAATATGAAACCTAGCTGGTGATCATGAATAGATTAAGGAGTACAAGTTTGGAGAATGATATCCATGAGATGAGAATTTTGTAAATAGTATTAAAATAATTTGTGAATAATTGTAAAATAGTTTGAGTTTAATATTTTTTAGATTTTGAAAAATGAGAGAAAAAAATTGAATAAAAAAAATTATAAAATTAAAATATTATAAGAATATAGTTTTATAATATTATTTTGTGGATATTTGAAAATGTTGGAATATTTATTATATTTTGTATGTAAATTTAAAAAGGTTATAATGATAAGATAAAATGAGATGAAACCATTTTTAAATATGGACTAAACTTAATTATTATATATATTATAAAAGATGTCAGCAATATTAACACATACGTTGGAAAATGCTAAATTTGATATATATGTGTTCAATCAGATGTCGATATTCCTATGTATTCAATCAAATTAAATATTTCTCCAAGAAGTACGTGTATTACAAGTAGAAAGATATGTAATAAAAGTAACTCTATGAATCGATATGTTTTTATATAATATATTAAATTTATTTTATAATAAAAATAATTTTATAATATTCTAACATATTACGTCAGTCTATCTCAGCTTATAAAATCTTTCTAGTTCAGGCGTTTCTCTATTTTCGAAACAAATAAAAGCAAACGATCAAATCGCAAGTACGACATTCCGTCATGCATGTGTTTCCAATTTGATTGGTTGTGACAGCTGTTAGTTGCTGAGTCAAAAGGGTTATCACCTAACACAACATGAAGAATCGACCAGAAATTGATAGGTCCAAAAAGGTTGAATACAAGTCTTTTATTTTTTATTTTTTGTTTAGTTATTTGATTGCATGAGTGTTAATATTAGGCTAATTGGGTTAATTCTCATATTTAGTCAAATCCATCTGTTGATGCATGTTCTTATATCTGTTTTGAAAATAACTTACCATGGCAACCTATATATAGAGAGTGATCCGCATAGGCAACAACTCGATGTAAATGAGAATTATCTCAAGATTAGAAAATAACTTTGTGATTAGGGAATGTTTGGAAAATGAAATGAGATAAAAATTTTGTAGATAATAGTAAGATGATTTTTAAATAGTAATGAAATAATTTGAATTGAGTATTTATTAGATTTTAAGAAATGAGAAAAAAAATTCTAAATAAAAATTATATATTATAAATTAGTTAAAATATTGTTATAATATAATTTTTATTTTATGATTTATAAATTTTTTTGAATTGTTTTTTTTTTTTTTGAGAATTTAGAAAAATCGTAATTATTAATTTGAAAAAGTTGTAATGATTAGTTTGCAAAGAACAAAAGATGAAATAATATGGAAATTATTTCCAAAAATCCCAAGTCCATCTTTTTTATACCCCACAATTATTAGCTCTTGATTAGATTTAGAAATTCCAATTACAAAAGAATTCTGATTTAACTAAAAAAAAGTCTTATATTCTCTCTCTAATTGTAACATTGATACCTAAACTCTCTAATCAATTAATTTAATTAGTTATTTCCGTCAATCTAAAATTGACATGTAGCACCAATATGTCATGGCAACAATTCTACTAGAGCAGTTGAGACTTTTAAGATAAAAATGCCTTAAAAACCCCTAAAAATGTTTTTTTAAAAAAATATAAACTATAAAAAATTAGATAAAAATATAAAATTTCCATCACTCTTGGATTTACCTAATTTATTCGAAATGATTGCATGAAACTTACACATTTCACTGCTATAAATATCATTTCTGTTTATAAAATTATTTAATTCTAAGCATTTCTCAAAATGAAAAAATAATGTTACTAACGTAGTTTTCTTTTCTCAATTTCTTATTAAGTTAATGTAATCTGACAAGGCCGGCGATCAGAATAACTTGACTTAGATTATTTAATGTCGACAGCAGTGTCGCAACTTACAAGTAGGAAGCTTCCACGAAGGTTCGCATGATTGACTAGGGCAGCATGGCAATATTACTGCGCTCACGTGCATTTCGTCAAATTCCACGGGACCAAATGGAATTTTTTGGACGAAAACCTTTTCTGTACTATAAATATACAACGATGTATTGTTGCGACCCCATGCAGTTCGTATCTAGGCTAGCTTTCAAAAACGTCCGTTCTCACCCAAAAGAAAATAAAAAAGTGGAAATGGAAAATCCTCTCGGGGCATTATTCAATCCAATTAGGACATATTTGCTCCAAAGTTTCTCTAAATTTAGGCTACAACTTCTCTGGTCAATCTCACAACCTTCTGGGGATCAAGTTGTCGACCTAGAAGAAGCAGGAGTAGCAGCAGCAGCTGCGGGCTTGAGGGTGGAAGTACGCCACAACATGGACGTCTGGGCTAAGATTATGCTACCTTTCTGCTTGACTGCAGCAATCGATATAGCACTCGTCTACGTTCAACTCTACTCACAGTTCCCGGGAGACTTTCATTGGTTGAGTCTGGCAATCTTACTGGCATTTGCTTGTTTCTTTGTTGCTGGATTCATTAATCCCAAGTACGTGGGAACAGCTAAAGTGCTTGTGAAGTGTGGCTTTTTCTTGACATATACGTCGTTTTTCATAAGCATTACAGTTCCAGTTCCATTGCCTCTCAAGATTACTAGCTAGCTCGTCTATGCCATATCTGTCCTTGCAGTTGTTTTAAGCTTTAAAACGGAAGTGAAAAAGTATTGTACATGATCTGGCCATACGGCTAAAATAAATATGAAACCTGGTGATCATGAATAAATTCATTATTAAAGAGAGATATATAATGTCAGCATTAACACGGAGGTTTGGAAAATGCTAAATTTGACATGTATTCAATCAGATATCGATCTATATTCATATGTATTCAATCAAAATTGAATATTTCTAAGAGGAGTATTACAACTTTAAAGAAATCTTATAAAAATAAACTTACAAACTAGTATGATTTCGTATAATACATTAAATCTATTTTACAATAAAAATAATTTTAAAATCTAACATATCGTATCAAGTTACATAAGTAATTTGTGTGATCTCTTTGTTTTTAAAACATTTCTCTATTTGCAAAACAAACAAAAACAAAAGAAATCGGAAGTACCTAATGTGTTTCCAATTTGATTGGTTGCTGACTGTTTGTTGCTGACTAAAAAGGATATCGCTTAACACAACATGAAGGACTGACCCGAAATAGGTCCCAAAAAAATTGGCTACAAGAGTGCAAGTCGTAATTGGGTTTCAATTCTTAGTCAAATCCATCTGTTGATGCATGTTCTAATTATATCTTATTTGAAAATAACTTACCATGGAAACCTCTTAAATACAGAGTGATCCGCATAGACAACAACTCGTTGTCAATGAGAATTATCTCAAGATTAGAAAATACCTTTATGAATAAAGTCCTATCTTTTTTATACCCCACAATTATTAGCTCTTGATTAGATTTAGAAATCCCAATTACAAAAGAATTCTGATTTAACTAAAAAAAAGTCTTCTATTCCCTCTCTCTATATATTTTTCATGTTGAAACTTTTAACACAAAAATGTTTTAAGAACACCTAAAAATATTTTTTTTAAATACAAAATACAAAAAATTAGATAAAAATATAAAACCTAAAAAAACATTAAAAAACGAAGACAAGACTTTTTGGTTTTAAAAATTCTTCTTTAAAAAGATTATATTTTTAATTTTTTCAATATAATTAATGATGTGACATACTAATACCACGTGTCAATCTTGAATAATTGCCACGTAACAACAGTACGTATACTACATATCAATATTCCCACTAGAAGGCGTTAATTAAAAAAAAAAAAATTGAAATAATTAGCTGATTAAGAATTAGCAAAATCATAGGCGCCGTCCGTATTAATGCAAGAGTGAAATCAGTTATGAGATGAATTTCTGAAAACAGTCAAAATTTGTGTAATTAATCTACCATCAATTGATATATCGGCCACATATATGGTTGCCTATCATCCATCGACTTTTCCAACATTTCTTTGTTTTTTCACTACAAGAAAAATAGTTTTTTACGATGAATTTATAACAACGAAAAGATTATGAACAATCAAATTAATCGCAAAATTAATCGCAAAAAATTATTTTTCTTGTAGTGTTTCAAGTTTGAATGGTTCTCGCCATCTTGCCAACTAATAATCTTTCATTCCGAAATTCTCATACAAAAAGTTAAAAGAGAAATAATATTTTCAGTCGTGGTTATACAAGTAGTGTACAGTTGTTTTGAAAAAAATAAATTAATATAAAACTTACATAAAAAATATTATTTTTATAATTATTTTTTATTCATTCCGTACAATCATTTGCATTCCATTTATATTTATCTAACAGTTCTGTAAAAGAGAATTATTGAATAAGTGACAGCAGCTGGGCCCATCTCGTGTCGGTACGTATTTGCATGCATTTTGCTTGGACTCGGAGAAGGGACCATTCACTCCTCTATTTTCAAATGCCCTTTTTTTTCGTTTCACTTTTCTACATGTTTATATTCGATTCCCATCCTTTCCAAGTGATCCGATTATTTCACTTCGTTTTCTTTGTTTTATTTTTTATTAATCCATTCTTTACATTTTACTTTCTCTCATTCCATCAACAAAAAACTTAAGGTTCAAGAAATAAGAAACATGGTTTTGCTTTCTTTATAAAATATGCTTCATATTTATTAATTTTCTTTCATTGGCTAGCGTGAAGGTGCACGTACGTCCTTGATTTCCCAAATCCAATAATTAGAAAATCTTAATTTGAAATATACCTAGCTATTTATCATCTGGATGCATGCACTAATCACATAAGTTTATGTTATACATGGTCCCACTTATAAGAACAATCATCTATAAAATCTGAAAAAAAAAAAAAGATCCCATCTTATTGGATAAAGATGCCAAAACTTTTAATTAGTGCATGGATATCAGCTATTGTGAGAAAACATTTCAAAAACAGTCCACACTCTCTGCGTATCATGTATTGATATATATATATATATATTACACAAGTCATTGATGAATAAGTTCTACTATTCTATCATCTATACAATCTGTTAATATATAAACCAACAATTACATTGTATTTACGTAGTGTTAGCTAATAAGGCAACAACAACATCTTTAGGAAATCAGCAATATTTCAGAATATTGGAGAATGTTTCGATTAATTCTCATTATAACAAATTGAGTAAATAGACTTGCTACGTGTCATAATATTAAAGGGCATTGTATTCATTCTGTTATACACCTTTTCTATAAATAGGTACTTCTGTACAGAGCACTGCGTGTGCAAGAAACATTCAATAATACAAGTCTTGGTTCAGTAGAGGTTTTTCACAAATACTTGCTCTGCCATTCATCTTTGTTTTAAACATGGTATCACGAGCCTAATGGACTCACGTCCTTCATACATTTTTTTTTTCTTCCCTCTCTTCTTTCTTCTACTTTACTCGTATGGATTCATCAAAAACATCCAACAATCCTTCTTTTCTTAACTCTGCCAATCATTTTGTCAAAATACAACTGAACATTGACAATTTTCTTCTATGGAAAATGCAAATAGTGCCGTATTTGAAAGGGCATCAAGTCTACGGACATGTTGATGGCTCCTTTCCCATGCCACCTGCTACCATTGATGAACTTCCTAACTCTGCTTATCTTCATTGGCTCCATCAAGATTAATTGGTGATGTCGGCCATTAATTCCTCTCTGTCCGACTCTGTCTTAGCTCAGGTTATAGATTGCTCTACTGCTGCTGAGGTCTGGAAAACAATTACTGATCTCTTTGCAACAAAATCATCCGCCCATCTCACTCAAACAAAATTTCAACTCACCACCATAAAAAAAGGAGCTGACTCAATCACTGAATACTACAACAAAATAAAAACTCTTGCAACAACTCTCAATGCTGCGGGTCATCCTTTATCTGAATATGAAATAATATTCCTTATTAATTTAAATGATGAAGTCTCGTTAATCACTCGAAGAGAATAAAACCATTTAAATTAATTTAGAGCTTTCAACATAAATTTAAATCTTGTAATATTTTTAAATGACTAATATATTTTAATTTAAATAATTTTCTATAATTATAATATTTTTGGAGCTATTCAAAAATAATATAATTGGGTTATTTAAAAACAAACTTAGTCTAATAATATTGAAAATATCACATAAATATTTCTAAAATATTTAAAATATCCGTAAACTTTAAAATATTGAACTTCCTTTAAAATTCGCTTAGTATATTTTAAAACACGTTATCGAGATTCAACACGTAAAACGAGACTTGTAATTATAGAAGAAAGAATGAGCTGGTTCTTACAATCTCCCCTCCTTAAATAAATTCCGTCCTCAGAATTCACTTAACGCCCTAAAATTTTGCCTAATGTCCTAAAAAAGGAATGAATGAATTGAATGCTTAATATATGAAAATATGTAACAACTACATGAATGGAAATGAAAAGGTACAGAAGGAATGGACTGGACAAATTACAATGTCGGGTAAGTAGCACTAGTAGTCCACCTAGTGTTGCAACCTAACAAAATGAATTCTCAACCTGCTCCTTATTTCTTCTATAAATGAGTCTTGTTTTACGTGCCGTATCTCCATGGCGTTTTTTAAAAGATACCAAATGGATTTTAAAGCAAATTCAATATTTTAAAATTTACGGATATTTTAAATATTCTAAAAATATTTATACGTGATATTTTCAATATTATTGCACTAAACTTACTTTTAAATAACACGATTATATTAGTTTTGCATACCCATGCCTTAGCAACTTGGCTACGACTTAGCTGATTGAGCTCCTCCGCTCTAACTCGATTAGCTACTTGGATTTAAACGAGAGTTTCAGTGGATCTTGTTGCCAGAAAATGCTCTTTCTTAGTCGGAAAAAAAAAAAGGTTATCAAATGAAAGCGATACCGAATCTATAGAAAACCAAACTTATCGCATGCTTATGAGCCGGTAACTAACTCGTTATGAATAAAGTTGTGGTTTACTCAAAAAATTAAATAAAATAAAATGATGTTTAAGAATAACCGGCCTATTTGTCATTGTCAAGCTAAATATTTTTCTGCGTACGTACTTGTTCAGGTGAGCCTCTCAATTCAGGAAATCATGACGTCACTGACGTCCACTATTAAGAAGGCGCCCAAGCTATGTTAGTCATTATTAGTGTATTTCCTATTATAATTTTATATCCCTTTTGGGAATGTTACAGTATTTATAGCAAAATTGATTTCGCCACAAATGCTGTTTTGCTGCAAATATTTTTTTAGCTTTTTGGGAATGTTACAGTATTTATAGAAAAATTGATTTCGCCACAAATGCTGTTTTGCTGCAAATATTTTATTTGTGGCAAAAAAACAAAAAAAAAAAAACAAAAAACCTGCAAAAAGTAGTTTTTTGTTGTGAAATTTTTTGCTGCAAAAAATAATGTATCTGTGACACTTTATATTTTAGATGGTTTACCTGCGATGCAAAAGGTTGATAACTGATAACTGATAAGTGGCTTTTAGCAATGATTTTGTTGCTATTTGCTGCGAGTTTAAATAGAGGCAAATAACCTCATATGTTGTAGTGTATATAATATCTTAGTTCAAGAGTGAGGAATCAAAGGATTATTTTAATTAGTTTTTCCTTCAAACAAGCAAATGAGTTCGTATGACATAGGTAATTTTAAAATATAGAGGCACTTAGAGCATCTCCATCCGGTTCTTCAAAGTACCATATTCTCCATAATTTGGGGTTTATTTTGGAGTTTTGATCAAAATGTCCCCCACATCCAGATCTCTATTTTAGAAAAAAGGTTTAAGGACTAAAAAGTAAATCTTCATATTTAGGGACTTACTATTCATTCCCTAAATTATTTTTATCAATATTTTATTCTAATATATCAAATAAATAATTTTTCAATCATCTACACTTTCTCTCATACTCATATTTATTATAGTTTTAAATAATAGTTTTAAAAATAATTTAATTAATTACGAAAATATAAAAAAATTTATTTTAAAAATATTCTCATATTCACAAAAAAATAATTTAAATTTTTGTTTAAAATATTCACTAGAGTAATAGTTTAAAAAATAAGAAAAAATATTGAGTAGTTAAATTTGTAAATAGAAGTGAAAGAAAAAAGTAATAAAAAAGAATAAAAAAATATTATTTAATAGAATAGAGATAGAGATGAGGAATGGGATGTAGGAAGTTTTTAAAAGATGAATAAAATTTAAAAAAAAATTAAAAAAAAAGTAATTTTAAATTAAATCATAGGGATAAGAATAAAGAATGGGACGTGAATTTTCTAATTACAAATAAAGGAAGAGCATCAGCGTATTAAACAAAAAACCAAAAACGAAAATAGAGAAAAAAGAAAAGGAAGATCGTCTCCTCCTGTCAATTCGGTCCTTTGGATGATTGCCGCCTCACGAGTATCTTTCTGACTCTCAGCGAGGAAAAGGAGAAAAGCATGCAAGACAGAACCTGAGGGAGGTTGTGGCTGGAATTACATGGGTCCCCCCATGTTGCAAAATTCAATCATCCCCTTCTTATCAAACATGGCCAGATGACTGTAAAGTTGTTGGTGTCTATCAAGTACAGTCAAATATCGACAGAATAATTCTACTTTTAAAGTAAATATTCTGTTTTCGTTATGAAATCAACGAAAAAGAGAAAGAATAAAAGTATAAGAGAGAGAATGAGAGACAGCTCTCTTTCATTGTTTCGTACAAATAAACTTAGAAATATATATATATATATATATATATATATAGAGTATAAAAGTCTTCATTAATAATTAAGATCTGGTCAATAATAATAACTAAATGTGATCATATAATATAAATTAATTTATAACACTCTCTTTTTGAATGACCATATTTAAAGAATATGTGTCGTTAAAATCTTACTAAGGAAAAATCCTGTGAAAAAAAAAACTAATAACTAAGGAAAAAAGTACAGTATTTATGTGTACCGTCAAGTGCTTCAGGATTGTCTCATTAAAACCTTGCAAAGGAAAACTCAGTGGAATAAAACTTTAGCGAAGGAAAAAATATATAATCAGCACAAATTTTCAACACATTACTCCCACAGAAAAGTGCATGATAATAAGTCTTTAAGTCTCCATATTTCAATATTCTGAATAATCTTCTTAAATGTTGCAGCTGGTAATACTTTAGTGAATAATTTTGCTAAATTATCACTTGACCATATATGTTTGACATCACTTTCACATTTTTCCTCATGAATTGCAATGATTTTCTTATTTATATCTGAAAGATAACCTGCATCTGTATATCCAACTAATTGTGGACTTGATCCAAATAATCACATATTCAGGGCTTCAATAGAATTGGAGATAAGGTACTTCAGAATCAATAATTTCTTCATCATTTTCACAAGGACGAAATGGATCTTTTTGCTCATCAAATGTTCGAGCAACCATTATAGTACTCAGGGATGAGTTTTGTCTATATAAAAGTATTTCAATACTTTATAATCAAAGGCCTTTACGTTGATACATTTCAATATTATGTACCAACTCTTTAAATGATGTAGTTGATAATGTTTTGGTAAACAAATTCACCATATTGACTCAAGATTATTAAATTCACTACTTTTATAGAGTTGTGCTCTTCTGGAGTTATTGTAAATAACATAATTAATGGAGAAGTCATCAAAATTAAGCCGCTAACCTTCTTTTTCAACAAAAACGGTGGCTAGCTTTTTAGACAAGACAAGCACCGCATGATTTTTTAGCTTTTCTATAGCTGTCAAGCGCCGCAGAACTATGATGCTACATCTCGTCTCTTGTAGAGAGATGCTTCACGAGAGATGCAGTGAAACAATATAGATGTTTAGTCATTATTTTCCATATAAAAGAAATATTCAGCTCATTTTCATTTGCATCTCATCTTCTTCACTTTTTTGTAATTAGTCTGCATTCTTACTCTGTAATCTCTTTCTGCACCCTTACTCTGCAATGACTCAACAATCTTCTCATAACCAATATATGAGATATTCTGCTCCTCGTTCATTAGTTGTTTCTGCTTCTACTGCAAGTGTTATAATGCAATACAATAATCATCTGACTAATAAGTCAGATAATGAAGCTATCTATGAGCTTGTGAGTCTCGGTACCCGATACTCATCATCCATTGTTGCATTTTTTCAGTGACTACAATCCAAAACTTGTAGAGTTGACAAACTCCACGAGAATATTTCTATCTTTCAGCGACTTCTTCTAGAGTCCAACATGAAAATATGAGTAATAAAGTAAGAGAATAAGAATTTAAAATCCTTACTTAAGTCTTCTTTTCGATTGCCTCCTCTTTTAGATAAGGATGCCATGCAGATTTTTTAAGAACAAGAGCGTTTAAAGAATGAGGTGAAGAGTATTAAATTTTTGTAATTTTTTTTTAGATAATAAAATAATATTTCACAAATATTCATATTTGTGTTTCTATCTTCTGGTGGATGTTTTGTGTGTTCCATTTTATTTCTCCTTTAATAATGCACATTTCTTACAAAACCGTAATATAAATCTGAAATATTAATTGTATTTAAAAGATGATATTTCAAAACTAATAATTTCATTCATCTCCCCCTTGGAGCCGTAAGGGTTTCAGATTTATAGTTCAAATATGTGCACATTTTATGAGCTCTTCTGGAGCCTTAATGATATTTAAATCATCTATATAAACTGTAATAAGTTAATATGGATACTGAAAATATATGAAAATAGCTTATTTCACGTGTGTTTGAATTGTTTTAGATCATATAAGGATTTTTAAAACTTGATAGAATACATATTTCTAAATGTATTCAGATTAGAAGTTTCAGGTATTTTATATCCTTCAGGAATTTTCATATATATATATCATGATCCAATGATCCATATAAATATGCAGTTAATCATGCATATCCAAACTCTTGGTAACTTTCAAGCTAATAAGAACCTCAATATAATTTCAACCACTTTAAAAGCATATCAATATTGTTTCTGTGAGAAACCGACTTGTGATTTATATATCACATTTTTAAATTAGAAGATTCAAGCATTTTATATCATTTATATAAACATCTACTGATATTCAACAAGTATCACCTCTTTAGATGTTTGGACTACGAGTCTATATGTATCACATTTTATTAGTGATATCAATTTTGTAAGAATTGTCTGCGAGAAACTGACTTGTGATTTATATATCACATTTTCATTTATTTTATATAAATACCCACTGATATTCAACAAACATCACCTCTTTAGGTATTTGGACTATAAGTCCCTATGCATCATATTTTACTAGTGATATCAATTCTATAGGAATTGTTTCTTTCAAATTTGGCCAATATTTTTACGTCGGTATTTTTCGACGGTTCTTGATTCACTTTCTTCATTACTTTTGGTAATGTCAATTGTCATCCTATATGAAAATACGTTATCGACAACGATTTTATTTCTATCCAGAATTTCTCCAATATTTATGAAATGTATCGAGATCTCGTTATTTTCAAATACCTGTCCCTCTTCAAGAGAAGACATTTAATGAACAGTCTCTTCAGGAGGCACTCTTCAGGAGGTTTATACTCTTCAGAAGTTTATATGAGAGAATTTTATACAAAAAATTGGGATGAATCTTATTACTTCTTTTGTGGGTTAGGCCTCTTGAGGAGCACCAAATCATTTATGCTTTTCTCTTTCGAGATGCTTTATTTTTTGTATCAATAGGTCTCACATGCTTTTAGATATGTCTTATGTTCATAGGACTCTAACTTTCTTAATTGTCCTACGAGGACTTCAATCCTCGTTGGGATTTTACCAGCTAGAATATGAGATATTTTTATCTTATTGCATCCATAATTAATTATCATCTGAACTTCTAGTTCACCTATGATAATCAAGATAATGTCGAATTATTTCATTTTATTTGCTTCTAGCAATTTTTTTTTCCACTCCTGGTGGTAAGGCTTTATAGTAAAAGAATCTTCTGGTTCTTTTATGGACGTCCATATGAAAATTATTCGACTTATCGTAATTGATTTTGGATGATAAAGATAATCATGAAAAGATACAAATATACTGAATCATATCACTTTTGATGCATCAATACTTTTATAATATCACCTTAAAGAGAAATATGGCAGTTTTTCCAAGACGAGATTCTAGCCCGAAATCATAAAGGTATTATAAATATATTTATTATCACGTCCAATCTCTTTCGTTTCTTTGAATAAAATGCATCACTCTTTTCACTTCAGGAAATAAAATGATATAAATCCAATATCATTCACTTTAGAAAATGATGTGAAACTATTAAGACGTGACTAATGCTTTCTTATAAAAAACTTATTATTTTACTCAGTCACTAGATCAAGACAAGATATAAATTTAAAATATATTGTGAATTTTTGCACTCAATATTACTACTTCAAGAGCATACTCGATATTACTACTTCAGGAGCACATTCGAGACATTTATTTTAAATATATATATTCTTTAATAACTTTTCTCTACATAATTTCAATTATGTAACTGCAGATGTATTAATCATAATGAATTTTTGGTATACGTATAACTCATTTAAATTATGAGATACTCAATAAAATTATTAATTTAGAGAAATCCTTCAGAGATGCTCTATTTTTATTCCAAGTTGAATCATATCATCAACAATTTATAACAAGTATAAAAAATAATAAAATTTGTATATAAACTATGTGAATAAAAATTAACCACATATATAACTGAAATGTAAATTATGAAAAATTTAATTCACCATATATATAATTGAAATATAAATTATGAAAATTTCAATTCACTATAGATATAATTAAGATGTAAATTATATAAATAAATGTAAAATTTTATCAAATAATAATAATAAATATAACCTTTAATATTTGTCTTGAGAATTATAAATAATATATTAGAAAATTTATTTAAAATAAAAACTTTTTAACTCCAGAATCAACAAAACCTCGTTTGTGATCTTGGTCTTCAAGTCTTGTCTCGCACAGCTAACATGCGGCCACATAAATATATTATACAGCGTTAATTGTAATGACACCTGGATCTTTGGTCATGACCACCTTGAATCTTGTTTAACTTTCCAAAAATCTTAGGTATCTTGTACGTACGTGTTGACCTTAACCCTCCAACGCAAACAAATGTTTTACTCCTCCCACCTGCTTTCTATTCTACGTGACATGACTAGGAACCCACTAGAGGAAAAAGGGCAAGGACCCTTGAAAAAAGGCTAAAACCCAACAACCCAGCTGAAGAATTTAGTGGAGCTTGGCCGCTGTCGCCGCTGTCAGAGGCTTTGTCTTTTGCGACTTCGCGGTCTGCAACTTCTTCTTGCGCATTTTCTGGGTTTGAGTCTTCTTTGTTCGATATATTGTTAAGGAATGGGTGTCGGTGGCTTGGGATCTTGATGGGAGCGAAATAAATGGAATTGCGTTTACGAATAGGGCCAGAACGATAATTAAGAGATGAGAGAGGGAGGACAGGGAAGTGTTTATGGGTGTCCACTCTCTCCATCGCCGTTCCCTGGCCCAAGCAGGTAGCGGATCCATGATTTGGGTCTCTCCGGAGGCTCCGAACCAGATACCGCCACCCTTTCTGTGCGTGTTCAAGAACAACGATTTGGCCCATCCGGGCTTCACTAATCGCAGATCAAATTGCTGCTGCGTCTACGACGGCCATGGCGTCCTCAAGCTCGTCGAGTCCCTGCCAAGCATCAGAAAAAGATTATGTAGGAAATTCGGAAGAAAATAAAGAAATTAAAATCCTCTAGAGGGGAGGAATCGGTTTTGGTGGAGCTGTTTCTCAATTCTTTTGTTAGAAACCATAGAGAGAGAAAAATTCAATCCTGTTGATAATATGTTGTGAAATTAATAAAAAAAAGAGAGAATAAAAGTTCAAGAGAGAGAATGAGAAAGAGCTCATAAAGATCTATATCATTATTTCATGCAAATGAACTTAGAAATATCTCTCTCTATATAAAGATATAAAAGTTTTAATTGACGGTTAAGATCTATTTAATAATGGCGGCTAAATGCGATCATACAATATAAGTTAATTTATAACAATTTTTAAATTGATACATAAAGTATATAATCCGTAGAAACATTTAATTTATAAGATTTAAATTTTTGACAAAATCAATTGGATTGGATTGAAGTCTAGGTTCCAAAATACGTAGACTAATGAAATTTAATCCGGTCTCAAGATCTATAAATTTTGAAACGGAGCAGATCAAATCATATATATATTTTTTAAAAATATTTTTAATAATTTAGTATATTATTTTTATATAGGAATTATATAAGTTAATGATGTAATTTTTATTGTCTATAAAAATATAATGTAATTTTTATCTAATTTATTATTATTGACCATACAAAATATAAAATAATATATGTTATCAATTAATAATAAATCATAAATCATGTGCTAATTTATGTTATTATATGAAAATAGTTAATACATTATACATTCATAGAATCTTACATAGTCCACTATTTACCATTATTTAAATTAATTAGTTTTTTTTTTTTTAATACCTAAGCTACAAGCAAGTATGAATAATCTATATATAATGAAATTATTTGATATTCATTAACATTAACTCGAACGGGATGTCAAGTGTGTCTCGAGCGAACACTAAGCATTGTCACGTGAAACTCGAGCGAACTCACAGATTGAGCTTTGCTCGAACTCACTGTCGAGTGCACCTCTAGTAAACTCATGGGTTAAGCTTTACTTGAACGCTAGGTCGAGCGACAGTCAAGCGAACTCACTAATTCTTGATTTTTTAGCTTTGGAACCAGTCTCCAACCCAATAATTAATAATTACGTATACTAAAAGGTAAAGTCTAAATTAATAAGTAGTAACTATTAATATCATAAATATAATCATAGTAAAATATTTTTTTTAATAAGTTAGTTATATAATCCACATTAATAATTCACTTAATCTTAATTTAGTAATTTAAATAATTTTTTTTTATTAATTTCTTTGATAAAAAGGATGAAAAAATAATAAAATAATTAGGCCGTACTGACCTAAAGGGACCGGTCTGGTAGCTATTGGTCCTATCCAGTTCAGATTGAAAAAAATAATCATTGGACTGGACCAATTTATAGCCTTATATGTAATCAATTTATTATGTATGTTCTACATACAAATTTAAAAATAGAAATTTTCATATCCATTATCCAATACTTCACTAAAAACTTGTTAGGATACATTAAACAAAGGGATTAAATGAAAACGAGACAAAATATTACTTGATGTCATTGCCAAACTATTGGAGTAAGGAAAATCCTAGTTTGTCATGACTCTAAAATGTCCTTCATTTTGCTCTAGTGTAAAATATATGTCACGTAGGAAATATTGAGAGAATAATAATAATAATAATAAATAAAATTAAAATTAAAAAAAAAAAAGAGAAAAAAACCAACTTTTATGCCAGGGGAAAAAAGGGTGGCACTCTGGGGATGAGTACCAGCTCCCATGAGACTAACGTAGGCTTTGCGAATAATATGTGGCCTTGGCCCACCCTTATATAGTCATTACTTTTTTTAAGAAACAAATAATTCTGAGTATAATTATATATATAGTTAAGTATATATTAATTTGAAAGAAATTAAGTTTTAACATATCAAAAAGACATTTTGGTTTCATTGTTGAGTTTATAAAAACTACAATAAGTTTGTCCTACAATATATTTATCATTGTAAACTATTAAAAAATTAGGTCTTGTATGGTGCAATTTAATTTTTCTTATCTGCATTTCATATAATTTTCAGATTAATTTGGTTCAATATGTTCAGTGTTTTTATGTGATTCAATATGCTCTAATTGTTGCTTAACGTAATTGGATATAGACACTTTATGGAGGGAATAAAATATCGTAAGTCCAAATTACCAAGTCCAAACCATCAAATGGTCTCTACTAAAAGACAAAGGGAGGAGAAAATAAAAAGAGAGAGGGAGGAGACAAAGAGTAAATATGTGTGTTACCGTCTCTTGATTTTTCCTGCATTTATATACTGCTCAACACCATGTATGTATGCATCAATGTTGTACAGCCACAGCAGATCATCGTCGGGGGCTCCACATTGCACCAATCGAGGCCAGAACAACTTCAACAGGACAAGAATGAATCTTTCTTCCCTTCTGACCTGTTGTGCTATTTTAGACATTAACAGTTGGCACCGTTTGTGGAATCTGATTTACTTTTTACATCGAAAGAGGGAGAATGAAAATTTTTTAATGCGCTAAATCATCTCTTAAGGAGCAGATAAAAGTTTTTCAAATAAGTATTAACAACCCTTCAACTTTAATTTTTATAAGCATTTTGCAAAAAATGACGAGCAGGCCTTTCCTCATCTGGGTAAAAAGTCAAGTTACTCACCATTTGAACTGCAAATACTCAGTGCACATAACACTATATGAAAAGGTTAGGACCATTGCACACAAAGGACATAGCAGTTGAGGATTAAGGAAGTGCATGGTGTTCTTGAAGCATGCATGCTGTGCATGGCATGAGCAGCGGCGTGTGGGTGGACGTTAACTGCACCCACGGACCCTTAACAGCAGTGAGCTTCCCGCTGCCCCTCAGGCGAGACCTCCACCAGCGCCATCCTGCCAGGCACCCCAAGCACAGTCCCACTGAACTCGTCTTGGTCGCTAGCATCCCAGCAATTGCATCTAGGCAAGCATCCTGTCCTAGCCAACGCCATTTCAGCAACACCTTGCATGCGTCTCATCCTATACAGAGGAGACTTGCCTCTGACTAGCACCCTACACCACCACAAACTCGCCCCGCCATTCACGGAGTCGGCCAGCACCGTCTCAACTCGCCCAACTAGTCACAGACCCACCCAACCACTACGAACTCGCCTTCCATGGCATGGCTATGTGAGCTACATGCACCAATGCCGTGCACTTGGCCAACCCATCTCAGTCAGTAGGCACGACGTCGCTACTACTTGCATTTTCTGCCACCAAAGCTACCCCCACAACCACACGGTTCAAAGTGGATAGACAAATAGACTTAGCCACAAAAATAGAAGAAGAAAAAGAAAAGAAAGAAAAGAGAAAATCAAGAATGAAAAAAGAAGAATGAGATAGAGAATAAACAACAACCAGCAGCGGGCTAGCCAAATGAAAATTGGCTACAACAGCTAAACACTCGAGTTTGTCTCTCACTAAACTTATGTGGATTTCATTTTTACTACCAAAATTGGCTCCTACAGTGCGAGACATTGGTTACATGACCCCACATGAGCATTGCTTGGATGACTTAACATGTCTTCATCGTGATGGTCTTCTTGACATTAACATCCATGCAAGCACCCCAAACCTTCACCATCGCCGAAACACGGCTACCCCCATACCCCCACTGGCATGCCTCAAACCTTCATCACACTCCTATGGGAAATCAGGTTTGCCAATCTCATATTTGTGATTGGGAATTATCTGCGCTAACTGACTTGACTTTTATAGCATGGACAACAAGGCTAGTATAGTCTAAAGTGCTGTTCGACCTCCTCCAAAGACTTAGGGCGATTCCAGCCAGAATGTGATACTTAACCCCCTCACGACAGCAAGGGCCAACGAGGTGAGTCCATCCTAAATGTGCTGCTCAACCTCCATCTAGTCAATAAGGCGGCATCTCCACCAGCAAAAACTGGCTATTCGCACTTGTGCCATAACCGCTGCAAGCTGGTTACGTCCCACAGCAAACCTTCTGAGTTAACATTCCTTTAAGCTCCACAACCGTCTCGCATGGGTTACCTTTGGGAATAATTCGACGGGCTCCCTGACCACTTAGCATAGTTACAACAAACAAATTCTAACGTTAAGAGCAATTCACATCAGAGATGAAAAATTCACCAACACCATCGAAAACAAAAAGTCCGATTGGATATACGCTTTTCGACAATAGCAAGTGAGTCCAATTTGAATGTAGAGCTCAACCTCCTTTAACGATTTAGGGTGAGTCTAGCCTAAATGTACTGCTTGACACTACTGTAACAGCAAGGGCCAACAAGGTGGGTGTTACAGGAGTGTCAACAAGGTGGGTCTAGCCTAAATGCATTGCTCGACTTTTTCTGAAGACTTAGGGCGATTTTAGTCCAAATGTGCTGCTTGACTCCTTTCATGACAACAATGGCCTACGAGGCGAATCTAGCCTAAATGTTCTACTCGATCTCCTTCAAAGACTTAAGGCGTGCCCAGCTTGAATGTGCTGCTCGACCTCCATTACGCATACAAGGGCTAGCGAGGTGAGTCTAGCCTAAATGTGCTACTCGACCTCCTCCAAAGTTTCCAAGACTTAGGGCTAGTTCAATTTGACACACTGCTCGACTTTTGCTGGAAAAACATGGTGACTCCAGTCTTACATATTGCTCGACCTCCCTTATGTCGACAAGGTGAGCCCAGTCTTACAAGCTGCTCAACCTCTATCATGCTAAAGAAGCAAACCCAATCTTTCGATTGCCTGGCTAATCACTATTTTCATAACAAATTGACAGACAAGAAAGGTCAGGGACCACCTAGCGTTCAGGTGCTTGAATAGGCGGGCAATTCATTTGATTGCCCAACCACAAGCTCATCTTATGTAATCGAGCACATCTTCTATACAAAGTTTGTGTCTATCAAAGTCTCATATTTGATTGACTTATATACGTGTTGATATAATATTTATTGTTTTAAAACGTTATAATTAAGAGAAACTAAATAACAATTGTATATAAAATATTTTCACTGTAGAAGATATACAAAAATATTTTTCATGAATTAGAATTTGGGATGAAATCTACCATTTATTACGAGAAAAAACATTTTTATTTATAAATTTAAATGGAGTAATTGATATTCATACATATATATGTGTCCAATCCGTGTGATGTCTCGAATAAAAAGTTATATATATATGACAACGAGTAATGATACGAATCAACCACTGTAGCGGTGTGCAATTTTTTGCACACCCTACGTGGCAAACCCTTAATTTATTTATTTATTTTTTTTCCAATTAATCGAAACGCATCGTTTCGGTGTTGAATTTTGGGGATATTACCCAATTCGAATTGAAGCGGCACCCCCCCCCCCCCCCCCCCGCGTTGAACTAAATCGAGCAGCGTTCCACTATTCTCCCCACCTGCTTGAAGCTCCTCCCTCCATTGCCAGCCACCGACGACGTCGACACTGAGCCCATCTGCACAACTGCCCTCCCCGTGTCTCCCAGCTCTGGTCCCTCCCTCACACCCGTGCATCTCCTATTGTTTCTCTCCTCCGAGGTATATTTCTCCCCCTCCTTCTCTTACTGGGCATTTGAGGTTGCATTTGGGTTCATCTCCTCCATAGTTTGTAACTGTCTCTCTTCCCTGCTTCATAATCAAAGTGAAATAAACTCCCACACATTTCGGCAGCTAGGTGAGTGGTTTCTTGCCCTAGAGTCCTGCATATCTTGCATATTTCAACCCAAAATCTTGGGCTTTAGTTTTGACTGCTGTTGTTGATGTTTGGTTTGTGGTTTGTAGTTTACGCATACCATTATTATAGATTTTTATGTCTTCTGTCCGAAGGTTGCTATAAGAGTCCGAAAGAAATTAGTATTAGTAATTAGAAATAATCATGATTAAGATTATGATTATATTTGTTTGGGAGTGCTGATTAGTATTAGTAATTAGAAATAATCATGATTAAGATTATATATATATATATTTGTTTGGGAGCACTCGGCATGATGATGGGATTGATTAATTTCAAAAAAGCCCTAGAAAAGTTGATGTTGAGATATGTATGATAGCCTCGTTTGTTTCAAAGGAAAATGGCATAGAAAGTTTTACATCATCCACCAAGAAAGTAGATTTTATTTTTAATTTTTTTCCCTTTGAAAATCAACAAAGTCGTTGTGCGTTGAGAGGAATTTTGGAGAATAAAGCAAGAAAGACAAATCCCATTAAAAGAAACACACATCCTTATATGGTTTAGGAAAAAATCTTGGCCAAGTGACTGTCAATAAGGATGTAATTTCTGTATCATGATGAGCATGTAGTGCTTTTTGTTAGAACCCATTGAGAATTTTTGCCTTATTTTTGTGTTGTAGCATTCCTTTCCTTTAAATTCCAATCCATGCGCATTGTCATTAATCCCCTGCCGTTTGACCCACGTTTCATAGAATAGCCCAAATTTCCCCACTTTTGATACCATATTTCCCTTTAGTTCTGTCTTTGAGCAATTTTTCTTTCTACCCTGAATAATATGGCAACCTATTTTGTCTTTGGGTAATGACAAAGTATCCCCTTATACTTAAATGCTTTATATTTTTATTTATTACTTTTCATATTCTGTTTTCATAAGCTGATTCTTTTTTCGACATTTGGATTGGTATGATTGGGTATATATAAGGCAACATGATTGGGTAGTATGGTTCATGAACCAAGTTCAATTAAATTCAAATGAGAAAAAAAGATAAACTAAGGGGACACTTTATCATTCTTGCACTTCATGAATATCCTACAAATCAACCTTTGGAATAATTATAAGTAAATTCCACATAAGGATAAAATAGGTAGTAACTCGCAACCAAGCATCTGCAAGAATGAGTTGCTATCCCCTTATGCTAAAATGTTTATTATTTTTATTCTTACTTTTCATATTCTTGGTTTTTTTTTTGTTTTTTTTTTTTATTTAATCAATGATGAGAGTAGTATGTTCATTTTTCTTCGTTTGCCATCATGTGCTTCCCCTTTAGAGTCTCGGAAGGCTTTCATGTAATTAGAGTGATGGGAGAAAAGGAAGATGGAATGGTACCCAGGCCTTTGACGTCGACTTCGACTTCATTAATGACGTCTGAAAATACATTTGTCCCTCCAAATGATTACCATGTGAGTGCGCATGTTGATGTCATTTATTGTTTTAAAAAAGTGTGCATGAAATGCTGATTACTATAGTTAATTGCAATTTTACAGCATAATTATGATTCAAATATGTCCTACCCTTCGCCTCCTAGTAATCCAGATAACTTAAGGCTAGATTTTTCGGCTGGTGGAGAGTTTGAAGAAAATGTTGGTTGTACATTTTCTTTAGCTGCTGATGGTATTACACTTATTTTTGCTTTCACTTTAATGACACTAATATGGAATTTCTGCTAATCCATCTCTATATTTCTATGTTCAAAAATGTTATTTGACATAAATGAAGATTTAGAGGGTACCACTACTGTGTCGGATGATGAGGTACGGGTCGAAGCACCAAGATCGGGTATGGAATTTGCTAGTGAGAATGAGCTTATGGACTATTATAAGAATTATGCCAAGCAAGAGGGGTTTGGTGTAAGGACACAGAGGACTAAGAGAGATGATGATGGGAGATCTGTGTATGTCACTATTGGTTGTGCCCGTGGCGGAAAATACCAACCTAAGAACATCAATATGTCGAAGCCACGTGCAACAACTAAAACGGATTGTAAAGCAAAGATAAATGCGACGTTGAACAAGAACGAGAAATGGGTGATCACTACAGTCGAAAGTGCGCACAACCACATTACTATCAGCCTCAAGAAGACAAGACTCTTGCGATCTCACAAGCGTCTTGATGAGCACAGTCAAAGGATCCTTGACCTCAATGATAGAGCCAGAATTCGAATGAACAAGTATTATTTTTCTCTTGTCGTTGAGGCTGGTGGTTTTGAGAATCTAGAGTTCCAAGAGAGAGATTGTCGAAATTTCATTGACAAGGGTAGGCATCTAAGGTTAGGTAAAGGAGGTGGTGATGCCCTTTACGAGTATTTTCAAAGAATGAGAAATCAGAATGATGGCTTCGTTTCTTCCATGGATGTCGATGATGATGGAAGGTTACGGAATGTATTTTGGGCCGATACACGGAGTCGAGCGGCCTACGAGTACTTCGGAGACGTTGTAACCTTCGATACAATGTACCTAACAAACCGATATGGGACACCCTTCACCCCTTTTGTTGGCATTAACCATCATGGCCAGTCCATACTCCTAGGGGCGGGGTTACTGTCAAGTGAGGACACACACTCCTTTGTTTGGTTGTTCCACACATGGTTGGATTGCATGAACGGTCAAGCATCCAAAGCCATCAACAGGACTGGGAAATGAAGAATGCAATCCAGATGGTATTTCTGGAAACCTGCCATAGATATTATCTATGGCATATAATGCGCAAACTTCTAGAGAAGCTAGGATCTCACTCCCATTTCAGCACAGGGTTGAAGACTTCCATTCAGTCTGCATTGTATGATTCACAGTCCTGCATTATATGAGGAGAAGAATTTTTGGGTCCCGATTTACTTGAAGGGTGTATTTTGGGCGAGTATGAGCACGACACAATGGTCAGAAAGCATGAATGCTTTTTTCGATGGGTATGTCCATTCTAGGACCACATTGAAGGAATTCGTGGACCAATTTGATAATGCTTTAAGAAAGAAGGTTGAGGTAGAGACAACGGCGGATTTCAACTCTAGTAACCAAATGATCCCCTGCGTTTCCCCTTTCAACTTTGAGAAACAATTTCAGAAGGTATACACAAATGCAAAATTTAAAGAGTTCCAAAAAGCGTTGATGGGCCTAATGTGCTGTAATTGCACACTAGTAAGCAAGCAGGGGTGCATTATGACCTTCGATATCTTGGATGAAATCTCTATTCATGAGTGTACCAAAATAGTCCACTACACACTTTATTATAATGAAGAGGAATGCGAGTTAAAATGCACGTGTGCATTGTTTCAGATAAGGGGAATTTTATGTAGGCATGCACTTAAAGTTTTGCATTTGTCCTAAATTAAAGTGGTGCTAGATAAATATGTCTTGTCCCGCTGGAGGAAGGATGAGAAGAGGACGTACACATTGATCAAAAGTAGTTATGATGATGTGCGTGGGAGTGGAGACTATAGGAGGTATGAAAGGGTGGTTAAAAGATGCATGAAATTAGCAACTAAAATATCCAATTCTGAACAGAAAGTCAATGCATTCCTGCACGTTGTCGATGACTTTGATTCAAAATGTGATGATGATACATTTGGTGGGAGATCCGAGTTAATGAAGGCTGGACCTAACGTTGTCGCAGATAAAAGTAAGAAGATATTAAGCCCCCTTGTGGTTCAAGGGAAAGGAAGACCCCCAAGTAAGAGAAAGGTTTCGCCTATGGAGAAGATGGCAAAAAAGAGAAAGATATGATTGGTTTTTGGGTATTCTTTTTCTAAAGCATAGTGTTACGGTATGCACAATCTAATCTGGCACTTTGATTGCCCATTTTATTGTAGGCTTGCAGGAAATTGTCCGTTGATGACACTCAATTGTGTGACACCCCGGGATCCCTTCACCACCAATCTGATGAAGGGATTGGTGTTGGGACACAAAACAGCATGATCATAGAGCATAGGCCATCAGGAAATCAGGAGGTTTTCGGCTATTGGTTAAATCTGTCTTTGAATATATATTTTTCCTATTAAAAGATTACATGAAAGATTAAGCATGTTGTTTACATTGTAGTTGTTTTCTTTTAGATGTGCCGCAATAATTGAGTTGCTGTTTTTGTGTCTATTGGTACTGGTCATGGTTGTTTTTGTGCGATCTCATAAGTGGTTTTTTGGTCCAGATGGAGAGGGTTGTGTGTAGTTTGTGAATATGCTATGTGTTTTATTTGGCTTTCTAATGGAGAGAGATGTGTGTATAGGTGTAATATGCATAGTGTTGAATTTTTGTCCCAGTTTTAGATGGGTTGTGTGTATGGTGTGAATATGCAAATGGGTGTTCAATTTTGTCCATTTTCATAAGGGTTGTGTGTACTGTGTGGTTATATGCTTATATTCCCATTTTGTTCCTCTTGGGAGAGGGTAGGGTGTAGGTTGTGGTGTATTTGCAGAATGCAGTTTTTGTGGCTCTTGGTAGTGTTGTTGTGACCTTTGTGAATATGCCAAAGGTAAGGTTTTTTGTGGAGATGCAATGGCTTATCCTCTTCTTGGTAAGTAATGCCTTATCCGAGTGTTCTTCCTCTTGGAGATGCAATGACTAGTCCGAGTAGTCTTCTTGATGGAGGGGGTTTTTGGTAGCATGATTGGTTAGTTTGGTTAATTGTGAAAATGTGGTCATATGGGCAACATAAAAAGGTTTGGGTTCTTTTCATTTTATTTCATTTGAAAAATGTTTTTGTGGAATTTAAGCTCCCATAAAACTGCATTGTATGATTTTTATGATGTGATTTATATGTCACAGCATCTACCAAATCTTCCCCTTCTCTTGATGCACGAAAAGATGTATAGAAGTGTAGCTCACTATCTCAGAAGCTGGTTCAGAACATATGCCCTTTGCCAGGTATAGTAGATACGTTAGTTTTCAGTAATATATACACCACATGCTTATATTCTGTCTCTCTTTATAGATTCTATTGTAGACTACTAAACTGTAATAGTGAGAATTGTAGCCATGGTGTATTTTGAGAGGGTGGTTAAATTCTGTCCATTTCCATTTTTGCATGCACTTAATGAAAAAAATATATTGCATTGTTTCAAGAATTATTTTGCTTCTCATAATCAAAGGCTAATCCAGTGCATTGACAATAGATTCGAATGAAAAAGCTGTTGGCTTGCCCTCTTCAAACCCCATAATAATTCTATATTAATGGGGAGAGATCATTATGACCAAACCAAGGTGAGAAATGTGGATTTTGAATTTTTTATTACCATCGGAATTTATATTGTAAGTTTTAATGGATTCATTCGGTTTGGGAACCCCATAACAGAGGTACTTTGTTTCGAAACCGATTTTTCTATATCAAGATTCAGCCATGGGGTTTCAAGCTTTAGCACTTCAAACTCACATGTCTCTCCTCTCATTGTTTGAGATTTAGGCCCCTGTTAAATGTGCCTACGAGTATTGGATTTAAATTTGCTTATTGTCCGGTATGTATAAAATTAGTGTGATTACATTAATTCCCTACACACGTACCCAACTGCATTTAACATTGAGCTTTCCATTTCACAGAGTTTGGCCTATGGAAGTCAGCTGGGTAAGAGTCCAATGGTCTTGAATGGTCAAAAGTTGTCTCCATTTTCAGATGCATCATTCCACCAAAAAGGGACTACGACAGCTTTTGTACTGGAAATAGAAAGATTATATGCAGCTGTTGAAGGTTTTTTTAAAGATTTTGTATAAATGTATAGAGTTGTAAACCAAGCATTGTATGTCTCATGCCCGAATAGGATGCTGTGAATATTGTGAATATTTTGTGTCTGTAAATGTCAGAATTACACCCCTGCGCTGCCCTTTTATTCTTGCAGTCTTTTGGATGATGTTGGATTAGATGATGATACGTATAGTATGTTTGATGTGGGGTCTCAAATAGTATGTTTGATGTGGGGTCCCGAATAGTATGTTGTAAAGAAGTTATTTTTCTTTCCATTTGGACTGGTACCTGTGTACAGATGAATCACAAAGAGAAATGGTTTTTATGAATATGTGACGAGACTAATAGAGGTCGAATCAAGGCAAAGATAATACGCTGCAGGAATCAGGTAAGCGGGGTTCCTATGTTAGGTTTTACACAAATATTTGAAACTGAAGTTGACTTTCTAAAAGCTTTGCATGCTTTGTTATGAAATGAGAACTTGTGAAAAACAACATCGGTTGTTTCTCAGACATGCATTGTGTAGACATAAGCTGTATTTTTGTATTGTTGTATTTGAAATGTGAAAAAGAGCGATATGACAAATCTGAAAATTTGTGCATTTATTTAGAAAGATGTTCCTACCTTTATTTTTAGTATGTGAGAATGATTTGAATATGTTTTGGTATTTCTGTTCCATTTTAATATGGTATCTGAAAAACCTTTGGAATAGTGTACTGGTTTTGTATCTGATTTTGATCTCTACTCTATTATGCCAGTTTGGGTTGGTACCAACTCCTCTGTCTCTAAGTGCACCCCCCTTGTAAGTAAGGTGGTTTACTTGTGGTATTTCCTATGTACACACTCGGGGCTCCTAGAATAATAAGGGAAAGATTTCACCTCTGTCTCTACCTGGTTTGGCCGCCGAGGTTAGCACAACTCTACCACGTGGGTGAAATATGGTCTCTGCTTTGTGAGATGCTCTGTTTTGATGTGATGATAATACTCAGGTTATGTTATGCCAAAATATTTTGGATTTAATATGTCTTAAAACATCACTCTGTTACATTTGAAAACATGTTTTGTTTTTAATTGATAACTTTGGAGAATATTTATTTCTGCATGATGTAATCTGTAAATGCTCATGTTTGCATGCTAGTATATATATCATGCTTAATGAGTTATTGATAACTCACCCCTTTATCTACTTAATATTTTTCAGATGGTATTGACAACCCAGCTAGGGATTAGGAATAGAATCTGAAGCTTTGCTAACTATGGAATAGCTGGTCGAGTACCTAGGGTTACTAATGTCATTAGAAGGGTTTAAATTGAATATTTGGACTCTTTATTGTTATTTGGATAAGTGAGACTTATTAATTTTATTAGACTAGTATGTTAAGGTTACTAGAAGTTGTGGAGAAAATGATTTATGTTAATTATTCATTTATGTTTTGATGTCTTTATGATTTGAAGTTGTTAGAGATGATTGTATGAATGTTTTGAAATCTATGGAGATTTTTTTATTGTATTGGGAGACCCGATTATAGACGACAGGTAGTAATTCTCCGACCCTCTCGAGTATGTGGCGTTACAAATAAAATCGCACTTCTTGTACCATAGTGATGAGTGGTAACACTGACTATATTGACAGACTAAAATATACACGGTTGGTCAATTCATAAAAACCTTCGGAGTTTTCTTGAGGTTCCTAAAACCTAAAAAAATTAATCCCTTGAATTTCTGGCAAACTGATATATCCTCCCCTCTTAAAGAAAAGATTTTGTACTCAAAATTGACAGCAAGTAATAAAACAAACATAACAAACAAAGGAGAAGATGCTGCTCACCAAGCCTATTGCCCATCAACAATAGAAAATTGATTGAGCATGGGCATACCAAAAGGAAGACGTATGGAGCTTGAGAAAGTGGTTCAAAAGCTTGCTGGTGGTGGCAAAAGTATAAGCAATGTGGAGAAGTTGCAGCTGTCATAACATATTCCTTGTTGTTGGAGTTGTAGCCTCCACTGTTGGTTTGCTGCTGCTAGAGGCTTTGGCTGGTTATGATTTTTCTTGTTGTTGTAACTATTGCTTGAAGTAGATTATGCCACGAACTAGGGCTTTAGAAGGTTGTTGATGTCGGTTGAGCAGCCTTGGGTAAGAGAAATCAAGAGGAAAATGTTTTGCTTCAGCTTTTTGTGCTCTTGCAATTGCGGCTAGTTACTGTCTCGACTACTGCAGTATGGTGCTATTTCCGTATATAGGCTAAAGTAAATGAAGGGAAGAGAAGGAAATAGGTAATTTAAGGGCTATACATGATAGAACCAAAAGAATAAAAGTACATAGCTAAAAAAATGGAGGACCTCGAGAAGTTGCAGCTCCAACTACTTCTTTTGTTTTTGTGGTTCAGTTTTTTCAAATCTCAGCTGCTAATGCCTCTTTTGCTACTCCAATACACTTCTATTACACACATGTTACAAGGGACTGGTAGAGAGAAAGATAACTGAAGATGAAAACCAAAGGATTGGAGCTGGAAAGACCAAACCCGAGAGCTCGAACTAAGCTGATTTCTGAACTGCTGCAGATTTTGTTCTTGATTTTTCTGTTTTGCTGTTTGTGTGCTTCAATTACAACTCTTGTGGTGGCTGAGATACCTTTTTGAGTGTTTTAAAACAAGGTTAATCAGTGACTAAGGTGGTGAGAGTTGAGAGGAAGGAATGTTGAATAGTTTCCTTACTGCTTGCTACAAGAAGATTTTCTGCACTCGTTTGGGAGTGTGCATGTTGATCTATTGCTATTCTTCAATAACACAGTGGTTTAATGTTAAGAATGATTGTTCATGGTGGCTTGCGCACCACTATACACTAGGATTCTTAGTGGCTTACTAAGTGAAAATCAAAAGCTACCTAAGTTGATCACAGGATTGAAGAAAAGGAAAAACTTAAGCTGACCTACTAAACAAAATCCCCCAAAAGCGAATTAACATACAGAATCATATTCTCATTTGAACAGCGACAAGCTTACGCGATGCTCCTTGTTTCACCTCTTCATTTCATTCACTACACACTCTACTACCCCCACAATATGACACTAGTGTTGAGGATAGTCAAAAGGACACCACACTAAATCAAAATGGCAGAAACTTGAAGGAAAAGGAAAACTGTTTTAAGAACTGCTGCACTAAGACTTGGACCAGAAATTAAGTCTTCATAAAAAGGAAACTTGTTTGAAGTGTTCTCATGGCATCCAACTCCTCACATAATCACGATTTTTCACCGACCAAGAAGGAAAGATACGAAGAAATGAAAGTGACACTTACATTGTATATGAAAATGCTATAGGTGCCAAATCAGGAAATTCAAATTCCTATTTCTAGAGGTTCTCAGTTTGGCTAGCATGGCCGAAATGGTGAAGAGGGAAAGACCTAAGTAAGAGAGGGTTGCAGCATTAAGTATAAACCTGAAAAGTATAAAACGCCTACTGCTGCAAGTATTAATCCGTGTGCTTTCACTTTTTGTCCAATGTTAAGCCAATGGCCTTATACTTTAAAGTGAATCCCATGCTTCACTTTAAAGTCCAAGGCACCAATCTTATCAACTCCATCATCCCCTTCGTCCATGCATTCATGTAAAATTTAATCCAACATTACCACATAATTTATTCAATCCAAACTTCGTTTAACTTCTCACATTCCATTGCATAACACAACCGAAACAAAGTATAAATATGCAATTACAACTAGCTTTAAATGCTCAACACCAAATATATGCATTACATTGAAACCATCTCAATTGACGCTAAAATCTGTCATACTCCTGGACGTCATGGTCCTCATGTAATTACAATCCACAAACCATTGTATTTAAGCAAAATATGACCAACTCTTCAACTAAATCAACTTTTGTCACATAAACAGTCAATTGACCCCATGACCAAAATAATCATACACCAAATTCACATAAGACGAATCTGAAAGTGGTCTTGAAATCCATACACATACTCATACTCATACTCAATCCGTATGTCACTTCACTCAACATACCACAACGTCCAACATCACAGATTTTCAAACTCAATTCGTGATCTCCTACTGCCCAAGTAAATCAGTCCATGAGAGGGATAAAGAGGGATAGAGGTTATATCCAAACAGAGTGGATGTACGTTTCATTGTGGAGCACTGGGTGGCTCACGGCTGAGCTCACGATTGTTGGTCACAACGATTCAGAGTGGCTGTGAGGTTGAGTTCATTGAAACAATGGTGGCAGCGGCTTGGTGGTTTACTATTGAAGAATAGAGGGCTATGGGCTTTATGGTTTGGTGGCTCTCATATGTGGGTTCACAAGACAAGTTTGACTAATCACTTCAAGGAAGTAGACCCCTATATACGGAGGAGATCTCCACAAATCTACAAGGGCTTTCTACACACAGACTCCACGCCCAATGACTTCCAAGGATCTTATTTCAAGAGAGGCATCATCTTCAACTTTTAGGAACTCTAAATTTCTCAATTGTATTGTCAGACATGTGAGGCAAATGAGAGATTGTAAAATTGCCTATCATAGTGGATTGTGCCTCCAAACAACCAATAGACGTAGGCTTTTATGCCGAACCACGTAAATCTCTGTATTTATTTTTATTTACTTATTTACTATTTATTTTATGAGGGTCAAGAGCACCTAATTGACACCCGAATCATTGCTGTGGGTCGGGAATAATTATTACCTCCATTTCGGTCTTGAGCAAATTTACGAAAAAAAAAGCTTCATTACCCATGTCATTTTAGCTAATGCGATAACACCGACCTGGCATTAGTCCTTTTCCCCAATGCGAACCTTGTATGCCAAATCAGGGCTATGGTTTTCTTTTTCCTTTTCTCCCATTCCTTTGATCACAATCATTCCCTAGTTGTTTCATTTGTAAGTAATTCAATTTTTCATCTTAAAACTATTCATATGTTTTATTTGAGTAAGATAAAATGAGTTGAAATTGGAATACCAATGAGGAATATAGCAAGCTCGCTAGATGTCGGTTAAAGCCATGCGTGAGTACTCCTCAAAAAATTGCTATTAGTTGGTAATCAATCCCAAACATAAACTAATTGCTTCCTCTGCTTGCTTTTATTCATGAAAAAGATCCTTATTATTTTTTTTTTAATTTTTATTTCTGATTTTCAAATATTCTTTTTATCAAATCCCACCTCGTATAGTAAATGGAATTAGAAATCAAAATGTAACCGAAACTAATTGCTTCCCCTAGTTGGCATAATATGTACAAAAATATTATGTAGAGAATCTTATTATACAAACTGCATGCAGAGAATTGGTAGAAGAACAAGTTCATGAAGCTACTACTTGAAGTTACATCAGTCTCTCTTGGTATATGATATGTACATATAATCTATGAGTAATGCTACGTACAGTTATAAAGTGTGCAAGCGTCGTGCAATCGTTTTAAAAAAGAGTAAGGTCTACTATTAAAAAATTAATCTTCCTTTCACATGGGTCTCGTATTTATTCTTTTTTTTTTTAAGTAATTGCACGACGCTTGCATACTCACGACTGCAAATATAATTTTTCATAATCTATTGCGTTGATTACTCATTTTCAAATACCCATCAACAAAACAAATCGATTAAAGCCATGCATTAATACTCCTAAAATTTTTTCTATTAATTACCTACAAAAATTGACATTTACAAATACAAAAACCGAGCAGAAAGGATGGCATCAATTGTTTAGCAATCATAAAATAAATCACATTTAGGTTAGCACTCATAATCCACTATCAAACTTATTGATTATGTTGCAGTAGAATTTTCTTCGAAATCCAAGGTAATCAATCCCAATCATAATCCATTTTTTTAAAGCCAAATTAAACTTTGTAAGAACATCATGATTTAAGGTCAATTAACCAATACAAGCAAAGGATGAGGTATATGATACAAAGTAATTCTCATAAACTCGACCTAACAATTAAGCGGACCAAGGACAACAAAAATTAATCAAAAACCCACTTCGCGTAATAGATCTGGAAAATGATAGAGTATAGATAGAAAATCTCACTTCGATGGTGAGTACCTCCAGAAGAAAATAAAGAGAAAGTAGAATAATCTGTTGTATTTCTATGAACCCTAAAACAGATGAACTAGTATCACATGTTGCTGCCCTCATCGTTGGCCATACTATAGGAATTGAAATAACAGGAATGTAAAACATAAATCCAATGTTACAGCCCATGGCCCATTTGACTACAATGTTGCTAAAATAAAGACTGGTTTGTTAAATAAAAGAAACTGGTAGATAAGGCTTACTAGCCATGGCCCATCAATAGGCCCATAACCAACTTGCACTTGAATTACTTTCTTGCCACACGAACACTTAAGACCAAGTACAACCAAGTCTTTCACTTTCCCTTTCGCACGACCTGCCTTTTCATGTCTGACTTCTCTTCACTTCCTAGGCCAACTCTTCATTTCCCTTCCAAGGCCAATCTTGTTAAAGTGCCCTCCCCATTAGAGAACCTTGTCTACAAGGTGGGGATAGGCCTCCCTCAACTACAAAAATTCCTTCCAAGTAGTCTCCTGTTCCATTTGCCCCTACCATCACACTAAGACCTCCACCTTAGGTTGGTTTCGGGATTCACCATGTGACGTTTCAGCACCTCCACAGGCTTGGACTTGAAGATTCCAAACTAATCAATGGGGGGTAATGACAGAACCACAGTAATCTTTGGTCCTAGCTTTTTTTTTTTTTTTTTTTAGTTGAGACACATGAAAGGTGGGGTGAATCCGAGAATGAGAGGGAAGATCTAACCTGTATGCAATGAATCCAATTTTCTGTAGGATTTGGTAGGGCCTGAAATACCTTGGGCGGTGCTCGACTAAAATCTAGCGATAGGGCTAGAATCTCAAGTACACCCAGTCCCCTATTTTGAAAGTTTGCTCATTCCTTCGCAGATCGAAGTACTTCTTCATTCTTTCTTGTGCCTTTTGCAGGTTCTGTTTCAGAAAAATGTAAATCTGGTCTCTCGATTTCAGAGTGGACCCTATAGCTTCAAGGTGTGCTATTCCTGGCACATAGCTGAGGATTCGAGGGGGCTGGTACCCATATAAAGCTTCAAAGGGGGTAAGCCTTGTAGATAGGTGCTGGGTGGTGTTAAACCACCACTCAGCAAGTGGAATCTACTGTGACCAGTCTTTGGGATGGTCATTGGTAAAACACCTAAGATAGTTTTCCAATGTTTTGTTAATGGACTCCGTCTGACCATCCGTCTAAGGGTGGTAGGCTGTGCTCATGCTCATTTGGACCCCATGCAGAGTAAATAGTTCTTGCCAGAACTTTCTAGTGAATGTACGGTCCCGATCCGACACTATGGATAAGGGGAGTTCGTGAAACTTGAAAATTTGTTTAAGGAATAGCTTCGCCATTGTCCTGGTCGTGTAAGGGTGTTCGAGTGGAGTGAAGTGGCCGTATTTTGTTAGCCTATCCACGACCACCCATAAACTGTTAAAACCATTAGAGTTAGGGAGCCCTTCCATGAAGTCCATTGTGATATGTGTCCAAGGTTAGTGGGGTATAGGTAGTGGTTGCAAAAGCCCACTTGGAAGGGTATTGTCAATCTTCACCCTTTGGCACATATCACAATTTCGGATGAACTGTTTGGCTTCCCTTTTCAAACCTGGCCAGTAGAACTCTCCTCTATGCTTGTGAATGGTCTTTTCAAACTCGGCATGTCCCCCTCAAGGGCTGCCATGCATCAGTTCCAGCAACTTCATTTGAAAGGTTTCTTGGCTGGGAATGTAAAACCTAGAGTAACATATTTCCCTTCGTAGAAAAAATTGGTGTTGATTTCCCTTTCTTAAACTAAGATATGAGTAGGTGTAATTGTTCATCATTTTCATAAGCAACCTCTAACTCATCCATTCCATGTTGGGAGAGGATATTAAGGACATGGAGTATTCCTATTCCCTTCTTTCCTGGATAGGGCATCATCCACTTTGTTTTCATAACCCTTCTTGTAGTCAACAACATAATCGTATCCTAGCAGTTTGGTTACCCATTTCTGTAGTATCGAGGTGTCCACTTTTTGGTCCAGCAAATATTTTAAACTTGCTGATCTGTTTTCACCACAAAAGGCCTTTTCGACAAGTAGGGTCTCCACTTTTGCACCACCAACACCAAGGCAAAAAATTCCGGCTCATAAGCTGACATTCCTCTAGCACTCCCCTTTAGGACTTGGCTGAAAAAAGCTAGGGGCCTTCCCCTCTACATTAGGCAGTGCCTATGGCAATTCCCAAAGTGTCACACTCTATAGTGAAGGGTATAGAAAAATCAGGTAAGGCAAGGACAGGGGGTTGCATGATTGCCTCTTTAAGTTTATGAAATGCCTCTTGGGACTTCTCTGACCATTTAAACTTGTCTTTTTTAACATTTTTATGAGTGGGGCAGCAATGCCCCCGTATTTCTTGATGAACCTCCAATAATACCCATTCAACCCTGAAAATCACCTAAGAGCCTTGTGGGAAAAGGCCCCTAACTTTTCTGGGTCTGTTTTGACCCCTTGTTCAAAAATCACATGTTCCAAATACGCCACCTCCAAACTCCCATACTTGCACATGGACCACTGGGCAAAAAGTTGGTGTTGTCTTAGGATATCAAGGGTAACCCATAGATGCCCTAAGTGCTCTTGTTCATACACCAATATATCATCAAAGAAGACCAAAATAACTTAAAGATTTCGTTCATGAGGCTTTGAAATGTAGAGGGGATGTTGGTTAGCCCAAAGGGCATCACCAAGAATTTGTAGTGCCCCTAATGGGTTCTAAACGCTGTTTTTTGAACATTAGCCCAGATTTGGTTGTACCTTGACCTTAGGTCCAACTTAAAGAATACCCTAGCACCATAAAGCTCATCCATAATTCTTCAACTACAGGAATGGAGAACTTATCCTTGGTGGTAACGCTGTTAAGTCCCCTACAATCCACATAAAGGTGCCAAGTGCCATCCACCTTCCTTACCAGTAAAACTGGAGATCAAAAGGGGCTTTGGCTTGGTTGTATGACTCTCGAAGCCAAGAGTTCCTTCACAATCTTCTCTATCTCATCCTTTTGGTAGTATGGATAACGATAGGGCCTCATGGACATGGGTTTTGTGTCGGGTAGAAAACAGTGGTTGTATTTCAACTGCTGTCCCTTCTTCTTCAACTAACTTACAGTTTTTAGGTTCTTGTAATAATTGTAGTAGGACCCCTTGTTTTCCAGCTTGTTCCCTTGGTTTAGAGAACCTTCCTCTACTAGCTAACTTACAGCTAATCCTTTTAATTCCACAGTTGTGCCCTTGTAAGAAAATATCATAGTTAACTCTACAAAGTTCCATAGGATTTGTCCCAAGGTTTGGAGCCATTGGACCCCCATTACCATATCACAAGCAGCCAAGGATAACACATGCACATCCAAGAAAATTTTCATATCTTGAATCCATACCCCCAAGCCTTCATTCTTGTCTTCATTGGCAGTAATTCCTCATTGGCCACCCTTACCTCAACTATTTCCTTCATGTCTAGCAACAACTTACTCCTTCTCACGATAGTAGGGTTTAAAAAGTTATGGGTCGACCTGTATCAACAAGAATGGTCACCCATATGGCTCCTATTTTCCCCTTACCTGTCATAGTTTTAGGGTTGTGGGATCTCGTAATAACATGTAATGAAATTTCAGGATTATCCTAATTGAGATCCAACTTCAACACCTCTAATTCCCCTTCTTTATTGGGTGTGTTTGGGTTTTGGTCAATGTCACTTTCGGGTTCTTGTAAAACTTCTTCCAAGAGGTATAATTTGGGATTTAAGCACCTGTGTCCTAGACTCTAGTTAGAATCACAGTGGTAGCATAACCCTTTCTCCTTCTTCTGTTTCATTTGGTTTTTGTTGATTTTCTTAATGGGTATTGATGATATTTGTGGATATGGATTTTTTTGGTGGCTAGAGTGGGTGGTTGGGATTGTTCAAATGGGAGGATGGGCTAAAATGGACTTGCTGGATTTTTGTTTTTGTGAGGTTCATGGTTTCTTCCTGTAACTTGGAAAGGTTGTAGGTAGTAGATAAATTAGAGGGGTTGAATATCCTAATAGGCAGTCTTATTTCAAGTCTGCTAAAAAAAAATTGAGTTTATAGGTGTCGGATAAGCCCCTTAACCTGTTTGATAAAGTTTCAAAACTAGATTTGTAATCCTCCATAGACCCCACTTGTCTTAGCTTAGTTAAGGTCTCCATTGGGTCATCATAGTTGTTAGGACCAAACCTTATCAATAATGCTTTCACAAAGGCATCCCATTCAGTTATCTGACCTGACTCTTCCATCCCTTGAAACCAAATTAAAGCATGCCCTTCCATGTGAAAGGAATCTAGCTGAATAAGTTGTAGGGGTGGTGTGTTGTAAAATGCAAAAAAGTGATTTACCTTGTAAAGCCATCCAACAGGGTCTTCTCCTTGAAATGTTGGAAAGTCCAGGTGGATAGATCTAGGCTACATCTCTCCTGTGGACTGGTTAGTGTCATCTCGATAATGTAGCCTATAGGATGATTCTCTTTCTGGGGGACTCTAATTCTTTTTTTGTAGTTCATGGGCTAAAGCTGCTAACTATTGCTGGATAATGTTTTTCAGGACTATCATTTCGGTTCCCAAGATGTGATACTATCCTTCCAGGTTGTGGTACTTACTCTCCATTGTCTCTTTCTTCAGAGTAGTCAAGCCATCCTGAAGTTGGTTAAGTCTTGTTGCTTCGGCCATGAATAGAAGAAAAATTTGATATTTGCAAAGAGATCATATCTCTCTGATACAAAAAATGTAACAGATCTAGAAAATGATAGAATATAGATAGCAAATCTCACTTCGAGGGTAATATCTCTAGAAGAAAATAAAGAGAAAGTAGAATATTCTATTGTATTTCGATAAACCCTAATACAGATGAACTAGACTATAACGTACTGCTACCCTCATCGCTAGCCATACTACAGGAATTGAAATAATAGGAATGTAAAACATAAACCCAATGTTATGACCCATGGCCCATTTGACTACAATTTTGCTAAAATAAAGATTGGACTGTTAAATAAAAGAGATTGGTAGATAAGGCATAGTAGCCATGGCCAATCAGTAGGCCCATAACCAACTTGCACTTGAATTGCTTCTTGCCACACTAACACTTCAGACCAAGTACAACCCTAAGGCTCCATTTGGGTGACAGACTCATTTGAAATCAACTTAGTTCAGTTTAATTTTAACATGAGTCTAACATCCAAATACCCAATTCTCAAATTATTAAACTCATCTCAACTAAAAACATTTTTACAGGTGGGGCCCACATCCTTTTTCAACTTAACACATCTTTACACTTAGAGTCCACAACCTTGAATGATAATTGTATATATACTGTAAATATTATAATTGCGCATGAAAAATGTGATGATCACCTACGCTACGCTATGAGCCAAGTTAAAGTTAGAATACTTTCACGATCTTTGATGAATTATGATGATATGCTTAAGTAAGTCTATGTATGTTATGCTTATATAGGTTGTTATTTGATGGATGAAATGTGATGAAAATCACATGTATGCCATTTAATGATTAAATCATGTAAGCTATGTAATGTCATGAAGTATTTAGATCATGTATGCCATGTAACATTCATGTAGTGCTTAGATTATGTATGCCATGAATGTTTATAAAATGTTTAGATCATATCAAGCCGTGCCATGTACATGAGTATGCCATGTTAGAAAAAGTCCACGAAATCCAATAAGTTCTCATGCATTAAGAAAGATAAGATGTTTTAAGGTGACATGGACCCAAGCATGGCTCACCATATGATAAGTGAAACAAGGACTGAAGCGTGCTTCACTAAAAGATATGTTAAGACAGTACAATAGGTTCAAGCACGATTCACCATTTGCTAAGTGAAGCACAGACTCAAGTGTGTTTCACTACATGATATGTTAAGAAATAGGGTGCCATGGACTCAAGCGTGGTTCACCATATGTTAAGTGAAAAACGAACTCAAACGTGTTTTACTACATGTTATGTTAAGATGGTGTCACAGACTCAAGCGTGGTTCACCATATGTTAAGTGAAACACAGATTGAAGTGTGTTTCAGTACATGATATGTTAAGACGGTGTCACGGACTCAAGCATGGTTCACCAAATGTTAAGTGAAATACAAATTCAAGCGTGTTTCACTACATGTTATGTTAAGACGGTGTCATGGACTAAAGCATGTTTCACTATATGATATGACACGCAAGCGATGCCACAGACTTAATCGTGGTTCACCATATGTTAAATGAAAGACAAAATGAACAAATTATGTATGATCATTAGGAAATGTATGGAGTCGGTCATTAATGCATTCACGTTACATGTATTGCCATGATTATATATGATTCCACTCATGTTGATGATGAATAGATATGCTATGTGAATTTGTGACGAAATATGTAAATTTTTTCAAAAAACTAAGCTTATGCTAACCTAAGTTATGTTTACGGTATGGTGTGCTATTTACTGAGTTTTTGACTCATTTTGTTTGTTTCTCTGTTTTCTTCTATATTTAACTGTCACAGTTGATGATTGTGAGGACGTAGAGCTAGAGGACCGGGAATAAATCTAGTGCAAAGACTTAGAAAGGAATAAGTGTTATTTACACAAGAATTAGTTTTGTTTATGTTATTTTAATAAAAAGTCACATGTAAGGCTAGTTTATGTTTTTAATTTACAATTTCAGTTTCATGATTCGAAGACAGTTATGTTCAATTTAGTTTGACGTTTTTCAATAAATGAGGTATTTCAGAATTTTGAATGTCTTTATCTTTACGCTATGATGTTAGTAATATCTCTATCCTACATGAAGTGGTGTTACACATTCATAATTCAAAGTTCTATAAATTTATTTCTTATGAAGATCTTCAAATTCCAACATGTTCACAAATACATCAACAATAGTACACAATAATCACCTGTGTTGGGAAGGCTCCACCCCTTTTCTCTCTTTAAACTCTCTGCCTTCTCTCTAAACTAACCCCAAAACCCCAGAGCGATCGACGGGGGTGGGAGCTTCGGCTCCCCCCCTCTTTCCTTCCCCCTCCATTTCTCTTTTATTGTCTATTTTTTCGTGTTTTTTCGTTTTCGTTTGTTTTGTGTTTTCAGGCAAATAAGGGGGAGTGCCGATTGGATTATTTCCAGCTGCTGATAGCCAACACACACCCCAACAGGATGTTGGCCAGCCGCCGATCTTCAAGACCACTGAACACGGTGCCAAATGGAGGGGAGCATAGCCCGCACGCGTGGGATGAAGTCTCAAATCGCACCAGAGCGTGGCTGTCACGTGCCACCGGGGAGCCACCTGCCGACTCAAAACCTGGCTTTTCTAGGACCTAAGACTCTGGAGATCATCTACTGACCATCTGCTCTCCTCTAAGAGTGGTTTTGCTATGCATGCACCACTGTCTCTTGTTTTTTGCCCCTCTGTTCCGGAGTTGATTTTTTGGTCTTGTTCTATTATCCTTGTTTAAACCGAGAGAGGTGACGAGTTATTTGATCGGACACAATCTGGGGCTAGTGCTAGTCGAGAGTGGTGGACGATGTTACAGTTGGTGGACGTACGGCTAACTTCTGCAGTGGAGGTTGTTGTGGTCCATAAGAGAGCTGGGTACTCGTGCTTTTCCTAGGCTCGTGATGCTGATGCTTTCGGTGGGTGTGCCATTGGGGCTCATGCCGGTGTTTGTGTTTATGTTGTTTTTGTTAGTTGTTTTGTAGTATAGTTTTTATGTAGTTTATTAGTAATATTTTAGTAATAGGCTTTTGGACTTAGTGTCCATAGTAGTATTGTCCCATACTCCACCTCTTTAGGAAGATGGAGGGGCCTTGTCACTCTGTTTATACAGAGTGCTCTCTCTCTCTCTCTCTTCAGAGAGGTTTAGAAGTTAAGACAATGTCCGTCACTTTGTGTGCTGGGATGCTCTAGAGTAATTGCGTAAGTTGGCTTACAGTCTAGATTTTCCTGTATTAATAAGTCATATTTGTAATTTCGGTATGATGAATGAATTCACATTTCAAAAAAAAAAAAAAAAAAAAACAATAGTACCCAATAGATGGCGAGCACAATTGATATTTCCAACTATGCCAGCAACAGGAACTAATTGGTGAATAAATAGGCAAAGAGAATCAGTAACTAATCACAACTCACAACACCGAAACCCCTTAGTTTCACAGTAATTCTATAGTCCTCTTGGAATCTGTGATGTATATGAAATGATCAAGAATCTTGTACTGATTGCCCCATGAAAGGATCCATGCATAACAATATCATAATCATCGAGTGCCTTGTTGCTCAAGCACATTCCTCCATCCATTAACTAAAACTAGGCTATCTCTGTAACTAACCAGATCAAACATTTCCGAGCCGTCGTCATATATTGGAAGATTCTTTAGTTCTCGTGTTCTTGGATCAAACAATACCAAGCATTTTTCCTGTGGATCACAATGGGAGCCACTAAGCACAATCAAACCGTCGTCCAGAAACTGTAAAGGTCGACTGGGTACTCCAATCGTATATAGTTTTGTCCAAGAACATTCAACAATAGACTCGTTCAACACCCATATTTCATACTCCAATAAAAATCCAACATTGCTACTACCATGTGCAGGAAAAATCACAGCTACAGAGTCATTGATAATGGCAATGTGATCAACAAGAGATCTTGTATCATCAGGCAACATTATCTCCCGGAACATCTCATTCCTCATATCAAAGGAAAACAATAAACGATGCCCCCTGTCGGAACGAACAGGACAAATCAACCAATAATAGAATCCATTTAAGTATGAAGGATAATAAGATGTTTTAATAAAATATGCTGAGTTGATGGATGCATCAATCACTCTCCAAGAATCAGTAGTAAGGTTGTATACCTCAACTTGGTAATGCCGCGGAGAATCGAAGTACGTGATTTTAACCACCTTGAAGTCATTGGTGTTGAGATCAATACCAAAACCGAAATTGAAAAACGTAGGGCAAAAATCAGGCGGGCGAGGAACGAACGGAAGCCTCTTTGATTCTCTGGTTGCAGGATTCAAAAGCCCTATCTCCCAAGCCCGGTCTGGCTCAGGACCACCACGGTAACGGTCTGAAGAAATACCAAGAACACAAACTATTCCATTACAGGATCCGACGAAAACTACTGGGTTAATATCTTCTGAGAAAAACTGTGGGATGAGATGTATATCGCCGGAAAACTCCAGGGCGTCGTTAGAGTGCATGGAGAAACGTGGGGTATCTATTGTTGCTCGGTAACGCTCAAGGATGACTCGACGGCTCTGATTGCGATTGCGATCAGAAATGGCGAAAGTGTGGTGCTTTGTGCTGAAATGAGGGTTTCTGATGAGAGCATACCAGGCTTTACTCACAGACTTAAATCGCATCAATGATTTTACCGGCAGCCTCGACAGGATTTCAGTCACCACGTCTTCTGGGAGATGGCGGCTCAACATTGTTAATTTCACCACCGGTTGAGAGTGTACGAAAAAGTATTACTTATAGTGAATTTGAATTTAATTTAAAGCTTCCCATTTATTTATAAAAATATTTGCTTCCTGTAATATAAGATTTTCTGTAAAGACGCTTAATTAGCTGTAATGTTTTAGCTTAGACATTAAGCAATTCCATAGTACCTATCGTTGCGTTCTCAATCTTATCTGTGCAAAACCAATGCAATAAATGTTCATATCTGGGCAGGTTTTGTCCTTTATGTGGGTTTTAATGCTGAAAATTTATAAAAGATTAATTTGCTGTAATTATTTATTAAAGCTTTCTATATATTAATTTTTCTTTTATTTGACCGATAAATAATTACTAAGGGAAGTGTTCTGAGTACTTGATCTTATCATATGAAAAATTCATCTATGAACATAAAATTTTAATAAATTATTAACATCGTTTATTTAAATAGATGAGATGAGATTGGATAAAAATTTAAATTTAAATAAAATATTATTAAAATAATTATAGGGATATGAGTTATTGGTCCAACCCACCAAGGAGTCAATAGATGTACAGCACATGCATATATTATATGATTCTTAGATAATTAGATTTGATTTTCTATAAATTTTTTCACTTAATTAATTAATTTATTTTTTATTTTTACAATCAATAGAGAGACATATATACGCGGCTAAAGCTTTTTACGGCACCCACAATTTGAACGCAAAAAGAAGATTTTTATTATTTTGAGAAAACTTTATTTTTTCGTAGATACTATTGTCGCAGCAAACAGTTTGGCTGGAAGTATTCTATTGCGTCGCTGTTTAACTTGTTACGGCCTAGCCCATTGGGGGTGTGAGGGTATTTTTCCTCTAGCCCATGAATCTCCTAGGCCTAACTCATTGGGGGGACCTATTAGGAGAAATGAAAGATGGGACAAAGGCATGGGAAGCGCAGCATTTCAGGCATGGGAAGGAAATATAGGAGAGGAAAAGGGGATGATTTGACATAAAGTAAGGGAAGGCAAGGTATAAAGCGTTAGGAGATAAAAGACCCCAGTACCTATGGGTTTAGGGACTTTTAGACGTTTTGAGTAGCTTCTAGGAGATTTCACATTCTTCAACCTCATGAAAGAGAGACTAGAGTAAGAGAAGAAAAATCAAAGGGTAGAGCTTAGATCTTCATTGTACAGTAAGGAGGAGAGACTGTAAACAAGCATATTATAATGGCATAAGCTCCCCTCGCAAAACCCCCATGGACGTAAACCTAGTGCCGAATCTATCCTATCACAGGTTGTGCCATTTTTGGGTATTAATAGTAGCGCCGTCTATGGGATCGAGATTTTTCTATGGGATCGAAAGCGGAAGAAGGACAATTTTCTAACGTACTAAATTATCTCTAAAGAAGCAGATGAAACTCTCCTAGATAAGTATTTTTAACCTTTCAACTTTTATTTTTATTAAAAGCACTACTATAGATAAGCGTGCAATGTGAAATTAAGTGCTTTCTATGCACGTAGTATACAGGGCTGGGGACCCAAACTCCCTAGCCACTCGGATTGCAAATACTCACTCACGACAACACGGTTTACAAGGAAAGAGAGGCCGGGATACGCCGAATACTCTCACGACAAGGACCAAGTGTCCATTGTGCACTTAAGTGTAGGTGGCTGTGCATGATGCCATGCACGACCACCACATCAGGTGCACGACAGCCATTCGTGAGCCCGGACATCCAATGGTGGCCTCCGCTCGGACCACCGACAGTTTTTGAATGCAACCTAGCCAACCTCCATCGGAGAGAAGTTGTGAATAGTGCTCCCATGGAGCACCCCCCTCTACACACGAAATTGAACCTCATCCCAAGTTACACAAATAAATAAGACGTGATTGGTTCAGTCAAATGGAAGTGTTCTGACTTGATTTTGTCATATGAATAACTCATTTGTGAATGTAAAATTTTAATAAATTAATAAATAATTTTGAATAATGTTATTGGGTCATTTAAAAGTTAACCATCATAAGATCAAACTTAACGATCATATGACCCTTTTGAAGTGGTTCCAACAAATAGCTTATTAAAAAAATTAAAAATAAAAACAGAAAATTAGTAAAGAAAATTTAGAATTCCTGTCTTTCCCTTTTGTATATTTTTGGATTCCGTTTTGTTGAGAAGATATATATATATATATATATATATATATGTTTTAATAAATTATGTGGTAACACAAGGTAATGCTATGTCAAAAAGAGCATCTGAGCCTGGAAGTTTCAGATGATAAGAAGCCGTACTTCTCCATAATTTTTTTAGTATTAGACAGAACTGATTTTTATTTTTGTCTTATTGAAGATATTACTATGCTTAATATCAACGATGTGATGCATTTTAATTTATTTTATTTTTTATTCCTTTGGAGAAGAGAAGCTTATTAAAGAAGATAAGATAAAGACCCTCTAATATTTTTTTTTTATTGGAATACTTTCTATAAATCGAAGAAAGATAGATATAATATATGAATCTGATCAGGACATTGTTAAATGAGTAAGTAATGAATATTCAGGCGTAGCATGCACAAGTCTTGTGGGGTCTATTTGAAAAACACAAGAAGTGAGACCTAACATGATAAAGAGAATTCTTTCACATGCGTTCCATTTTTTTCACAAATCACCTGTATATATAGTTTATAGGAGTACTTGCCTGCATAGACGTCAATTAAATAAACAATAATTTTATGAGAAAATATACTCAGCTGCCAAATCCTTTAAGTTACACAACATGCACACTTAGGTGTGAAATTCGACAAGTCAAGAGTATTAGAGAAATTGATCAGATTTACCATTTGTTGACCGGGTCCGATTCGATCTGAACAGTCCTGGTCAAGGGGTTTTTTACTTTGCATTGGACTGGACCGGACCGAATGAAAATAAAAATATATAGATATTTTATTATATATATTATTTATATAATTAATTATTAATATATAAAAATAAAAATAATTGTATATTAATTATTAATATTATTTATATTAATTATTAATATAAATAAATGTATGTTCGGTCTAGTTCGGTTCCAAAAAAATGATGGATTTCGATCTATCACTACTCACAAAAAAAGAAAAAAACCGAACCAGACCATTATCACCACTAAGCACACCAATGTGTCCGAAACTAGTTTAAGCCCAATTCATGGTTCAACACAAAATACTCGATTTCTCCCTTTTTCTCGTTTCGTCTTTCTCTTCCCTCCTCTCAAAAATTTCAACGGTGGCCAGAGCTCGTAACCATGACAGTGTCTCTTCCCTCGCATAGAAATCGATCCTTTTTGTAGTCTGTTTGAGAGTATTTAAGTTAAAACTTATCCCAAAACCTCTCAGAAGGTGATCACGGGTGCCAATTTCCATTGTTTAGGACATATTGTACAATAGAGCAATGTAAGTTACCAATGCAATAATAATAATCTAACATACTAATGTTCTGCAAATAATATTTATTGAGTAATGCTATACACCACACCACCATTCCACTTTTATCTCATTATATATGATATGACGTATTTATTACCATTTAATGATAAATAAGTATGTAATAAATAATTATTTAATAGTGATAAATATGTCACATCGTACTTAATATGATGCAAGTGAGATAATAATATAGTGTATAGAATTTTTCATATTTATTTTATCAGTAATGTTCTACAAATAATATTACAAACTATATATACTCTGCTAGAACTGGAAGTATGGTTTTTATGTTCTACAAGGATATATGTATGAGGTTCAAGACACGTGTGGTGGCTTTGTGAAACGGAAAATATGAATTTATGCAGCATGATGTAAGACCAATTTTATTGTAGCATGATATAAGCCTAGTTTGATTTATTGAAAACGGTTGACCCAATTGTTGGTGGCTAATGCGATTTTGGCAAGGCGACATTGTGGCTAAAGTGTATTCAAATCCATTAAAAGCCAGTGCTTAAGGCATTCAAACTCTGAATTTACTGAGGTGAAAAGATTTCCCTTGAGAAAACAGTAAACAAATGCCTAAATTCTGCCCACAGATTATTTGGTCGTTTGATGTTGGTTGCTATTCATTTGCATAAGTGATGGTCCCTAAACTCTACCACAAGTGTATAGGTTGTGACAAATGGAACAGTGCAAAAAGAGTATCGTTTTCATAAGTAAGAGATTCAAATATTAATTTATAAAATTTCTTATACTATTTAGACGATTCCAAATTGATGTGACTGCAGCAAATTCTTAACCTGAAAAATCAAATATAAATTTTTTTAGAGCAATGCTACGTAAAGTCTTCAAATACGGACTATAATACAGGTCTAGATAATTTTATCTTATTAAAATTTATTAATTTTGTTTGTTAGGCATTTATATGTGCCATGTCAACAATCCAATTTTGAATTTTGTTTGCAATCCCCGATTTCATTATAATTTAGGTTGTTTCTTTTCAGGATTAATGAGAATAGTGGTGCCACTCCAACCGAATGATGATTGACCCACACACACTCCTATCTCTTTACTAGTCGAAAGTATAGTCATGGAAATGTTCAAATTATATCTTTTTCGTTCTCCTTATGTGTCTTCGTTCATAGGTTTGACATTTGGCCTCTAAAGGGATATTGTAAATTCGGATTCAGACTAGCATCATTTTATTTTTCATACTAATTAATTTACGGCCAATACTTTAATTTCATGTTAATTTCTTAAGATGTACATCTTTTCCTTATTTATTTTTTTTAATTTTTTATTATCTTACTTTATATTGTGTTTTGCCGCTTTTCTATTTATTTAACATTTGGGTATATTTTTAGATTTCTTTTCAGGTATTTTTTTTTTTAATTTGTTACTTTTCTAATATTAATTTTTGGTATTTTTAAAATATTTTATTTATTCAAGTTTTAAATATTTATAAATTTTTTAATAGATTTGTTAGCGTGTCCTATTGATTCCGCGTGGCCACGCTCCCATTTAACAAGAGACTGATACAGGTACTAACTTTTGAAATTAAACCTTTAATAATACTAATAACAATAATCAAATAATAGCTAAGCATACATTTAAATTATTTAATTTACATTCACTCACTTTATGATTAAAGAGTAGGCTTTATCACCCTTATTCGGACTTTTTTCTGTCCAGGTTTTCCTACCTGTTCATACACATGATGGCTACGTTGTATTTTTAAAATATTTATACACAATACCCACAAACCTTGTTTATTTAAAATAAAAATAAAAATACACGAAATCACGTTGTTTTTATCTATTTGGTACCCACACTCCCCCCATTGCCCAACCTGCTCGCACCTTCAGATCTCCCTTTCTCTCAAACCATGTTGTCTCTCTCGAGCTCGAGCCTCCTCGTCGTTTTAACTCGTTGGTTTTCATAAATAAAATGAGATTAGATAAATTAAAATAAAAGTTAAAAATTAAATAAAATATTGTTAAAATATATTTTTAATATTATTATTATTTTAAAATTTTAAAAATTGAAATTATTTATTTTATTTTGTATGTAAATTTAAAAAAGTTGTAATAATAGATGAGATGAATTGATGAAAAGTTTTATAAAAATGAATGAAGCTGTTGATCTGCTTTTGAGTGTGCAAGTTGTAATGCAGTCCAAATACTGGCTTGAATTAACCCGAATTATGATTCGGAGGGTACCTAGACAAATTTGGTATCTCGGTACTGGGTATCAATGGATACCTTGATTGTAAATGTTCGGGGGATTTCCCCAAGAGCACGAGCTTAGCCCAATAAATAGTGGCATCCTGTCCAAAACTAAGCCGAAGCCCACTTGACCTCTCAACGGCCCACGGCCCACCCAAAGAGCTCCCAGCCCAGCCAGGCACGAATCAGGGTATCGGGTCAGGCTAGCCATAAGGTACATGACTTTTTCTCCCTTTTCTTCAGATAGAGAGGAGAAAGCACATGATCCTGATGGGACTCTACACCCTGGCTCAATCAGGCCACTCTGCATTAATTGGCTGTACTAGAAAGCCATGGGGTGTCCCCCAGCTAGGTCACAAGGTATGGGTTGCTGTGACGCTCCCGACTCCCACGTACAGAAATGTTGGAGTCGTGACATCGGGATGATGATAACACGGGTCACACATCCCTAATGACAAGTGCTAAGTGTGTACACAAGTAAAAAGTATACAATAAAAATCGTAGTGGATAAATAGAGGATAGTCAACTAAGTACCAGAATTTTTAAATACCGAACCATAAAAGTAAAAGATCCTTAAATAGGTTTACAATTATCCAACAAAAATATAATACAAGCCAAAATTACATAGCCAAAAAGAGTAAAATATCCCATGATCCAAAAGTGAGCACATGTCACTCTTCCATCGGAGTCGATCCTTCAGACTCAACATGTTCTTCTACATCAAAACCTATAATTCTATAAAACGGAACCGTAGGGTAGGATTACCACAGTCAGATTACGAATCTTAGCAAGTAATATACTAAACAACCTATGAGATAAATACATATAAATACAACCAATATGTATGCGTGCACATGATGAAACATGCATGTGACCAAAACCATCATTTTTCCTGAAAATGAATATTTTTCCAACACATGCTAAAAATCCCATTTAACCCAAAATACGCCATTAAATGCTATCCGCCATTTTCTCAAAAAAAGCCCAAACATAAATCCACAATTTTTCTAGAAAATGGTTCATGTATCTATTTAATCATAAACCACGATTTTTTCAAAAAATGCCCAACATATCTATTTATCAGTCATTATATGTGAGAAACTTACCACCATCTCTACAGCTTGCACTGTAGGCAGGAATCGCAGACGGGATTCCACCACCATCCCTATCGTGTGCACCGTAGGCGCGAATCACATGAGAGACTCTACGATTGTCCTTGCTACTACCATCTCTGGAGCTCATTTTCCTTTCTTTCACTCATTTCAATCCATTCATTACACATATACCCAACGACTTTTATTAACACAAAAATTCAAATTTTTAAATACGACATATGAAAATGCATGCAAACAGTATATGTGATGTCATGACATGTCACACATTAGTTAAAATACACCAATCACAAATCCACAAACCAACTCTACCAATTAACCCATCCCCCAAATCCGACCCAAAATCCAAACTCCTTGGACCCAAGGCTCGATACAACTAATCAAACTGCATAAAACATGTTAGTATAACAATATATTTAAATTTCAAAAAATTATTTAAAAAATTACTTACAATGATTAAAGGCAATTTTAGAAGATCAAAGGTCACGCCAAAAGTGGCAGAGCAGTAGTGGATAGTATTTTACAAGGGTTGACCGTGGGTCACAAAATCGAAAAAATCGAGGGGGAGCTACGGGGAGGTCATGGCTGGGCATTGAGGAGCTAGGGGTGTTATGGGTGATCTGGTGTGGTGGTAGGCTAGCTCATGGCGGCGCTAACACCATGTGAGAAGAAAAATTCATTTCAGGTTGTGTGTGATGGAGGGGGAAGGGGTTATCGTGAGGGAGGGAGAAGGTGCTGGGGTTTCGTGGAGCTCGATGGCGGCTTAAGGAGGTTGTCCATGGTGGGCCTAGTGATGGATCTAGGCCTTGTGAGAGAGAGGGAGCCCGTGAGAAAGTGAGGAAGAGTGTGGTAGCTCGAGGTTTCGAGGTGGCATGGGGAGGCTATGGGGAGGTTGCCAGTGAGGGAGGAGGTTGTTGGTGGTGGTGTAGTGGCCAAAAAACCACGAACGGCAACATGGGTCTTGAGACCAATGGACTTTGCGTGCGTGTGTGGAAGAGACAGCGATGAGGTGGAGGTTGGGATCGGTGGGGCCGGGTCGCCGGCGTGAGGGGAGATCAGCGGGATGGACAATGATTCCACAAGGCGGTGCATGGTGGGGTTGGGGCGTTGAGAGGCACACGGATAGAGAGGGGGGATGGGAAATCTTTGGGGTGCAGGGGAGAGGAAAGAAAGAGGGAGAAAAATAAAAAGAAGAAAAAAAAAAGTAAAAAAAAAAAAAAAAGAAAAAAAAAGGGAAAAGGAAAAAGAAAGGGAAAGTAGATCTAGTTTTTTCAACTCGAGGTCTTAAAACTGATCCAATAAAAAAGGATTTAAAACGATAACTTAAATTGAAAACGCAGTGACTAAGTAAAATAAAATAGTAAAATCCAATAAATAAAATATTTTAAAATTAATAGCCATTTAAATAATAAACGATAATTAATAACTAGAAAAGCACATTGAAATAAATTTCACACTTAGAAATCATAAAATAATACAGCAAAATCATATTAATTTTAAAAAAAGAGAACCAATATTAATAATAAATAAAATAATTATTTAATTAAAACACACGAAAATACGGGGTATCATAGCCATTGACCATTGACACAGGTATAAAGGCAGCCTTCCAAATGCCAGGAAGAGAGGTCAGTAATTCAGAACTTTAAAATAGCTTTATCTCCATATTGACTCAAGGCTAACTTAAGTATTGGAGGCTCTGTCGGGCCAACCCCCATTGTCAGTGGATCTGGGAGTTGTTTTGTGTATGCAGGAACAAGTTGAAGGCCCGAGCCACTGGGGACCAAGCCGAAAGGTACGAAACACATCGTTAATGGTTGGGAGCTCACCCTTGGAAGGCTCAGAGGTGTAGTAGGGCGTCGAAGTAGGCAATAATCAACAATGCAGGGCAAGACGGACGACTGGCCAGAATATACTGATGGGGGAGCTCACACCACACCATCGGGAAGTGAGGCTCTTCCCAACCCCCCATTGGCCCCAGAATGCATCTCGACAAAAAATGAAACGAGAGATGAACATGCGTTGAAGAAGGCAAAGGCGAACGGGCCTTTGGAGCTAATCTTGCTAGATCAAAGCCAAGTGGAGGCAACCATTAGGATAGGCATAGGAATCACCGCCGACATGAGAGAAGCACTACAATGACTGCTTATAGAGTACTGGGGTATCTTTGCGTGGAGCCGCGAGGATATGCCGAGATAAGACCCATCTATCATACAGCATCACTTGAGTGTAGATTCTAGAGCCAAAGGGTAAGGTAGAAGCGTAGGAGCTCCAGTGTGGAGAAAGACGCCACCATTGCTGCAAAAGTTGATTGTCTCCTTGCAGTAGGATTTATACGAGAAGTGCACTACCCAAACTGGTTGCCCAATGTAATGCTTGTGAAAAAGCCCAGCGGTAAGTGAAGAATGTGCATAGACTTCACAGACCTAAATAAAGCATGCCCAAAGGATAGCTTCCCTCTCCCTCGCATCGACCTTAGTGTGGTTTCCATGGTCAGTCATTGCATGTTGTGCTTTGTGGATGCTTACTGGGGATACATTCAAATCTGTACGAATCTCAGCAATGAGGAGAAGACGTCATTCATCACCAATCAAGAGCTCTATTGTTACTCTACCATGTCGTTTGGCCTAAAAAATGTGGGGGACAACTACCAATGGCTAGTCAACTGAATGTTCAAAACCCATATCGGGAGGAATATGGAGGTAAGGACCTGGCACAGCACCTAAATGACCTTCGAGAAGCCTTTGTAATACTGAGACGGTACAAAATGAAGCTGAATCTTGCCAAATGTGCATTTGGAGTGGTATCAGGAAAGTTTCTCGGGTTTTTGGTATTCGAGAGATGAATCAAAGCCAACCCCAAAAAAGTGAATGCTATCTTAGACATGCCCCCTCCTCGGAGCATTAACGACGTATAGAAGCTCACTGGCCGACTGGCAGCTCTTAACCGCTTTGTGTTGTGGTTGATGGACAAGTGTCTACCCTTCTTTAGAGTGTTGCAAAAGGCTCAAGACTGGAATGAAGAATGTGACGCTGCATTCATTGTGCTCAAGAAGTACCTGACCAACCCTCCACTACTTAGTCAACCCCAATGCGGGGAAACGATGATCCTGTATCTATCTGTCTCCCTGCAGGTACTTTCTTCAGCCTTAGTACGAGACAACGGCAGGGTCCAGAGACCAGTCTACTATGTCAATTAGGCATACAGGGGAGTGGAAGTTAGATACCCTAGTATTGCGTAGCTCACTTTCGCATTAATAATAACTACTCGCAACCTCTGATCATATTTCCAAGTTCACCCAGTTTAGCATAAGCCCCCCTAAGAAAGGCCCTACAATGCTTTGATGCATTAGGTCTCCTTACTAACTGGGTTGTGAAACTGAGAGAGTTTGATATCGAGTACACCCCGCGTACCTCCTTAAAGGGACATGTCTTGGCAGATTTCATTGTGGAGTTCACCGGCTTTACTAGCAAGGAAGGATCTGCACTGCCTGTGAAGCCCTAGCAAGTTTTTGTTGATGGTTCCTCCTGCTGGGTTGGGGGGGGGAGCGGGGTACATATCATCATGAAAAAAGGCGAAGAGCACGACTATGCCAGCTTGAGGCAGAATATGAGGCACTCTTCTTCGGTATGACTATAGCAAAGTCCCTGGGTGCTAAAGAGGTGAAGGAGCAAAGGGTGAAAAATTAAAAAAGTGTCTAGCACTAGTATAGGCCGAGTGTGCTCATTTTCAACACTTCTAGATACAACAAATCCTCGAGAGCCAAGAATAACAAGGTGGACAGGCTAGCAAAGATGGCATGCAGGCAGGAAATTGCCCATATGCCAGAATCGGTTGTCTTTAGAACCGTCGAAGTGCTAGTTATAGGGATCGAGCTGTTGGAAGTGGGATCGAGCACGTTGGAGTGGGCACTGGACATCCTGTGGTATTTGAATGACAACGGAGTTCATGACAGCAGGGAGGGAGCAAGGAAGGTCAGATACATGGTGGCAAGATACACTGTGGTTGATGGAGTGCTGTACCGCAAGGGATACAACACTCCCCTGCTGAGGTGCATCTTAAAAGAGCAAGCCCAGCAAGCATTGGCTGAAATACATGAGAGAATATGTGGTGACCAGCCCGGAGGAAGAATACTAGCAAGGAAAGCAATGCAAGCGGAATACTACTAGTTGCGTGCCCTAAAAGATGCCGAGGAATATGTGTGAAAGTGTAGGAAGTGCCGAGAGTATTCCAGAATCATCCATCGCCTACCGGGGGAGTTGACACCAATAACCTTCCTCTAGCCTTTTGCCCAGTGGGGGGTCGACTTGGTGGGTCCCCTCCTCAGGGAAAAGGCAAGGTAAAATTTGTGGTGGTGATCGTGGACTTACTCATAAAATGAGTCGACGTCGAAGCGCTGGTGAAAATCACGATTAATAACATTACCCGTTTCCTATGGAAGAGCATCGTCTATAGGTTAGATGTGCCAGTAGCATAGTGTTAGATAACGGGCGACAATTCGACTCTGACCATTATAGAGATTGGTGCCAGGATCTGGGGATCAAGTTTCGATACTCCTCCCCTGGGCATCTTCAATAAAATGGTTAAGTGGAAGCGACCAACAAAACCTTACTATCAATACTGAAGAAGAAGCTAAACGACCAAAAAAGAGCATGGGCAGAAGAACTTCCGGCTGTCCTATGGGCATACAAGAAAACTATGAGGACACCAACAATGGAAACCCCATTCACTCTCGCGTATGGTCACGAGGCCATGCCATCGATTGAGGTAGATATCCCGACCTACTGAGTGCATCACTACGAGCAACACTCCAACAACCGATGCCTCAAAGTGCAACTCGACCTGATATGAGAGATTCGAGAAGAGGCAAAACTAACAATGGCGGTGTACAGGAAGAGGGTAGAGCGTTGCTTCAACTGAAAAGTGTGTATGAGGTTGTTCAAAATTGGAGACCTCGTATTGAAGCAGATGGGAACCACCACGAGGGACAAAGGCAAGTTAGGACCGCAGTGGTAGGGCCCCTACGTGGTAGTCGCCAGCAACTGTCCTCAAGCTTACTGGTTGCGTGACTCTTGTGGAAGCAAGCTACAACACCCTTGGAATGCCAAACACCTATGGATGTTCTATCGATAGAGGCTCTGTGATGCATATTTATATTTTATTATTATTATTATCATCCTTATGATTTCCTATATGATTGCTTTTAATAAAGAAAATGTGACTGTTTTAGGGATTGACATCCAAGAAGAAGATTTCAATTTTTGCGCGACTTACCCTTCCTGTGGTGTCAACGTATGGGAGCGAGCATAGCCACAAACTGCCCGAACCGACCACCTCCATGGGAGGTCAACAGGTGGGACCAGCCCCGGGCTAGCCCAACCTCCCCCATGAAGCAAAGCGGGTCCAGCCCAAAGGCTGCCTGAACATTACTCCATCCCCATTGTAGTGAAGAAGTGGATGGCCCCTCAACCTTCTGACACTTACCCCCCTCCCTGCGGGACACTAAAGGGATGAGTGTAATGTCCAAGGGCTGCTTTATACCTCTAGTGGTGGGAAGCAGGTTAACCCCAATCATACATCAATTTACCTTCGTTGTGGGCATCAACTGACGGGAGCGATTGTAGTCAGGGACTGCCAGAATAGATTACATCCCCTTAGGGTACCAAAGGGCAGGATGAGTTAGAGGTCGTCTTGACACTCCAGTGGGGGAGAGCAAGTCCAGCCCTGAGGTTGCCAGAACATACCCTATCCTGACACAGTGAAGAGTGGATGCGGCACCAGCCTTGTCCTCACTTACCTTCCCTTTGATGTCAACAGGCGGGAGTGGGTACGGATGTAAACTACCCAAACAGACTACCTCCACATGCAGGCCAACAGGTGGGACTAGCTCTAGGCTAGCTTGATCGCCTCCACGGGGGAGAGCGAGTCTAGCCCTGAGGCTACTCGAACATTACCCTGTCTTTATTGCGGTGAAGAGCGAACGTCCCCTTGGTCCTCCGATGCTTAGCTCTCCACGGGACACCAAAAGGATGAGTGTGATGCCAAAGGGCTGCTTAATCCCTCTCAAGGTGAAGTGAGGGTCAATCCTCAATAGCCGACAGACATTACCTTCATCGTAGGCGTCGACCAAAGATGTTAGTGGGTCCAATCTGGGACTGCCCGAATAGAATACCTCCTCACAGGGTACAAAAGGGCGAGATGAGCTTGGGGCTGTCTCGACCATCCCGGAGGAGAGAGGGTCCAGTCTTGAGGTTTCTCGAACAGTATCCCATTCCACCACGAAGAAGAGTGGGCACAGGACCAGCCTAGCCCTCATTCCCCTTTCTTGCAACATCAACAGATAGGAGTGAGTTCAATCAGACATATTGCCCAAACAGACTATCCACGTAAGGGTCAATAGGTAAAACTCACCCGAGTTAAACTTACCTCTCCTGAGGAGGAGAGCGGGACTAGCCCAGAGACTGCCTGAACATTATCCCATCTTATCGCAGCAAAGGGATGACGACCTCCCTGGGGAACTAAAGGGGAGGGTGTGGCTTGAGGCACCTCTACCCCTCCCTCGGTGGAGTGCGGGATAGTCCCCAAATTACTCGTCTCAACCTCAGAACAAACCACATGCTCAACTGAACTGGGACAGGTTGGTGGCTAACAATTTATTTTGGTTCCGATTTACAGGGTAGGCGAATTCTGCGGGCGAGTTCCAACTTAAGCACCACTCGCCCACTCTAGCTGAGCGCAAGGGTCAACTAGGCGTGCACGGTCTTATGCACCACGTGACCTCCACAAAGTATTTGAGCGAGTGTAGACTTACGCGGCGCTTGCCCCCTCTCAGCCACGCACGCCCAGTCTGACCCATCGCATGACTCCCTTAGGAATCAAAAACAAACTCGGCGTTACAAAATGCACCAACAAAGGCTTAAGTGTTCCGCTCCGCATAGGCCGTTATACTCGGAGCCAAGGGCGGGGTCATGGTTAAAGGGGTACGCCACGGTATCATCGGCAAATGGGAATCAGGGTTGTCAGGGTGCCAGGAGGGCCACATCGCATGGGCAAAGCATAGCCACTCTCACATCAACCCAGACGTGAAAAAGTCCGAGCGACCTCTCCTTCATGCTGACTCCTATCCGAGACAGGGGTTGATCCACGAGTCTAACTCGACCCTTCCCACCCATTTCGTCGAGATGTCGTGTGAAAACAAGAGATGTGAGGTGGGTGCTGAGATAGAAAAACCCATCGAATAGGACCGCTACACAACTTGAATAGCATTAACCACATAGCACCTCTTTGGATGTCAAAGGGTGCCACACGAGAGTAATGGGGTCAAGTCGACAATGACCAACAATTTTAAGCCAATGGAGGCTGACATGTTCTTTGGCAGTGGGAATGCGAGCTCTTATGACCCCGAATGAGACAAATCGGAAAGAGGCACTCTTTTGGAAGGGAAGGGAAAACCCAGATCCTATGTAAGAGAAGTGAAAGGGACTGTGAATCCAACCAACGAGTGGCACTTTATATAGGCATCTCTAGGAAACACGCACCCTTCCAAATGTCTGGGAAACGCTTGCTGCCGTCACCCGTCACATCCAACGCTACGTACGATGCTTGTTCATTTATGCCTTACGATGCAGGTTAGGACATAAAGAGCATCACATCAATGACCTAGCGAATCATAAGACCTTAGGGTGCATAAAATGAATAATTTAGTCACCAAGGAGGCCTTAATGACACTAAAGTGTGAGACAAAACACAGGGGTACAATGACACACCAAGGCAAATAAATCTATTAAGTTAGGTCCGTACAGTCAAGAAAATACAAAGAAAAAACTTTATAAAAAAACAAATAGAAAGGCAATGATAAGGGCATAAGGCCTTCTTAGACAATTTCAGGACCCTCCACCTCAGACTCGGTGGGGTTCGCCTCTGGCAAGACCTGGGCTGCCGTCAGCACCGCCGGGACAACCGAGAATGTGTTAGGAGTCAGGTCCACCCCTATTTAAGCTCCCGCCTCTAGTGTTGTAGGGCTGGGGGTCACGGATTCGAGGTCCAGTGAAGGAAGGTTGCCCCTAGGACTTGACAGCAAGTAGTCCCTTAGTGCCTCATAACTTGAGAAAAAGCCATGGTGCCACGCCTCATTCTGAACTTGCCACACTCGAGATAGTTCACGTCGCAACTACTGCAAAGTGGATCTCAAATCCTCCTGGTCAACTCACACAGCCTGGAGGGATTTCTGCCTCTTTGACAGAGTCTTGGAGACCTGTAGGAACTTATCCTCAGCACGCCGACGATAGGAAACTACGGAATCAAACCTCCGGCTCAGTGAGGCATTTGTAGTCTAGAGCCTTTCAAGCTTCTCCGACCAACAATTGAACATCTCCTAAAAAGTTTCTCATAGATCCGACTCACAACCTAGATTGTGATGACATAGGATGACCTCATCCTAAGACTTCCGTAGGTCAAACTCCAAATAGCATAGGTGCTTGCTCAAGTCAGTAAGAGAGCCTTTCAACTCCTCCTGAGGCTTTCCCACGCTCACGGCTTTGCCCTAGGCCATGCAAGCTACGACGTAAGGATCTTAATCCTTGGAGCCCAACCCCGCTTGAGTGTCTATCGTTGAGGCTGATGGCTGCTTGACACCTTACTATGAAAACACCCATTCAAACCATAATGAAAATATCAAGGAGTGCAAGGACAAAGGACCCATACTCAAGGATGAACCTAAACAGGAGCGCCCGAGGAACCAGCCGGTTAGGGCGTGGGTACCTGATGACCAATTACAACTGCTCCAGACTCTTGGGCTCGCAGCCCCAGAGAAGAGTAGCCTCGATAGACGCAGGAAAACAAGGACGTTAAGTGTCTCCCCCCAGGAAAAAGCATGGGGGAACCTCCAATGACCGAGGGGACTATAGGAGGGACACACAGCGCAACACATGAAGATCCAGCACATGCTAGGGGGAAGGCACGCTGGGACTGTGAGGAGTAAATTGGTTCCTCGAATGCTCGTGAAGAATGGAAATATGCCCCTAGGCTTAAAGGAGTGAGAATTCCTCTCAACGATGAGGCGGAAGGCCGTTGGACAAAATCCCCATTGAAGATTGACCAAAGGGGAAGGAACATCATCATTTTCAGAATCCGACGCAATGGGTGAAATTTGCCTCGGCCTTTTTCCTTTTCCCTTCATCAGTGGGCTGGCAGACCGCCTATGTGCTGGAAACTATCAACACTCAGTAGAATGTCCGACCAAGCTTCCTCCGGATGAGCAGGGACCCAGTTCCACATAATCCCAATATGGCAAAGCTCATTTGACGTCGCCGGTGACTTCACAAGCTCCTCCTCGAGCACGACTCCCCAGTTCACCCTAACAGGGATGTTTTGTCCCACAAACTACCCCAGGGGATATTCCCACTTGACTCCAATAACAAATAAAAAGTATCTGAACCATGAAGTCCTATTATATTGAGATTCCAGGTGGATAAGTGGCTGGGAGGGGGCGAAACTGCAAGTAATTCCCCTCCTCTTCAAGACCTGGTGGGTATGGAAGAACTCCAAGCCAATAAGATCAGGCCAGGCATCCCGATACTCCTCCAAGGCTCGCCGCTAGATCATACAACACCCCACAAGAATTCTCCACGTGTTAGTGAGGAGTTGGGTAGGTGCCACACCAGCCATGTCTAGCACATTGCGAATTGGGCTACAGAATGGCAGTCGAAGATCGTCGGAGAACATGGAAGGAAACAGTGTGACCTTGCAGGCAAATCCCTCAGGGTCTACAGCCCCCTCGTCCAGCTATGGGATATCAAAAAGTATATGCTCAGGTATGTTTTACATCCACCTTAGAGCATCCAAGTTTGAGGGAGTTATTGATGAGTACCACAAGGATGCTGTGTATCCCTGACCATCAAATAGAACCTCGGGGAGTCTTGTCCCCACAGGTAGGCTAGAGGGGCTAGGGGATCCCGTGGTCGTAGGGTCCTCTGAGCCCCTCGGAACTATCCGATTCTATTTTTTGAAGCCATTGAGGAGAAAAGAAGATGGAGACAAACACCCTGAGCAAGAAAAACTTGGGCAAACTATGGAGTTGTTGAGCGATAAACGTCCCATCCGCCTCTTTGTGACTATATATAGGCCCCTGAGGGATGGTTCATATTCTGGAATGGCAAAAGCACTCTTACAGCATCGACATGACAAATTTGAAGCAACAGGAGAGAACATGGTTGAGGTCACCTGAAACTGCTCATGCGCACTGGACAAAGTGGATATAATTGGGCCCAAGGAAAAATTATCTGAATTTTCCATTACTGAGAGAAGAGGAACCATCTGGCCACGCTCTCAGGAACCAATCACAATATGGCATTTGGAGCAATTTCCCTCAGGCAATCTAACGATATAGGAGTGGAAACGACTCCTATTAATTTATATCAAGAGCGGTAAAGCGAGGGTTTGTAGAAATTCCCATCAAATCCTTTTGGTAGGAATTGACAGGGTAACTGTTGGGGGGATTTCCTCCAAGAGCATGAACCCAGCCCAATAAATAGTGGCACCCTATCCAAAACTAGGCCGAAGCCCCCTTGACCTCTTAGCGGCCCACCCAAGAAGCACCCAGCCCAGCCAAGCACGAACCGAGGTATCGGGTCAGGTTAGTCGAAAGGCACAGGATCTTCTCCCCCTTTTCTTCAGACAAAGATGAGAAAACACATGATCTTGATGGGACTCCACATCCTGGCTCAGTCAAGCCACACTGCATTAATTGTTTGCACCAGAAAGCCACGTCACATTAAATAAGGACTGCCAAGGGGCGTCCCTCAACTCGGTCGCAAGGTATGGGTCATTGACCCCAGAAGCTAAAGGCAGCCTTCCTGACACCAGGAAGAAAGGTCAATAATTCAGAACTTTAAAATAGCTTCATCTCCTCCTTGACTCGAGGCTAACTTAAGCATCGGAGGTTCCGTCCGGCCACCCCTCCCAGTCGCTGGATTTGGGAGTCTTTTCTTTTAATTTTTAAGACAAACATGCAACCATAATTTTTAACCTATTTTGATCAATCAATTTTAGCATTAAGAATTATGATTCATTGAACTATATTGAACCTTACAATTCAAATGCTCCAACGACCAATAAATGTGAAGCTCCTCCAAATTTGTTCTCGTGGATATGATCAAGTTCAAGTGAAGCTTTAATTAGCATGGTACATTTTAGTTCCCATTTGGAATTTAGATTCAACTTAAATCAATTTAGTTCAATCTAATTTTAAGCTGAGTCTAACATCTAAACACTAAATTCTCAAATTATTAATTTATTTCAACTCAAAACCTCTTTCGTCTTGTAAAAAAAAAAAAAACTTTTTTACAGATAGGACCCACAACTTTTTTCAACTTTCTCTAAATATATTTAAACTCATCTTAGGTGGGCCACATAAAACTCATTCCACCATTTTAGCTCATTACTATTTATAAATAACTCAACTGATGATCTCAAATCAACTCAACATCCGAACAGTGTATGTCGAGGGTTGAGAGTCACAAGAAAATATCTATCTGTTTTCATCAAGAAAATAGTTTTGCACCTGCAACTGATGATCACCTGCAACTCATGCTGTAGAACATGGTTCAGCTGCACGCAGCTCATATTAATGACATAATACTACAAGAATTGACTAAAAGCAATAAGAACTACCAATCTACTTATACTAAATCATATTTTTGTAAGGTCCATAATCAAATCTTGGAAAATCCAATATGACAATTTGGTTTCAGCTCATGAGAGAGAGAAACCCAGTTAACCAGATCTGCCTACTATTAACATTAATGCTGGGCTTTATATGAGATGATGATGATGACAACAAATAGCTAGTATATCAGATGATATACCAACGGGCTTTATATATATATATATATATATATATTTATTTATTTATTTATATATACATCTTAATATGACAATATTATCCTTAATATGCACCCTCAAGTTTATGTGTATAAAACATCGGCTACTAGCCTAAGATATATTCTCAGAATTAAGTATAGCCCGTTTAGATATTAAGAATAGTTTAAAATATTTGCGAATAGTCTTGAAATTATCTTTTAATAATAGTAAATAAGTAAACTAGTATGAGAAGAGTAATGAAATACTAATAAATAGTAATAAAAGAGTCAAAATATTTAAGAATGATTGTGTTCCCAAACATATTAGTTTAGGAAGCTTACGCGGATCAAGATAAGTTTTTAGACTAGGTTTTGGAGGACACTGAGCGTGTAAATGCGAGTTTTGGGAGTAGCATGCACTATGCAGGTTGGGTTAGTTTGCTCGCTAGACTAACTTGATTTTACGAGAATTATTAATTAAAAATAAGTTGACACTTTTTGGCGGCGCGGTTATACTTTTCACATATCCACTCTAGGAATAGAACTGATCTTATCACTCGTCCAAAAGTTGGAGAAGCGCGAGCTACGGAATTAAGGGCAGCAGATGTTGGATAGAGTAGCAACCGTCACCTCGTAAGATTGCGTGCTCATATCCTTTACCATTATGGCAAGAAAAATGGAGAAAAAGAAAGTGATCTTTCTTATAGGACGGTTATACGGACGGGTGTGTTAGCGAGCCAGACCTCTTCAAACAGTTTCAGCTCATCAGCATCTCTGCATGCATGCCAGAATCAAACCTGCACAGATAATCAAATTAAAGACCAGCTCACTAATCTTACCGTTAATGAGTCAATAACATGATGTGCTCTATGTTTCTATATTTATCTTATCATATGCTATAGAGATTCAGCCTTTATAATGCAATCTCTACATTTTAGGCTATAATTTTTCATCATTCTTGTATATCAAGTGTACATCTCTATAAATGAAATTAAGATTCTTTTTGTACCATTTGTTTCTGATCTCTTATATGGTGTCAAACCCGTACAGTTGACACACTCGATCCCTACGGCAGATTCTTCCTCGTTTGTTGTTTCCAACATTACTCAATTTATCTCAATCAAACTTGATCGATATAATTGTCTTCTTTGGCTATCCCATGATTCGTTCTGTGTTGCGAACCTATGACTGGCTCGGCATTTTTTATGGCATGACTGAGCCATGCCGCCCATCCCATTTTCTTTCCGATTCTCAGGACAATCAAATTCCTTCATTAATTTTGCATATGTCATTTGAACAAAATAAAAATAAAAAAAGAAGTTTATTTTAAGTTGGCTTAATGCAACTCTCATAAAAGGCATGTTGGCCACTATGTATGGTGTGACGCCCCCAACCTTTGCTTGGGATGGAACAAAGACTTGAAGTGTCAGGACATGCAACACAAGGTTATATACCCCCGCTCATAACAGTTAACATGCAATGCATCCTAGAATGTAACTAGCAATATGCAATAATCGTAACGAAAAATAGGTTAACTTATAAAAATTTATGCTAGAATGAACTAATTAACATTCCAATAATATTAATAACTATAAGTTTAAACTTAAGGATAACATTTCCTTAATATAATAATACATAATCCAAGTTCCATAGTTAGATCAACCATTTCATATGCTCTGAAGTATGAAGAGTCAATACTTATGAGCATTAAAATTGTATCTAATCTTCACTCAAGGTCTGGCCTCTCTTTAACCATTTGTAACCAGCGGTCCCTCCTATTCTTCCTCTACTAGTCTTGACACAAACTCTATCATTTAGGGGGAATGATAGGTCCACAAGGGTGAGATTCATTTGAAATCTTGGTAAGTTAAACAACCAACTTACACAGAGATAAGATATGCATGATTAATAATAAACACGAGATGCATTCAATGATATGCATAAAAGTTCGTAATTTGTCTCCCATCCAAATTCCTTAACATTTTCAGAAAAGCCTTGATGCACTTTCTCTTTCAGAGAACATTTTCACTTTCTCATTTTAAAAACATGAAATTTCGAAAGAGAATCTTTCATACCTCATTGCTTTTAAAAATTACAACATTTCATCATTATTAACATACGTATGGTAGCAACAAGGTTCCCCATATGCGCCATGAGCACCTAGTGGTGACCGTAGCATAACTCATATTGACACTATGTCTTTGTTTGCAGACATCGTTCTCAATGCATTGATAACATAACATAACATCATAATATGTACACTCATCAGCCTTAGATATCATAACATTTAACTTCGCTCTGGCGTTCTTTAAAAAGAGCACATTTGATGCTCGTTGACTGTTCTTCGTCAACTAAGGAGTTACCACTCCATTCTTAAATACTCCAGAGTGAATAGAGGAGTTCTACTAGGATAATTCCTCATCCTAGCCTTTAGGGTTATGACAAAAATTATTTTCATGTTATACTTAAAAAATGTATTTCATGACATGTGCATATGTAGCAAACTTTCATGTGAAAATGACATTTATAGATGCAATATACTAAAATGGTAAAAATTTCACATGTCATATAAGCAAGTAATCAAATGCTCAATGATGTATCATATGACGTTTCATCCTTAAAGTGACATTTAATATGAATGTGGCGTTTACACAAGAATCATAAATAAATTATCTAAGAATAAGTTAGAGGCTAACTTACAAACTTCCTGAGTTTAGAAATATCATACTGTCTGTAATCAAAGTTAGACTAAGTTAGGATTTGAACCTATAAGGAAGATGTTCATAATCAAAAGGTTTAAAAAATGGGTATTTAGAAAAATGCCCCTAAACTCTCAAAAATTGCACCTAAGGCCTTAGTTTTTCACTATTTGTAATCGAACCTCAAATTTAACCAAACTCCATGGACCTCACATTTTTCATATTCTAAAACCATCTATGCCCTTGGAATTCTAAAATTCAAAGCGGAACTAGCTCAAATACATAGAACCCATGCCATGCACTCTAGTTGATGCCTAAGTATGTTTTCAACTATTGATCCTAATGAATGCATGCTCATGCAATTTTCTTAAATTACAAATAATCACTATAGTCCTTAATGAAAAGATAGAAGCAAATTCTTAGTGAGAAAGTTCATCCCAACACTCAATCATAGCTAAAAACCATAATCTTCATTAATCAAGCATGAGGCTTTTAACCTAAATCGCATGCTTCTGAAATTCACCCAAAAAATATATTTTCATTCTTATCCCAATCACAAGGCTTTCTAAATGCTTAATGATCAAACCTAGGTGAATAAATCAAAACTTCAGGCCTTAATCATAACTTAATTAAAAACCAAGCATGCTTGTTGATCAAAACTTATCATGGCATCCGTCTAATCTCAAAATCAAACATTCAATGATCATTATAAGACATTAATAAATCATATCATAAAATTCTAAGACATTCCATAACCAAAATTTCCACTTAAAATAATTCAAACTCTTAAAACCATTCTTAATGAACCAGGTTTTGAATTAAGTATGGTAACCTTATCTAAACTTAACCAAAATTCTTTATAACACTTGAAAACAAGACTTGACATATAAAATAAGATCTAGGGTAAGAATACTCACAAATTTCGTGTCGCACTCAAGCTTCCAACACAAGAACACCAAGAACTTCAAGAACACTCAATTTCACACACACCTTTCGGTTTCTCTCAAGAACTAAGAGAGAGATGGCTCTCAAATTCTGAAGAGGAGCTGGAGTTTAGGTGTGGAGTAAATGAGGGGGTGATAGGGATTTTTATATGCAGCCAAAGGGGAGGAGACATTGGCCTAAGCCCTTGGGGATTCGTTGGTTCGGGCAGTGGTGTAAGAAGCTGAAAATTTCATATTGCTTTCATCAGCTTGTGTCATCTTGTGCAGGGGGAATAGTGGCCTAAAATCACCATGAATTCATCAAGTCAGGTGCTACATTGAGACTAAAGAAGTTGGTCTGGTCGTGGTGCAGAGGAAAAGAAAGAAAAATAAATAAACATCATACATGAGCAGATGGTTTCAATAGGTGGTTTTCCTTGGGCAGATTTCGGTTTGTGTTTTCATTGGCTGGGAAATATGAGTCCAACACTCATGATGACCATGAGGACCTCTTGAGGATTGGGTGGTGATGGAGGTGGCATGGGGTGGTTGCTCAGCAAAGGGCAGATGGTAGGTTCAAACTCAATCAGCTTAGTTTCCATCCAACTAGCACCCAAGGTGCAATTCGGTTTTGGTGTTTTGGTTTAGTTCTTGAAACCAAAATCGTCCAAGGCTTTGTTTGGGTTTAAAGGGGTATCATGAGGTATTTAAGGACCATAGTGCCCTTGAGAAAAAGGTGCAAAAAGATTGGGCTTAAGGGCAAAATAATCCATTGCACACAAAAGGAACATGCCGATTGGTGTAGTTTGGGGTTTGCTATGTCATTTTCCTTAATAACATTTGTGGAGGATTTTCTAGGGTCCTAATATGATATAATAATGCAGTATTTAAATAATGTAACAAGAAAATTACATATCCAAAAGGCTAAAAAGACTATGAAACAAAATTAAGTTCAACATAAGGTTTAAAGATCACTAATCATGGGTAAGTCGATTAATGATCCTAACCAAATTTTAAAACTAAATTTGGATTCAAGGAATCACTTAGGGTATGCTATGGGCTTGAGGAAACCCATGGTATGGTGTATTGGGCCTCAAATTGAAAAGTGAAAAGAAGCAAAACAAGGCTTTGGGCCTTGTTGGGCTTAAAAAGGCCATGAGTGTGAGTTAATGGTTCATGGGCTTTGGGTGAGAGTGGATGGGAGGCCTTTGTTCCAGATTTGTGGGGCCTATCTATGGCCTCAAAGGCCTACTAGATTGGGTCCTAAACTTTGGGTATTTCCTCAATTGGGCCAAAGTCTTGAATCTTACTAAATTAGGCCTAATAACCTCATGCTTACTAAGTTCGGCCTAATATCTTGGGTCTAATAAGTTAGGACCATAGTCTTGTATCCAATAAGTTTGGCCTAAAATCTTATCTCTTCTAAGTTGGGCCTAAGGCCCTCACTCTTATTAAGTTGGGCCCAATGGTTTTCTGTCATTTACAATCATGTGCCTATTTTCTAGGTTTTGATATTTTTATGTGATGATCCTAACTCTCTTATATGAAATTTAGGATATTGTTTTGAAGGTATTTTGTATTAGTTATAATGATATGAGTTTTCTATGCAAGAGGATTTCGGTTAGACCTAAGATTAGTTGCTTTTGGGTTAGATTGATGTTTTGTTGATTTTGAGCCATGTGATTTTAAGTTTGATGGTTGGATCTTATTTAGGACACATTTTTAAACCATTTGATGTTTTAGTTTGATGATGTCATCTTCTTAAGCCATGGATGAAGTGATTGATCAAGACTAGTTAAGAAAAAGTTTCTATTTTGGGACTAAGTGTAGAACTGAAAATTCCAAGTATTGTTTTGTTATTTTTGGTGACTTTTGTTGGATGATTTAAAGCATGGTTGATCTTAAGATGATACTATGAATATGTTAAAAGTAAGATTTGATCTTTTTGGAATTCTTGAAGAGGTTTTGATTAAGGTCAAAACTTGTGATTTAAGGATTTGCTTTTTGTTAAAAAATTTAGGTCTTTTTACAAAAAGTTTGTTATTAATGATTAGATTTTTCTTAATGGATGTTTTAAGTATGTTTTTAAACTTATGATAGCAAGATCTTTGTTGCAAGATTTTGGTTTAATCATGAGTTTTGAACTTGGAACAAATTGCAACAAAATTAAGAGAAATGACCTATGAATGTTTCGGCCATGGTGAGTTTCTCATAATTTTGATTTGTTTAAAATTTTTCTAAGTTGAGATTTGAGTTTAGGAAAAAAATTTATATTTGGAATGTAAATTTTGGTAATTTTTGGACTTAGGATTCAAAATCCTTAAGTTTGAGATAAAATGATCATTTTCTCATATGTAGAAGTCAAAATGACAATTTTACTCTAAGTTAACTTGTTTTCATGTTTCTAATTATTAATTATTAAATTTCTAATTTTGAGGATCATTATTTACAGTTCCTCGTGTTTGTGCATGATTTCTTATAAAACGCGACGATCGAGGTAAGTTAACTTTTAACTTACTATTAGTTTAATGTATATGTGTAATGGGTAAGTGAACTACAGTTTATATATGTATGTTATCATATAAGACATGTTATGCCATGTCATTACATGTTTATCTGTTACACAAATTATTTTGTCACAAAAAGCTTATCTGCTATACAACATATTTTGTCACATATTACTATCTGTTGCAAGTGTGTCATGTTACATATGCTATCTATTGCACGTATGTCATGTTACGTATGCAACTATTACATGTATGTCATGTCACATAATATTTCCTATTACATGTTATGAAATATTGTCTGTTACTTGTTAAGTCATATTACAAAATATTGTCTATTACATGTTATGCCATATTATGAAATATCATCTATTACATGTTATGAAATGTTCTCTGTTACATGTTATGTCATGCTACAAAATGTCTTCCACCTCAAAGTACGTCATGTCTTCCATCTTATGTTCATGTCATGTTACTCTACGTCAAGACTTCTGTCCTTTTGTTCCATGTCACATTTCTTCTTGAGTACAATTTGATATCTCAGGAACAACCTTTCAAGTCATGTCAAGTCAGTCATGTCTAGAATGCTCTTGATTTTATCACTATGATTGTCCGGGCATTTCTATTTGTAATTCATGCAAGGTACTTTTGACATAATCACTATGATTGTTTGAATATCTCTACTCAAATACTCATGATGTAATCATTTTGATTTTCTGAGTATCATTAGGTACTCCTAATGTAATCATTCTAATTGTTAAGGTATCTCATCTGTAATCATTCTAATTGTCAAAATATGACTAGGTACTCCTGATGTAATCATTCTGATTGTTAGGGTATCTCATTTAAAATACTCATGGAGTAATCATTCTGATTGTCTAAGTATCTCTGACGGAATATGTTAGGTGGAATCATTCTAATTATTCACTATTCCTGATGAAACCACTGGCAAAATCATTTTTATTGTCACAATTCATTTCACGTTCCTGTTATGTTCAAGTTCACATTCATGTTATGTTCAAGTTTACGTTCATGTTATGTTTCAAGTTCACGTTTAGTTCATATTTCAATTCACGATAAGTTCATGTTATATTTCAAAGAATCCTTTTACAAGGCAAGAGTGAAGATGGATTGTATCTCATGCATCTCAAATAGTTTTTCATCAATAAAGTCCAGCCACTGTAGCTTTTCTTGGTGTTAAAACCTCCCTTCCCACTTGGCACACTATGCTCAGCACCCTTCTAAGGATATTGTTAAGCATATGGTCTAGAAATTTTAATTACCAGTCAGTACTTTAGGCTCTTCTCATCTATGTGAAGCTTTTCAATTAGTTAAGAATAACAGACTACCTTTTTACTGAAACTTCTCACAAGACATCTTCTCCTCTTTCTTTGATGCATTTTGATGTTTGGTCTTTGCCTAAGAAATTTGTTGATGGATTTCAATATTATGTAATCTTCATAGATGATTACTCAAAATTCACATGGTTTCCTTCTCTTAACCTTAAATTTGATGATTTAGCTTGCTTCATCAAATTTAAGTCTCTAGTTGAAAACCTACTCGCCCACAAAATAAAAAATTTCCAATCTAATGAAGAGGTTGAATTCACCTCCCTTCTATTCAAACAATTTCTCACAGGATTTAGCCTTTATCATCACATTTCATGTCCCCATAGAGCCCAATAAAATGGATTGATTGAAATAAAGCATCGCCACATTGTGGAAACAGAATTAACACTTCTTGCCACCTCTCACCTACTAAAACTATTTTGGACAGATGCCTTCTCAACCTCTACTTACCTCATAAATCATCCTCCCACTCTAGTTCTTCAACTCTCCTTCCCTCATGGCAAACTATTTCAAAAATTCCCTAATTCTTGTTCCTTCAAAACATTTGGTTGTGCCTGTTTTCCTTACCTTAGACCAAACAATCAATACAAGTCAGAGCTTTGAGCTAAGAAATGCATTTTTCTTGATTATCCCTCTAATCCTCATGGATATTACTGTCTCGTTCCCATAACAAACAAGATATACATTTTTCAACATCTCATATTTGATGAACAATGTTTCTCAACTAAATATATTTTCACGTCTTCATTCATCAAGAGGTTGTCTTAATCGAACAACCACAAGGTTTCCATGATACCAATTTTCATGATCATGTGTGCAAACTCTATAAATCCATCTATGGTCTCAAGCAAGCCCACGGGCTTGGTTTCACAGACTCTCTCAAGTCCTCCTTGCTCTCAAATTTTAGAGTCCTAGCTAGGTCATTCTTTGTTTACTTTTCATCCAAATAACATGCACATTTACCTATTAGTCTATGTGGATGATATCATAGTTATTGGTACCCATGCAACTCATATTTGTTCCTTGATCAAGTATCTTCTTCAGGAGTTTGCTATGGAGGACTTTAGTGAGCTCTCTTTCTTTCTTGAGGGCTGCTAAAGATACAAAGGAATCCTACACACGGATGTGGCACATTGTTAGTATGCCACATCTCCCATAATTGTTCTTTTTTTTTTCTTCTCTCTCTCTTTTCCCCTATCTTTCATTCTCCCTCTGCCTCTCCCCTCCTCCCCATTTCTCTCTCCCTTTCCCAATTCCTTATTGACGTCATCACCGCAGCCTCTCACCAGCGTCGCTGCCGAACCTTCCTCTCCCCTCACTGATGTCATTGTCACACCCCTCACCTTCCTCACCACTCGTCAACGTTGCCCTTCACCACAGCCCAATCATCTTCCTCTCCTCCATCACCGATGTCGAAACTTCATCATCGTCTTCGTTGATGGTGCCCCCTCATTGACAGATATGAGATCTCTCTCTCTCTCTTCTCCTCTTGGTCATCCTCTTGGTCAAGCTGAGGGGGTGGGGGAAGTAAAATTGAAAAAAAAAAAATACTTAACTGGCATGGCACGCAGGTAGCTTGCCATGATAGTTTGTGGGATCCGTTTGTGTCTATAATGTTTTTCTTCTTTCTTGGTATTCAAGCCATCAGAAATTCTTCGAGCCTTCATCTAAATTAGTCAAGTACATTTTAGACATCCTCCATCAAGCTCACATGGTTGGTGCCAAACCATGTTCTTCCTTTCTTGCTATTGGCACAAAGCTCTCTCAAAAGGATGGTGATCTTTTAGCTGATGGAACTAAATATCGAAAAATTGTGGGCACTTTATAATATTGCACCTTGGCAAGACCTGAGATTGCCTACTTAGTCAATCAACTATATCGGTTTCTACAATCCCCAACTACATCTCACTGGACAGCAACCAAAAGAGTCTTACGTTATCCCAAAGGGACAATTAATCATGGAATGAATTTTACCAAAGGTTCTCTTGCACTCATAGCCTTTTGTGACTTAGATTGAGTTGGTTCCATAGATGATAGAAGATCAACTAGTGGTTTTAGCATTTATTTTGGTCCCTTTCTAATTTCTTAGAGTGCCAAGAAATAACCATCTCTGCATTCATGCCAGAATCAAGCCACAGATTAGCAAAATAGACCGGCTCATTGATCCTACTGTTGCTGAGCTAATAACATGATGTGCTCTATGTTTCCATATTTATCTTATCTTTTGCAGTACTGATTCATCCTTTATGATGCAATCTCTACATTTTAGGCTATAATTTCACTTCTTTATTAAGTGTACATCTCTATAAATGAAATTAAGGTTCTTTTTGTACATTTCTTGTTCTCTTATAGGATGCAGGAGGTTGGGGATTAAACAGAATGCATGCCACACCCTTGTTTTATTTGAGTATTGCCTCTATGTTAGAAGCCTACCAGAGGACTTCTCAAGAGCCAAGTTGCCTATGTTTTTTTTTTTTTTCATGAAACTTGAACAACAAGTATCTTTTATTCCACCTTTGTGTATTTTTTTTTTTTTTTGGGTTTTGCAATTAACACTCTGTACATGAAAAGTTTAAAAATTATTTGCTCCGTCATAATCTTGTTTATCCTAGTGTAACATCCCACTCCCCTAGGGTTAAGAATGACGTCACTTTTAGAAATCTCAAGAACTAGTGTGCTACTACAAACCTTGGCTTCAAAAGTTTTCTTAACGAAGCACTAGATACAAAATATTTTATATAATAAATAAAATCATTTTTTACTAAAAACACATAATATATAAAAGGGACTATGCATAATCGCTTATTAAAATTTCTCAAAAATTTTTACTATGAAAATCATAACTTAAAAACTGTGTATATGGTCTAAGCTTCTATCACGCCTTCTTGGGCCAAGTCCCGTACTGTAGCTCCATTTTCATAGATGTTCTCATTGTAACATCTCATTCACGTAGCCTAGGCATGTCATGTATTTTCGTAAATTAAAACCAGTCAAGAGATTTCATGATTTAATAAAATAAAGTTTTTATTCATGTCTTGAAACATATAATTATTTAAATAAAACATGTCTTGAAAAATATAATTGAAGTTTGAATTGAAAAATGTGCCATAAAAACTAACTAAAAAACCTGGAATTAAATCTTATCAGTCTACTCCATCTAAGCCTAACCCGCTTGCTCGTATTAAAAATCATTCTCACTTGGGTGGTTAAAAATATAAAATAAAACTAAAATGAGTCGAAGACTCAATAAGAAACTCATAATAACATAAGCATACTAAATATTAGGATTTTCATAAAATATTTGTTGTTGAAAATTTAAAATCATGATTGTTTATATATATGCTTATGACATGCATGACTTGTCTGATTTATCTGACTTGTTTGATTGGCCAATACACTCAACCATGTGTGCAAAGTTGTGCACTAGTCCCATATCATGTGGCCACAAGGGGAACTATTGTGAAGCTCATGGTCTTAATATTTTCTAATTGAGGTTTATAAGTGTGTGCGCTGCAGGCTCAGCCCTTGTAGGAGCTTAGGCTGTGAAGCAAAAGCCCAGCCCTTCACCCATTTAAATAACATGCTTTAGCCTAGAGGGGAAAACACTAAAATATTTTTCCATATTCTTCTTCTTTCTCTCTCCCCCCTCCCTTTTTTCTCCCATGCACTACACCCTCCCCTTGGCTCTCTTTCTCTACAACCTGTGACCTTGCAGTGCCACCCATGCCCACCTCAAGCTCTTCTCCACTTTGAGATGCTAAGCCTCCCCACTACACCTCCAGACCACCATCATTTCTCTCTAAATTGAGTTGTCCCTTTCCATTTCTCCATCACCAGCTTGTCTCACACCATGTGTTTTAAAGCTTGGTCTTTTCTCTATTATCCATCTCGCTGCCCAACGTCCTCAATCGCACTTGAGGGCTACATTTGTCATGGTCGAGGCGGTCGGCCTATAAATAGGCTAAGCCTTCTGCGATAATCTGTATTTACAAGTATTTTAGCTAAGTAAATAATTTTATGTACTATAATTATGAGCATTCTTGTTTGAAATTTTATATTATTTTAGTGGTATTATTGTATTATTTCTAATTGTCGAATTTAATTTAAGGTATTTTATTATTATTAATATTTTTCATTATTTAAAATGATATTTATTTTAAATTAGTTTATTGTTGGATTTTATTATTTTATTTTACTTAGTCACTATGTTTAAATTATTTTATTTGAATTTCCCGTTTTGAAATCATTTTCGTTGGATCAGTTTTGAGACCTCGAGTTGAAAAGACTTCATTTCTTTTCCTTCCTTTTTTTTTTCTTTTTCTTTTTTCTTCCCTTTTTCTCCTTTTCTTTTCCTCTTCTTTTTCTTTTTCTCCCTTGCTTCTCCCGCGCACGAGCACCTCCCTTTCCATTTCTCTCCATGCGCATCCAGCCTCGAGCCCGCCGCCGTGCTCCACCACCAGCCATCACCACCCAACCCATAAGCACAACCACCCTCCGGCAATCTCCCCCACCCCAACTTCCCTTCCCCACGCTCTCTCTCTCTCTCTCTCTCTCTCTCTCTCTCTCTCTCTCTCTCTCTCTCTCTCTCTCTCTCTCTCTCTCTCTCTCTCTCTCTATGGATGTGCGAAACCCATTCGGGTTGTGGGTTTTTGCGTAGCCATGCACCGCCCTTTCCCGTCACCATCACTCTCATCTCCTTCCCCACCAGCCGGCCAACTCAACCCCATTTTTAGCCCCTCCCGCATAGCCAAACTCCTCCATGCACAGCTTCAAGCCGCACGGTCTTAGTGTCCCCGCGCCACTGTCGCACCACCTTGGGCCGGCACCTCTTTACCACTTCACCACCGACCTTTTAGCCACCTAACCTAGCCATCCTTAGCCCTGATCCATCCCCCTCGAAGCCTCCCTATCTCTCACTCTGATTTGCCTCTTTTGGCCTTCAACTGCCACCCACGCTGCCACCCACGGCCAACCACCACTACCTTTAGCTTTATCAACACCCTTAAGCTCTTCCCTAGCAATCCCAAGTATTCGTTTATCCCCTATTCAAAAGTTGGATTTTTGAGACCCACGACACTTGTCCATTTTGCACTATTACGTTGCTTTGCTGCCGCCTCTTGCACTTCCTTAATCTTCCAAAAATTATTTTTCAACCAACCTTTTGAGATTTAAATATATTTTACACTAACAAATCTTTTTGATCTGGTTGGTTGTACCAGACTGAGTCCGAGGAGTTTGGGGGTGGGTTGGATTTGAAGGATGGAGTTGTTTGTGTGATTGGTTTATGCTGGGATTGGTTGGTTGTTGTTTATTTGTGTCGTCTCATATATATTGCATAATGGCACGTGTGTTCATGTTTGTAAAGGAAAACTAGGTTTTTGCATAATTGCATCCATGTTCATGTGTATATTTGAAAATTGAGTTTTCATGTGACAAATGATTTTGGGTATGTTTGAAATGAACGGATTGAACGATTGAGAGAGAGTTGCTGTAAGGATGATGGTAAGCAGGGACGGTGGTAGAGTCTCGCCTATGATTCCCACCCAGGGTGCATGTGGTAGGGATGGTGGTAAGTAAGGACAGTGGTAGAGTCCTGCCTGTGATTCCCACCTACGGTGCACGTAGTAGGATTGGTGGCAAGCAGGAATGGTGATAGAGTCCCGCTTGTGATTCCCGCCTACAATGCTCTGATAGAGTGAAGGAGAGGTAAAATGAACTGTAGGAATGGTGGTAAGCAGGGACAGTGGTAGATTCCTGCCTGTGATTCCCACCTATGGTGCACACGGTAGGGATGGTGGTAGAGTCCCGTTTGCGATTCCCGCCTACAGTGTTAATTGGATATTTGGGCCATTTTTTGGAAAAATGACGAGGTTTGGATAAATGGATTTATGTGAACCATTTTCTAGAAAAATGGTGGCTTTCGATACTGGGCCGTTTTTTAGGAGAATGGCAGAGGTTATTTTAATGAACTTGGTTTTGGGTCAAATGAGATTTTTGGCGTGCGTTGGAAAATAATTATTTTCTAGGAAATTGAGATTTTGGGGTTTCATGCATATTTTATTATACGTATGCATATTTGTTGTGGCATGAATGCATTTTTATCTCTTGGGCTGTTTGGTCTATTACTTACATGCGGTACTGTTTCTTGGTGCCATAGATTTTGATGCAGATGAGAATGCAGAGCCTGAGGATGTGACTCAGCCGGAGGAGTGGTCGGGAATTACTTTCTCGTGGGATGGAATTTATGTACCGTTTTTGGTTATTATATTTTGGTTTATTTTTGTTTTCATTAGATAATTGTAATACTTTTGAAACGCTTGTATTTTAGTGAATTTGTATTTAACAATTCTGGTACTTAGTTGATTGACTTTAATTATTCCACTACGTTTTTGTTGTACACTTTTTACATGTACACACATTTGGCACTTATCGTTGGGATGCGTGACCTGTGTTTTCATCATCCCGACGCCTCGATTCCTGTGTTTCTGTATGTGGGAGTTGGGGGCGTCACACCTTCAACCCTCCAAAACCATCCTCAACTTTCCTCCCTTATTGATCTCAACATCCACACCAAGATCCAACCCTTTCTCCCTCTTAGTGTTCCTTACTTTTTTCTTCATTTAGATTTTCTCTCTTGTACGGTTCTACTACCACTGTCGCGATCTACGACCCACAGACAGCCATTGAAGGTCATATGACCACCACCCATCCGCCACTTCCACTCACACACTCCAAGCTTCCCTCTCAATTTCTACACACTGCCTCTACCCCTACTACCGAGCAAAATGCTAACTCTAGCCACTGCCATCGCCATGCTACTCCTCTCCAGACGCAACTAGAATAAGCTCATTCGCCTCACACCTAGTCATTTTATTTTTTTGCTGATGTTCAAATCTGATTCTTTAATCTTATCCCTCTGTGCTACAACATGTACATGTAACACACACACACATACTCTGCCCCTATGTTCGAGACTCTAGAGACTGCTTGGAAGGCCATCGCAACACCCGCCCACAAAAACAAACGTGACCAATAAGCAAAGCTTAGGGGCTTCGTTCATCTAAAAACTACCTTCATGATTGTAAGTGGTTCTAAAATGAAAATTTTTAAATAATCCTAGTTGGATAATTGTGAATTTGTTTTGTGCAGTCTGGTTAGGAATTTGGATCCACGGAAGTAGGCTGTGAAGCGATGGGAATAAATTGTAGTGGTTGTTAATCTACGACCGAGGGGCTTGTGAAGCATTGGTAACAAAATTTGAACTTGTTGTGATGTTGTGGTTTGACTTGTCGCAAATTTTTTTATTTTGTTTAAATTCATAATTAATGTTTTTATTATGTCATTTATTTATTAATTGTTTTTGGATTATAGTTGTTACCTACCATTAATATTTTCATAATTGTGCTTTGTTGTTGTATATGCTTACATATGGAAAAACTTGTGGTTTCTGCTGTCAAGCGGGTATTTTATCAGAGCATGCATATTACGACCCCAATCGGAGATGGAGCACTATCCCAGTAGAGCTCTTTTGTTCACTCGGGAGCGTAAAAAATTGAATGATGTCTCTTAGGTTGTTGTTTGGTAAGTGGGGGCGAGATGGTAATGCTCTCGTATCGACTCCATTGCCTCTCTAGTGGCAGAGGCTATAGGATGTTTGGTCAAATACATAACAGGCCCAAAGTTGGGCATAACTTGTTACGAACTCACATGCACGGTTGTTACCCGTCATATGACAAAAGGAGCCAGAATGTGTGAATGATCCATAGCGGAGACCACGGTGCATACCTTAATCTAATGGATGCTTTTGAAACTACAACTTGATTTTTGGGTATGTTGAGTCTTATCTAATAAATGTGTTTATACTGATATTTGGAAAATTACAATGTTGTTATCCTCTTAAATCCCTACTTGGTATAATTTTAACATTCTTTCCATCTACTTGTATGTTGATTGTTAGTTTTGGTTACACTTACTGAAATTTTGCGAAATCTCACGATGGTGTCCCACTTGTAGTTCCACCCAGCGAAACGATAGACTTTGATGTAGAGGGAGATTACAAGTTTGGAGGTCCAGCTCCATCCACTACAAAAAAAGACAGAATTGCCGGCGTTGGATATGCGCTGGTAACTGTCCCAAAAAACGCCGCTAATTAATTTGTGGTGTTTTTCTACCGGCGTAACCGTCCGCCGTTACTGGAGGGTCGCTATTTCCCATGTTTCGGCATTTGCGCAACCGCTGGTATTGGTAAATCTCATTAGCGGCGTTGGTATACAATTTAGTGGCATTTCGTAAAACGCCGCCACATTATCTACATTAACAGCGTTTCTCAAAATGCCGCTACTTTATTGTTGCCATTACCTTGCATATAATAGTGGCGTTACCATAAACGCCACTGCTACTACATTGCCGACTCATAATATGAATTGGCGGGGCATTTATTTAAATGCCACTAATGGTACATTGGTGGCGGCACATTGAATTTTTTAACGGCATTTTTCTAACCGTCGCCACTTTTTAAAATAGTTGCATTACGATAAATGCCGCTACTAATAATTTGCCGACACATCATATAAATTGGTGGCATTTATTTAAATGCCACTAATAGTACATTGGCGGCGGCACTTTAAATAATTTAATGACGTTTATCTAAACGTCGCTAATGACCTAATTTAATGGCGATTAGATAAACGCCGCCACTAGTACGATGCTGACTCATCATATAATTTGGCGGCATTTATTTAAATGCCACTAATAGTATTTTGGCGAAGTTATTAACGACGTTTATTTAAACGACGGTATATTTTTAAAATAGCGGCGTTAACATAAACGCCACCAAGATATCGAAAAAAGCATAAAAATGTTGATACGAAGGCAATCAAGAATTGGGCTAGGCAGGTTCTTCAAGGTTTAAGCTATTTGCATGGCCACAATCACTGTGTACATTGCAAGACCATCAACCTAATATTTGTGTCACAATGTATGTTGTCGATTTTTCGTTCAATGTTCCCTTTATATTTTTTAATAGCTGATGGTCCATGATATACCATGGAGAGGATAGCATTACAGAAAATCGGGAGCCATTGCCGTTGCAATATAATTTACTAAATTTATTTTTCCAAGTTGAGTTGTTTTTTTATTTAGAGTTACATGGGCCAAATAAACCTTTCTACTACTCAATTTAACATATTATCACATGGCTATCACCTTTAGACATCAAGCAATATGAATGCCTGACCATTATTTGAGTAGTTAAATGTGAGATGTTGTTGACTTACTCTTTACATTGTATGACTCCATGTTTTGTACAGCTTCCAGCAACTCTGCTATTAGGTGTTATGGTAGTTGTTTCTCCCCTACTTTCCCTCATCCAGGATCAAATTATCATCCTGAACCTCAAGTTCGGAATACCTGCAACTTTTTTGAATTCTCAACAAACTGATTCCCAAGCAACAGCTGTCCTCCAAGAACTAAGGCAAGGTTCAGTTCGTCTTTGAACTCATATCTGCTAAGAGAAGTATATTTATCTTCTGCCCAAAAATTTTCTTAATTATTGTTAAGAAATCAGAGAAAGGGAAAAAAGCAAAAAACAAAAGATGCTTCTTGATCATAGGCAATCAAAAAGCCCTGTAGATTATGATTTTAATTGAAGCTTATGGAATGAAACTTGCTTTCCACAAGTCAAGAGCCTGAGGTATTTTTTGAATCATCCAATAGCTGTGAGTAACAAAAAGAACAAGGTATTTTTTGCAGTCCACAGATGATACAAAGTTTGGTTGTTAGGTGAACCGATTGCATCTTCCCATCTCATTTAAGGTCAATTTCTGCACTGCAGTTTGCTTATTGGTCACTTTATCAATTATGTACATGTATATATATTTTTAGCAGAGATATTTTGAATTCTTTGTAGATTGGAGATTTGAGAATTCCATGGGTGCAGCAAATCCAAATGAAGAGGGCCCAAAACTTGAAGATTCCAGCTCTCCACATGATGAAACCAAAGTCTACTGCCCCGAGAGGACCATGACCAAAATAATGTCTCCAAAATCAAAATGATTCATATATTGTAATATTTTATTTTATAATGCAATGTATAAATACAAAATAATGTAGTTAATTATATTGTGTGTTGCATACATTTTTACATGATGAATATTGTATATATTTTCTTTTGCATGCATTTAGTTAAAATGGTAATTAGTTTCTAACTTTAGTTATTTTTTACATAAAGTTTTCTATTTTGATATATTTTTATTATTATGGACCATGTTCAATGCATTATGTTCTTTAATATGATTTTTTGAAATATATGCTTGTAATTTTTTTTTAAATTAAGCTTTTCAAGATTAATTTTTATTTTTTTGCAAAAATTTAATAATATATAGGCTTTTCTATTTATTAAAAAAAAACAAAGAAAAAAGAGAAAACCTGGGTTCAGTGCGGAACCCAGATTTCGGGTTTTAAAGAATTCGGATTCATCCGGGTTCCAATCCGGGTTATAACCTGGCTAATCTGGGCCAGACCTGGTCCAAGTTTGAAATCCGGTTTCCAGGTTGGTCATACCCGGGTACCCGGTCCAGAACCCAGATTAACAATCATACTCTTCTATAATTCTATTGAACCTCCTTCCCTCCCTCCCTCTAGAATTGGAATGTGATATATCACATTTACCGGTAGGGTATCTCAGAAATTCAACTAATTAAGATTTTGTGGATATTTTTGTATCATTTAAATAATTTATTATTTATACTACCAATAAATTTATAATAGCTTTCACTACTGACGTTATATATTCTTATCAATGTAACAAAATATACACCGGTGCATTTATCAATTATCGGTGTTTCATTGATCAATTTTCGGCATTTTGTAAATGCTGCCAATGCTATATAATTATTACCGGCGTAACACTATAAACGCCGAAAAAGTACTTATGTACCACGTAAAAATAATCAATGGCCGACATTTCTTCAAACGATATAAACACCGAAAAATTCAACACCTTACCAGTGTAAACTCTATCAATTGTTAGTGTTTTGTGAAACGCCGCTGATGCTATATATTATTACCGGCGATATATTATAAACGCCGACAAACATGGTTAATATAACAGCATATAATCAATGAATTATTGGCGTTTGTTTAAACGCCACAAAAAACATATATTATTACCGGTGTAACAATATAAATGCCGGGAAACTACTAATTTCCCGACGCATCATTACTATCTTTGCGGCGTTGTTATAAAAGCTATATATTATTACCGGCGTAAAAATTTAAATGCCGGGAATCTCAATAATTTCCCGGCGGAAACATTAAGCGCCGGTAAATTTATATATCTACCGGCACATAAACAAACGCCGCACATATAAACGCCGCCAATTTTGCATTTTTTTGTAGTGATCTGAAGAGTGGCAATTGGGGTTCTTCCCCCTTCTGTAATAAGGGCTGTTAATATTTGGATTTATTTTTTTTAATTTGTTGGGTGATTGTAACATTCTTTCATGGGATTTTGGAGGACTTGTGGCTTATAGGTAATTGCTTGGTGATGTAGCTTTAATTTATGGTACTCTTAGAATTATTGACTGTTATTTTTATTTTTCCACTGTAAATTAACTACACATTTTATTATATTTTTCCACTGTGCTAGGGGTGTATGACTCGAGCGGCCAACATCCTGGCATCACAATTTTCGCCAAAACACAATTGGGGATTGAGGGCGGCATAACTGCTAATTTGATCTGATAATAATACTGTGGTGGACCGTGCTTGAGTCTATGGTTTGCAAATCCACCCTAATTGTGTGCCATGCATCTAAATAGTCATATGATTATTATGATATTTATTTTATACTTCATCGTATGAAAGTTTACATGTATTATGCAATGTGAAATGCATGGCATACATAATATATAATTTACTATAAAATGCTTAATTAAACGTGATCATAAATTATAATGAATGACGTGTTTACAATTATCATAACATGTGTGGCATTAACTTCCAAGAACTAGCTTCAATAATAAATCTAACTAGTTTACGTGTGTTAACCCTAATTTTATGATCAAATTACTTACCTCATAACGTTAATCCAATACTTCTGAAGCAAAATTGAATAACTGTATAGCAGGCACCCAACTTACATCAATTTATAATTAAATATGTATTTTGTAATTAAAATATAAAATACTAAAATAACGTATATTTCCTAAAACCTGAAATCACCATAACCCTAAAAATATTTATAATGGTTAATACTAATTAGGAATGGGTATTTCTGATATGGCCATCAACATAATTAATAAGGCCCAAATGAGATTTTTCTTATATTGACCTGAAAATAGTGGACTGGGTTGTTACACCTAATTAACGGAAGACAATTGCCACCATATAGCGCTAGCACGCATTAAATAATTCTTTCTTATTTTTCAAATTATAATAGAAATATTATAATTTTATTTTTTATAAAAATAAATTTATAAACTAACGTGATTTTATGTGTTACGTAGGATTTACTTAATAACAAAAAAATATTTTATAATCTAATATATCATAACAAGTTTATTAATTTATAAATTATTTTGTCTTAAAATGAAAAAATAATGTTACCAACGTAGACTGTAGTTATCTTTACTTTATATATTAAGTTGTATTGTGAGGCTATCAGAATAGCTTGACCTAGATCATTAATTTGATGACAGCAGTTTCCCAAACTACAAGTAGGAAGCTTCCCCGGAGGTTCGCATGATTGACTATGGCAACATGCACATGATGTGCATTTCATTAAAATCATCCAGCTTTCATTTCATCACTTTAGAATTTTGTTTGGATTGCGAGATGGTGTCATCTCATTTTATTTTAATATATATCTAGATATCATAAATATAAATATTTTTTAATTTTAAATTTTTTTTTATTAAATTATTATGTAATCATTATAATTTTTTCAAATTTTCAAATAAAATATAATCAACAACTCAATTTTTTCAAATTCTAAAACAAAAATTATATTAATAAATTATATTCTAAAAATATTTTAATTTTATAATATTTTTATTCAATTTTTTTTTTCTTAATAGTTAAAGAAGTGACTAACAGTAAGATTGTATATTTTTTTAATTTTTTTTTAATAATTAAGGATGTTAAAAAAATATTTAAAAAATAAAATAATAAAAGAACAAAAACTTCGTATATACTGTAGAATAGTAGATAGATAGTATGAAGATAGTAAGTGTATACGAACTGGACCCCGCTGGAGTGGGGCGCCGTCAAACTTGGGGTGTATATGGAATTTGTTAGAAAAATTTTTCTGTACTATAAATATACAACGATGTATATATAGTTGCAACCCCATGCAGGTATGTAGGCTAGCTTTCAGAAACGTCCGTTCTCACCAAAACAATCTGGAAATGGAAAATCCACTCAGGCCATTATTCAATCGAATTAGGACATATTTGCTCCAAATTTTCTCTAAATTCAGGCTCCAACTTCCATGGCCAATCTTACAACCTTCTACGGATCAAGTTGTCGACCTAGAAGAAGCAGGGATAGCAGCAGCAGCTGCGGGCTTGAGGGTTGAAGTACGCCACAACATGGACGTCTGGGCTAAGATTATGCTACCTTTCTGCTTGACTGCAGCCATCGATATAGCACTCGTCCACGTTCAACTCCACTCACAGTTCCCGAGAGACTTTCATTGGCTGAGTCTGACAATCTTACTCGCAGTTGCTTGCTTCTTTGTTGCTGGATTCATCAATCCCAAGTACGTGGGAACAGCTAAAGTGCTTGTGAATTGTAGCGTTTTCTTCACATATACGTCGTTTTTCATAAGCATTACAGTCCCAGTTTCATTGCCTCTCAAGATTACTAGCTGGCTCGTCTATGCCATATCTGTCCTTGCAGTTGTTTTAAGCTTTTCAAAACGGTAGTGAGAGTATTGTACATGATCTGGCCATACGGCTAAAATAAATATGAAACCTAGCTGGTGATCATGAATAGATTAAGGAGTACAAGTTTGGAGAGTGAGATGGATGATATGAGAGTTTTGTGAATAGTATTAAAATAGTTTGCGAATAGTTGTAAAATAGTTTGAGTTTAATATTTGTTGGGTTTTGAAAAATGAGAGAAAAAAATTAAATAAAAAAAATCATAAAGTTAAAATATTGTAAGAATATAGTCTTATAATATTATTTTGCGGGAATTTGAAAAGGTGGGAATATTTATTATATTTTGTGTATAAATTTAAAAAGGGTTACAATGATTAGATAAGATGATATGAAACTGTTTTTAAATGCAAACCAAACCTAATTATTATTATTATTATATATATATATATATTATAAAAGATGTCAACAATATTAACACATACGTTGGAAAATGCTAAATTTGATATGTATTCAATCAGATGTCGATGTTCCTATGTATTCAATCAAATTAAATATTTCTACAAGAAGTATTACAACTAAAAAGATATGTTATGAAAGTAACTCTACAAATTGATATATTTTTATATAATATGTTAAATTTATATTACAATCAAAATAACTTTAAAATATTCTAACATATTATATTCACTTACATCAGTTCGCTGAATCTTTGTGCTTCAAGCATTTCTCTATTTGCAAAACATATAAAAACAAAAGATCAAATCGCAAGTATGATCCGTCATGCATGTGTTTCTAATTTGATTGGTTGTGACTGTTAGTTGCTGAGTAAAAGGATTATCACCTAACACAACATGAGGGATCGACCAGAAATAGATAGGTCTAAAAAGGTTGAATACAAGTCCTTTATTTATTTTTTTTTGTTTAGTTATTTGCTTGCATGAGTGTTAATATTAGGCTAAATGGGTTAATTCTCATATTCAGTCAAATCAATCTGTTGATGCATGTTCTTATATCTTTTTTGAAAATAACTTACCATGGCCACCGCCTATATAGAGAGTGATCCGCATAGGCAACAACTCGTTGTAAATGAGAATTATCTCAAGATTATAAAATAACTTTGTGATTAGGGAATGTTTGGAAAATGAAATGAAATAAAAATTTTGTGGATAGTAGTAAGATGATTTTTAAATAGTAATGAAATAATTTGAATTGAGTATTTATTAGATTTTGAGAAATGAGAGAGAAAATTCTAAATAAAAATTATATATTATAAAGTTAAAATATTATTATAATATAATTTTTATTTTATGATTTAAAAAGTTTTTTGAATTGTTTTTTTTTTAAATTTAGAAAAATTGTAATTATTAATTTGAAAATATTGTAATGATTAGTTTGCAAACAACAAAAGATGAAATAATATAGAAATTATTTCCAAAAATCCAAGTCCATCTTTTTTAACTATAAAAAGTCTTATATTCTCTCTCTATATATTTTTCATAATGGGCTAATTGTAACATTCATGCCTAACTCTCTAATCAATTGATTAGTTATTTCCGTCAATCTCAAATTGACATGTAGTACCAATATGTCATGTCAACAATTCTAGCTACTAGCGAAGTTGAGACTATTAAGATAAAAATGGCTTAAAAACACCTAAAAATGCTTTTAAAAAAATATAAACTATTATAAAAAATTATATAAAAATATAAAACCTACAAAAACCATCAAAAAATAAAAACAAAATGTTTAGGTGTTTTAAAAAATTCTTCTTTAAAAAGATTATATATTTGATTTTTTTAATATAATTATTGATGTGACATACTAATAGAACGTGCCAATCTTGAATAATTACCACGCATGACGAAGAAACATCATATACTTGGTACGTATCAATATTCACGTTAGAAAGTTAATAAAAAAGTTGAAATAATTAGCTTATTGAAAATTTTATTCATCATCTTAATTTTTATTATCTTCTCACACTACAAGAAATTTGATCTATTGCAGCATTTTTTATATTGTTGCAAAAAATAATCTATTACAGTGATTTTTAAATCGTTGTTAAGTTTTTACTTAAAACCTCATAATTTACTGTATATTTACATTTACAACGAAAAATATGATATTTGTAGCGATTTTGACCGCTGCAGATATCAAAAGAAAGTTGCAACGCTGAAATAATTGACGGAATTAGTCTGAGCGCCAAATTTCTCATTTTATTTTTCCCCCCTTTACTTTCCTGTGTCACAGTTCTCTTTGTTCTCTCTTTTCCGAAATCGCACGATTTTCACCGTCCCATTTTCAGATAATGATCATTATCTTATGATGTGATATTAGATAATAAATTCATAAGTAAAATATAATAAATAATCTCTAATCTTCTAATGTCATATCATGAGATGATGAGAAGATGATAAAAATTGAAATAATGAGTAGTATTTAAGAATTAGCAAAATCATAGCCATCTGTATTGCAAGAGTGAAATTAGTAATGAGATCAATTTGTAAAAACAATAAAAATTTGTGTAATTAATCTACCATCAATTGATAAATCACCCACATGCATGCGGTTGCAATGCCTATCATGAACAGACTTTCCCAGCATTTCTTTTTTTTTTTTATCAGGTTTGAATTAGTGGGTCTCACGGGCATCTAGCGAACGGATCTTTCTTTCCAAAATTCTCTATCAAACGCTAAAATGTTTGAAAAAGTTAAGAGCAGCTGGGCCCCATTTTAAGCATCCACTAGTTTGGAGAAGAGAATCCATTCACTCATCTATTTTCAAATACATTCTCTTTTTTTTCTTCTTCTTTTTTTTCATTTTCACTTTTCTACAAGTTTATATTTTCCCCCTCTTCCGAAAAATCCAACTATTTCACTACACTATAAGATAAACGGATTTTTATTACCAAAATGACTATTTTCGATGGTTTTCATCAACATTTTAGAATGGCTATAAACTTTGATGGAATGAGAGAAAGTAAAATGTAAAGAAAGGCCATCAACAAAAAATTTAAGGTTCAAGAAATAAGAAACATGGTTTTGCTTTCTATATAAAATATGCTTCATAATTATTAATATTCTTTTATTGACTAGTGTGAAGAGCACGTGCACGTCCTTGATTTCCCAAATCCAATAATTAGAAAATCTTAATTTGAAATGTACCTAGCTATTTATCCAGTCATCTGGATGCATGCATGTTAAAGCTTTAGAAGGGAAAATGCAAGGAAGGTATTTGAGAAAAGTTCAGACTCAACACAACCAATCCATACTCACAGAAATTCATGTACAGTAGAGTGTGATCTATTTATAGAGGAATGTATGACAAACATTACAATACGTGCCACTCATGTGATGACAGGTGGCTTAAGAGGAAGAATCATTTGATTATGAGGGCAGGTTCCAGATTATTCTTTTTCCCTGATCTGCTGGTGCTTATGCGATTGACTTGGTTGTTGCTGAGCAGTATACTGAGCTGCCTTAATAATTAATACACAAATCACATAAGAAAAATAATTTATAAAACCTGAAAAAAAAATCCCATCTTATTGGAGAAAGATGCCAAAACTTTTAATTAGTGCATGGATACCAGCTATATTGTGAGAAAACATTTCAAAAACAACCCACACACTTTGTGTGTATCATGTATTGATTTATATTGATATTACACAAGTTAACGATGAGTAAGTTATGCTATTCTACCATCTATACAATCTGTTAAATATAGAAACCAACGATTACATTGTATCTACATAGCGTTAGAAAATTATGGAAAGACAGATATGCTAGAGAGTATCATGACACCTATGCTAGAGAGGATCATGACATGCCAGAGGAATAGTGAGAAGATTATGATAGTAGGCTGGAACACATATGGAAGCGTATCTTATGATTCACCCTCAAGCTCAAGGTGGGATTGGACCAATAAGGAGCTTGCTGCGATTGCGAACAACTTAGGAGCACACAAGGGTTTGGTAAAAACATTTGATACCTAATAGGTGCCGAAATGCGTTCAAGAGAAATAAGATTATGGGAAACTTTCTCTCTATCAAAGTAGACATAAATCTCTATGTGTTTAGTTCTATGATGAAACATAGGATTTTTAGTCATGTGCAAGGCGCTCAAATTGTCACACTATAAGACTAGTTTTTGCAGAGAGTAGCCGAGAGATTGGAGAAGGTGTATAAACCACATGACTTTAGCTATAGTAGTTGCAAGAGCCCGATACCAAAGTTTTTAATTTCATTCCATTCCGGCCAAAATGGTAGGAATTTTTCATACCAGAATAGTGACTGGTACAATGTAATAGACTATTCCATTCTAGATTAAATTTTGGCGGTTTTAGTATTTTTCGGTCCATTTCAGCTAGAACAAGCATTCCTGTTCGAAATATTTCTAAGTCACATTTGGGATAGCGGGCGATAGGTAGGTGCTCACTACTTAGTACTCTTTCTAAACTTAATTTGATTAATCAATGTCTCCACTTTTCTTCTTCTGACAACGGTTTCTTTTCTTTCTTTTTTTCTTTTTGTTTTCTCTTTAAACAGCTTTACAAGTTTTCCTTCTTTTTTTATTTTTTTTATAGAAAATTTGTAAACTTGTCATCATTTAGTACTCTTTCTTTATTCTTTTTTTTGGAGAAAATTTGTAAACTTGCCATCTAGTGTTCTTAATATATTTTCATAAAATAACAATGTATAGTAATCTTCTAGATCATACTAATCAAATTACAATGATTTTTAATGTAAGTAGTATTTATCTATCTATTGTAGTTACGCTTCAACTTAGTAAAAAATAAGCTCTTTGAATTGAGACTTGACTGTGAATGACTGAAACTACTACTCCAGAAGTAAGTAGTGCAAAGTGGCCTATATTCCCTAAATGTTGCTGTTGGTAAAGTATGTTAAGACTTGTATTAATGTTATTTAGAATATAATATATATATATATATATTTTTTTTATATAACAACAATCCCGAAATGGTATACCAAAATGGACTGGTACCGAAATATTCTTTTCTAATACTTCAACCAGAACGACCACCAGAACGGAATTCAAAACTTTGTTTGATACTAAAATGAGATACAATGACTTGTTTCTTAGCACCCCAATATAGTAGATTATTACTAAGAAAAATGACAAAACCAGTGGTGGATCGACGATCATCTCGTGAGCCTGCCCAATCAGCATCACAATAGGCATGAAGAGTAGTCATTGAAGTAGGAGCAAAGTGAAATCCAAAGTGAAGGGTGCCTTTGAGATAACAAAATATTCGTTTTGAAAGTCATTTGACACCAATGAGATGTGTATCACGGTGAGAGTGAGGGAGGACTCAGCTTGAGTAACTTGGATGCCAAACAAATAATGTTAGTCACCAAGATCCTTCATGTGAAATGCATAAGATAAATGAGAAATAAACTGAGCAATCCAGGTAGAGGACCTTCCAGTGACTATGAGATCATCCATGTAAATTAGAACCAAAAAGACATCAAATCCTTGATGTTGGTAGAACAAAGAAGTATCATATGGACATCATTGAAAACTCAATTGTTGAATATAGGAGCTGAACTTTATATACCACGCTTGAGAGGCTTGCTTTAACCCATAGTGGGCTTGCGCAATTTACAAGCATGATTGGGATGAACAGAATACACAAAACTAGGTGGTTGAGTCAAGTATACACATTCTTGTAACTATCTATGAAAAAAAGTATTACTAATGTGATGCTCCCAAATTCCGTTTGGAATTGGAAGGACATTTGAAGCGTCGAGACAGGCACCACAAGGTTACCTGGCCCCGTTCATGACATATAAGATGCAATGTTCCTAACATGCATCTAACATTATTTAATATTCGCAGCAGATAATTTTTTTTTTTCTTTAGCAATACTATGCACCAACTTGAAAATATCTCAAATGTTTAAAACATACTTCATACATAAAGACCCATTGAACAACTAAGATCACAACATTAGTCCAAAATGGTTATGATCCAAAAAGTACTGGAGATGCAACTCCATCGTACAAGTAGTAATTTACATTAACTACTATATTAACATTGACATCGCACCATCGCTAAGTCAACTGTGTCTAATTGGTCAGCTTCTGATTCTCTTTCAGGTCCTGTAACAAGATCTACCATTCGGGGGGAATGGTAGTTGGGACTACCACAATGAAATTTGATTACAAATCTCAATGAGTTAACAAAAAACTTCCACACAGGCTAATGATGCATGGATGACAGTAAAAGCATGAATGCATAATCAAATTCATAATTAATTAAAGCATAACTTGGCGTATAACATAGCATAACTGACATAACTTAAATTAAAGCGTGAACTGAACTTGACTTGACATGAACTTAATCTGAAACTTGACTTAACATGAACATGTTTTGAAACTTGACTTAACATGAACGTGATCTGAAACTTATTCTTTAACTGCTTAAATACATACTCCACAGTTGTTGTGACCCAATGTATTCTACGTGTCATAATGCAGTTAAATACATACTCCACGGTTGTTGTGGTCCCATGTATTCTACATGTCACAATACAGTTAAATACATACTTTACGGTTGTTGTGGCCCCATGTAATTGAATGTAACTCAACTTCTTGACATGAACTTAAACTTGAACTGAAACTTAACTTATCGTAAATTTGATCTAACACTTGACTTAACATGAACGTGATCTGAAATTTATTCTTTAACTGCTTAAATACATACTCTACAGTTGTTGTGGCCCCATGTATTCTACTTGTTACAATGCAGTTAAATACATACTCCACATTGTTGTGGCCTCATGTATTCTACGTATCACAATGCCCCCACAGTTGTTGTGGCCCCATGTATTCTACATGTCACAATTATTGTGTCTCACGTAGTGTATGCGTCACAATTGTTGTGACCCCATACTTCGTGTGCCACAGTTGTTGTGGACCCCACGAAACGGAATATAACTCAAGATGAAACGTGACTAGAATACGAAAAGACAGAAGCCCTAACGTAACATAACGTGACTTGAACATAACTTGAAAGACATGACTAACTTGAGATAGGGTTATATCGTAACATGACTTAAACATATAACACACAATATTTCATAACATGATATCACATGTAACGGAAACATAATTAACATGACATACTTGCAACAGTGAACATAACATGACATACATGTAATAGATGACATATTTAACATGATGTACTTGTAATATATAGTAATAAGTGACAGAATATCTTGTGTAAGAGATGAAACTCATGACAGAATAAATTCTATATAACAGACAAATATGTGATAACTTGGCATGGCATGACATATATGATATCACACATACATACACTGTAGTTCATTTACTTAGCACACATACACAGTAAGCTGCTAGTAAGTTAAAAGCTAACTTACCTTGATTTCTACGTTTCTTATGAAAGCTCAAGTGCGATCACGAAGAATTATAATTAGTGATTCTAAAAGTTAGAACTAAATCACTAATAATTTGAAATATGGAAAAATACTAACTTAAGAGTAAAATTTCCATTTTACCCTCTACATGTGAAAAAAGGTCATTTTACCCCTAACTTAAGGGTTTTGCATGCTAACTCCAAAAGTCACCAAAATTTACATACCTCATGTAAATTTTATCCTAAACTTAAATATCAATTTAGAAAAATTTAAAACTAATCACAACTATTAAAACTCTATAGGACTGAAATTCCCATATGCTATTTCCATTGATTTTTGTTTCTAACTTGTTTTGATCAACCTTTTGATCTATAACTTATAAAGATGTGATCTTTAAACCAAACCATCACATGATTTAAAACGATGTCCTAAAACATATATAAGCTTCTAATTCAAGATCATATGGTTAAAAATTAACCAAAATATAAATTTAGCCAAGAACATCCACACTTTGGCCTATCCAAATATCTCTTTGCATACAATTTCATATCTTTGAAACTAATATCAAATATCTTCAAAATAATATTATAACATGTATATAAGAGGCTTAGGATCCTTTAATAAAATTTTTAAAGCCATTGGAATAGGTTTAAACCACTAAAGATTTAAACTTTCTCAAAATAGAAACTATTTTTCCTCTTCCAGTTTCTAAGTTTCTAGATCTAAGAAAATATTTCATCAAAACTTTTAATTATGCAACAAATCCTCAACCAATAATCATATACACATGTTAAAAATACTACGTAAAAATTTCAGACCAAGATCTATCCATTAGCTTGGTCAAAAAACTCCAAAATATAACATATTCTCTAGTTTATCTCCCAGAATGATATTTCTAGAGTTTAAACAATATTTGACTGACCAAATGATCTTCAAATGGAACAAATAAGCTATCCACATAAACTAGACTAAAAAATGAACAACTTGTATGAAGGATACTTTATGATAAAACACTAAAAGCTTTGAAATGGGTATACAAAAGAACACCTAAAAGCTGTCCGAGAGAGTATTTGGTATTCTTTCAATGAAAAGTGTAAAGGAAAATGATTTCGTGAGGAGTGGGCTGGAGATATTTATGCACAAGATATGGAAGAGAATGAGGCTGAAGTGAGGGTTGAGTGTTGGTCTTTCTAACCCAATAATATCCACAAAAATTAGCTCAAGATATTTTTATCCAATAATATCCACAAAAATCAGCTCAAGATATTTTTACCCAATAATATCCACAAAAATCAGCTCAAGATATTTTCTAAAGGTGGAGTGTAGAGTTGGAAGAGTGAGGTGGCTAAGATCTTTCCATGTGTTCAATTAAAACTTTTCTAACTATCTCCAATAATCAAAAACACACTTCTGATACCATAGTAAGTAATAACACTAACTATGTAGTTAGACTAAAACCTATACGATTAATAGATTCGTGAAAACTTATGGAGTCTTCACGAGATTCCTAAAGTCAATAGAAATTTCACCATTGAATTTCTAGCGGGCTGTTACAACTAATGTCAAGTTGCTTCAAGAGCTAATGTTGGGACAAGATGAAAGTTAAGATTAATCGAATAGTCCCAAGTTTAACAATGGGACTGAAGGTCTCATTATAATAGAGTCCATGGAGTTAAGTAAAGCCATGGGCTACTAGTCAAGCTTTATAACTTCCAAAGAACCATCAGCACAAGTTTTTATTTTGAAGACCCTTTTGCTAATGAGCAAGTTAATGTTAGAGGATTTTGGGACCAAGTTCCAAGTGCAATTTGCATACGGAGCTGTAAGTTCTTCTTGCATGGCTTGTTTCCAGTGAGGATCTTTTAGAGCTTATTGGTAAGTCTTTGGTACATTCTGTTGTATAGGCCGCCAATTCTACAACAAAGCAAGCTAAGCTAGGATGGCGATAAGAGAAATAAACCTCAGCCCGTCAAGTGCCATCTTAATTTCAAGTGATCAGGAGATGAGATCTAATAGAAGCTGATGCAGGTGGAGAAGGTGTTGGAGCAGGGAGATTGGAAGTAGGTATTAACGTGTGTTAATAAATCTAACAAGCTTTATTTATTTATTTATTTTTCTAATCAATAAATCTAACTAGCTTACATCTATTAACCCTAATTTTATGATCAAATTACTTACCTCATGACGTTAATCCAATATTTCTACAGCAAAGCTGAATACCTATATAGTAGGCACCTAACTTACATCAATTTATAATTAAATATGTATTTTGTAATTAAAACCTAAAATACTAAAATAACCTATATTTCCATAACCCTAAAAATATTTATAATGGTTAATACTAATTAGGCATGGGTATTTCTGATATGGCCCATCAACATAATTAATGTCCAAATAAAATTTTTCTTATATTATTAACCTTAAAAATAGTGGACTGGGTTGTTACACCTAATTAACGGAAGACACTTGTCACTAGGGGTGGCAATATATTAAACGATCCGTTAAGCCAACACGAATATGATACGATAATAGAGGGTTAGAGTTTAGTCTTAACGGGTTCGATCAAAACGGGTTAACCCGTTAAGACACGATTGCTTAACGGGTAGATAACGGGTCAACTCATTATGACACGTTAAGAAAGTTAAAGTTACAATTATATCCTTATACCTAAAAGTAAAATTGTTAGAATTTCAATTTCGATATTTTTATTATTTGGATTGTAATTTTAGACTTGTAGTTAGTTTAATAATTTTAATAAATATTTTGATTTTAAAATTTATATAAAATTATGCTAAATTTAATCAGATCAAACTAGTTAATTTCGGGCCTATTCAACCCATTTACATAAACAGTTTGAAACGGATCATATTGTGTCGTGTTAACATATTTCGTAATATTCACTAAAGGTCAAAACGAGTTGACACGACATGACTCGTTATGTTAATAGGTCGTGTTAGAGTTTGAGATTTTGACACGATAAGCTTAACGGGTCGGGTTAGGGTTAAGCTATATAGTATAATATACATGTTTTAACACGACACAAACACGATCCATTAACACGATTTGACACTCCTACTTGCCACCATATAATGCTAGCACGCATCAAATAATTCTTTCTTATTTTTCAAATTATAATAGAAAAACAAAAAAAAAACAAAATTATTATAATTATATTTTTTACAAAAGTAAATTTACAAACTAACGTAATTTTATGTGTTATGTAGGATTTACTTTATAAAAAAAATATATTACAATCTAATGTATTATAACAAGTTTATTAATTATTTTATTCTAAGCATGTCTTAAGTTGTCTTTAATTTACTTTATTAAGTTGTATTTTGAGGCGATCAGCGAATATTCAGCATAGCTTGACCTAGATCATTTGATGACAGCAGTGACGTCTCAACTTACAAGTAGGAAGCTTCCTCGAAGATGACATATTCACATGATTGACCGTGGCAAGTTGGCAACATGGCAAATATTATTGCGCTCATGTGCATTTAGTCAAATCCCATCCTCTCGTTTCATCACTTTTTAGGGCCTTATTTGGATTGCGAGCTAGGTAGTTTTTCTCATTTATTTTAATATCTAAATATTACAAATATAAATATTTTTTTTATTTTTTTATTAAATCATTACAATTTTTTCAAATTTTCAAATAAAACATAATCAATAATTTAATCTTTTCAAATTCCAAAATAAAAATTATATTAAAAACTTTTATTTTAAAAATTTTATTCAACTTTTTCTCTTCTTTTCTTAAATATCTTAAAACATTTTAACTCAAACATTTTATTACTATTCACAACATATTTCATTACTATATATATTCAAATTTTTACAAGAAGTTATACAACTACAAAGATATCATGATATAAAAGTAAATCCATAAATTTATTTGTCATCATATAATATATTAAATTTACTTTCTAATAAAAATAATTTTTAAATTTAACGAATTGTATCAACTTACATCAGTTTGTAAAATCTTTTTATGACTGAAACATTTCTCTATGTGCAAAACAAACAAAAACAAAAGAAATATTAGGAAGTACGTAATGTGTTTCCAATTCGATTGTTTGCTGACTAAAAAGGATATCGCCTAGCACAACATGAAGGACTGACCCGAAATAGGTCCAAAAAAAATTGGATACAAGAGTACAAGTCCTAATTGGGTTTCAATTCGTAGTCAAATCCATCAGTTGATGCATGTTCTAATTTTATCTTATTTGAAAATAACTTACCATGGCAACCCCACTTAGTGATCCGCATAGACAACAACTCGTTGTCAATGAGAATTATCGCAAGACTAGAAAATACCTTTATGAATAAAGTCCTATCTTTTTTATACCCCACAATTATATGTTAAAAGTGGGCTTTTGTGATCAAAATTTAATGATCAAAATGATCATTTTTTACGATTTTCGTAAGAAATAGTCCTTTTAATCACTAAAATTTGGTCACAAAAGTTCACTTCTATTGTAGTATTAGCTGTTGATTAGATTTAGAAATTCTAGTTACAAAAGAATTCTGATTTAACTAAAAAAAAGTCTTCTATTCCCTCTCTCTATATATTTTTCATGTTGAAACTTTTAACACAAAAATGTTTTAAGAACACCTCAAAATGTTTTTTTTTAAATACAAAATACAAAAAATTAGATAAAAATATATAAAAATATAAAACCTAAAAAAAATTTAACAAATGAAAACAAGAATTTTTGGTTTTAAAAATTCTTCTTTAAAAAGGTCATATTTTTAATTTTTTTAATATAATTATTGATGTGACATATTAATACCACGTGTCAATCTTGAATAATTACCACGTAACAGCAGTATACTACATATCAATATTCCCACTAGAAGGTTAATAAAAAAAAAATATTTGAAATAATTAGCTGATTAAGAATTAGCAAAATCATAGGCGGCGCCGTCTGTATTAATGCAAGAGTGAAATTAGTTATGAGATCAATTTCTGAAAATGTGTAATTAATGATCTACCATCAATTGATATGTCGGCCATATGTTGCCTATCATCGACCGACTTTCCCAACATTTCTTTTTGATCAAGTTTGAATGGTTCTCACCATCTTGCCAACCGATCCTTCATTCCGAAATTCTCATACAAAAAGTTAAAATCATTGAAAATGTGACAGCAGCTGGGCCCCATCTCGTGTCGGTCCGGATTTTCATGCATTTTGCTTGCACTTGGAGAAGATATCCATTCACTCATCTATTTTCAAATGTCTTTTTTTTTTTTTTTCATTTCACTTTTCTACGTGTCACTGCAACAAATATAATTTTTAGTGATAAATTAAATATAGTGACAGTCTCCAAATCATCACAAAAAGTCTTTTTCTATGACGATTTGTGAGAGCTATCATTAAATATTGGAGAAGAAATTTTTAACATTCAAACATTTTAGTTAATTTGTTCGCACGTCATCTTAACGTTCGAACGTTATGTATATTTACGTGCGAATGTAAAATTTTTTAGCACCAATGTTCGAACGTTATATGTAATTACGTGCGAACGTAACAATTATTAGCGCCAACATCCAAACGTATAGTTGTAAAGTTCAAACGTTATATATTAATTTGTAAAAATTCATCATAATATATATTTGTTTAATATTAAGGTTGCATAATATTAAAGAAAACTGAGAGTATAAATTAAGCTACAATACATACATTAAATAATATTGTCCATTACATATGTCAAAAATAGAAAACAAAATATGATTAATTTTTACAAATGACATTTAGAACTACTGGTTTACAAAAGATCGAAACTCCTCAGTCAATGTCTCAACCTTATTATTTAGCACATCTACATGATGTGCAAGATATGCGACAGCTTGATCTATATGCACAATCTGTCTATCGATCTGTCGGTCTATATGCGCCTTCATATCTGTCATCACTGCATCAACCCAAGCAGGTCGCTCATCCCCTGCAGATGCAGTCGTCGGCTGCTGACTAGTACTCGCAGACGGGGGAGCAACACCGACCCCAGCCTCGGTCGGAGGAACAAGATCTGATATAGGAGCAGCATGACGCCGAGCTGAGCCTCTCCCTTGTGCAATACTCCGACGGTGTGTGGTCATGTCGATGGGGCTCATCTGGTTTAGTATCATCTCCTCCGCCTGGAGTGGCACTCCCCGGGCTAGTAATAAGCCGCTGATGATGACTCTGTAAGGGAGATTATCCGTTGTAACAATGCTGGTCTCGTAACGAATCCGCTCAAATATAACGAGTGGCAAGTCAATGGGATCTCCACGTGCCAAGTGAATAAGAAACTGTGCGCGAGCCCGACTGAATGTGGTCTTATGTGCCACAGGGTCTACATTTGTTGCAACAAAAATTTGCAACATGCGAAAGAAAGGCAGCAGCTGATTCTGGCTGAAGGAGTTCGGCCTATCCAGCTTCGTGCGGTCTGTGCCAGTGAGGATGTAGAAATCTTGATCCCGCTCGTCATCACCAACCTTAGGAGCAATATCCTCGCCCTCGGGCCGATCTCCCTGTTTACTGAGCATAGTGTCAACAGGGCCCAGTGATGAAGCAGAAGTGGCTGGATTTGCCTCAAAGATGCCAGTAGCATATGTAGCTGCTGTGTCACCAACTTGAGCAGCTGTCGCCTCAGGCAGTATCCGCGGGATCTGGAGTAACTCGACGATAACATCCGCCGAGAACTCAAACTATACGCCGCGTACAGCGAGGGTATGGGATGATGCATCGTTAGGCATGGCCGCCATCCCAATGTAAAACTCATGAACCATTGAGGGGTAAATCTTTCCCCTCAATGTGCAAATTGGGCCCCAGCCTCTCGTGACGAAGACGTCTCTGAGCGTCTTCCACTCCCAGTTGAGCTCATCGAACTGATTAATAAGAATTTCTCGTTCACCCAAAACAGTTCGTGCCCCCAGCCGAGCAATATCCGGATTACCTCCATCTCTCCCTTGTTTCCTGGTTGTCATAAAGTGAGCCATATCTTGAGAAAAAAAAAATACAAGTTAAAATATATAAAAAAAATCCCTAAATTTACATATATATACATATTACGACATATATCATGGATTATACACAATTAAAATATTATCATTATAAATTTACATAATTTCGATAGTAAATATATTAAAAAATTCCACTATTTAAATACCTAAAATAATAATAATAAGACGAGAAAATAGAAATTAAATTAAATGGAGATACGTTCGAACATTACCCAATTGACGTTCGAACTATAAAATTATGATAATTAGAATCAAATTACGTCCGAATGTACAATGATTTTACGTTCGAATGTACATTAAGATAGTCGAACGTAAACCATTAACATTCAAACGATGATACTCAAACTATTTTTCCAAATTTACGTTCGAATGTACCTTCGAACAAACGTTCGAACGTATTAAGATAAAATTCTAACGTAAATCTGATCCAAACGTCTTATACATACGTTCGAATGTTTTATTAACATGCGAACGTATTATCCAACATCATCTTTAAACGTTCGATAGTACATATATTAAATTCGCTTGATTACATCCGAACGTTAAGATGTAACATTCGGACGTAATGAATTTCAAACGTCACACGTTCGGACGTATTTGCTAACGGAAGAATACGAACGGTTTACGTTCGACCGTTTAACCTAACGTCCTCTCAAAACGTTGGATAAAAACGTTTGAATGTTAACATTTATGTTTGCACGTTATAACGTAACGGTCGGACGTAAATAAACTATAACATCACAAGTTCGGACGTTGATTTTTAACGTCCGAACGTTACGAGAAGAATGGCTGAGTGAACTCAACTATTTCCGAAAGTTTTGAAACGTGCGTTTCGAAGCAAAAAGAAACCATAAAACTATTCTATAGGCTATGGGGAATGTTTCTACGGTGGTTGTTTACTGTTTAACAACCAATGGTGGCCGAAAAATCAAAAAGAAAATATGGGTTTGGTGGGTTTCAAATTTTTGAAACCCACCAATAAAACTGAAAGTCTCTATATGAGACGGGGAGGGCACATTACCTTTTAGTGATGGTTGCGGAGGCGTAGTACGGCGGATGCGGCGGTGTGCGTGGCAGAGAGAAGGACGTTCGGATTGTTTTTGGACGAAATGAGTCTTCCGCTACCGTCGGGGAAGACTTTATATACAGTTAACGTTCGAATGTATACATACATACGTTCGAACGTTTATTAAACATTTGAACGTATTGTGTTTAACATTCGGATGTTTCAATTTAACGTCCGCACGTATAACAAATAACATTCGAACGTATCTAATAAATTATATTTTTTTATATAGTTATATATATTATAATATTATAATATATTATGTATTATAATAACTATAAAATATATATTATATATAATACGTATATATTAGTACTATTATATAATAGTACTAATATATAACAATGGATAGTATAGTATATATATATAATTTATTAAATATCAGTAGATGATATATTATAATATATATAATATTATATATTATATATTATATAGATAATAACTATATAATATATAACTATAGTATAGTATAGTTTATATAATATTTATTAAACAAAATACTATATTTTATAGTATATAATTTATTAAATATTAAATATTATATATTTTTAATAAATTATATATTATAATATATAATATATAATTTATTACTATATATTATATACTGTATTATAGTATATATTATATACTATATATTAAACGAGATATATTATAGTATATATATTATAACTATATTATTACTAATATAATATGCTATAGTAGTATAATATATTAGAGTTATATAATATATATAATATATATTATATAATATAGTATATATATATAGTATAGTTACTAATATATAATAACTATAATATAATATATATATATAATATTTAATATAGTATAATAACTATATACTACTATATCTATATACTACATTTACTATAGTAGTATCTAGTAGTATAGTATGGAATATATATAGTACATATGCTACTATATGTACTATAGTATATGTAGTATATATACTATATATAGACTATAGTAGTATAATATACTACTATATTATGAATATATATATATATATATATTATATATATCAACTATATATATAAATGATATATAATATACAATTAATGAAGATTATTTTTTGATTTAATCAATGAAATTTGAGTTTACATAAAATTATATATTATTATATATAATAATATATATATTTCTGTCCCAATACGTTCGAACATACATGTTATATGTTCGAACGTATTAGAAAAATGGGCGGGATTTTTCCCGCTTTAAGGTGGAACTCTAAAACATTTGAACGTTTTGTTTTTACGTTCAAACGTTAAATTGACGCTGTGGGCCGGATTGTAAATACATTCGAATGTATTGTTTGAAATCTGGGCGGGATAACTTAGCGTTCGAATGTAAAATTAGTTACTTTAGCAAGAGAGTGAAACGTTCGGACGTTCATTAATGAACGTCCAAACGTTTATTATTGTATTAGAAGCAGAAAATAAAATTTTCACGCACGGGAAAGCAGAACCATTCTGCTTCATCCCGTGTGTGAATTGAGAGAAAGGGAGACAGAGTTTTAGAGAGAGAGATGGAGGAAGAAGAGGAGGCTTAGAGTGAGAGAGGATAGAGAGAGTGTTAGAGTGAGAGAGAGTTAGAGTGAGAGTGAGAGAGAGTTAGCGTGAGAGTGAGATAGATTGAGTTAGGGAGAGATTTTGTGTTTATTTTTTATTTTTGTATATTTTTTTCCTCCCAAAGGAGAAAGTAAGGTAAATTTTTCAACTGTAAATGTATTTACAATTTATATTATATTTGTCAATTTGTTTTATATGTATTTAACTACCTAGTTTTGTGAATTTTTTGAAGGATTGTTTGTTGTGGATTATTGAAAACTTGTGATTTGCAAGAGGAGGATATTGTGAGCACAAGGTATATTATACTAAACTCTATTGTTAAATTTTGTTGAAGGATTGTTTGTTGTGAAATTTTTGATATATAGTTTATTGTGGATTATTTGTGTAATATGTGTGAATGATTGTTTATTGTGTAATATGTGTGATTAAAGAATTTATATATATATATATATTATAGTATTTATGTAGTGTGATTATTTGTTGTGCAATATATGCAATATATTTATTATATTTGAAATTATATAATAACATTAAGATTTCTTAGATTAAGAATCCCTAATACAAATTATAATCTAATATATAGTATAGTATTCGTAAATATAATATAAATAAGTACTATATAGTATAATATAATTATATAATAACAATTAAAATTTATTAGATTAAGAACTAATATGTGTACAAATTATAATCTAATATATAGTATAGTATTAGTAAATAAGAAATAAATAAGTACTATAATATATAGTATAATTATATAATAACACTAAGATTTCTTAGATTAAGAATCCCTAATACAAATTATAATCTAATATATAGTATAGTATTAGTAAATATAATATAAATAAGTACTATGTAGTATAATATAATTATATAATAACAATTAAAATTTATTAGATTAAGAACTAATATAATACAAATTATAATCTAATATATAGTATAGTATTAGTAAATATAATATAAATAAGTACTATATAGTATAATATAATTATATAATAACAATTATATAATTGTTAGATTAAGAACTAATATAATACAATTTATAATCTAATATATAGTATAGTATTAGTAAATAAGAAATAAATAAGTACTATGATATATAGTATAAATATATAATAACATTTAAGATTTTTTAGATTAAGAACCCCTAATACAAATTATAATCTAATATATAGTATAGTATTAGTAAATATAATATAAATAAGTACTATTTAGTATAATATAATTATATAATAACAATTATATAATTGTTAGATTAAGAACTAATATAATACAAATTATAATCTAATATATAGTATAGTATTAATAAATATCATATAAATAAGTACTATATAGTATAATATAATTATATAATAAAAATTATATAATTGTTAGATTAAGAACTAATATAATACAAATTATAATCTAATATATAGTACAGTATTAGTAAATATCATATAAATAAGTATTATATAGTATAATATAATTATATAATAAAAATTATTTAATTGTTAGATTAAGAACTAATATAATACAAATTATAATCTAATATATAGTATAGTATTAGTAAATATCATATAAATAAGTACTATATAGTATAATTTAATTATATAATAAAAATTATATAATTGTTAGATTAAGAACTAATATAATACAAATTATAATATAATATATAGTATAGTATTAGCAAATATAATATAAATAAGTACTATATAGTATAATATAATTATATAATAACAATTATATAATTGTTAGATTAAGAACTAATATAATACAAATTATAATCTAATATATAGTATAGTATTAGCAAATATAATATAAATAAGTGCTATATAGTATAATATAAATATATAGTAACAATTATATAATTGTTAGATTAAGAACTAATATAATACAAATTATAATCTAATATATAGTATAATATTAGTAAATAAGAAATAAATAAGTACTATAATATATAATATAATTATATAATAACATTAAGATTTTTTAGATTAAGAACCCCTAATACTATATAATCTAATGTATAGTATAGTATTAGTAAATATAATATAAATAAGTACTATATAGTATGATATAATTATATAATAAGAATTATAATTTATTAGATTAAGAACTAATATAATACAAATTATAATCTAATATATAGTATAATATTAGTAAATAAGAAATAAATAAGTACTATAATATATAATATAATTATATAATAACAATTAAAATTTATTAGATTAAGATCCCTAAGTATAAGAAAAAAAATATATAGTATTTATTTATAATAAATATAGTGAGCCAATAGTTGTGTTATTTTGTTAAATTAGAGAGAGATATTGTAAATATGCTCATAAGCTTCCCCGTCTTGTAGAGAATGGTTAAGAATTATCTTAGAAGAAATGTCTGTCAAGTTACTTGACTCTCAAAGTCTATCTGGCCTTGAGGGTTATAAAGGTCGAATAGTTTGTGACAGTTAAGTAATTAGACATTCTTTTTTTTTTTTGAAAGGAAGATTTCATTCACTAAAGTAGATTCCGAATACATGGAGGGTAATCCTCCATAAAGGTATGTTCCCCCGAACATGTCAAAGCAAACTTAGCTAGCACATGTGCTACTACATTCAACCTTCTAGAAATATGATGGATAGACCAAGTACAGATTCTAGACAATACAAGCTTAATATCCCTGACCACTAGACCCGTGGGACTCCAGCACTCTTCCCTGCTTTGTACTGCTTGGACCACTGCTAAGGAATCCCCCTCTAACATGACCTGATCCAGTCCTATGTTAGAGCAAAGAGTAGATGCTTTGAGAGCTGCTACGGCTTCCCCTAGCAAAGGATCTGGGTCTAAGAGCATGGAAGAGCACATTGAAGCCATCACCATACCACTCAAGTCTCTCACAACCACTCCCACACCAATCCTGGAGTTCCCCTTATCCACTGCTGCATCCCAGTTAGCCTTGTAGAAGCCTGAAGGAGGGGCAGTCCACTCAGAACTGTTAACCACCTGAGTCACAGAAGCTTTGTCCCTGGAACTTGTCCACTATTTTATTGCTGTCAATTCTGTGTGGACCTGCTTCGAGACCTGGAAAGGTGAGTGAAAAGATTGCTCAAACAGCCACTGATTCCTCCTGTTCCATATAGCTCTTGCTGTAACTGCCACTTCTGTTAGCTCATGGGAGGAGAGATTCTCTAACAAGGGCTTCAGAACCTCTAAAAAAGGGCCCCCTTCCACATTTAGTTTCTGAATTCTCCTAGCACTCATAGACCAAACATCTTGTGCAGCTGAACATGACCAAATGGCATGAGTAACTGACTCAGGAACTCTGTGGTAGACTGGACAGAGGGGAGAATCAACCATCTTCCTTTTATACAAGTTCAAACACGTGGGAAGGGACTCCTTGGCTGCTCTCCACAGAAAGGACTTCGTGGCTTGAGGTGCTTGTAGGCTCCACGTTTTCCTCCAGGTCTTTGAATTATGATTCAAACTTGAGCACTGCCCCTTCTTATCTCCCTCCATTGTTCCTTGTAGATGGTATGCACTTTTAACAGTAAATTTCCCATTTTCTGAACACCTCCACGTCCTCATATCCTGACTACCACACTGGCTAATAGTCATCCTACTGATTAACTTGGCCTCAGGTTCTGAGAAAATGGCATGGATAAGGTTTAAGTTCCATTGTCCAGTGTCTGGATCTATTAGATCTGCTACTGTTGCTTCTGCATTTAGTATTCTTACAAGAGATTGCACTTTAAAAGTAGAAGGGCTTGGAAGCCACTTGTCTTTCCAGATTTTTATCTAGGATCCATCACCAACTCTCCATAACATGCCCTCCATAAGTACATGCCTTGCTGAAAGGAAACGTCTCCATACATATGAGTCACTTGCCTTACCTTTTGCTGAGAGAAAGTTTGATCCTGAGAAATACTTGGCCTTCAGAACCTGAGCTGCAAGGGAGGTAGGGTCTTGAATGATTCTCCACCCTTGTTTGGCCAGCAATGCCAAATTGAAAAACTCAAAGTCTCTAAACCCCATGCCCCCCTGATCCTTGGGTTTTCCCATTGTTTGCCAACTTAACCAGTGGACTTTTGACTTGCTATCTGTTTGACCCCACCAAAAAGACTGTAGTAGCCTGTTGAGAATCTTAATGATAGACTTAGGTGGTTTAAAAATTCCCATGCTGTACGTGGGGATAGATTGCAATACAGATTTCAACAATATTTCCTTTCCACCTTGTGAGAGCACTTTTGTCTTCCAGCTAGCCATTTTAGATTTGATCCTGTCTACAATTGAAGTGAATGCTTTGGTTTTTTGCCTCCCAACATAAGAAGGGAGTCCCAAATATTTATCAAAAGGACCATGGGCTCTAAGCCCTGCTTGCTGAAGGATAGCCTGTTGTACCTCTTTCCTAGTGTTTCTGCTGAAGAATATGGAAGTCTTCTCTATATTGAGCCTTTGACCAGTGACTTCTTCATAATTGCTTAGTACATGTCGAAGCCTACTCCATTCCTCTGGCTTGGACCTACAGAATACTAGGCTGTCATCAGCAAATAGCAGATGGTTTACTTTCAGGCCACCACGAGCTGCTGGTAAACCAGAAATTAGGCCTTGATTCTCTGCTCTGTTAAGACTGTGACTCAGAAACTCTGAACATATTATGAATAGATAAGGGGAGAGAGGATCTCCTTGTCTTATACCTCTTGTAGGGTAGAAAACCTTCTGAGGGACACCATTAACCAGCAAGGAATAACTCACAGTTGTAACACACTCCATAACCAGGTTCACCCAACTGACAGCAAAGCCCATTTTAAGCATAATTTTCTGCATGAAAATCCATTCCACTCTATCATAGGCCTTGCTCATGTCTAGCTTTAAGGCCATAAACCCATTATGTTTACCTTTGAGTCTAGTTTGCATCGAGTGCAGAAGCTCATAGGCCACCACTACATTATCCGAGATCAACCTTCCTGGGACAAAGGCACTTTGAGATGATGAAATCAGGTTTGGTAGGATGGTTTTGAGCCTGTTTGCTATTACTTTGGAGGCAATTTTATAGAGAACATTACACAAGCTGATGGGCCTGAAATCAACAACTGATTGGGGGAGTTTCTTCTTTGGTATTAGAGAGATATAAGTTTGGTTAAGGTCACTAAGGCCTTGCCTGCCATTTAGAGCTTCAAGAATTGCTTCTGTAGCACTCTTCCCAACTGTGCCCCAGTGATGTTGATAAAAAACAGCTGGGAAACCATCCGGGCCAGGAGAACCAAGGGGGTTCATACCTTTAAGAGCTGCTGTCACTTCCTCTTCAGTAAAGGCCCTAGTAATCCAGAAGTTCATCTCTTCACTTACACACGGTTGGACAGACTGCAAGGCTTCATCAATATTCTCTGGATGGGATGAAGCAAAGAGCACTTGGTAGAAATCTTGAAAGACCTTGGCTATACCTTCTTGGCTATGCTCTCTAACACCTTCCTCACTGGTAATCACTTTGATTGAATTCATTTGTTTCCTATGAGTAGCACATCTATGGAAGTATTTGGTATTCCTGTCTCCATCCTTAAGCCACCTTTGTTTTGTTCTCTGCCTCCACTTGAGTTCTTCCTCTTCAAGCAGCTCATCTATTTCCTTTTGAATAGTTTTAATCAGTCCACAATTTTGGCCTGTATCAGAGTCTTGAAGTCTTCTGAGTCTCTCTCTGTTTTGGTCAAGCATTCTCTTCTGAGTCCTGAATGCCTCCTTACTCCAAGCCTACAATTTTTCTCTACAACCCTCCAGCCTTGCTCGAGTGTCTTTAAGCTTAGTCCCTTCAAAAATTCTTTGTCTCCACACTTCTTTGATAAGCTCCTTGCAACCTTCCCTATTGCCCCAAGCCACTTCATATTTGAATAGCCTTCTCTTTAGGACTACTTCTTGTTTAGAGTTGACACTATGGATTAAGAGTGGGTTATGGTCTGAGCACTGTCCAGGTAGTACATGGGTTTGGTTAATATCAAATAGGTTTTCCCAATCCTCATTTATCAGGGCCCTGTCTAACCTGGATTTAGTTAAGTCTAACCCTTCCCTTTTATTGCACCAAGTAAAGATAGAGCCTATAAAACCTGTGTCCATCAAACCACAATCAACCAAGGCCAACCTAAACTCTTCCATTTGTTTGAATGGGCGGGTTCCAAAACCAAATTTCTCATCTTGGTACATGATTTCGTTAAAATCTCCCATACATAGCCAAGGAGTTTGGATTCTAGAGTGAATTAATCTCAAGAGGTCCCAACTTTCAGATCTTTTAGCTGTGATTGGTTGACCATAGAAACCAGTTAGAGTTCTTTTGAGACTTGAGTTACTTGCATTTATCAGAAGAGATATATGTGATTGAGAATAAGAATCTAAGTCTGCCTCCACCCCCTCCTTCCATATAAAGGCCAGTCCCCCACTTCTTCCACGGCTGTCTACTGAAAAACTACATGCATACTTCAATCTGTCTCTAATCTTTTCAATCCTCTCCCTTCTGCACTTTGTTTCACTAAGGAAGATTATGTCAGGGCTCTTCTCCTTCACCAGAAGGTGAAGCTCACGAACTGTCCGAGGGTTCCCAAGCCCTCGGCAGTTCCAAGCTAAGTGTTTCATGGCAATTGGCAGGGCTGGAAACCAGCCTCTGCCAATTTAGCTTGTTTAGCCCTTCTCCTAGTCATAATAGGTTCTTGCAACTCCACCCCCAACCTTTTCTTTTATTTCAAGCCATTAGAGTCAGTCATAACTGTGTCACTAAGGCCCAGTGAATCAGTAGGGTCATGAACACCCGTAGAGTTAAAACTTCTTACTCTTCTCTTCCACGTAGGACCTTTACATGGCCTACTGGATCGTACTTTAATGGGTGAGTTATGTGATGGGGAACTGACCTGTGGGTTATCCCTGACAGGACTTGAACTAGAATAGTTCCCTTGTGCCATGCTGAGGCCTTGACTAGATGCAACTTGGTTTGAAATCCCAGCCTCTTTCGACTGTTCTGCAACCACTAGGGGAGTCTGTAGGTTCCCACTGCTTACCTGAAAAAGTATATACGGTTGGCAATCAGGTTTGTACTTATTTCCTTTCCCTAGTAAAAGGCCACTCAGCTGCACATTGTCAGAAGTCCCCATCTCAGTTTGCTCGAGACCTGCTCCAGTTTTACCCTGTTTGCTGGGCCCCGTCCCATCCCAGTCAGTCCTATTGTCCCTTGGCTTGTTTTGGCGCCAACTTCCTGAACTTTCAGAGTCTCCACCCTTCTTGCCAAAGAAGGAAGCATTTCTCTGCTGGGAGCTTGCCCTGAGCCACGTTCCATACTGCAACTCCGTTTCTTCACGTAGTTTTCCTCCTAAAAGAGGGTTTGGACAGGAGAGACCAGCATGCTTAATGGTCCCGCATTGGAAGCAAAAAGTGGGTAGTCTTTCATACTTGAAAGGGATCCAGTATCGGTTCCCATCCATGTTAAGAAATCTACCTCGTAGGAGAGGTTTGGATATATCAACTAAGACTCGAACCCTGAGAAAGTTTCCCCATGCCATACCACTCGCATCGACATCCACTGCCAGGACTGGACCCACTGCCAAGCCCAGCCTTTCTCCCATGGTTTTATTCATTCCAGCAAACGGTAACTCGTGAAGTTGAATCCAAAAGGGTTCAAACTTGAAATTAATGTCCTTTGGAGCCAAACATCCTTCACAATTGAATAAGCAGACTAGGGACCTGTCGAAGGACCAGGGTCTTCCCGCTAGTACACGATCTTTTTCTATAGGATTTTGAAACTCAACAAGGCTTCTATTGAATCCTAGATCCTTGAAGTGCACCTGGCCTTCCACTTTCCATGCCTTGCTCATAGTCGCACGGAATGCTCCTCTGTTTACTTCTTTTTCTGCTACTACAAGGATTGCTATGCACTTCTTACTTTTTTCTATAGATAGTAAAACTTCCTCTCTTGGGACAGAAACTTCTTGCTTCTCCTCCTCCGTGAGCCTTAATCCCTCGTACATGTTGGATAATTCTTCTGCCGTATCCATACTCTGAGTCAACACTAAACCTGAGCCGTAATACACTCTTCGAACAAAGTTCAAGAGATTAGTCTCTACGTTCTGAAAGAACAATAGAGAGGAAGCACCTCACCTCTCAAACCGAGAGAAAGGAAATCCTTCGTAATTGGACATGCTTGTTAGGCATATTCTTTCAGGTAATTCTCAATCATTCTTTACAAGAAATGTAGTATGTAAGTATATTATTCTATCTAACCTATTGTTTAACAACATATAACACATGGAAATTCTTGTTTGTAGTTTTTAATTCAATGAACATGGTTGAGAATTTGTTTGTAGTGTTTTTTATAAGATATTGTATGACATTGGATAAATAACCTTAGACCCGTTTGGGAATTAGTGTACATTTAGGTGTACACTAATTCCTGAATTGTCCAGTGTGGACAGTTTGAGATTATATTATCTGTATTGCACATTCTTGTTATTCCTACTGAACACGTTTAGTATGAAGTTTCGGTGTCCTCCTTTATTGTTCTTCGGGTATACTGTTCATAGGGTCACAATCCCTATATGTGAACATGTATACTTGGAAAACTATGGGGAGGTGCTACCGAAATTTCTACTGACGTAGAAAGTATTAGAGTGACGGAACTTGTGCAATAAGGATAATATAATCTCGAATGGGATATGACCAACTACCTTGAGAAAGAGTAATTTGAATAGGAGCATGACATGCATGTGTATTATAGTATACTACGTGTTACTAATAATTAGATGTTTATAGAAATGGATAAAAGTTGGATGCAGCTAGGCGATAGACTTGGAAATTATTAAATACCCTATGCACGTGGAGTAAGAACCTTTTATTGATTTTGCAAGGACATCTGCTGATAGTCGTGGTTACGTTAAGTGTCTATATCGAGGTTGTAAAAATTTGTGTGCGATAGGGTTGGATGAAGTTGAAAGTCATATATTTGTGAATGGTATGGATTTGGGGTATACTCGATGGGTACTGCATGGTGAGCCGTATGCACAATCAGCGGATGGATTATTCGGTCATCCGAATTATTCGAGGCACGTGGATGATGATTATGAGCGAGATGAGATGGAGGAGATGTTGAGTGATATTGGAGTTGAGATGTTTATGGATGAGGTTGACGACAATGCCTCAAGTGGCCGAGGGAATGATTCTGGGAATTTTCCTGCAATGTGGGAAGATGCAAAGCACGAGCTGTATCCAGGCTGTACAAAACATTCCAAAATGTCGTTTATTGTACGGTTGCTTCACATTAAGTCATTGTGTGGGATGTCAACCAAAGAAATAAACATGGTATTAGACTTATTTAACAAAGTGTTTCCTGTATGTTCTGCATTGCCGAAGAACTTTTATGAAGTGAAACAGTTGAGAAAGGGATTAGGGTTTGAGTATAAGTCCATACATGCATGCAAGAATAATTGTGTTTTATTTTGGAAGGAGAACGAGGAGAAACAAGCATGTCCTGTATGCGGAGAGTCGAGGTGGAAGGGTAAGAAAAGCCTGCCAGTTAAAGTCTTGCGATATTTTCCATTGAGACCTAGGTTGCAAAGATTATATATGTATAAGAAAATAGCTCACGATATGAAGTGGCACAAGGAGAAAAGAGTTAATAATGACGGATTTATGAGGCACCCAGCTGACTCACTTGCATGGCAATCTTTCAATAATCAGTATCCAGAGTTTGGGATAGAAGCTCGGAACGTGCGTCTGAGACTCACAACCGATGGATTCAATCCTTTTGGGAATATGAGTACAAGTTATAGCACTTGGCCTGTAGTGTTGATTCCATACAACCTTCCACCATGGAGGTGCATGAAGGCGCCCAACTTTTTGTTAACTTTACTTATCCCCGGCCCGAGATCACCTGGGAATGACATTGACGTATATATGCAGCCGTTGATTGAAGAGCTGAAAGAGTTATGGGAAACAGGCATCAGAACTTATGATGTATCGACGTCGACAACTTTTCAAATGCATGCTGCGGTAATGTGGACGATAAATGACTTTTCAGCATATGGGAATCTTTCCGACTGGAGTACTAAAGGGAAGTTAGCGTGTCCGACGTGTAATAAAGAAATTACTAGTGAGTGGTTAAAATATTCTCAAAAGTTGTGTTTCATGGGTCATCGACGTTATCCAACAAATCATGCATGGAGAACAGAATCCGCTAAGTTTGATGGGTAAGTAGATGATAGAATTGCGCCAAATGAGTTGTCTAGGGAAGAAATACTAGAACAATTGGTACATGTGGCAGCGAACAATTTTGGCAAAGGTTGGGGAAAGAACAAGAGAAAACGAGGTGCAGCAGAATTGAATTGGACAAAGCGTAGTATTTATTTTGACTTGCCGTATTGGTCATCCTGCATGTTGCGACATAGTTTGGATGTAATACACATAGAGAAGAATATTTGTGATAATATATTGGGTACATTAATGAGCATTAGTAAAAAGATGAAAGATACGATTAAGACGAGGAAAGATCTTGAGAGAATGGGAATTAAACATAATCTGCATTTACGGGTGGAAGGTGATAGGGTGGTCATGCCGCATGCATGTTTTACGATGACAAGGGAGGAGAGGATGGACTTCTGCAAGTAGTTGCAAGGTGTGAAGCTGCCAGATGGTTATGCTTCAAATATCAGTAGATGCGTAAGCCCTGATGACTGGAAAATTGGTGGATTGAAAAGTCATGACTGTCACGTATTTTTGCAGAAGTTATTACCAGTGGGAATTCGTGGGAAGCTAACATCTACCGTACGTGTTGCCATAACCGAACTATGTATGTTTTTTAAGGATTTGTGTGCTCGGGTAGTAAAGCGAGATATGTTGCAGAAACTGGAAGAAGACATTGCTACTATGTTATGTAAATTCAAGCAGATCTTTCTACCATCATTTTTTGATGTCATGGTCCATTTAGCAATACATTTACCCCGGGAGATAATGTTGGGTGGACCGGTGCAGTACCGTTGGATGTATCCAGTTGAAAGATATTTGGGTCGACTAAAGCGTACTGTTGGGAATAAAGCCAGAGCTGAGGGTTCAATAGCAGAGGCCTATATACACAATGAATGGTTAACATTTTGCTCTTTACATCTTCGTGGTGTTGAGACACGATTTAATTGTCAAGAGCGAAATGCTGATCTTACTGCTCTGCCTCCTTGTGAGCTATCAGTGTTTTTTCAAAATGTACAATCCTTGGGTGCACAAACGGGTTACAATTTACTTGATATAGAGTTGGGTAAAGTTCGGTGGTACGTGCTAAATAATTATCGGGAGATTGATCACTATCTCAGGTATGTCGTTTTAAAAGGTTTAAATATTTTTAGATTCAATGAGGTTAACTATAACTTTTGTGACATAAAATAATATGATTTTGCATATATATATAGTGAGCACATGGACAAACTTAAGATAGAAGGCGTAGAGAATATAGTGGCAAGACACGAGGAAGAATTTTCTGGATGGTTTGAACAATGTGTATGAACTAAACTCTACTTGATATGTTAGATTATAAAATTTTTAACTCTAGGTAATATTTAATTAATAACATTATTTCAATTGTTAGAGTTTGGAACAACGTGCTCGTAATCCCGGATCTGTCTCTTTTGAATTGTATGCATTGGCCCTTGGTCCTTCAAATAGAGCACTTCAATACACTGCATGCACGGTTCAAGGTTATAGATTCCATACTCTGGACCATGAATGTAATAGAAAGACTCAAAACTGTGGTGTGTTGGTCGAGGGGAGTCATGGAACAGATGATATTGATTATTATGGTGTCATTCGTGATATTATCGGATTGAAATATCTGGGTGGGTCTATAACATCTGTCTTTAAATGTGATTGGTGGGATCTAGGCGGTGGTCGGGTTTCGATATATAGGGATAATCATTTTACGAGTGTAAATATTGCATATAAGTGGTACGAAGATGATCCATTCGTATTGGCTTGTCAAGCTACTCAAATCTATTACTTGATTGATCCAATGAAAAGTGTTGATGAAGATAGTGGAGAGATAACTTGGTGAGTCATACAAAAATGTGTCCCTCGAAATATATATGAAGTAGGAACGAATGCAGATTACAATACTAGTGGAGATGAAGATGACATTCCGAATGTAGAGGCCTACTAGAAAGATGGGGGGGTATTAACTTATTTGTTGACCTTGGTGCACTCGAGTTACTCCCCTTATGTAGAGATGACGTCCCACTCATCCATCTCGATCCGTCTGTATTAAATGATCATTCAATTCAAGAAAGTGAGAAAGAAGTAGAAGACTCAGAAGAAGAAGACTCAGAAGAATCCGGAGGGGAAGTGGATAGGAGGACGAAGAAGAGGTTGATGATGATGATGAAGATGTTATAGAGAGAGATTCTGAAACAAGCATGGAAAATACATCCGAAGATGAAGACTAAAAGTACTAAAAACTTTATTCATATATGAGGATAGAATTTTATAATAATAATTAATTTCATCTAATTAAATTTTTTTGGTATATATAATCAATTTCAAGTATGCCGCCAAAAAGACAAAGAAGAAATGTGCCTCCTCCACCAAGTCTAAGTCCGGAACTTGTTGAGGACTCCCTACCTGAAGAGTCCGTTCCGAAGTTAATACTACAGAGAACGATACCCAGTTGACACCTACTAGTAAGGAAATGTCGTTGATAATTATTTATATATTTAATATTTTTGTCTCAATAACTATATAACTATAAAAATTATACACATTATATATATTAGTTGATGCATCCGCTCGTCGCGGTTGTGGCTATACACGCGGCATCTCACTTGAGAAAAACCGAAGGCATGACAAATTGAAAGTCACAATTCCTGATAATTCCACTGGAGGAGTAGATGATAGTGCAGCAGTGCTTTCCTTCTATATTGGTACAGTAGTCCGAGCTTATGCTTCATTTTATGTGCGCTCCTGGCGAGATGTGCCGAATGAGATTAAGGAACACATTCGGAGTCGCGTGCTGGTGAGTTTACTTGGACAGTTCATTTCTTTCACCTACATTAGTATATCATATTTTTTACCTAATTAATTTATAATTAGGATGAATTTGACCTCGACTTTGGTCGTAGCGAGAATTTGAGAACTGTGAATGAGTTAATGGCTACACTAGTCCGACGTCACAAGGGACGATGTCACGACCACTTCAAGAAGTTTGAGTCGTTTGAAGAGGCTGCACAGTCACCTTTCCAGCAGATGAAGTTAGACGACTAGATAAAGTGTTGTGATCTTTTTGCATATCCAGAATATCAGGTATTCTAGATTTATTTCCATTAATTATTTACATTAATATTTGTTGTTTATCTTATATGTATATATATATTACAATTAACATTCTTAATGTGCATTTGTAGTACTTAAGTTCTACAAATGCACATAATACATCCGCTCTGACTATTCACCATCGTACTGGTTCAAGATCATTCCATCGTCTTGCTGAAAAAATAGTAATTAATAAACTATATAATTCATTTATTTTCCTGTTATTCTTTTATATAAGTACTAACACTATCTTTTTAAATTTGCTAATGTCGTTTTGTTATAAATGTGATGATCCTGAAAACTTTTCCCTCGTTAATGTTTATGATGCTGCTCAAACTAATGAGCATAGTGAGTGGATGGATCCTGCTGCTGCAATTAATTATGTAAACGGTGTTCCTTTTGTTAAATAAATTATGCAACATATGGTTAAATTCTTTTTTATTTGTATTTCTTTTAATACGTTAACTATTGTGTGTTTTGATCTTTCAAACTGTAGGAAAGAATGATAGAGTTGCAGTTAGCTTATGGGGAATCCCTACTAGTGACATAGAAATTTTCACACAAGTGCTCAGGCCCAACTCTAGTATGGCAAGAGGTTTGGGATGATCTTTCAAGCATTCTGGTTCATCCTCCTCAACCTCATCGACTTCACAAATTAATAATCTTAGTAAAGAGTTAGAAGTTGTACGACACGAGAATGAGTATATGAGGTCCAGACAGCAACTCAGCGACAGTCTCATTTAGAGACGCGTTTGCAGGATCAACAAAGAGACCAAGAGGAAAGAATATGTAGTGAGGTCCAAGAGCAAGTGCAGCGGGAGATGATGCTGCAAATAGAGCGTGTTATGTCATTGCAACAGAATCGTCGTGGACGAGGAAGCAAAAAGAAATGAATTTTATTAGTGTATTAAATTTTTAATATCTACTTGGAAAACAATTACAAACATTGTTGGTTGTGAAATATGTTATGTAATATGATACAATTGGTATGTTTATTAATGGGATGAGTTTAGTATTTCTGATATGTACGTTCGAATGTAAATAAAAACGTTTAAATAGTATTCCACATTCGAACACACGTTTGAACGTAATCACACAAAATTTAACATAGCGTTCGAACGTTTACACCAACAAATGAAACTTACATTCGAATGTTTAAACTTTTAACGTTCCAAATCTCCGAACATACTTCTTGCGTTCAAACTCTAGTTTCTTAACATTGGAAAGAACGTCTGAACGTTGTGATTTGAACATTCGGACATTGTTTCCTTTATGTTGGAATCTAAATTCGAACGTAACGTTCGAACATATAAACGTTCGAACATAAATATAATACGTTCAAACGATAATCAACAAACGTTACCTGCTCTCATTCGGATGTCAATTTGTCTACTTTACGTTCGAACGTAATATTCTGTGACAGATTCTAACCGTCATAGAAAAGTAAACATTCGAATGTTATATAAAACGGCACATCACAAATCGTCACTAAAAATATTTTTAGTGACGTTTGTACAGTAAGTTGTCACCATATGTATTCTGTGACGCACATTTCGTGACGGTGAGGGTGGCGGTTTATAACCGTCACCTAATATATTTCGTGACATTTTTTCCATTTCTTGTGACAGTTTTGTCTATCACTAAATCCAATTTTTATTGTAGTGTGTTAATATTCGATTCCGATCCTTTCCAAAAGATCCGATTATTTCACTTCCTTTTCTTTGTTTTATTTTTTATTAATCCATTCTTTACATTTTACTCTCTCTCATTCCATCAACAAAAAACTTAAGGTTCAAGAAATAAGAAACATGGTTTTTCTTTCTATCTAAAATATGCTTAATATTTATTAATTTTCTTTCATTGGCTAGCGTGAAGGTGCACGTCGTTGATTTCCCCTATCCAATAATTAGAACATTTTAATTTGAAATATACCTAGCTATTTATCCAGTCATTTGGATGCATGCACTAATCACATAAGTTTATGTTATACATGGTCCCACTTATAAGAACAATCATCTATAAAATCTGAAAAAAAATCCCATCTTATTGGATAAAGATGCCAAAACTTTTAATTAGTGCATGGATATCAGCTATTGTGAGAAAACATTTCAAAAACAGTCCACACTCTCTGTGTATCATGTATCGATATATATATATATATATATGTATATATATATTACACAAGTCGTTGATGAGTAAGTTCTACTATTCTATCATCTATACAATCTGTTAATATATAAACCAACAATTACAATGTATTTATGTAGTGTTAGACAATTATGGAAAGACAAATATGCTAGAGAGTATCATGGCATCTCAGAGGGACAGTGAGAAGATAATAATAGTAGGCTAGCACACATCTGGAAGCTTATCTTATTATTCCCCCTCAAACTCAAGGTGAGATTAGACCAACGAGGAGCTTTTTGCTATTGGGAACAAACTTAGGAGCACACAAGGGTTTGGTAAAAACATCTTATACCTGAGCAGTGCCCGAAATGTGTTCAAGAGAAATAAGATAAAGGGCAACTTTCTCTCAAACACATTAGACATCAATTTCAATTTGTTTAGTTTGATTATGAAACACAAGATTTTTGGCCATTTGCAAGGCACTCAAATGGTCACAATATAAGATTGGTTTTTGAAGAGAGTAGCTGAGAGATTTGAGAAGGTACATAAACCACATGACTTCAGTTGCAGTAATTGCAAGAGTCCGATACTGGAATGAGATACAGTAACTTGTTTCTCAGCACCCCAAGACAGTAGATTATTCCCAAGAAAAATGGAAAAACCATTGGTGGATCGACAATCATTCCGTGAACCTACCTAATCAGCATCACAATAACCACAAAGATTAGTTATGAAAGTTGGAGCAAACTGAAGTCCAAGGTGAAGGGTGCTTTTGAGATAATGAAAGATTCATTTGACATTCATTTGGCAACAATGAGATGTGTATCACGGGGACTTTGCATGAACTCACACACCATATTTATTCCAAATGCTATGTCAGGATGACTCAATGTCATATATTGCATAGACTCAACCATTTGACGATACAAGATGGGATCATTCAAAGGAGTACCGTTTGTAGCCGATAGTAGAGCACTCGAGGCTAGTGGGGTTGAAAGAAAAAGGTTTAGCACCATCTAAGCCAAACTTTTGAAGTAATGAGGGAACATATCTAGTCTAGGTGTGAGTGAGAGAGGACTTAGCTTGAGTAACTTGGATGCCCAAAAAATAATGTAATTCACCAAGATCCTTCATGTGAAATGCAGGGGATAAATGAGAAATAAACTAAGCAATCTGAGTAGAAAAAATTCCAATAACTATGAGGTCATCCACATACATTACAACCAAAAGGACATTAGAACCAGAAAGAAGTATTTTATGGACATTGCTGAAAATTCAATTGTTGAAGATAGGAGCTGGACTTTATATACCACGCCCGAGAGGCTTGCTTCAACCCATAACGGGCCTTGTGAAATTTACAAACATGATCGGGATGAGTAGAATACACAAAACTAGGTGGCTAAGTATTGAATCAAGTATACACATTCTTGCAAGTCTTCATGCAAAAAAGCATTACTAACGTCGAGTTGCTTCAAGGGCCATTGTTGGGACAAGGCCAAAGTTAAGATTAACCAAATAGTCCCGGGTTTAACCATGGGACTGAAGGTCTCATCATAATCAAGTCCATGGAGTTGAGTAAAGCCATAAGCTACTAGTTGAGCTTTATAACATTCCCAAGTACCATCAACACAAATTTTTATTTTGAAGACCCATTTGCTACTACCCAAGTTCATGTAAGAGGATTTGGGACCAAGGTCCAAGTGCAATTTGCATGTAGAGCTATAAGTTATTCCATGGCTTGTTACCAACAAAGGTCTGTTAGAGCTTGTTGGTAAGTCCTTAGTTCTATTGTGTGGGCTGCCAAGTTTGCAACAAAACAAATTAGGATAGGATGGCAATAAGAGAAATAAACTTTAAACCGTTGAGTGCCATCTTGATTTTGAGTGATCAAGTGATGAGTTCTAATAGGAGTTGATGCAGGTAGAGAAGATGCTAGAGTAGAGAGATTGGAAGCAGGTAGTGCTGAAAAAGATGAGTCCGGAGTTGTAGAAGTGGAGGGTACAATCACTGAAGAGGAGGAGTTCACAAGAGGTCCAACAAATGAAGAATCCTGAGATGAAACAATGGCATGTTGAAGACTTTTGGGAAGAGGCCACAACTTGAAGGCATGGAGAACATCAGAGTAGTTGCCCTCTGTATGACTAAAGGCAAAAAGCAACTCATTAAATATAACATGGCGAGACACATAGATATGGCTTGTGGGAATGTTGAGACACCAATACCCCTTGTGCTGAGGTCAAGAATCCTGAGATGAAACAATGGCATGTTGAACATTATTCTATTTCAACTTTGGTTGCAAAGTGCTTTGATCACAAGCCTATTATGATTTCTTTGAGTCGTACTAAATCCTCTACTATTAGAAGTAAATCCTTTAGACAGGATGTATTGAAGCTGTTAAAGAATCTTGGTTGCCCTGAGATGTTTGAGTAACTTACTATTTCGTATAACCACAAGCCTGGAAAAGTGTCAAGTAAAACTAAAGCAATGGAGCAAGGCTTCTCAGAAAGGGTAGACTTAGCTTATATCTGCTAAGCTTGAGAAACTAAAGCAATTACAAGAAGCTAATGATGGGAGCCTTAATCATGACATCAGTAACCTGCAGAAAGAGACCAATGCATTCCTAGAGGTGGAACACATTAGATGGAAGCAAAGGGCAAAACAAGCTTGGCTTAAAGATGGTGACAGGAACACTAAGTATTTTTACAAATGCGCTACTCAATGAAAGAAGACAAGTACAATATCTAGGATTACTGACATGTATGGCAACACCTCCTCAGATTTTGATTTTATTAGCAATACCTTCCAAGGGTTCTTTCAAAATTTATTTTCTACCTCTAATCATGAAGACTTTGATATATGTATTAGTTCTTTGCAAAATTCTATAACTAAAGAAATGAATGTAAGTCTATCTAGAGACTTTTTTGAATTGGAAGTAAAAGAGGCAATCCTTTCAGTGAATTCTCTTGGATCACCTAGACTAGAAGGTTTTCCAGCTACATTTTAACAACAACATTGGGACACTGTGGGGTCTGGTGTCTATGAAGCAATCTTGGAAGTTTTGAACCATGGAAGCTAGACACATGGACTTAATGAGAATTTTATTTCCATTATTCCAAAAAAGCAAACCCATCCATTGTTTCTGACTTCAGACCTATAAGCCTTAGCAATGTTCTTTATAAAATTATAACAAAGGTGTTGGCTAACAGGTTGAAACAAGTTTTACTAGATCTGAACTCTCCAACTTAAAGTGCTTTTGTTTCAGGCAGGCTCATTTTTTACAATGTTATTATTACCTTTGAAGCCTTACATGCTATGAAGTACAAAATGAAGGGTAGAGAAGGATATATGGCTCTAAAGCTAGACATAAGTAAGGCCTACGATAGGATTGAATGGAAATTTTTGGATGTAGTCATGAAGAAAATGGGATTTGTAAGAAGGTGGACTAACTTGATTATGTAATGTGTCACTACAGTTTCTTATTCAATTCTTTTAAATGGCACCCCTTAGCAAAGCTTCACACCTTCCAAAGGTATTAGGCAGGATGATCCTCTTTCATCCTTCCTTTTTATCATTTGTTCTAAGGCTCTAAGTTGCTTATTAAATAAGGCTGAAAGGGATGACATACTCACTAGATTGCCTATAGGAAGACACCGAGTTTCCATCAATCATCTGTTCATTGTAGATGATAGCATCTTGTTCTGTAAATCAAATTCCATTGAGTGGAGTATCTATTGGATTTATATGAAAAAGCCTCTGGTCAAAGGCTTAACAAGGAAAAGATTTCAATTTTCTTCAGCAGTAATACAAGAAGGGAGCCAAAAGATTTGATCATTCAATCTGCAGGAATTAATGCACTAGTTCTTATGAAAAGTACCTGGGATTGCCAGCCATTGTGGGCAGATCTAGATCAAACTCTTTTAGAAACATTCTTGATAAAGTCATGGCCAGATTGAGCAACTGGAAAACCCAATTTCTATCTCAAGCAGGTAAAGAGGTGCTACTGAAATCTATTATTCAGGCTATACCAGCTTATTATTGTATGGGGCTTTCTAAATTATCAAAACAGCTTATCAATGAGCTTAACAAAGCAATGAAAAATATTTGGTTTGAAGCTACTTGGCTATTAAAGGATGAATGTGTTCAAACTATTAAGGAGGCTTGGGAAAAGGCTGCAGGTGGTGAGGATTTTACTAATATGATGAGAAGAAGACTTCTCAATTGTAGGTCTGCACTAAAAAATGGGATGCCAAAGAAAACAAAAGGATCCCTACTGATATCAAGTATAAACTAGGAAAGTTGAGGGAGCTGCAAGAAAATGGAAGAGGAGATCATGTGGAGTCTGCTTCAAAGCTGCAAAGTGAAATTGACCAAACTCTAGCCGAGGAGGATCTAAAATGGAAACAAAGGGCAAAACAACACTGGTTACAAGTGGGTGACAAAAACAAAATATTTTCATATGCAGGCCACTCCCAGAAGGAAAATCAACAGAATCTCTCAAATCTTGGATAATAGGAATGTGCTAGTGATTGAGAAGCAACAAATTGGGGCTACCTTCTCCCAATTTTTCTCTAATCTATTCTCAACCTCCTACCCCTCTGGTATTGAAGAATGTCTAATGCACATGGCCCACAGAGTTACACCTGAGATGAATGAGATTCTGTTGCAGGAGTTCACTAAGGAAGAGGTCAAAAGGTCTGTGTTCCAAATGAAAGGCCTAGGCTCTCTAGGACCTGATGGGTTCCAAGCTTTGTTTTATCAAACAAATTGGGAGTTACTTGGCAAGGAGGTTTGTAACTTTGTTCTCAAGATTCTGAACAAGGGAGGATCTTTGGAGGTGGTCAATGATACCTTCATTACCTTAATTCTAAAGGTTAAGGAGCCAAAGAAAGTTTCTGATTTCATAAGCTTTTGTAATGTAATTTATAAAATTGTTGCCAAAGTAATGTCAAATAGGCTTAAGGTTGTTTTACCTAACATTATTTCTTTGAATCAAAGAGCTTTTGTTCTAGGTAAGGCCATCACTGATAATATTTTGGTGGCTTATGAGACCCTTCACAGAATGACAACTATAATGACAGGAAAATCTGGCTTCATGGCCTTCAAACTTGACATGAGCAAGGCATATGATCAGCTGGAGTGGCCCTTTCTTTCCTTAGTGATGGACAAAATGGGATTTGATAAGAGATGGATTTCTCTGGTGATGAGCTGTATATCCTCAGTTTCATACTCAATTCTCCTCAATGGTGAACCATAAGCTCCTTTCAAGCCCTCTCAAGGCTTAAGGCAAGGGGATCCTCTATCCCCTTACCTCTTTATCCTTTGTGCTGAGGCTTTAACAAGCCTTCTCAACAAGGCTGAGATGGATGGCAGCCTTACTAGTGTCCCGATGGGAAGAGGTCCTTTAAAAGTCAATCACCTTTTCTTTACTGATGATCGCATGATCTTCTGTAAGTCCAACTCTCTTGAATATAGTAGACTAATGAGGGTACTAAACTTATATGAGACTGCCTCAGGCCAGGTGCTAAACAAAGAGAAGTCTTCCATATTTTTTAGCAAGAATACACCACCAGAGAACAAGAGGACAATTTTGCATATCGCTGGAGTGTCAGCAACAGGCTCCTTTGAGAAGTACCTTGGTCTCTCTGCCATGGTTGGGAGAGTCAAAACTGCAACATTCCATGGTCTAATTGATAGAGTGTGGTCTTGGATCACAAACTGGAAGACAAATAGTTTATCTGCAGCTAGTAAGAAGGTCATGCTCAAGTCAGTTCTACAGGCCATTCCTACCTATTCCATGGGAATCTTTCTTCTACCTCAGTCCATGACCAACAGATTGGACCAGTTACTAAGGAGATTTTGGTTGGGTTTCAATGAGGATCACTCAAAAATTCAATGCGTCAAATGAAGCATACTAAACAAGTCAAAGGACCAAGGGGGGCTGGGTTTTAGGAACTTTGGCAGCTTCAATCTTGCCTTGCTAGCAAAGCAAGGGTGGAAAGTACTTACTAGCCCTGAGTCTCTACCTGTCCTCATACTAAAATAGAAATACTTTCCACATGGTTCTATCCCAGATGCAAAAATTGGGTGCAGACCTTCACTTGCTTGGATGAGCATGCAAGCTGGCCTAAAACTGTTAAAGGAAGGCATGTCATGGAGAATTGGCAATGGACTTCAGGTTAAGGTTTGGGAACACAGATGGTTGCCAAGACCCCATTTTCTTGTCCCTCTCTCAAACAACAACAATACAACTACAGTAACATGGGTGGCCGAGCTTATTAACCCTATCCTCAGGAGTTGGGATGATACTCAATTAACTAAGTGGTTCCCTCAGTCAATGGTGGACATCATTAAATCAATCCCTATTAGTTTGGGCCAGAGAGGGGATCGTTTGATTTGGGAAGGAACTAGCAATGGGATCTTCTCAGTGAAGAGTGCCTACCACCTTCATAGGAAACTACAAGCCAACAAAGAAGATGGCACCTCAAATGTTCAAGCACAAGCTGATTCTTGGAAGGACATGTGAAAACTGCAGGTGCCCAATGGAGTAAGAATGTTTCTTTGGAGGGCATGTAATGAGTCACTATCCACCTTCAAAAACATGCAGAAGAGGAAACGTAGAGAGGATAACCTGTGCCCAATCTGTCATCTAGAGGAGGAAACTGCAAGGCATGTGCTGTGGAGTTGTGGGGAAGCTCAAGATGTGTGGTGTCAAGCTAGTAGACCGCTACAAAAGTTATCCTTGGATGGTAACTACTTTAAATCCATCTAGGATCAAATGTCTAAAAAGCTGCCTAAGCTAGCTATAGAAGAAGCAGGGATGATACTAAGACTTATCTGGTCCAGAAGGAATGAATATGTGCATGGGAAAGAGTTTAGACACCCTAAGGAGATTATTAACAAAGCTCATGAAGGCCTGAAGTGCTTTAAGGCCAACAAATCTAATGCCCCTACTGCTATCTCCCTTGCTTGTCCTCATAGCTCTCAAAGTTGGAAGAACCCTCCTGAGGGTCGATACAAAATGAATTGGGATGCCTCTATCAATGCCTCAATGAAATTAATTGGTATAGGAGCAATTCTTTGGGATTGTAATGGGATGGTTTTTGGTACACTAAGAGCTAGAAGAAACCTCAGACTTTCTCCATACGCTGTTGAGGCATATGCCATGATGGTGGCAGTACTTTTCTGCAAAGAAGCAGGGTTCCCTAATATTATCCTTGAAGGTGACTCAAAACTGGTGGTTGAAAGGCTATAGAATTCCTTGGAGGACTGGAGCTCAGGAGGCTTAATCATAGAATACACCAAAGATGGACTAAAATCCTTTCTTTCTTGGAGTGTTTGTCATACTAAAAGGGATGCTAATATGGATTCCCACATGCTAGCCAAGGATGCCCTTTTAAGTGAATCCGATCTTTATGATCTAGAGTAGATACCTATTTGTATTAAGCAAGCAGTAGAAATGGAATCCTTGTAATCTGTTTGCTTATGCAATAAAGCTATCTTGTTTAAAAAAAAAAACAAAGCAATGAGGAGCTATTGGTGGGGTCAACAGACTAATGAAAGCAGAATTCATTGGATCAAATAGGATCATATGAGGAAGTCTAAGAAGATGGGTGGCCTTGGTTTTAGGGATTTTGAAGATTTTAATATAGCCATGTTGGCAAAGCAATGTTGGAGAGTTCATAAAAATCCTGATTCATTGGTAGCTTAGGTTCTTAAAGCAAAATACTTTCCACATGCTAGCTTTCTAAAGGCAAAACTGGGAAGCATGTGTTCTTATGTCTGGCAAAATTTCTTTGCTGCTAGACCTTTGTTAGAAGAGGGGCTTTTTAGGAGGACTGGAAATGGAGAACAAGTTTGCATTTGGGATGAAAAGTGGATTTCTCGACCAAATACTTTCAAGATCCAAAGTTCCATAAGATTTCTTCAGGTAGACACAAAACTTTCAAAACACATTGAGCCTACCACCAAACAATGGAACCTTTCACTATTGCAGGCTATATTCTTTAAGGAGGAAGCATATATTATCAAGAATATTCCACTTACTCCCTGTCAAAGTCCTAATAAACTTATATAGACATTTACTTCAAATGGATTGTTTTCAGTCAAAAGTGCCTATCATTTAAGAGTGCCAGTAAAGAACAGCATCAAGACCAATCTTTTGGTTTTCAAATTCTATTAGAACCTTGGACTAAGTTATGGCATTTAAAAGTTCCTCAAGCTTGCAAGAAATTTCTGTGTAGGGCTTGTCTATAGGCTCTTCTAACAAAACTACCTCTTTTGAAGGAAACTGGTGAAGGATTCCAACTGTCCTATTTGTGAGCAGATCTCTTAAACAGCTTTGCATGCTATAAGGAAGTGTATTCACTACAAAAAAAAGGACTATTTGTGATGGATTATATGTAACGAGAATGACTATTATTAATTAAAACAGACTCATTTAGTAGAAAATAATCATTTTCGCATAAAATAACTGACCACAACTGAGCAGTTTTTGTAACGCCCGTCTTTGTGGTGGGTCCTTTAGAAAATGATTTTAAGAAAATAGACAGAAATTACGGTTCCTTTTGAAATTTTCTTTCATTTCATGCCAGGATACGAAAGAGTCCATGTTTATAAATAAAACTCGTTTCTTAATTAAAAAGTTTATAGTGGAAAATATTAAATTTCATAATTAAAGTCTCTCGTATAAAATATCATGCCTAGGCTTTTGTGCTCTTTCCCTTGGGCTATGCCCATCCTGACGTGTCATGCTCATCTTGTCTCTGGAAGGGCACACATTAAAATTAAAATGAGTCGATGACTCGTAAGTATTACTTCATATAGTTAAAATATAAGAAAATAGATTTTCAGTCGTGTATTCATCATTCCATACATATCATACATATCATGCATAGACATTCAGTTCATATTAAAACATTGCGAGGTGGAGTTTTTCTTTAAACATGTTTTCTTCTAGTAAAACAGTTCTCCATGCTTTGCCGCCTTCATTTCTTAGAAAGTCTTTTCATGCATACGTCTTTTCATACATGCATGCATTCTTTCTTAACATGCATACATTCTTTCTTATCGCTTTCATTGGCCGTTGCACACTGTTGCGCCCCGTGTGCTAGGGTTAGCAGTCTTTTGCACCTGATTCAGCTCGTGGCTACAAGTTGGGAATCCATTCCATCAGGGTGCAGCACTGGGTGCACTACTAGTACTACTTACCCGGCATTGCAATCCGCCCAGTCCATCCCTTCGATACCTTTCCATTTTCATTCATGTGGCTGTTACATACTTTCATACATTAAGCATTTAGTCCATTCATTCCTTTTCAGTCCTTTCATTCATTTTCAGTTCGTTCAGTCCTTATAGTTCTTAACAGTTCTTACAATTATTCAGTCCTTTCATTCATAAAAGTCATTTTAAAACCATGGGACATTTTAAAACAGTTTCCTTTCATGGCATCATTTAAAAACATTAGTCCATGCATCATTAAAGCATCGGTTCATTTCATTTCGTGAACATACATACAATACGTATCACTTATAGCATCCATTCACATGCATACACTTATGTACTTTGGGTGTGTGAAAAGGGACTGCCAAGGAGGGTCGTTACGTACTTATACTTGAAAACTTATGCTTGGTGTTCTTTTTTCGTAAAACGTGTTTCATAAAAAAAAGCAGTTCGTAAAGCATTTTATCTTTTTCATAATTTAAAAAACTCTAGAAGAGTATGAACGCAATACTTACCTGGACTTCACGTTGTACTCATTCCATGCAGTCCATTCGTGTGAGTGTCAGATGGCAACCTACATACATACACATAACCTCACGTCATTCTCTATCTAATGCATAAGCAACTATACTAGAAATAGAACGATGCCTCACTTAGAACACTCTCTGTCCATCCCTGGGCTCTTACGTGCCATTTACTATGCTAAAATCTTCGAAGTCTTATTTCTTAAAGTGAACCTCTGTAATTAACCTTAAGGTTAAGACTAAGACCTTCATCTTATTCTACTATCAACCACATGTCGACGCATGACTCAGACTAACTAAGTCATTCATCCCAATCCTAGACAACTTATCCATTACTACTTTCATGTATCTTGGCCCATACTACATCTTCATTCCTATCCATACAGGCCACATGACTTTAAGCCAACTCTGAGGCTTAAACATCGTGCAACCATGCTGAGGACAGATTACTTATTACATATAGTAAACCTGTCCGTCACACATGTCTCGCCAGAGGCACATGTACCTCATCTCTTTTTCACCTAAGATCAACTTATAGTTCAACGAATGCCCTCTTGTATAAACAAGCTCTATACTCTGATACCAACTTGCTCAAACACGGTCAATAGGACTCTTCTGACTTCCCGGCCCTGTACAAGTTCATCCTGATACTTAACAAAAGGACTGCATCCACAAATGCACCTCTGTCACTTCATGTAGCTCGAGACAAATCTTGAGACATGTCACAACGCCCGTCATGCTTCCGCTACACTACTCTTATACTTTCATACCACTTCACACATACTCTCAGCCATAAGTCAGCCATGGTGTCACCTCAAACTACAGGTCACGTCACAGCTATTTCAAGACACTGTTACCCAGTTCTCAACGCTACACAATACATTCTACCCTCCTAAACTACGCAACCATCCTTTTATATGCGATACATCTTACGGTGCATCGCTACATGACACAGAGCACATGCCATGCGTACTCTCTTCACTCTACGCCACACATCACTACGGTGCACATCACATGGTGGGTTGCTGCACTACATGGAGTACGCACCAAATGTACTCCCTTCACACACCATGCCGCATCACAACTACGGCACGCACCTCACACCCATACTCACAGCACAGTCCACAATACTACACAATTATGCCCAATACTTCGTTACACAGCCACACTTTACTTTACAACTACGCAACGAACTCCACAATTATTAACAGCACAGTCTACAACCTATTAACTATCATATATCATAAATGATGAGAGATAGAGGGTTATACCATCGACGAGATAGCCCGTGTGTTGCTATTGGTCACGGTCAAGGCGCAGGAGGAGTCGTATGTGGCAGTTAACATCGCGTATAGTGGCTATTTGGGCTACTAGGGGTGGCTACGAGTGTGAATCAGAGAGGGGAAAGGTTTGGTCGTGATCCTAGAGTGGTGGCCTCATGGCAGTGCCGAGGTGGCACATAGAGGAGGCATGGTGGCCCATGGAGGTGTTTTAGGCCGTGTATGGCTAAAGTAGGAAATGGAGAGGGAGAGCTAGAGGAGCTTGGCTGGGCATGGAGGAGCTTGAGGGAGGTGTGGTGGAGCTGTGGTGGTGAGGTGGTGGCTGGACGATGGCTCACAATGGCAGATCAGGCCGTGAGGTGGAGGAAAGCTAGTGAGAGAGTGTGAGAGAGTGAGAGCTATGGGTAACTCGATTGGACATGAAAATGGCTGGGAAAGGTCATCGTGGTGAGAGGATCATGGTGGTGGTGGTAAGGTGGAATGGGTAGCCGTGCACGACACTGCACAGTGGTGAAACCGTGTGTGTGTGTGCATGTGACCAATCAGAGAGAGAGAGAGAGAGGGAAAGAAGACCATGGAAATGAATCCCATGGAGTGGGGGTGCCATTGGTGGTGGTCAGAGGCCAAGCTGGCCGTGTATGGTGGCACTACGGTGGAGAAATGGGTTTGAAACCCATTTTGGATGTGATGCTGTGGGAGGAGGAGGGCACATGGGAGCTCGCTGGTGGGAGGAGATGTTGGCTAGAGGGAGAGGAGCAGATGGTGACTGGCAGTGAGACCATGGGTGGCTGGGTTGGAGGAGGGAAGGTTTTGGCTATGGAGGAAGCCGAATGGTCAGGTTCAAGAAGAGAGAGAGGAGAGAGAAGGGAGAGGGAAAAAGTGAATAGAAAAAGAGAGGGGCTTGAGTATTTAATCCAACTCCTTCATTTCGAGATCCTCAAAATGATCTAACTGTGAGTTTAAATACTGATTTAAAAATGCGTAAGTATTTTATTTAAAATAAAACATTGAGAGGAATTAAGATAGAATATTATTTTATAAACTAAAATTTATAAAATAACATTCCTTCATCATTAATTAAAATGATGAAGTCTAGTTAACCACTCGAAAAGAATAAAACTATTTAAATTAATTTAGAGTTTTCAACATAAATTTAAATCTCGTAATATTTTTAAATGACTAATATATTTTAATTTAAATAATTTTCTACAATTATAATATTTTTGGATCTCTTCAAAAATAATATAATTGTGTTATTTAAAAACAACTTTAGTCCAATAATATTGAAAATATCACATATAAATATTTCCGGAATATTTAAAATATCTATAAGCTTTAAAATATTGAACTTGATTTAAAATCCGCTTGGTATCTTTTAAAACACGCTATCGAGGTATGACACGTAAAACGAGGCTTGTAATTATAGAAGAAAGAATGAGCGGGTTATTACAATCTCATCTCCTTAAATAAATTTATGTCCTCGAAATTTGCTTAACACTCGAAAATTTTGCCCAACGTCCTAAAATTTTGCCTAACCTTACTATGGACCCACTTAAATAGGCCCTTACGTCGTCCTCATGTTCTCGTGCACTTTGCACATCTTGGTCATTCTTGGGAGGAAACTTCTTTCTCAAGTCTCGTCGCTCGTCCATCAACATGCTCGGAGTTAACTTCAGGCACTTAGTCGCATCCATCTGGTAGCGCTCGCACTACCCAAGTTGAGATCCTTGCAAGAAAAAACTTGAAGTCACCGTTTCATCTTCCATCTCAATCCTCGTTTAGCTCATGGTTGTTCATACGTTTCCTAACTATCATAGTCCATTTAGCAATTGTAGTCTATTCGTTTTTGACATGTAACTGCTTCTATGCGTTCCTAACCTTTCATCTTTTATTCCTTCCTTTTCTATCTATGTTCATTAATCTCTTTTACTTCCTTCATGACATGCACTTAACATGACCTTTCCTAGTAGGTCCCATTCTGACATGCATACATTAACTAAGTTATACTTGTAAAATATTGTAATAGTTAAAAGAAAATACTTTCTCATACTTACTGTAGGACAAGACATGCCTTGCGAAGACGTCAGCCTAGGTTTTTCCTCCTTCCTTCAATTCTCTTTTCAAAAATTTTTCTTTCATGTAAAAGGTTTTCTTTCTTTTATTTTGAAAAAGTTTTATAGAGTCTTTCATAACCTGGGTTTTGCTCTAATACCACCTTGTAACGCCCGTCCTTGTGGTGGGTCCTTTAGAAAATGATTTTAAGAAAATAGACGGTAATTACAGCTCCTTTTGAAAATTTCTTTCCTTTCGTGCCAAGATACAAAAGACTCCATATTTATAAATAAAACTTGTTTCTTAATTAAAAAGGTTACAGTGAAAAATATTAAATTTCATAATTAAAGTCTCTCATACAAAATATCATGCATAGACTTTTGTGCTCTTCCCTTTGGGCTGTGCCCGTCCTGACATGTCATGCTCATTTTGTCCCTGAGAAGGCACACATTAAAACTAAAATGAGTCGATGACTCGTAAGCATTACTTAATACAATTAAAATATAAGAACATAGGTTTTCAGTCATGCATTCATCATTCCATACATATCATGCATAGACATTCAGTTCATTTTAAAACATTGCAAGGTGGGGTTTTTCTTTAAACATGCTTTCTTCTCGTAAAACAGTTCCCCACACCTCGCCTTTTCATGCATACATCTTTTCATACATACATGCATTCTTTCTTAACATGTATACATTCTTTATTATCGCTTTCATTGGCTGTTACACACTATTGTGTCCCGTGTGTTTGATTTAGCGGTCTTTTGGACCTAATTCCACCCGTGGCCACGGATTGGGAATCCATCCCGTCAGGGTACAACACTAGGTGTACTACCAGTACTACTTACCCGGCATTGCAATCTACCCAGTCCATTCCTTCGGTACCTTTCCATTTCCATTCATGTGGCTGTTATGTATTTTCATACATTAAGCATTCAGTCTATTCATTCCTTTTTTAGGACGTTAGCTAAAATTTTAGGGCGTTAAGCAAATTCCGAGGACGGAATTTATTTAAGGAGGAGAGATTGTAATTATCTGCTCCTTCTTTCTTCTATAATTATGAGCCTTATTTTACGTGCCGTACCTCGATGGCATGTTTTAAAAGATACCAAGTGGATTTTAAAGCAAGTTCAATATTTTAAAATTTAGAGATATTTTAAATATTCTGAAAATATTTATATGTGATATTTTTAGTATTATTGGATTAAATTTGTTTTTAAATAACACAATTATTGTTATAAAACACTCAGTTTTATAGTAATAAATCTTTAATGTTATTATGATAGAAAAACCTCTATTTTATTTTATAAAACCTTTTGTGTTTGCTCGAAATAAAACCTCTCTCCTTTAGACCCAAACAAAAATGCAAGAATCACAATAACTTGAGTTTGATATCAAGCACAACCATAGAAACAACAGTATACCAAGATATGACCAGATTACCAATATACAACACGATATTGAACAGTAAGATGCACAGATCGACAAGATAATGAACAGTTATCAAAGAAATCACAAGAAGCAAATATAAACGATAAAAAAATATGAAAGCAATGAAAGAACACACCGATATATGTGGTTCGACCCTAATGGCCTACATCCACGGCAGAAATGGGCCTCGGAGATCTTTATTGATAATCAATTGATCACAGAGAAGCCGCAGTTCATAGAGTTACAAAACCCTCTAAAAAACCACAAAGAAATCGCACAGATTTCTTCTCTCAAGAGCAAACCCTAGAAAACCCTAAATCGCCCCCTCTCTGTTCTCTGTCTCACTTTGCCTCTTTCTTTCTACTAATACACCAAATGACTTCACTCTCTTAGGGTTACATAGCATAAGAAATATAGATATGGTACAACAGATTGTAATAGGTGTAGCAAATCCAGCAGCTTAGCATATCTCCTCAGATTCAAGTCACGGACTCCTCACGTGCCTGTTAAATCTGTCTTAATAGCTTCAAGGAAGCAGATCATGCCACATGTTCAACATCCCTTTAATCACACAATAAAAAATTCATTAGTAATTAAAGGTTGCAAATAAACTGTATTGACATACATATTACAAATCTCCACCTTGGCAAACATTTATTTGCCAAATGTTTATTTAATCCTCATCATTGGCTCATTCCTACATTGTCCCCTCTAATGGGGACTTATTCTAGACTCCATACCAACTAAGTTCAGGCAGTGACTGAATTTAGACCATGGGACAGACTTAGTCATCAAATCTGAGGGGTTATCCTTAGTTGAGACCTTTTCTACACCTACTACCTTAGATTCTATAACATCCCTTACAAAGTGAAGCCTTACATCAATATGTTTTGATCTTTCATGAAAAACTTGGTTTTTAGCTAAATGCAGTGTGCTTTGATTGTCACAGTGTACTGTGATATTACCATTGAAAAGATTTAACTCACTAGCAATACCTTTTAGCCATATGGCCTCTTTAATGGCTTCTGTCAATGCAATATATTTAGCTTCTATGGTGGACAAAGCCACCACAGTTGTAAGTGTGATTTCCAGCTAATAGATCCCCCAAAAGCAGTAAATACATAACCAGTTAATGATTTCCTAGTGTCTATACTCCTTGCGTAATCAAAGTCTACAAAACCAACCAATTCACAACCCTTTTCAACAAGTTTTCCAAAACTAAGACCTGAGTTAGTAGTGCCTACAAGGTACCTTAACACCCATTTAATGGCTTGCCAATGGGGTTTTCCTGGGTTACTCATAAACCTGCTAACTATACTAACTGCATAGGATAGATCAGGCCTGGAACAAACCATCGCATACATTATATTCCAACCATGCTAGCATAAGGAATTTGTTGCATAAAGCTAATATCTAAGACTGTTTTAGGGGCCTGATCTAAAGACAATTTGAAATGCTGTCCTAAGGGTGTAATTACAGGTTCTACATGTTCCATACCAAATCTATTGAGAATTTTAGAAATATAATTTTTCTGAGATAAATATAGCATTCTAGCACTTCTATCTCTTTCAATTTCCATTCTTAAAATTTTCTTAACAGGGCCCAGTTCCTTCATTTCAAATTCTGATTTCAACATGCTTTTAACTTGATCAATTAAAACAGTGTCTTTACAAGCTACCAACATGTCATCAACATACCTAAGGAGATAAACAAATATTCATTTTTCTTCCTTGTAATAGACACAACTATCATAGTAGCTTCTTTTAAATTTATTGTTAATCATGTATCAAATCTTTTATACCAATGCCTAGATGATTGTTTAAGGCCATATAAGGATTTTTTAAGAAGACACACTTGATTACTTTTAATTTTATTAGTAAAACCTTTAGGAGGCTGCATATAAATTTCTTCTTCAAGTTCTCCATGCAGAAAAGTAGTTTTAACATTTAATTGTTCTAGATGCAAGTTTTCAAAGGCTGTATAAGCTAGCAATAGCCTAATTGAGCTATGTTTAACCACATGAGAGAAGATTTCATTGGAATCAATTCCTTCTCTCTGTGTAAACTCTTTGGCTATAAGTCTAGCCTTATACCTGGTCCCTTCTACCCCTGGTATGCCTTCCTTTTTCTTATAGATCCACTTGGATTCTTGTAATGCCTTCCTTCATTTAGGTTTAGGCACTAAAACCCAGGTTTATTTTTATTAAGAGATTTCATTTCCTCGTGCATTGCAAGAATCCATTTGGAGGAATCCTGGCTGGTTACTACCTTTTTATAAGTTCCAGGTTCCTAGTAAACCACTTCATCAGCTACTGTTAGGGCAAACATAGTGAGTTCTGCTTGCCCATACCTTATAGGTGGTTTTATAACTCTCTTTTGCCTATCTCTTACTAGGTTATAGGAGTTAGCTCCACCTTGATCAATGTCCCCTGAGTCTTCTCCCTCAGGGTTGCTACTTTCCCCAATTTTAGGTCAAATTGGGCACTTACTTCTCCACCTCAATATGAGATCCCCTTGGGGATTGGTCAGTTTTAGGGTCACCCTTTTCTTCCTGTACCCAAGCCATTTGTGACTCATTAAAGGTCACATCCCTGCTCACAATGCATTTATGCCTTCCAGGTCCATCTACCCAAAGTTTGTAGCCCTTAACTCGTTCAGGATACCCTATAAAAATGGACTTGAGTGCCCTAGGTTCCAACTTGTCGGTTTTTTAATGTGCATAAGCAACACACCCAAACATTCTTAGGTAGTCATAGCTGGGAGGTTTCCAGACCACAACTCGTGTCGAGTTTTAAACTCTATAGCAGATGATGGGCATCTATTTATAAGATGTACAGCAATAGTGGCAGCCTCTGCCCAGAATGTTTTGGGCAGCCCTAAATTTGACAACATTAACCTTACGCTTTCTAAGATGGTTCTGTTCATCCTTTTAGCTAAGCCATTTTGTTGGGGTGTTTCCCTCACTGTCTTACGCCTAAGAATTCTTTCTTTTTTATAGTACATATTAAACTCATTAGACAGAAACTCTAGGCCATTATTTGTCCTAAGGATCTTGAGTTTTCTACCTACTTGGTTTTCCACTAGAGTCTTCCACTCCTTGAATTTTTCAAAAGTGTCACTCTTGTTTTTAAGGATGTATATCCAAACCTTCCTAGAGTAATCATCCACTAAGAAGAGTAAATAACTCCCTCCACTATGTGAATTCACTCTTGTTGGTCCCCATAGGTCAAAATGAACATAATCTAGGGTTTATTTAGTGTTGTGGGTTGCTGACTTAAAACTAACCCTATTTGCCTTTCCATAGATACAATCTTCACAGAAAGGTAAGTTGCCTAGGTTTTGTTCACTCAGCAGCCTTTGTTTTTGTAGTTCTAAAAGTCCCCCTTGACTTATATGTCCAAGCCTCCTATGCCATAGTACAACTTTGTTTTCTACTATGTTCTGAGTTGGGAATGCTTCCCCAACTACTGTTTTTCCAAGTAGTGTATACAACCCATTTTTAATTACCCCTTTCATAATGACTAGAGAGCCTTTAGTAACTCTAAGAACCCCTGCATCAGATTTGAAGGTGTAGCCAGCCAAATCAAGCATACCAAGAGAAATTAAATTTCTCTTTAATTCAGGTATGAACCTGACCTCCCTCAAAACCTTTTCAATCTCATCATGCATTTTGAGTCTCACTGACCCTATTCCCATGACTTTACAAGACTTATTATTTCCTAGAATTACTTGCCCTCCATCCAACTTAGTGAATGTCTCAAACCAATCTCTAATTGGACACATGGGAAGGAACAACCAGAGTCCATTATCCACTCTGTTTTAGAATCAACCTCACTCATATTAAGTACCTCAGCACTCTCATACCCCTCTAAGACCACAGAGGCATCCCCTGCCTCTTTGGTCTTGTTCCCAAGGTTTGCTTTCCTATCAGGGCAATCTTTCTTAAAATGCCATTCCTTATGACATTGAAAACATTAAACTGTTTTCCCTTTGACTTAGATATAGATTTCTTGTTCTCATTCTTGCCCCTCATCTCTTTTTTTTTTTCTTGTTCTACCCCTTATAGACAAGCCTTCCCCATGATTCTGTTTGGTGTCTCCTCTATGTTGTAGTTCCCTAGTGTGAAGTACAGATTGTACTTCATCAAGAGTCAGAGAATCTCTACCATACATCATGGTTTCTTTTAGACTTAGGTATGAGTCCAAGGAACTCATCAAGAGGATGGCTTGATCCTCATCCTCCACCTTAATGTCTATGTTTGCTAAATCTAATATGATCTTGTTGAACTCAACAAGGTGTTGTTCTATTGGTGTTCCAGGGGTCATCTTGAAGGTATAAAATTTGGTTTTCTTGTGTAGTCTATTAGCTAGGGACTTGGTCATGTACAAGTTTTCTAATTTTAGCCATATGTCTGCAGCAGTGTCCTCACTGGCCACCTCTCTCAGGACTTTATCCGCAAGAGAGAGGATTAGGGCACTGTGAGCCTTCTATAGGATATCCTTGTGGACAGCTCCTTTTTCTTCCTCTTTAAGGAAGAGCCCTTTTGTTTCTCACCAAGGAGGGCATCTTGCAGTCCATGTTGGACTAGTAGTGCCCACATTTTTATTCTCCATAAGCCAAAATCATTTTCCCCAGTAAACTTTTCTATATCAAACCTCATGGTCCCCATGAACCTAGGCTCTTGATACCAATTGTTATAAAACACTCGATTTTATAGTTATAAATCTTTAATATTATTATGATAAAAAAACCTCTATTTTATTTTATAAAACCTTTTCTGTTTGCTTGAAATAAAACCTCTCTGTTTTAGACCCAAACAGAAACGCAAGAATCACAATAACCTGAGTTTGATATCAACCATAACAATAGAAACAACAGTATACCAAGATATGACTAGATTACCAATATAACACAGGATATTGAATAGTAAGATGGATAGATCAACAAGATAATGAACAATTATCAAAGAAATCACAAGAAGCAAATATAAACGATAAAGAAATATGAAAGCAAGGAAAAAACACACCGATATATGCGGTTCGACCCTAATGGTCAACATCCACGGCAGAAATGGGCTTAAGAGATCTTTATTGATAATCAATACATCACAAAGAAGCCTCAATTCATAGAGTTACAAAACCCTCTCAAAAACCACAAAGAAATCGCACAAATTTCTTCTCTCAAGAGCAAACCCTGGAAAATCCTAAATCGCCCCCTCTCTGTTCACTCTCTCACTCTACCTCTTTCTTTCTGCCGATACACCAAATGACTTCACTCTCTCAGGGTTACATCGCATAAGAAATATATATATTGTACAACAGATTGTAACACATGTAGCAAATCCAGCGGCTCAGCATATCTCCTCAGATTCAAGTCACGGACTCCTCACATGCCTGTTAAATCTGTCTTAATAGCTTCAAGGAACCAGATCATGCCACATGTTCAACATCCCTTTAATCACACAATAAAAAATTCATTAATAATTAAAGGCTGCAAATAAACTGTATTGACATACATATTAGTTTTGCAGACTCATGCCTTAGCCACTTGGCTACGACTTAGCTGATTGAGCTCCTCCACTCTAACTCAACTAGCTTCTTGGATTTAAACGAGGATTTCAGTGGATCTTGTTTCCAGAAAATGCTCTTTCCTAGTCAGGAAAAGAGGCTACCAAATGAAAGGGATACTAAATCTATAGAAAACCAAACTTATCACATGCTTATGAGCCGGTAACTAACTCGTTATGAATAAAGTTGTGGTTTTCTCAAAAAATTAAATAAAATAAAATGATGTTTAAGCATAACCGGCCTATTTGTCATTGTCAAGCTAAATATTTTTCTGCATGCTTTTTCAGGCTAGGCTTTCAATTAGGCTTGTGCTTCGACTCCAACGGAGTCTAAATCATGATTCCAAAGAGTCGAAATCGATCTCCGATTCCGATTCCAAATGGAATCGGAGTTCGATTTCGATCAAAATTCTGACTTCCGACTGTAAAATAGCCATCCATTATTGTTTTTTTAAATTTATTTTATCCTTGTTTAATAAAAACTCAATAAAAACTCACTTTATATAGATTTTATTCTTGTTTAGTATTTCTCAATTAAACAAATAGGAATTATTTTATTGAATGGAGTTTGAATATGTATTTTCTATACTCTATTAATATTTTTTTTTTTTTTTTTTTTGTATGTGATGCTAGCTTGGTACTTGAAAGTTGAAACTTTAGTTTTTATTAATTTGAGGTATTTTTGTATAGATTTCATTCTTATTTTCAATTTTCTTGAAATATATAAAAGCTTGTTTTGACTAAAAATTATTAAATATATATATTTTTTTTTTGGTTCAGGTACAACGAGTATTAGGGACAATATTTTCATCCCAAAAGGTCAAATTTGTTTGAACACGTTAGACTCTATAATTAATTATTATACATAATTCAGAAAGTCCTAAATAATTGATAATAGAAATAACAGTCTATTTCAAAGTTTGATTAAACAGTCCACAAAAATAAACATATTGATTCAACCAAAAAAAAAAAAAAAAAACATCATTTGCAGCATCGTACTTGGTCATTCGAAGTACCTGAAATTAAAATAAAAAAAGTTTTCAATCAATAAATGTAACCAAAATTGATCTAGAAAATTGAACACAGTAAAAGTAAAATTTAATTACCATTAATACCAATAAAGATTAAGTTAATTCTGATATCAACTCATCTTTATCTATACTCTATCAGTCATCGGCAACTATACTGAGGTTCACAATTATATCTGTGAAATGATAAAAAAAATATAAATTAAATAGATTTATGAAATCATAAAAATAATTAAATAATCAATAATAAAAAAAACAAGTAAAATAAGGTTACCCTCTTCAAGCCTATAGCTCTCATCATCAATGCCAATGCTATCTAGTCCAAGGGGTGTATCACTGATCCAGTTTTGTGTGCAAATGAGGGCCTCCACAGTTGATGGTGACAAAGAACTCCAAAAAGCATCTAACACTAGACCTCCAATGCTAAATGCCGACTCAGATGCAACCGTAGTAATAGGAATGGCTAGCACATCTCGGGCAATATGGGAAAGGATTTGATACTTGGTGGAATTAGCTTTTCACCAAATTAATATCTCAAATGCAGGATTAGGTGCATCGACCTCTTCCATAAAATACCGTTCAACCTCTAAAGTACACCTCATAATATTCTTCGATGCAACGAGCTGATGATACTCATTCATAATGTCGTAATTCTGATGGTGTCGAGGCAATGCACCTACTGGGCTAAGGTGATCAATGGGAATCGTGGCTCAATGAGCTTGATAAACTTTCGGAACCCTCTTTTCTCAATTGTAGTAAAAGGCATCTCATCTTCAATTATCATCTCGGCAAGCGCATCTCTCAAAATCTTCTCACTGTATTGATGGATGACCATTTTCTTATATTGCATACCATCAGTCGCAGCAGAATTTTTGTAACTTAGTTTTTTCTGATCTTTGGCCACCAATCCCTTCACTATCGTATACCTCTGGGAACCATTTAGATGTGATATCAAACAAATGGTGCCTTGTTTCTTTGAATGACATCCAACTTGTTGGCCACAATGGTTGTAAGCCGACTGCGATTCCTTGGGATTACTGTCAACCTTGGTGAAATGTTCCCACATTTACGACCTTTTTTTATTTGATCGTGGTTGTGGTGGTCTGGCCCTCGCAGATGGAGGTGGTACATTCGACTCATTCCTAATAGCCATCTCATCCTTTTCATTAAATGTATCCTCATCTTCTATGTCTACCGGGAGTGGGAATCGACTACTTCCACACGAAGTTTGTGTTCTGGAAGTGGGTCTGGATCTCGGTGCTGGGGACAGATTTATGGCATCCTGATCCTGTTCTGGGGTCCCATATGGTTGCTCATCCATAACTTGAAATCTGACACATGTATATAAAAAAATTAAGAAGTTTATTAAATTTTGTGTGAAAATTTGAAAAAATTGTAATAATTAGGATAGGAAAACCAAGGATTAATACAGTAGCAAGTCATACAAGTAGCATCGAGAAGAAGAAAAAATTCTCCTATATATATATATATATATATACGTACCAGACATTCTTCACTCAAGAGTCAGGACCCCAAACAAAGAAAAACTTTGAAAGAAAAGCACATCTAGGGGGAAAGAGAACAGGTTACAAAAGTAATGAAGATGACAGCTTAGAGACTTGAAATTAAATTAGTATTTGATGCAACCAAAATTAAGCCATACATAAGGTCGAGAAGAAGACTGATGCAGAGGGATCCGAGACAGATGATGTTGAGCTGTCAGATTGCACCTTGATGGCGTTGAGATACCATGAGTTGGCAGATCAGCGCAAAGGCGGGAATTGATTGTGATATGTTCCTCATTGGGGCCGTTTTGAGTGCGTTACAGTCTTTTGGCCATAACTTTGGCTACGGGTGTCGGAATCGCACATAAGACCCCAATTCGGAAAGCTCTTTTCGGCGCACACGCTTTCCTCATGAGCATGGCTCCATGTGCCTTTTTTTTTTACCTCAAATTATGCTGTTTTCCCCTCCAAATCACTAGTTTTAGTTATTTTTTTCTATTTATGGTAATATTTCGCTTGTCAGTTAGGAAGTCATTTTAAATCCGATTTGGGCCGAATTTTTTTGCAGATTGCTTATTTTATTTCAAATTTCAATTTGGAGTGATTTATGAGATTTTGCTATTATTGGCAAAATTCGGATAAACACGATTTTGGCTATAACAGTCTGGCTTGTGGACTGATTTTCATTGATTGCTTGATTTGATAATATTCAGTTAAACCCTAGAGACTTTTCTCCCTGGTTTTGGGCAATTTTTCTCCTGTGAATCATCTATTGGAACTAGCCTGCAAGATAATCGCTATTCTGTTCTGCGTCAGTTGGCATTAGAGCTTCAACATCTTCCTGGGAAATTTCACCAGTTTCAATGGTTGGTGGTCGTGGTTGTGGTCGTCGTGGGCAGGTTCCGAATGAGGAAGCTCAATGCCGTGATCGTAGCGTTCAGGATGCGATGATTGAGGATTTGCAGAGGCAAGTCGCAAAATTAACCCAGTGCCTGGCGACGTATGATTTCGAGGATCGTGAGGCCTCTGATCACGATTCTAATTCCACTTTCGAAAACCCATATCACAATCATGCTCTATTCTGGGAGCACCTTGGTCGGGAGAAGCGTCATGGAGACCTCGGTTTTCGGGTCGATCTGCCCGAGTTTTCTGGTACGTTACAAGCCAAGGGATTCATGGATTGGATTAACGAAGTGGAGCATATTTTTGATTATAAGGAAGTCCCCGATCATGTGAAAGTGAAACTAATCGCCATCAAACTCAAGGGCAGATGCGTGGTGGGAGCAGTTGCGACATTCATGAGACAGGCAGGGCAAGGCCAAGATCACTGATTGGGAGAAGATGAAGGGTCACTTCCTTCCCTTCGGCTAGACGCAAACCTTGTTTCAGCGACTTCATGCGTTGAGGCAGGGCGCGATCAGTTGATGATTACACGGAGGAGTTTTACCAATTGGTCGCCCGGAACGATTTATCTGAGACGGAGGAGCAGATGGTGGCGCGGTATTTGGGGGGTTTGCACCAGTCCTTGCAAGATGTCCTCAGCCTTCATTCACTGTGGAATGTTTCGGAGGCTTTTCTCCCTGGTTTTGGGCGATTTTTCTCCTATGAATCATCTGTTGGAACTAGCCTGCAGGATAATCGCTATTCTGTTCGGCATCAAAGACCTATCATCATCATCATTCCATGCAGTTTCACGTTGTAGTGGTTGGTGGGTCTATTTTCATAGTTATTTAGAAGTTTAGGATCTGAGTTTTGATTCAAAACTCAGATCCTAACCTTCATCACTAAAGTTACTTTCTATTGTTTTCAAATAAAATGTTTTTCTTATGAAGGGCCAGAAACCCAAAGAGAGATGAAATCAAATTCTTATGCAACTATGAGCGATAGATTTTTCTGAGGGGATGGAGAGTTATGCTTTGTTTTCCTCATCCCTGTGATCCATACATCTTGTCGATTGGAGAAACAGTAGTATAGCTTTGTTTAATCGATCAATCCTATATGCATATTGGGACATAGATTTTGATAGGTTTTTCTCTGGCCAATTTTTTCCTTGGGGTTCCTTTTTAGCTCGGTCACACTTCTTAATTTTATCAAATGTTTATCTCACAGGTCCAATGTGGCTTGTGTCGTACTAGTTATCTTTGGGCACATGAAGCATATGGTATAGTCCCAAAACTGCTAATTAGAAAGCTAGGAGGGAACTCTCATGTGAGAGATGTACGAGGTCTAAGTCTTTTCATTGGTAGATGCTTTTTTTTTTTTTTTTTTTTTCCTTCTCTCTTTTGCAAACAAGTTCATAGTCTAGTTTCATTGCCTTCCACCCACCACTACCTCACACAAGCCTCACTGCCAACTTCCCCACCCCTCAAACGTCCAAATCCACCACAGTCTACCCTGGCTTCCCAACTTCCCCCATTTCAGCCAAAGACCAGAGGCAAAGACATCCATAGTGGGCAGTACTCGAACTCAATATGGCAACATCAGCTAGGACACAACAAAATAAAAAAATTACAAAAGCCTGAGTTTTGATTTAGTCCAAATTAAAAAATAAAAAAATTGCAAAAGTCCAAATTTCATAATTAGTATTTCATTTAAAAGGTTAGGATCTGAGTTTTGATTCAAACTTTAAGGCCTAGAGAAGAAAATAATAATAATAAAAGCATAGAGTTAACACCACAATATTTATTGCTATGAGTACAAATTTTTAGAGCAATATTAAATATTCAATAAATATACTATACTCAATTTATGTGCATATCTATTTACTGAACTTATAATCATGAAATCCACTCTATCATTAGTTTAGAGATTATAAGTTCATGAATCATAACCATAGCCCATTCCATAGATCTACTAATTCTTTGATTTAAGTTTGGCACGAGGAATTTTGAATTAAGAAATATATTCTATAAACTATAAAAGCAATAATCGAGTTCAAAGTTTTTTGTTTGTGACATTTCCACAAACTTTTTTTTGTTTGTGACATTTCCACAAACATGTAACGTTCAAAGTCCAAAATCACAAACAAAAGAGGGCTGAAAATCACAAACATTTCCTCAATACATTCGTACATAACGTCGTTCACAGAACAATCAACAATGACTAATGATACACAATCCAATTTCCAATTTGAATAATAAATAATATAAAAAATTCAGAGTAAATACACAATCCTAAAATTTAAATTTACCGATTAGGAAAAACTGGGAGAATTTTGGCACTGCGGCGACGGCGACCTCTGGCAATCTACGGCGGACTATGGTCGGTGGGGGGCTGTGGCGTCATGCGGCGTGAGAGGTCTCACGATGAGTCTGTGTCACTATGAGAGGTTGAGAGTTGAGTTGCTGAGGAGAGAGAGATGATCGAGTGAGGAATAAAGAGCATTCGGAGGGCATTTAATCGTGATTCAAAACGGCGTCGTTCCTATTTAAAACAGCGTCATTTTGCATCTCGATTTTGTTTTTAAAAAAGTCAGAATTCAGAACCAGTGGGTTATTGATTTTGACTCCGACTTCTGTTACGGAGTCGGAATTACTCCGATTTCGACTCCGACTTCCGAACCCTTCGATTCCGTCAGAGTCAGAATCGGAACGAAAAATCGGTTGGAATCGGAAGAGTCGGAATTTTGCACACTCCTACTTTCAATTCAGGAAATCATGACGTCATTGACGTGCACTATTAAAAAGGCGCCCAAGCCACTCATCGTTGATGGTTGTATGGTTCCCTATAATGTATTTAAAATTGTATATTTGTCTCTAGATTTATGTTAGTCATTATTAGTGTATTTCCTATCTTTTTTGGGAATGTTACAGTATTAGTAGCAAAATTGATTTCGCCACAAATGTTCTTTTGCTACAAATATTTTATTTGCGGCAAAATAAAAATAAAAAAAACGTTGCAAAAAGTAGTTTTTTTGTGGTGAAATTTTTTGCTGCAAAAAATAATGTATCTGTGACACTTTATTTTAGATGGTTTACCTGCGATGCAAAAGGTTGATAACTGATAAGTGGCTTATAGCAATGATTTTGTTGCTATTTGCTGCGAGTTTAAATAGAGGCAAATAACCTCATATGTTGTATATATTATGAGTTTTACTATATACAAGTAAAATCGCGTATTAATTTACGTACTAATACTGATTCTTTTATACTTAAAATTTAAATTAACATTATTTTTAATAAAATCTATTTTTTTACCAATCACATTAAATTAGTGCACAGATTAGTGCATAATTGTACTTGCAACTAGATTTTTCCATATACTATCTTAGTTCACGAGTGACGAATCAAAGGATTATTTTTATTAGTTTTTCCTTCAAACAAGCAAATGGGTTCATATGACATAGGTAATTTTAAAATATAGAGGCACTTACAAATAAAGGAAGAGCATCAGCGTATTAAACAAAAAACCAAAAACGAAAAAAGAGAAAAGAAAAGGAAGATCGTCTCCTCCTGTCCATTCGGTCCTTTGGATGATTGCCGCCTCACGAGTATCTTTCTGACTCTCAGCAAGGAAAAGGAGAAAAGCAAGACACAACCTGAGCGAGCTTGTGGCTGGAATTACATGGGTCCCCCCATGTTGCAAAATTCAATCATCCCCTTCTTATCAAACCCAGATGACAGTAAAGTTGTATCTGTCTATCAAGTACAGTCCAATATCGACAGAATAATTTTACTTTTAAGTAAATATTTTGTTTTTAAGTTAATATGTAAATATATAATCTATAGAAACATTTAATTTATAAGATTTAAATTTTTGATAAAATCAACTGGATTGGATTGAATTTTGGACTCAACGGTCTAGGTTCCAAAATACGTAGACTAATGAAATTCAATCCGGTCTCTGCATCAATAAATTTTACAACGGAGCAGACCGAATCATATATATATATATATATTTTAAAAATATTTTTAATAATTTAGTATATTATTTTTATATAAAAATTATATAAGTTAATGATATAACTTTTATCATCTATAAAAAAATATAATGTAATTTTTATCTAATTTATTATTATTGACCATATAAAATATAAAATAATATATGTTATCAATTAATAATAAATCATAAATCATGTGCTAATTTATGTTATTATATGCAAATAGTTAATACATTATACATTCATAGAATCATACACAGTCCACTATTTACCATTATTTAAATTAATTAATTTTTTTTTAAATACCTAAGTTGCAAGCAATATAAATAATCTATATACAATGAAATTATTTGATATTTATTAACATTAGCTCGAGCGGGATGTCAAGCATGCGTCGAGCGAACACTAAGCATTGTCACGTGAGACTCGAGCGAACTCACGGGTTGAGCTTTGCTCGAGCTCACTGTCGAGTGCACCTCAAGTAAACTCATGGGTTGAGCTTTACTCGAACGTTAGGTCGAGCGATAGTCGAGCGAACTCACTATTTCTCGATTTTTTAGCTTTGGAACTAGTCCCCACCCCTATAATTAATAATTATGCATACTAAAAGGTAAAGTCTAAATTAGTAAGTAGTAACTATCAACATCATAAATATAATCCTAGTAAAATATTTTTTTTAATGAGTTAGTTACATACTCCACATTAATAATTCACTTAATCTTAATTTAGTAATTTAAATAATTATTTTTATTAGTTTATTTCATAAAAAAGATGAAAAAAATAATAAAATAATTAGGCCATACTGACCGAACGGGACCAGTCCGGTAGCTATCAGTCCAGTCTGATTCGGATTGAAAAAAATAATCATCGGACCAGACCAATTTATACCCCTATATGTAATCAATTTATTATATATGTTCTACATACAAATTTAAAAATAGAAATTTTCATATCCATTATCCAATACTTCACTAAAAACTTGTTAGGATACATTAAACAAAGGGATTAAATGAAAACGAGACAAAATATTACTCGATCTCATTGCCAAACTATTGGAATAAGGAAAATGCTAGTTTGTCACTCTAAAATGTCCTTCATTTTGCTCTAGTTTAAAAATATATGTCACGTAGGAAATATTGAGAGAATAATAATAATAATAATAATAATAATAATAATAATAATAAATAAAATTAAAAATTAAAAGTAAAAGTAAAAACTAAAATTAAAAATTAAAAAATTAAAAAAACATCAACTGTTATGCCAGGGGCTAAAAGGGAGGCACCCTGGGGATGAGTACCAGCTCCCATGAGACTAACGTAGGCTTTGCGAATAATATGTGGCCTTGGCCCACCCTTATATAGTCATTACTTTTTTTAAGAAACAAATAATTCTGAGTATAATTATATATATAGTTAAGTATATATTAAATTGAAAGAAATTAAGTTTTAACATATCAAAAAGACATTGTGGTTTCATTGTTGAGTTTATAAAAACTACATTAATAAGTTTGTCCTACAATATATTTATTATTGTAAACTATTAAAAAATTAGGTCTTGTATGGTGCAATTTTTCTTATCTGCATTTCATATAATTTTCAGATTAATTTGGTTCAATATGTTCAGAGTGTTTTTATGTGATTCAATATGTTCTAATTGTTGCTTAACATAATTGGATATAGACACTTTATGGAGGGGATAAAATATCCTAAGCCCAAATTACCAAGTCCAAACCATCAAAGGGTCTCCACTAAAAGACAAAGGGTGGAGAAAAGAAAAAGAGATAGGGAGGAGACAAAGAGTAAATATGTGTGTCACCGTCTCTCGATTTTTCCTACATTTATATACTGCTCACCACCATGTATGTATGCATCAATGTCGTATAGCCACAATAGACTATTGTCGGGGGCTCCACACTGCACCAATCGAGGCCAGAACAACCTCAATGGGACAAGAATGAATCTTTCTTCCCTTCCGACCTGTTGTGCCTTTTTAGGCATTAACAGTTGGCACCGTTTGTGGAATCTGATTTACTTTTTACACCGAAAGAGGGAGAATGACAATTTTTTAATGCGCTAAATCATCTCTGAAGGAGCGTATAAAAGTTTTTCAAATAAGTATTAACAGCCCTTCAACTTTTATTTTTATAAGCATTTTGCAAAAAATGACAAGTAGACATTTCCTCATCTAGGTAAAAAGTCAAGTTACTCGCCACTTGAACTGCAAATACTCGATGCACATAACACCATATGAAAAGGTTAGGACCATTGCACACAAAGGACACATCAATTGAGGATTATGGAAGTGCATAGTGTACTTGAAGCATGCATGTTGTGCATGGCATGCGGAGCAGTGTGTGGGTGCACGTTAACTGCACCTAGGGACCCTTAACAGCGGTGAGCTTCCCACTGCCCCTCAAGCGAGACCTCCACCAGCGCCATCCTGCCACATACCCCCAGCACAGTCCCGCCAAACTCGTCTTGGTATTTAGCATCCCAGCAATTGCATCTAGGCAAGCATCCTGTCTCGGCAAATGCCATCTCAGCAACACCTTGCATGCATCTCATCCCATACAGAGGAGACTTGCCTCAGACTTGCAACCTACAGCACCACGGACTTGCCCCACCATTCACGGAGTTAGCTAGCACCATCCTGACTCGCCCAGCTAGTCACAGACCTGCCCAACCACTACGAACTCGCCTTCCATGGCATGGCTATATGAGCTACATGCACCAACGCCTTGCACTTGGCCAACCCATCTCAGTCAGCAGGCACAACATCACTACTACTTGCATTTTCTGCCACCAAAGCTGCCCCCACAACCACACGGTTCAAAGTGGATAGACAAACAGACTCAGCCGCAAAAAAAGAAGAAGAAAAAGAAAGAAAGAACAGAGAAAATAAAGAATGAAAAACAAAGAATGAGAAAGAGAATAAACAACAACCAACAGGGGGCAATTTTTAGCGAAATGAAAATTGGCTACAACAACTAAACACCCGAGTTTGTCTCTCACTAAACTTATGTGGATTTCATTTTTACTACCAAAATTGGCTCCTACAGTGCGTGACACTGGTTACATGACCCCACATGAGCACTGCTTGGATGACTTAACATGTCTTCATCGTGATGGTCTTCTTGACATTAACATCCATGCAAGCACCCCAAACCTTCGCCATCGCCGAAACACGGCTACCCCTGTACCCCCACAGGCATGCCTCAAACCTTCATCACACTCCTATGGGAAATCAGGTTCGCCAATCTCATATTTGTGATTGGGAATTATCTGCGCTAACTGACTTGGCTTCTATAGCATGGACAACAAGGCTAGTACAGTCTAAAGTGCTGTTCGACCTCCTCTAAAGACTAAGGGCGATTCCAGCCAGAATGTGATACTCAACCTCACAACAACAAGGGCCAACAAGGTGAATCCATCCTAAATGTGGTGCTCAACCTCCATCTAGTCAATAAGGCGACATCTCCACCAGCAAACATTGGGTGTTCGCACTCGTGCCATAACCGCTGCCAGCGGGTTACGTTCCAGAGTGAATCTTCTGAGTTAACATGCCTTTGAGCTCCACAACCGCCCCACATGGTTTACCTTTGGAAACAAGTCGATGGGCTATCTGACCACTTAGCGTAGTTACAACAAACAAATTCTAACGTTAAGAGCAATTCACATCAGAGATGAAAAATTCACCAACACCATCGAAAACAAAAACGTCCGATTGAATATACACTTTTCGACAATGACAGGCGAGTCCAGTTTGAATGTAGAGCTTAACCTCCTCAAACGATTTAGGGTGAGTCTAGCCTAAATGTACTGCTTGACCCTGCTCATAACAGCAAGGGCCAACAAGGTGGGTCTAGCCTAAATGCACTATTCGACCACTTCTAAAGATTTAGGGCGAGTTCAGTCTAAATGTGCTGCTTGACTCCTTTCACAACAGCAAGGGCCTATGAGGCGAGTCTAGCCTAAATGCGCTAATCGACCTCCTCCAAAGACTTAGGGCGTGTCTAGCTTGAATGTGCTACTCGACCTCCATTACGCATGTAAGGGCTAGCGAGGCGGGTCTAGCCTGAATGTGCTACTCGACCTCCTCCAAAGTTTCCAAGACTTAGGGCTAGTTCAATTTGACACACTGCTCGGCTTTTGCTGGAGAAACATGGCGACTCCAATCTTACATATTGCTTGACCTCCCTTACGTCGACAAGGTGAGTCCAGTCTTACAAGTTGCTCAACCTCCATCATGCTAAAGAAGCAAATCCAGTCTTTCGATTGCCTGGCTTATCACTATTTTCATAACGAGTCGACAGCCAGGAAAGGTAAGGGACCACCCAGCGTTCAGGTGCCTGAATAGGCGGGCAATTCACTTGATTGCCCAACCACATGCTCATCTTATATGATTGAGCACATCTTCTGTCCAAAGTTTGTGTTTATCAAAGTCTCATATTTGATTGACTTATACGTGTTGATATATTTACTGTTTTAAAATGTTATAAAGAGAAACTAAATCGCAATTGTATATAAAATATTTTCACTGTAGAAGATATACAAAAATATTTTTCATGAATTAGAATTTGGGACGAAATCTACCATTTATTACGAGAAAAAAAAATTTATTTATAAATTTAAATGGAGTAATTGATATTCATACATATATACGTGTCCAATCCATTTGATGTCTCGAATAAAAAGTTATATATATATGACAACAAACTACAACTATTTTATTCTTATATAAGTAAACAATAATCAATGCAGTCAAAAGGCCTCTCGGAGTCCTTCTCTCGCTTAGAGTAAGGTTTGTCTCTCTACTTGTGTCAGAGTCTTTATCTCTCAGTTTAGGCTGTGGAGTTTTGTGCATGCATGGCTACGAATAGGTTAACTACTTTATGGGAGGGCCTCAAACTCTCAAAAGTAGAAGAACAGGTTGTTGTTTTATCCGATCATTCCATACAAGAAGCAATCTCGAATGGGAAACATTGTCTTCTATCTTTGGTTACTTCAGACAAACCGTTTAACATTGAAGCTTTCAAAACAACAATGGCAATGGTATGGAGGTTGAAGGGTTGGGTGGAGTTCTTAGTGGTGGGTGACAATTCTGTACTTGTTGAATTCCAGACGATGGAAGATAAAGAAAAAGTTCTACAAGGTCTACCATGGACTTTTGACAAATATCTAGTTGCCTTGCAAGAAGTTGATGGCAGTCTCCCTATCAATGCCATTTCTTTTACACAAGAGCCATTTTGCGTGCAACTTCATAATATGCCTCTAGCAGGTATGAACCAGGAATATGGGAAGATTATTGTTTTTGCAATTGGGGAGGTTCTTGCTGTGGAAGTGAAGAAGGATGGCACGGGATGGGGCAGAAGTCTTCGAGTCAAAGTTAATGTCAATATATCTGAACCACTGGTTCGTGGTAGATGGGTGCAAAGTGGTGAACAGAGGACATGGATAGCATTCAAATACGAAAGATTACAAAATTTCTATTTCAAATGTGGAGTCCTAAAACACAAAGGTAAAAACTGTCCTCTCATGCATAGAGATGATAGTGAGGAGATGCAATTTGGTCCATGGTTGAGGGCCAATCCAATCAAAATTAGGCTATCTTAAGTGAAAAAATATGGTGGCGATGGTGGTTCTGATCAACCAAGGGAGGAGGAAGGCGGTGGGAATTCTTCTGGGAAGGTAGCTGGTGGCTCTTCTGCTCAGGAGCCGTTACAAAATGAGCCATTACTAAATGCAGTTATTTCTAATCAAGGAGGCGTTACTATCATGCAGAAGGCCAGTCAATTTCAGGTTCCTGACGGTAGCAGTGGTTCAGTTTCAAAGATTAATCAATCTGAGTTATTGGCCAACATAAAGACAAATAATATCCAGCATGATCCACGTGTTATTGAAGATCCATTGCCTATGGAGACAGTTACACAAGGACCTGAATCTGGTGCTGACCTTTTTACCTTCAGCTTCCAATCACAACCTTCTTTAGTGAAAAAGAAATCCACCTGGAAAAGGAAGGCATGTGAGGGACCAGGTAAGGAAGTTATTTCTGAACCTTTTTTGCAGTCAAATGGTGATAAAAAAAGAACATTGAGATCTAATTCGTTTATCAATGTTTCTTCCCGACATGAGAAAAAACAAAAACAAGTGTGGAGTCTTTTTATGCTAATTCGGTGATGGCTGCCTCGCAGCCCCACCAAGCTTAATGAGTTGCCTAAGTTGGAACTGTTGAGGGCTTGGGAACCCTCGAACAGTTCGTGAGTTGCACCATTTGGTGCGTTCTAAGTGCCCGAACTTTGTTTTTTTAATGGAAACAAAGTGTAACAGAAAAAAGGTAGAGAGTATTCGTAGTAAGCTTGGTTACCAGCATAGTTTTGTTATTGAGAGTAGGGGACTAAGTGGAGGGATTTGTGTCCTGTGGAAAGACCAAATGGAGGTGGAATTAGTGACTTACACTCATCATCATATCTCATTAAAGGTGACTTGAGAGGGAGAGCAAAGTTCTTTTTTATTAACAAGATTTTATGGCTTTCCTGAAGTTGCTAGAAGGGAAGCTAGTTGGGAGCTCCTTAGAGCCATAATGCCTTTTGATAATATGGCATGGATTTGCATTGGAGATTTTAATGAAGTCCTACATAGCTATGAAAAATTTGGTGCTGCAGATAGGCCTTTCAGATTGATGGAAGACTTTAGAAGTGCTCTGGAAGATTGTACTTTGAGAGAGGTTCCATTCCATGGAGATTTTTTTACTTGGAGCAATAAAAAGGAAGGGGATCCTTTTACTAAAGAAAAACTGGACAGGGCTTTGGGTAATCAAGTTTGGTTTGATGTTTTTCCTGATTGTTCTGTGTTGACACTTGCTGCTCAATGTTCAGATTATGCACCAATTCTTCTCTCATTTAACAGTGAAGCACCAGTCAGAGGTTCTGGTTCAAGACCATTCAGATATGAAGCCAGATGGTTTTTAAGAGATGGTTGTGAGGATGTGATTAAAAGAGCATGGGGAAATACCCTCCTACTTCAAGGATTAAAGAATTTATTCAAGGTCTTAAAAGATGCAGAGAGGAACTTTCCAAGTGGAGCAAGGTTAATGGCCAAAACATCAAGCACTTGATCCTTACCAAAAGAAACCAGATTCAACAATTGCAAAATATTAATCAAGGGGACAGAAACTCTAAAATTTTCCAGCTCAAGAGGGAAGTTGACACATTATTAGAGGAAGAGGATTTAAGGTGGAAGCAAAGGACAAAGCAACAGTGGCTGAAAGAGGGTGACAGAAATACTAAATTTTTTCACAAGTGTGCTTCTCAAAGAAGGAAAGTCAACTCTATAAAATGTATAACAGATGATGAGGGGCGTGTGGTTGAAAATCCTGAAGAGGTGAGCTCCTTATTTCAATCTTTCTTCAAACATCTCTTTACTTCTACTGATCCTGCCAATTTTGAAGAATGCCTCCAGAATATGCAGCCTGTGGTCACTCCTGAAATGAATTCTGTTCTTACACAAGGAATTTCTAATGAAGAAGTTGAAAGGGCTGTATTTACTATGAATGGTCTTGGTTCTCCATGCCCTGATGGTTTTCCTGCTATTTTTTACCAAAATCATTGGGCAGTGATTGGACCAGACATATGTGCAACTGTCAGGAATGCTTTTCTAGCTGCTGAGTGGCCTCAAGATTTCAATGCAACTTATATTGCTCTGATTCCCAAAGTGAAAAATCCTTCAAGAGTAACTGAATTTAGGCCCATAAGCCTTTGTAACGTAATATACAAGATCTTAGCTAAGGTTCTGGCCAACAAACTGAAACTTTTCTTATCTCAGTTGATCTCAAACACTCAAAGTGCTTTTGTTCCCAACAGACTGATTACTAATATTGTTGTGGTGGCTTTTGAAGCTATGCATTCTATGCAAACCCAGATCAAAGGTAAAGCAGGATTCATGGCTCTAGAGTTGGATATGAGTAAGGCATATGATAGGATTGAATGGTCCTTTCTACAAGCTGTCATGATAAGGATGGGATTTGACTGTAAATGGGTTGAGGTGATTCTGAGATGTGTTTCTACTGTCTCATATTCTATCCTTTTAAATGGGATCCCACAAAGCCCCTTTACTCCTTCTAGAGAGATTAGGTAAGGAGACCCTCTGTCTCCTTACCTTTTTATTCTTTGTGCTGAATCACTAAGTAAACTGATTCAGCATGATGAAGGATCTGGTGCTATTACAGGTGTTCCTTTGGGCAGAAATCAGGTGAGAATTAGTCATCTGTTTTTTACAGATGATTGTCTTTTTTTATGCAAAGCAAACCCTTTGGAATGGTCCAGGTTATCTTATCTACTAGACACCTATGAGCAGGCAAGTGGTCAAAGACTAAATAAAGAAAAAACCTCAATTCTGTTCAGCAAAAACACAAAGGCTGAATCTACAGATCTAATCACTCAAATTGCAGGCATTCAATCCTCTCAACCTTATGACAAATATTTAGGACTTCCTATGGAGGTTGGAAGATCAAAAACCAAAACCTTTAGAAGTGTTATTGACAAAGTTAGAGGGAGAATCAGAAACTAGAAAATGAAGTACTTATCTCAGGCAGGCAAAGAAATCCTTATCAAATCTATTATCCAAGCTATCCCTACTTACAGTATGGGTGTGTTTAAGGTTCCTAAGTCCCTCTTATTAGAAATTGGTCGATTGGTTCAACAATTCTGGTGGGGTCAGAAAGCTGAGGAGAGGAAGATTCATTGGTGTCATTTGGGATAAAATGTGTAAGGCTAAAGTAGTTAGTGGGTTAGGATTCAGAGACCTTGAACATTTTAATTTGCTATGCTGGCTAAACAAAGGTGGAGATTGCTTCATTTCCCTGATTCACTTACTACAAAGGTTCTCTCCTCTAAATATTATCCTGATGGCCAATTTCTCAAGGCTACAATTACAAGGCACCCATCCCTTATATGGAGAAGTATCATGGCTGCAAAACCATTGTTAGAAGAATGATTATTTTGGCGTATTGGTAATGGTGTAGATACTAAGATTTGGCACCATAAATGGTTGCCTATTCCAACATCATTCAAAATTCAAAGTCCTATTGATTGGTTGGATCCTGAGGAGACAATTTCTGCACTTATTGATCATGAAGCCAAAACCTAGAAGACAGAAGTAATTGATCAAGTTTTTCTTCAAAGGGAAGCTGAGATAATTCGACAGATTCCAATAAGTTTATGCAATAGTCCTGATAAAGTTATCTGGAGATGTACTTCTAATGGGATTTTTTCTATTAGAAGTGCATATCATCTGCAACTTAAGCTTCATCAAAGAGATAAAGGTCAGAATTCTCAAGCCTTTGTTGACAAAGAAAACTGGAACAAGCTTTGGAGGATTAAAGTTACAAATGCAGAGAAATTATTTATGTGGAAAGCATGTCACAATAGCCTTCCAACAAAACTGAACCTTTTTAAGAGAAAGGTTGTTAAAGATCCTTGGTGTCCAATTTGTAATTAACAATAAGAATCTGTGGAACATGTCTTGTGGGAATGCATGGCAGCTAGGGATGTATGGTGTCTTAGTTCCTCAAAATTGCAGAAACAAAGTATGAACCAGATTAGCTTCAGAAATTTTTTGCTGCAAATGATTCAGGAACTCGAAGATGAAATTTTAATTGAACTAGTTGTGGTGGCATGGAAATTATGGAGAAGAAGAAATGATTTGGTTTTTAACCAAACTTTTTCTAGTCCTCAACTTATTATGAGACAGGCTACATAGAAAATTGAAGATCTTGTTGTTCTTTCCTCTCAGCAGACAACTAATCTTACAACTACTACTCCTCAGACTATCCAGTGGAATGCTCCCCCTGCTGATGTGTACAAAGTCAACTGGGATTCTGCTGTGAATAAAGTGAATTGCAAAGTGGGTGTTGGGACTATTATTCGTGATTGGAAAGGAAGAGTGATAGCTTGTATGAGGATGTGCAGACCTTTATTTCCTAACCCTTATTTGGCTAGGCATTCGGTGCTTTGCATTCTGCAAAGTTGGCTATTGACATTGAACTGAAACAGATCAAGCTTGAAGGGGATGCAGTGAATGTAATAAATGATATTAAAGGCAACAAAGCAAGCTGGAAACAAACTGGTTTGATAATTAATGATATCAAGCAAGTGTTGCAAGGTTTTGATTCATTTTCAATTGATTTTTCACCTAGAAGTTGTAATAGTTTGGCTCATTGCCTAGTTAGAGATGCACTAAACATTACTGATGTCCTTGTTGATATTGAGGATGTCCCTTATTGTATTGCATCTTTATTGTAATCGGTTGGTGATTAATACAATTGTTCCTTTCAAAAAATAAAAATAAATAAACAATATTTTTTATAAATCTAACACATTAAAATAAAATAAAAAGTTTGACAATTTTAAAGAACTAATATTCTATTAAACAAGCCTATCAAAGTTGTTATAAGTGGCGCATTCTTAGAGGAGCAACAACCTTTCCGTTCTCTCTCTTGCAAGATGAGTTCTTATCCTCTCTCTGTAGGTTAACCAGGCTCTTCAACCTTTTAGCCTTACATCTCCTCCCTTCACTTCCACTTTCCACAACAATCAGTCCCAATCCTCCACCCATACATCCCTTTCCAAACAAAACAAACTTTCCAACCACCGTTCAAAACCAAAGCAAAGTCAACCAATCATGGAAAAGGAAAAAGCTCACCCCAACATTGACCAACTGATTTCTCAAACAAAATCACTTTCCTAGGATGACATCATTCTTAAACCAGCAACAGATGAAGCTCAGCTCCTCTCAAACCGAACCCTCGTATGAAAGTTAATCTCGAATAAACCTCTCAATAAACACACCTTCCATTCCGCTATTAAAGCAGTCTGGAACTTCATCACTGGTCTCACCATAGAAGACTTGGGCACCAACACCTTCATCTTTACATTCCCAAATCCACATGATAAAGACAGAGTCTTCTCACAAAGACCCTGGAATTTCAAGGGGTTTCATCTGGTTTTAAAGGAATGGCAACCGGTTCAAAGTCTTCAAGACATAGATCTACAATTTTCAGCTTTCTGGAGGGTACACGGACTCCCCATGGAGCAAATGACTATGATAAATGCTGTCAAGATAGGAAAAGCTATGGGGAATCTCTTGGAGGTTGACCAAAATACTGTACTTCCTAATGTAATGAAAAACTTCACCAGAGTCCGTGTAGAAGTTGACACTTTCAGGCCACTGATTGAAGGAGAAACTCTCCCCAGACTCAACATGTCTCCAGCAAATATATCCTTTAAACATGAGAGGCTCTCTGAATATTGCTATATCTATGGTAACCTTGGTCATGTCCAACAACTATGTCCCCTCAATTACGGAAAAGCTGCCACCCCTCTCTACAGCCAAGACCTCAGAGCAGAAAATCAAGACACCAGTCGCACAACAAAAATGGAAGCCTTTACATCAATAGCAGGTTGCAAAAACCAGGCAAGAAACACCCCCTCTCTACCTCCAATACGCATCCAAGAACGAACACATCTCTCATTCCAAGAGTCAGCCATATATCAACCTAATCAAGACAAGGGAAAAGGGATCCTCATCCTTGGTAAACGAGCAAAAGATGATCACTTTAATCCTTTTCCTGCACCTTCTTTGGTCGACATTGGAGGTCCAAACCCTTCCCAAAAACTCAGCAAAATTTGCATGGAATCCTCAACTCACACAACTCGGTCATCTCCCTTAACTTATCCACGTGTCACTACCCCACCCAACCAGATGTTCAATTTAATGGAATTAAATGACAGCCGAATACTTCAGTCCATCCTGCCACCCATTCAAGCAGACAGTACCATCTTCAATCAATTCAATGTCCCCTCAACTCAAAACATAACCATCCCACATGTCACCCTATCCCCACAGCCACTGGAACCCTCTGAACAAATATCTCCCATGCAATACCAAGACAACATCAATTGGGCCCCCACACAACCACTAATCCACTCCATCAATAACTCTTTACTTCCTGCACAAACTCCCGAACCATCCATCTTCAAACAAATCTTAGCACAAATTCAATCCAACAAAGGCCCAATCACATATCAATCCTACAATCCCAAAATCTCCCTTCTAGTCAGTCCATCAGGCCGAGCCTGCTTCACATTTAACTCTACAACACCAGATTTCAACACCCAGACCACAAAAAAAACCAAACTGAACCAGCCCAACCTTAACCCCCTAACCCAACCTCACATAAACAACTTCTACCCAGTTGAAACGGTAGCCTCCTCTCAATCTCTCGAACCAAAACCCCAAACCCCAGGTAAGAGGAAAGTTCACTCACCTTGCGAGACAAGTGAACAGATCCAGAAAAAATGTTTCATTTACTCCATTGTAGAAGCAGAAGAGAGCAGCACCAAAGACCTTTCTTACGACATCAGCTCACATCCAACCGATCTCTCTCGAGCAACAATGGCTCCAATCACAGTCTCCCCCCAACGCTAACACCAAGGAAGAGGAAGATCACGCCCACCAGCAGAAAGAGTCTACGCTTCAATCCCTATTAGCAAATCCTTTCATCACTACCGGGTACAACTTCCTCAACCCAAGAGATGTCTCTCTTCCCTCTTAATCCAACGACTACTGTGGCAGAGTCAAAACTGCCACAAAAAAAGCCATGAAGCTCATTTCTTGGAACTGTAGGGGAATAGCCCGGCCCCGTGCAATTTGTTCCCTTAGGGCAACCATCAGGACTCACAATCCTGAAGCAATCTTCCTATCTGAAATTTTGCTTTCCTCTGTTAATAATGTCAATATTGTTAATAGATTAGGTTTTTCTCATCATGTATATATGCCCCCTAGCGGTAAAAGGGGAGGTCTTTGTTCTTTTGGTGTAATGGTCTGGATGTAGAAATTGTAAATGTTTCTAGCAATATTATCACTGCTTTAATCTACTCAGATCCCTCTCATTACCCTTGGATGCTGATTTTGGTTTATTGCCCAGCAAATTTCAACAATAAATCAAGCTTTTGGAATGATCTCACCACGATCACAAACTCCTTTTCTGGTCCTTCCATTATTATTGGTGATTTTAATTCTATTCTCAATCAAACTGAAAAACTTGGTGGTAAACCATACGCCAGTACCTCAAAACCAAAAGATCTAAAACTCTTCCTTGAAAACACAGGTTTCACTGATCTAAGGGCTTTTGGTACACCTTACACTTGGTCCAACAATAGACAAAAAACCCACCACATAAAGGAAAAATTAGACAAGGCAATCACCAATCTTAGCTGGAATTCCCTCTTCCCTGATGCCTACATCACAAATTTGCCAATTAGTGCTTCTGATCACTCACCCATCATCCTTGAAACATCCAAATTCATGAACCAAAAGAAATCCTTTAAGTTTGAGGAATTTTGGAATAGAGATCCCACATGTTTCTACACTATCAAAAAGGCATGGGCAACTCATTTTGTTGGCACCCCAGCTTTCATCCTGCAAAAAAAATTAAATGCAACAAAAATTGCTCTCAAAATGTGGAATAAAAACACCTTTGGTCACATTCAAACAAACATAAAAAATCTGTCTGAAACTCTAAAAAAACATCCAATCAAAGGAACCAACCTCTGAATCTATAGATTTGGAAAGTCATATCAAGGAAAATCTGAATGAACAACTCCAAAGAGAAGAATCCCTCTAGCATCAAAAATCCCGCAACATCTGGCTCACTACGACAAACTTAAACACAAAAATTTTTCATGCCTCAACAACCATAAGACGCAGAAGGAATGCAATAAATTGTTTCAAACTGGGAACCAATCACTGGACTTCTGAAGCAGCAGAAATTGCTATAAACTTTCAAAACCATTTCACAAACATTTTCAAGACATCCAATCCAGAACTCACAAGTGACCTTGACCAACTTTTCCCTGAAAAAATCTCTGAAGTGGAAAATGAAACTCTCTGCAAAACCCCAACAGATGAAGAAATATTAAGCAACTTAAAACAAATCTCTTCCTCAAAAGCCTCGGGACCAGATGGCTTCACTGGTCTTTTTTATAAAACATACTGGGAAGTGATTAAACATGATTTTCTTGCTTATATCAAAAATTTCTTCACTCATGGAAAACTTCTCAAATCTCTAAACCACACCAACATAGCATTGATCCCAAAAATAAACTCCCCTTCCCAAGTTCATCATTACAGACCAATAAGCTTGACCAATGTCTGTTATAAAGTCATCGCAAAAATCCTAGCCAACAGACTTAAATCTGTCCTTCCTTCAATGATCTCCCCAAACCAAACTGCCTTTATCCCAGGTAGCCTGATCCAGGACAATACCATACTGGCTCAAGAGGTTTTTCACTTCCTCAAAAAGGAAAAAGGAAAATCTGGCCTTATGGCCATCAAAATTGATATGGAAAAAGCATTTGATTATATGGAATGGACCTTCCTCTTAAAAAATTTTGAGATTCAAGGTTTCAGTCAAAAATGAATTCGATGGATCAAAGAACGCTTATCCACTGTGACTTATTCCATTCTCATTAATGAAACTCCTTCAGGTCACATTCAACCCACTAGAGGACTCAGACAAGGAGATCCACTTTCCCCCTTTCTTTTTATCCTTGGAAGTGAGATCATTTCTCGCCTCATTCTTAGGGAAGAAAACCTTAACAATCTAGAAGGGATAAAAATCTCCAGAGGTGGGCCTTCAATCACGCACCTCCTTTTTGCTGACGATCTCATCCTCTTTGGGAAAGCAACCTCCACAACAACAACATCCTTTGCTCAATGCATTGAAACATATACTGCATGGTTAGGCCAAAAGATCAACCACAACAAATCCACCATTCACTTCAGTAACAACACATCAATCCAACAAAAAAGAGAGATCAAAAATTTGCTTGATTTCAAAACTGGTCCTACAAAACTCAGATACCTAGGCCTTCCTCTCTTCATCGACTCCTCCAAGAAAAATATCTTCAAAGAAACCATTGAAAAAATTGAAAATAAGCTACAAGGCTGGAAATCCAAAATTCTCTCTCAAGCAAGTAGAACAACATTGATTAGATCAGTGGCAGCTTCAATCCCTTCATATATCATGACCACACTCACAATGCCAAAAATTGTTGCAAAACACATTGATAGCATGTTCAGAAACTTTTGGTGGGGAAAGGATATCAACTCTACAAAATACTTTACCCCAAAGTCATGGAAAACAATCTGCTCCCCTAAGTCCCGAGGAGGTCTTGGCCTTACAAGTTGCAATCTTTTCAATAAATCCCTAAACCTGAAATTCCTCTGGTCAATGGTGAACAACTCCAACACACTCTGGAAAGAATTTCTTTCAAAGAAGTACTTAAAAGGCAAAAGCTTTTTTGAGATTCAGCAAAAACCCTTTGATTCTTGGTTCTGGAATAATCTCCTAAAACACAGAGACTTCTTTAAAACCAGCACATGTTTCCAAATCAATAATGGAGTCTCTACCCGAGTCTGGCTAGACCCATGGGTTCCTTCAATTCCTAACCACATTCCTGACCCAAACCCAGAATATCCAACAATTGATGAAAACCTCAAAGTTGTTGAACTAACACTTGAAGAACCAAGAAGATGGAATAATCTTCTTCTTCACACTCTGTTTTCAATTGATTCAGTCCACGAGATTCTCAAAATTCCTCTACAAAAGCATAACTTCTCATTCTTGAATGATAAAATCAAGTGGACTCATCACTACTCTGGTAACTTCTCAGTCAAATCAACCTATGCAGCCTTGGCTAACAACCCAGTCACAAACATCCCTCACCTTTCTTGGAAAAAACTGTGGAAACTGAAAAGTCAAGACAGACTCAAACTTATCATTTGGAAAACAACCCGCAACATCCTCCCGACCAAATCTCTTTTAAAAACTGACATCAATATTGACCAAGAACAAGCACTCTGCCCCCTTTGCAAAACTTAGGAAGAAACTCTTCACCATCTTTTCCTCATTTGTCCCTTTACCAGAAGCTTATGGAGACAATCAAAATGGCCTTTAGACACAACAAAATTCAATGATTTACCCATCACTGTCTGGATCAACAATATTCTTAACCCTTCTACCTCTCTTCAGATCCCGGAAGATGAAACTCATCACTTTCAACTTTTTGCTTCCTTAGCCATGGACAACATTTGGTTCCTAAGAAACAAGGTCATTCATCAAGCCATCAAACCATCACGCAATGACCTCATAACAGTGACTTCCTCTCTCCTTTTGGAACACACCTCAGCTTGGACACAAAAGAACAATACCACCCCAAACTCCACCCCAAAAGAAGATTTCTTCTTGATACATTTTGATGTTGCAGTCAAAACAAATGGAAGCATCATGTCAACTGTAGGCAGAGCAACCAATGGTACCCCCATCTTCATCCTTACCAGCTTCATCAGCAGCACCAATCCAAATGTAGGAGAAGAGGTCGCAGCATATGAAGGGATCCAAGAAGCATTCCACATAAACATAAAGAATATTTCAATAGAAGGTGATTCGCAGCAAGTCATCAATGCAATTTCATCAAGCCACTCTAACACAGACTGCGAAATCCAAGGCATCTCCTCAGATTCAAGATTTCTGCTTCAATCTTTTGAAGCCTGGACAGCAAGGAAAATAGATCGATCACAAAATCGATGTGCGCATGATATTGCGCAATGGGCAGCCTCCAATCAAATGTTTGGAAATCTGCCCCTCTTTTATTCCCCCTAGTCTTTTGTTTTTTCATAGTGGTAAAGACCCCCCTATCTTGTAATTACATCTACAACAGACTTTGTATTTATATTTTATCTAATGAAGTAGTAAACCTTGCCGAGAAAAAAGTGGCGCATTCTTAAAAAGTTGTCTTACGTGTTAGCTGTCTGCATCGCTGAGGAACCAGCAACTTCGAGGAAAGATTGTACACCAGAATTTATTAATGGTTCACTCTCTATCTCTTTTTTCTTTTTCTTTTTCTTTTTCTTTGTCTTTTTCTTTTCTGTTTTTTTTTTTTTTTTGGTAAGCGGTGTACACTATCTCGATCCGCCTATAAATATACGATCGACTCCAGTGTGGAGGCCGTGTGGCCTTCTAAAAAAGTAGTACTTCTCACCAAATAGTGAGAATGGAAAATCCTTTTGGGGCATTCTTCAGTGGCAGTATGACATATTTCCTACGGGTTTTCTCTAAATTTAACCTACATCTAATTCCATGGCCATCGCAACCTTCTACTAATCAAGTTGTTGACTTAGAAGCAGGAGTTCCACCAGCTGTTGGCTTGGTGGTTGAACCTGAACGCCACGACATCATGGACTAGGCAAAAATTTTCCTTCCTTTCTGCTTGACAACAGCCATCGACGTAGCACTTGTCTACGTTCAAGTTCACTCAAAATTATCCACAATCTTCCACTGTCTGAATATGGCCATCTTACTGGCATTTTCTTCTTTCTCTGTTGGTGGGTTCATTAATCCCAAGTACGTGCTGACAACTAAAGTGGCTGTCAACTGTGGCGTGTTCTTTACATATACGGCATTTTTTATAAGGATTACCATTCCTCTTCCATCATCTCTTAAGGCTACTAGTTGGCTCATATGTGTCATATCGCTCCTTACAGTTTTGTTAAGCTTCAAAACTAAATTTAAAGAGTTTTATGACCAGGCCAAACGGCTAAATACGAGGAGTACCGGTGACCAATAGGTCAAATATACAAGTCACAGCGCGACAAGAATGCTAAAGAATATATGTTATTCAATAAGATGTCGACAGAACGTAATTTGTAAGTTGTGTAAAGATGAGCATGTTGGTCCGAAGTTTTATAGGTTTTCATGAAAAGTATATATGTTTGAATAATGAATTTGTGAGAAATATTTTACAAAAGAGACTATATATAATATAAATAATAAAAAAGAAGAAGAAACAAAACGACGACAAGAAACATATGACCATGACAATCAAAACTTGTTAAAATGGGGTGATATATTTTTGAGTGAGCTATGTTTGAGTATATGTTTGAAACAGAAACTTGGAAAAAACCAAATATACACTTAGGGCATGTTTGGGCACAGAGAATTCACGGAACTTTTCAAAATTTGATTACCAAACGTACCATGACTACTTAACAAATACAAAACAATGTTCAATTTCAAAAAATTCTCAACTTTTTATTATCTTATATCACCTATTCATTATTTAAATACGGACATCAATACAACTTTTAGAAACTTCGAAACAAAACACAAAACTCAATACAATTTTTATAAACTTCAATACAAAAATAATATTAAAAAATTATATTCAAACAATTTTTAATTTTATCAAATTTTTATTCAACTTTCTCTCTTTTTTTCAAAATCCAAAAAAAATATATCCATTCAAACTATTTCACTACTATTTACAAAATCTTGAAATATTCTAAATATTCAAACATGACCTTATAAATCTAACGAGTCAAAGTTAGAATCATCCCAATTCCATATCAAAGAGAGACGAAGGAAGTTGTACGTTTCAAATTTTATTGGATGGTCGATCTTTGCATGTTATGTAGTTTTAGTTGCATTTTCATTTTGCACCCTTTTAGTACTTTTGAGAGGATGAGAAACAAGCATGGGCTGCCATTCCAAATTAATAATGTAAAACTACTTATATCTAGTGTTGATGCAAGTTCTAGTACACTTGCACAGATTATGACAATCTGCCACCAGAAAGAATGGCTTGGGATTTCCAATGAAGGATGTCTTCGATATCTAAATCAGTGACAAATTAGGATATCTCTATTACTCAAAGAAAAGCCCGTTGATGCATAATTGGTTCGACAATTATAGAAGTTGACCAACCTAATACGGCAAGACTTCCCTATAGGTCATATGATTCTTTGAGCCCAATTTTGGTATGTTACCTTCTCCAGCATGATTTGACCGTTAATAGTCTATCCAATGTGGGTATCTTGCTTTGGATATATCTAGACCCGAATCTCATCGTGATACGATTTGTTAAGTTTCCATGTTGCATCCTTTTAGGGTTTAATACTTTGTGAAGGATCTTGACATGATAGAGATGTATATGACAGGTTCTCATCTTTGACCCAACGCAATGTGTTTACTATACTTCTGTCCTTAATTGCACTCTACTTCGTGAGCCTCACGTGACAGTGGTCTTTAGTTGCATGTGGTTCATCCCTCACCTATTAAACATGATTGGGCCCAGCTGTTACTCCACAAATTCTTATCATATGTGTTTTGGATGCTATTAAGCACACTATTCACATGCTGCTTTTGTTTGAAGGTTAACCTCCCCTACCCACCCTACGATTCATTTGATCATGTAGAGCAAACTCTGTTTGTTTGGCGTAATTTCCCTGTAGCTGACACGTGGCATTTTTCCTTTGGTTTTGATTACTGCTCCCTTGGTTGTTTCACCTTCCCATAACCATCATCATCTTCCCCTTAAAAGAATTTTGTCATTCTCCTTCCTTAATTAATTAGTTTTTATGTTCTCTTTACTTTTGCATCTATTGAAATCTCTTTCTTCTTTCTTTGAATCCTCTTCACCTTTTTATCTTGGATGGCTCCTAGTAATACTTCTCATTTTGCTCCTTGGTCCTCCCATCCTTGCCAGTCCCCAAACGGACCTCGCGATGACAAATCCTCACAGTTGTTTACTTTCGAGGGAAGTCGTTGGTCTGCCACTACTACTCAAGTGGAGTTAGACTTACAAGACATTTGTAAGGGATTCTCAACTCTATACAAATGATCCTACCTGGTTCTTGCCATTGCATTGTCAACTTTAAGGGCATTGCAAAACATGTTGGTTTGTATATTAGCATAATTATGTTGGGATTAAGGCTTCCCTTCTGCCGCCCAATTCGTGACATATTGGATTTCTTATGCATGGCCCCAGCCCAACTCCTTCCAAATGCTTGGAGGATCACACTATGTGGTAAGGCGACAAGCTTTGTCCATGGCGTCAGGTGGCATAATCAAAGTTGTGGGTTCAAACTCTCACTATTCCCATATTAAGAACTGGGATAGGAAGTTTTTCTTTGTATCCAATGCTAGATGGGAGTTCCCAGTTGGTGAGGTTAGTCACCGTGAGTTCCCAATTAGGGCTTCGTGGCACTGCATTCCAAATGGCTATGATTTTGACATCACTCTCTCTAGGAGTGAGGCAAAGAGTCTGGGTGTGGTTTATTCATGGTTTGAAGAGAACCCAAATGCCGTTTGGTCTAATGCAATCCTCACCAAAGAGAATATAGATTATTATTTCTTGCAGTCAAAGGATCAGTCATTGTCCATTGGCCGTCTAGCTCCTAGTTAGGAGGGCCCAAGAACCACCCATGGGATAAAAAGATCTACCTCGTCTTGTCGGTAAGGGGAAAAATCCCTATACCGAGCATGTTGGTGCTTGTGACAATGTAGGGGCTAGAGGTGGTTCACTCACCCGCCACGACCCTGCTAATCCAAAGAGTGGTTCCAGGCATCCTTGATGATGGACCCCAAGATGGACCGAGCCTTAAAGATCCTTTACAAGTTCCAGATGGAGCAATCACAAATTCAAGAGCCAAGAAGATCAAGGAGACAATGCAAGGATTGATGCAAATCTACTTGGGAGGAAGCTAGCAAGAGCCCAACACTCAAGATGGGTTTGAATGAAGGAGAACCAATTTTGATCAATTTTATACAAGTTATGGAAGAGAGCAACAAAGCAACATGAATTGAAAGCTTTCAACTTAGTTCATTCATTTAAAAGACTTATTTTATTAGTTTAGAATAATTGGGTTTATTATGAGAATGATTTAAGGGCATGTTAGGAAATATTGAACTAGGTTTTCAAGGAGTTACTGTAGCATGACACTATTCACGATACTGTAGCACCGAACTGTTCACTTAAGGGTATTTTTGGAAATGTGTCTTATTTTTGTACTAGGGTTAGTTTTGTTGGGGAGTATTTAAACATCTTGTGACTGCCCACTTCAAGTTAGACAATATATGAAAGTTTATGAAAATTGATTAATTTTATTTATTATGAGTTAAGTTTATCTCATTTTGTTCTTCATTAAACGTTTAAACTTATCAAAGATAAATCACAACCGTTGTGGCGTTCCTCTTTTGTAATTTGGGTTCTTGAGACCTGTTCTTCAACGGGTCTAGATTTTAATATAATCTAAGTTCTTAAAACAAGTTCCTCAACAGGTTTAGATTCTTCCATCTATTGACTTGATTTTGGCTTTGTTGGGTAAGTTTTCAAATTGATTGTGGGTTCAAGGGATTCCAATTCCGCGGGTTCACATCATTTGGTATTCAGAACAAGGTTTCTAATCAAGTCTGATTTTATCTTTTATTTATTGCATCGTAAATTATAGGGCTTCAATGTTCTAGGGTTGCAAAAAAAAAAGTGCAAAAATTCGTTTTTCCTAGTGCTGTCAAATTACTCTATCATTTAGATTTCGTGTTCATCATCATAGGGTGGCTAAATTCCTTGTTTGAGGGCCTTCAAAATTTGCACTATCTAGGGTTTGAAATTTCTAGAGTTTCTTGCATCTCTAAATTTGTCAATTGCTTGGAGTGTCGTTTCATTGATTCTCTTTTATTCCTGTCAATTTCGGTGTTTTCAATTGTTTGATTTTCATGATTGAATCAATTTTTTGTGATTGAATTAGTGGAAAAAAAAAGAAGAGAAAATGAAAAGAAAAGAAAGGAAATGAAAAGAAAGAAAAAGAAAAGAAAAGAAAGGAAATGAAAAATTCGAAAAGAAAAAAAAAAACAAAATTTGATTGAGCCTTATCATCAAAGGGGGCTGAATATATCATTATAGTTGATATCTTATTTTATAATTACTCTTTTCCTTGTATAATTTTCTTGATTCTCGTATTATTTTATTCATTTCGTGCTTCTCTTGTTCTTGTTTTCTTAGACCTAATTATTAGTTGGAATAAAATAAGGTTGTATTGCCTTAATTGAGTTCAATTTAGTTCTTAAAGAACTTGAGCAGGAAATCTCTTGAGGTAAAAGGCAAGAGAGTGTGAGATCATTATCGAGAAAAAGCCAACTAAGAGTAAAACAGGAGTGAAGTGCCATTATTTGAGTGTAAATACGTAAGGGAGCATGTGAGGTCTTTTTCCACTAACATTCTTTTTGTGCAGCGCATATGATATCTCATAAAAGTGACTCATTACCAACGGGGATGGTAGATAACTCATTTGTGTTGCAGGCCATACAACAACAGTTTGAGCGGTTTAACATGGTGTTATGGGAAGTGAGGGATAAAATAGATCATCGAGATACAGTGAGTAGAAATCTGCAAGGTGGGAGAGATAGGAGGAGACGTGAGCCTAGTATTGAGAATGGGTATGAGTATGAAAAGTATGGTGTCTCTTATTACCAGACGTGCACTCAATACACAAATCAAGGTAGATGAAACAGAGCAATAGAGAGAGAATATTTTTCATACTAGATGCCACATCAATAACAAGGTATGTAGTATGATCAGTGATGGAGGGAGTTGTACTAATGCAGCTAGCACTACTTTAGTTGAGAAATTGAATTTACCTACCTTGAAACACCCTAGACCATACAAGTTGCAGTGGTTGAATGATTGTGGGGAAGTTAAAGTAAATAAACAAGTGTTGGTTTCCTTTTCAATTGGGAAGTACAAGGATGAGGTGCTTTGTGATGCAGTACCTATGCATGCTAGCCATATTTTGTTAGGGAAGCCGTGTCAGTGTGATAGGAAAGTGATATATGATGGGTTTAGGAACATGTACAGTTTTGAAAAAGATGAAAAAACAATCAAACTTGCTCCTTTAACTCCAACACAGGTCCATGAGGAATAACTAAAACTGAAAAGTAAGGTTGATCAAAAAAGAAAGAGTGAAAGTGAGGTTGACTAGAAAAGAAAGAGAGAAAGTGGGATTGATCAAAAAAAAAAAAGTGAAAGTGAGGTTGAGCGAAAAAGAAAGAGTGGGAATGAGATTGAGGAAAAAAGAAATAGTAAGACAAAAAACGAGAGAGATAAAAAAAATGGGAGAAAAAGGAAATGAGGGTGAGGCTAAAACCTTAAGAAAAAAAAAAAGAGTGAAAAGAAAGAGGAGAGTGAAAAGAAAAGTAAAAGTGAGAGAAAAATAAAGAGAGTAGTAAGTTTTTATGCTAAGGCAAGCTTTTATACTAATGAATTTAATGACTCTTTGCCTAGTATTGCTGTTTCTTTATTGCAGAGATATGAAATCATGATTCCTAGCAGTATGTTTAGTGGATTTCCACCTATTAGATAGATAGAGCAATATATTGATTTTGTGCTAAGTGTGACAATCCATACCCTACATCTCTTTGAAGAACATGAGTCATCGACACACTTGAAGGGACAAGGTAAGTTGTTGACTAAAATGCGTGCTAAGTGAGAGGAATCTATTGAAACTTTCCCTCATGTAATCAAATACACACAAGGCAAGGAAAATTTTGTAGTTGATGCTTTAGCAAGAAGATATGTCATTGTCTTCATTTTAGATGGCAAAGTTATTGAGATTTGAATATGATAAGAAATTGCATGCTAATGATGATGGCTTGACTAGTTTGTATGGAGTACATGAGAAAGCATTGTTTGGTAAGTGCAATAGACTAAATTGGTATTTATTTAAAAAAAAAAATAGATTTTATGAGCTTCCTAGTCTTATGCGTGAGTTGCTTGTGCAAGGGTGTGGTTTGTTGGGACATTTTGGTGTAAAGAGGACTTTAGACATGTTGCATGAGCATTGGTGGGAGTATTACTTGCCATTCATTGAGTTTGCATATAGTTGGAATGGTCACTTTGGTGTAAAGAAGAGTTTAGACGTGTTGCATGAACACTTTTGGGAGTATGATTTGCCATTCATTGAGGTCGCATATAATTAGAGTGGTCATTTTGGTGTTAGGAAGACTTTATATGTGTTTCATAAACGTTTGTGGGAGTATCACTTTCCATTCATTAAATTGTAGCATGGATGTTTGAGAGAGTATCGTTTGTCATTATTAGAGTTTGCATATAATAGGACCGTGCATACTACTATTTCTCATTCACATTTTGAAGTTTTTTATGACTTTAATCCACTTATTCCTTCTAATTTAATGCCTTTACCTGTTGATAACAAAAATAGCTTGGATGGACTTCTCCAAATTCTTGATAAAATTAATGATAATTCATATCAAGTGGATTTTCTAGGTAAGTACCATGTTTCTACTATTTTCAATGTTACTAACATTTTTCCCTTTGATGCAGGTGGAGAATCGAAGTCGAATCCTTTTGAGGAGAGAGGGAATGATGGGCCCCAAGATGGACCAAGCCTTAGAGATCATTTGCAAGTTTCAAATGGGGCAATCACAAATTCAAGAGTCAGGAAGATCAATGAGGCAATGCAATGATTGATGCAAATCTACTTGGGATAAAACTAGCAAGAGCCAAACACTTAAGATGGGCTTGAATGAAGGAGAACCAATTTTGATCAATTTTATACAAGCTATAGAAGAAAGCAAAAAAGCAATATGAATCAAAAGCTTTCAACTTAGTTAATTCATTTGAATGACTTATTTTATTTGTTTAGAATAATTGAGTTTATTATGAGAATGACTTAAGAACATGTTAGGAAATATTGAACTAAGTTTTCAAAGAGTTACTGTAGCGCAGCACTATTCACGGTACTATAGTACCAAACTGTTCACTTAAGGGTATTTTAAAAAAGGGGTCTTATTTTTTTGTACTAGGGTTACTTTTGTTGGGGAGTATTTAAACATCTTGTGGCTGCCCACTTCAGGTTAGACAATATATGAATGTTTATGAAAATTGATGAATTTTATTCATTATGAGTTGAGTTTATCTCCTATTGTTCTTCATTGAACGTTTGAACTTATCAAAAATAAATCACAACTTTTGTAGTGTTCCTCCTTTATAATTTGGGTTCTTGAGACAGGTTCTTCAACAGATCTAAATTTTAATATAATCTAGATTCTTGAAACGAGTTTCTCAACAGGTCTAGATTCTTCCATCTATTGACTTGATTTTGGCTTTCTTGGGTGAGTTTTCAATCAAACCCGTTGAGGAACTCATTTCAAGAACTTAGATTATATTAAAATCTAGACCCATTGAAGAACCTGTCTCAAGAACCCAAATTAAAAAGAAGAAATGCCACAAAAGTTATAATTTACCTTTGATAAGTTCAAACGCTCAATAAAGAACAAGAAAAGATAAACTCAACTCATAATGAATAAAATTCATCAATTTTCATAAACTTTCATACATTGTCTAACCTAAAGTGGTCAGCCACAAGATGTTTAAATACTCCCCAACAAAAGTAACCCTAGTACAAAAATAAGACCCCTTTCCAAAAATTCCCTTAAGTGAACAGTTCGGCCCTACAGTACTGTGAATACTGCCGCGCTACAGTAACTTCTTGAAAATCTAGTTCAATATTTCCCAACATACCCTTAAGTCTTTCTCATAATAAATCCAATTATTCTAAACTAATAAAATAAGTCATTTAAATGAATTAATTAAGTTGAAAGCCTTCAATTCATATTGCTTTGTTGCTCTCTTCTATAGCTTGTATAAAATTGATCAAAATTGGTTCTCCTTCATTCAAGCCCATCTTGAGTGTTGGGCTCTTGCTAGCTTCATCCCAAGTAGATTTGCATCAATCATTGCATTGCCTTCTTGATCTTCTTGGCTCTTGAATTTGTGATTGCCCCATCTGAAACTTGCAAATGATCTCTAAGGCTCGGTCCACCTTGATACCCATCACTTGATCACTCCTTGTCCCTCCACTCTATGGCCACAAAGAAGCTTAATGCTCTTTCCCATTGGTGCACCTTGAATGCTCTTCTCCAGTATGTAGGAATAGCTAAAGTGCTTATGAGTTGTGGCCTTTTTTTCACATATACATTGTTTTTCATAACCATTACAATTCCAGTTCCAGTACCTCTCAAGATTACTACTTGGCTCGTCTATGCCATATATGTCCTTGCCGTTGTTTTAAGCTTCAAAACGGAAGTGTAAGGGCTTATTTGGGAATAAAATGAGATGAAAATTTTGTGAATAGTAATAAGATAGTTTGTAAATAGTAGTGAGATAGTTTAAATTGAGTATTATTTGGGTTTTGAAAAAGGAGAGAGAAAAAGTTGAATAAAAATTATTATAAAGTTAAAATATTGTTATAATGTAGTTTTATAATATTATTTTTGTTTGAGGATTTAAAAAAGTTGAATTGTTTTTTTTTTTCTTTTTTTGAAAATTTTAGAAAAGTTGTAATGATTAGGTTGAAGATTTTATATTTGAATTATGTTTGGAAATAAGATGGGATAAGATAAGATGAGATAAGATGAAAATTTTGATATGAGATCTATTTCCAAACAAACCCTAAGAGTAATATTGTACATAATCTGGCCATACGGCTAAAATAAATATGAAACCTGGTGATCATGATCAATAGATTAACAAAATCGAATCTTACAAATCAGAATGGAGAACACGGAAGGCGTGATGAAACTAATCGGAGGCCTCTAACGACAGCAACGACTTGGGCTTGCCTGTACTTTACGAAGAAGATGGAAGGTGCGACGAAACGGATCTTGAAATGGATTTGGTTTCCTTGCTTTGTTTGTGGGTGTTCTTTTCCTTTTTGCACTACGACTAATTGCGCGTATGAATTGTCTTCTCCACCACTTGACCGTCTCTCTTTGTTTTGGCAAAAAGCGGTGGTTCCCTTTCATACGTAAACTACATGCCGCAAACTCTTATACTGTTCAAATCCTCATTTTTCTTTTCTTCTACTTTTGGCTTTGAAGTTTCTTCATCCGCCATTTTTGGCTATCGAAAAAAGCAGTACGGCGTTGATGGTGTGGTTTCTAGTTGTTTTATAGTAACTCGATGCAAACCACTTCTAGCCAAATGATTAATGAGGCGCCAACACGTATGATCATTTGGCTTTGCAGTTAAGCTGATTCGTGACTGAACCGTTGCTTTGGATTGAATCGAAATTCTACCTAAGTGTGGTTTGTATTCTTGCAAGCTCTGGCCTATTAGCATTGTTAACTTTGGATGAGAAGGCACTGTACACCGAAGGAAGCTCTTCCCTTCCATCGACAGGAACACAAAAATGGCGGAAGGAAAGGCAAAGAGTAGATGGTTGGCATAAGGATAGGGTGAATTGGTGTCTTTTTCTTTGATATCAACAAACAATATGAATCATCCAAAATAAAAATACATATATATTATATTAATAAAAGGTCCTCAAAGTTAGGTGAATGTTCATGGACTGGAAAAAAAAAAAACTGGAAACGTTACGCACCATTTGAAGTTGGGGGCTTGGCCATGCAAAAATGGCGACGAGTAGTCGTTGGCCTCGGTAGACGACGGCAGTGAGGTTTGACACCCAATGAGATGCCGACTGAGTGGAGCTCGGTGGAGGACTTCGACCAAAACTCTTACTCTGTTTTTTAGAAGTAAAACAAAGGTGGGCTTTTCTCTTCTTCTTTTTTCTTTTGGGGTGTTAAATAGAGGGGCTAACGGTGGTCCTAACCATGGTGGCTAGTGGTATGCAGGGGGCGTATCACGGTGGCAGAGAAGTTGAAGGATGAAGGCAAGATGTGCACGGTTTCCATGGTGGTTGTTACGTGCACAAATGTTGATTGTAATTAACAAGAGCAAATCGGCAAGACGTGCACAGTTTCCATGGTGGTTGTTACGTGCACAAATGTTGATTGTAATTAACAAGAACAAATCTGGCCAATTTGAAGTGGCAGTAACCTCCCTCACAAAGTTTCTGGATGAACACTCGATTCATTTCTTAATAGGGGACTTATGACTTTAAATAGGGAACTTAAATTACTGAATAATACCCAACGCAAATAACAGATGACTAACCCATAACTCAGAAATGCAAAACATGGCTCAATCGTGGCCCACAACACTTAACATAAGACCAATTCAATGATGTGGATTAACAGCCCACGACCAATGACCAAACAATAAAAAGAGACTCTAATGTCCACTTAATTACAATTGTTTCCACCCATATATAAACAACATAACCTAACCCTAAATCACCAGCTTCCCTTCAGACAATCTTCCCTATCTTCGCGGCTCTCCTAACATGCCCTTCTCCTTCAAAAGATCTTGCCCACAAGATCTGGATACTTTTGCCTGAGTTCGTCCACATCTTCCCATGTAGCAGCTTCCGCTACTACTCCTTTCCAATGTACCAATAACTCAACTCCAGCCCCGTGCCCCTTTAGTGCAAGTCTCCTCTGTAAGATGAACTATGGTTCAGGAACTAGGGTTCCTTCAGGGGTTACTTGAGGAAGCATTGGTATCGGCTATATCTTGTCTCCAATGCATTTCTTGAGGTTTAAGACATGAAAAGTGGGGAAGATTTGAGATCCTTGTGGAAGATCCAAGGTATATGCAACCTTACCTATTCTCTAAAGGATCTGGAGGGGTCCATATTAGCGAGACGACATCTTCAAGTTTCTACGCATGGCTACTGACATTTGGCGATAGGGCTTCAATCTCATGTAGACCCAATCTCCTTCCTCAAATTTTCTCTCTGTTTGATGCTTATCTGCATAATATTTCATCTTATTATGTGCTTCTGGCAGGTTTTCTTACACTAATTTGGCTATGAAATCTCTACTTCGGAGTTCTTCCTCCACGACTTGCACCTTGGTGGTTCCTTGTTCATATGGCAGCATCTTGGGTGGGAGCTGCCTGTAAACTGCCTCATATGGTGAGATATGAGTAGAGCTATGTTTGGTAGTGTTATACACATACTCTGGTAGCGGTAACCACCTTGTCCAATCCTTTGGCCTGTCACTAGAAAAACAGGGTACATAACATTCTAGACCTTTGTTAGTTACCTCTGTTTGGCCATCTGTTTGTGGGTGGTATGCAGAGCTCATCAATAGCTAGTTCCACAAATGCGAAAGAGTTCCTTCCAGAATTGACTTGTAAATATGGGGTCCTTGTCACTGACTATAGTCTGAGGAATGCCATGTAACTTAAAAATATTTTCCATGAAAACTATGGCAACAGTTAGAGCTGTGTAGGGGTGGTTTAGTGCAATAAAATGGACATATTTGCTCAATCGATCCGCTACTACCATTATGATAGTTCTATGAAATCCATGCTAATGTCATTCCAATTCCTTTGTGGTATGGGAAGAGGTTGATGCAACCTCGAAGGGTGGAAGGTTTCAACCTTGTTCCTCTAGCATACATCACATTCTCAGATGAAGGTTCTCACATCATTGCGCTGACTAGGCCAGAAAAATTCTCTTTTGACTCTTGAATTTGTCTTATGTACTCCTGTGTGGCCCCCTAATGGATTTCTATGAAAATACTGCAAGATCTTATGCTGGAATGGCACGAGGGTTCCTAAATGAAGTCTGCCCTTGTAAAAGAGTAGCTCATTGCGAACTTGGTATATTGCTGGATCCAAGGTCCCTTGATGTTAGAGGTTAAATAACCTCTACAACATTGGATCTTGGTGGTAAGACTTTCTTAACTCATCTAACCACGCTGCTTTAATCATACTAATTGCTTGCATTTCTTGGCTTCTGATAATCTGGTTACTGTCTGGTTGGGTGGTGTTTGGAAGGTTAGGGTCTATATGGTGGTTGTGGAATGGTGAGGCTAGATTTTGGCTTAAGTTTTCTGAGTGGGTTAATCAGGACAGGGCATCAGCTACTGTATTTGTTTTTCCACTCTTATATTCAACCACAAAATCATAGCCAAGTAGTTTAGAAACTCATTTTTGTTGGGCAGGTGTACCCATCCTTTGTCCCAAGAGATATTTCAAGGCACGTTGATCAATGCGTACCTTGAAATTGTGTCCCAATAAATAGTGTCTCTATTTCCTTACGGCCATCACTAGAGCAAGTAGCTCTTTCTCATATGTTGATAAAGAGAGACTTCTTCCCCTTAGAGCTTGGCTGAGATATGCAATAGGTTGTCCTTCTTGCATGAGAACGGCTCCCAATCCTTCACCTGGAGCATCACACTCAATAACAAAACATTTAGTAAAGTTAGGCAACCTTAATACTCGAGGATTCATCATGGCTTCCTTCAACTTCATAAAGGCTTGTTGGGCCTTTTCATTCCAACAAAAAGCACCCTTCTTTAATAGAGCTGTCAGAGGGGCAACAATCTTCCCATAGTCTTGCACAAACTTCTTGTAATACCCGGTGAGTCCCAAGAATCCTCGTAATGCCTTGAGGTTCTTAGGTTCCTTCCACTCCTACATTGCTGTAATTTTCTGAGGGTCAGCTTTCACACCTTCACTAGAAATGATATGCCCTAGATACTCCACTTCTTTGCTTCCAAAAATACACTTTGATGCCTTAGCAAAAAACTGATGAGTGCTCAAAACTTCTAAAACAGTTTGTAAATGTATCAAATGATCCTGCAGACTTTTACTACAAACCAGAATATCACCAAAGAATACCAGGACAAATTTCCTTAGGTAGGGCCGAAACACCTGATTCATTAACCCCTAAAAAGTAGCAGGTGCATTAGTTAATCCAAAAGGCATAACCAGGAACTCATATTGACTGTCATGGGTCCTAAAAGTATTTTTTGGAATATCTTCAGGGTTCATTCGAATCTGGTGATAACTCAAATGCAGATCTAGCTTGGAAAAAACTTAAGCCCCATGGAGTTCATCTAAAAGTTCATCAATGTTGGATATTGGGTATCCTTAATAGTATCCCTTCCATCGACAGGAACACAAAGATGGCGGAAGGGAAGGCAAAGAGTAGATGGTTGGCATAAGGATAGGGTGAATTGGTGTCTTTTTCGGAAGTTGGAATCGGAGTCGGTGTAGCTCCGAGTACATGTTCGAATGTCAGAGTCAGAGTCGGAGTCGGAGTAGTGAATTGCTCCAAATTCCAACTCTGAATTTTAACTTTTTTAAAATTAAAACAGATGCAAAACGATGTCATTTGTTTTGCATCTATTTTTTTTTTCTTTTTTAAATTTTACCCCTTTATTAAACAACGTTGTTCCATTTAAATAGGAACGACATCGTTTTGCTATGGCCCGTTACATTTCAACCATTTCTCTTCAATTATTCATTTCCCCACTGACCACCCAGCACCCCCACCTAGTGACCAATACTCTCCCTCCCCCTCGCCCCCTCGCTTCTCGGTCTCAGACTCTCAGCTCACAATGGCACAACCTCACATGATGGCCTTCAGTCTCCTCAGCACAGCCTCTCATTTCTGTCTTAGCTCTTCACGCCGCTGCAGTGCCGCTTTATCTTGCCGATATACAACATCTTGCATCCTGCCGACTGGTCAGTGCTGTCTTCCCAGTTCCCAATTGGTAATTTTAGGCTTTATTATTTTTCAAATAACGTAATGTAATGGTCCCTTTTTCTTCAATTTGAGAGATGGTGTATGAATTTAGTTTGCTGTATGTAATTAGGATGGAATTGCAGTAACGACATGATTGTTATAGGAATGTAAATGGGGTTGCATGCAAACTTTTTGTGAAAATGCCTCAAGTACACTTTAATTCGGTCATTTGATCATTTGATCACTAACTCTTTTCAAAGTTGGATATATAATTCGGTCAAAAAATTATATAAGTTGTTGTTCATCATGCATGATATCTCATTTGATGAGTTGAAAAACCAATCCATTCACATATGTTTAAGCAGTAGTAGATTACCCCTTGAAAATACATAAACGAAAAAGCATATAAGACACAAAACTCCAAACAAAATTTATACCCAAAAATTAGTTGTAAACTCGAAAAGCATATATGCAAACTGAAGACAAACTTCGTTAGATACTTCTATTAGCAACACAATGTCCTAGCAGACAAATAGCATGGAATAAATAAATGTAATTAGGCAAACAATTAGAAACCCAAGAATACTTTAAGTACAAAACCATTTTCTCATCATCATTTCCATTTGCTTACTCGTCTACCGTCTTTGTTGTGTTGCTGACTTGCATTTTCCCATTTATTTTTTCTATAGCTGAAACAATTTTATCTATGAGAGAAATAGGAAAGAGCAAGGCTGCAATGGGTGTGACTTGTGAGAGTTTGGGGCTGCTTTCAATTGAGGGGAGAGGGACTATGGAGTGTGGCTTGAGGGAGAGAGGGTGAGAGAGAGAGAGCAGATGTCGTTAGGCTTGAGAGAGAGGGAGAGAGGCGAGAAGAGAATCAGCCATGAGAAAGATCAGTACGTTAAAGAATAATATCCCATATATATATATATATATATATATTTTGTCATAATTCTAAAATATAAGAGTGGAAAAGAGAAAAACACTTGTAGAGTATCAAAATATTTATTGAGGTGTTAATATTGTCCATAAATCTTACTAAAGCAAGAATAAATAGATTTAATATATATATATATATATTAAACTTTAGTTGGCATGGTAAAAACTAAAAGAAATGATCTTTTTTTTTTTTAAATGTGAATTCATTTATTTTCTTTTATCTAGTGGTGGGCTGAACATTATGTAAAGATTACATAATTTATCACAATTCTAACTAGTTTGCAGATTGTTGGGCTGAACATTGTGATTTTAGTGGTGAGCTTTAAGCACAAAAAGCATGCTTTCTCACCAACCTGCATATACTCCTTTTGAAATTGCTATAAGTATCTAATGCTACTTCTCAAATTTGTGATGGTTTTGCAGATTTGCTCTAATTTTATTTTATTTACAGTATTTAAATTTTTTTATTTAACAACCAACTCACTGATTTTAATTTAATTTTTCAGCTTCTTTGATTTCAAATAGTATGGATGCTAGACCTAGTGGAAGTAGAGATTATGGAGACAATGTCAGTGCTCCTACACCGGCGGGGGCTTCCACCCCGACGACGGTATGTACTTCCACCCCTAGAGCCCCATCTAGGGCAACATCTAGACCAGCATTTAGAGCAACTACTTCCTGTGCAAGTAGTCGACTCCCAGTAGATATAAAAGGAAAAGATGAAGATATGTTCAATGAAGAGGAGGAGATGGCAAATGTGCCCATTGAGCATGATCAACCACCATGGCCTTCTAAAAAAAGGTCGTGGACGTGGGAACATTTCACTAAAATTCTTGGTGATTGCGTGAACCCCCAGGCAAGATGCAACCACTGTGGGCCACTTTGTGGTTGCCATTCGAAGAAGCAAAGCACCAGTGTATTAATAGCACATATTAATGGTTGCCAACGATATAAGATCGCAAAGGGATTGGCGGCCATTGGCATTAATCAAACCAAGCTCAGTTACGAAACTCAAATGGCAACTGATGATGGCGGATTACATGTTAAGAAGCTTATAATCCCTCAATATAGTGAGAAGATTTTGCGGGAATTACTTGTAGAGATGATCATTACTGATGAGATACCTTTTACCACAGTTGACAAAAAAAGCTTCAACAAATTTGTGCGCTATCTTGAGCCACGTTTTCCCATGCCTTCAAGATATACAGTTGTGCGAGATTGTTTGAAGAGGCATGTGATGGAGAAGACGGAAATGAATGAGATGTTTAGTCAGATTGGCCAGAGAGTGTCATTCACCATTGATACATGAACGTCCATACAAAATGTGGGCTACATGTGTATCATAGCCCACTTTATTGACAGTGAGTGGATGCGGCATAAACGGATAATTGGATTTAAAGAAATTGTTGATCACAAAGGTGCATCCATGGGTACAATGATAGATGATTGTATTCAGAATTGGGGTATTAAAAAAGTCCTTTATATCACAGTTGACAATGCCAGTGCCAATGACACTGCAATTGAGTGGTTCAAGAGGAATACAAAGGTAAAAGATGATATCATTCGTGAACACGAGTTCCTACATGTTCGATGTTGTGCTCATATCATCAACCTCATTGTTTCTGAGGGGTTGATGGAGGTTGATGATTCAATTACCAAAGTCCGCAATATTGTGAAATATGTGAGGGCTTCTCCCCAAAGGCTTGACAAGTTTAAGACGATAGCAGAATAGCTTCAGATTCCATGTTCTACCATGTTGTGCTTGGACGTTCCAACTTGATAGAACTCGACATATATGATGTTGGAGGTGACGCAGAAGTACAAAAGAGCGTTCTAACGAATGGAGGTCGAGGATGGGGGTCTGAGGTATGCTTTGATGGAGTCTACTGGGAGGATAAGGGGGCTTAGTGCGTCGGATGAAGTTGATTGGGATCGTGTGAAGTCTTTTGTTGATTTTTTGAAATTATTTTATGATACAACTATGCAGATATTTGGACCCAAATATTGTATTGCGAACTTGTACTTCGACAAACTTTTGAGGATTCATGTACACTTGCAACACATTTATGCTAATGGTGAGAGATTGTTATTTGCTACGGCTATGAGAATGAAATCAAAATATGATAAATATTGGGGGATATTGTGAAGATAAATAGATTATTACCTGTGGCTGCAATCCTTGACTCCCGATATAAGTTGGAAATTATACAATTTTTCTTTATTGACATCCTTAGGGAAGGGAAGGCTGAAGAGTTTATTAGAGAGCTGAGAAATGATACTGATGACTTATATAGCTACTATAGCAATAATGGTCATCCTACTCCAGTAAGTGGTAGCCGTAGCTCCCCACACCCAACTAGTTCAACATCTTCATGTGATTACACTGCTTCTGCTGCAGCTATTTCATCACCATTGGTATAGCGATATCATCAAATGCGTGCATCGAGAAATATTATGCAGTGTAAGTCTGAGGTTGAATGCTATTTGATGGAAGATGTCGCGGCACCTAGTGATGCATTTCAATTATTAACTTGGTGGAAGGTTCATTCTACCAAGTTTCATATTCTTTCCCGAATAGCCTGAGATCTGCTAGCTATTCCTATCACTACGGTTGCCTCTGAGTCGGCATTAAGTACTGGAGGTCATGTGTTGGATGCTTATCAGCGTTCATTGTCAGCTTCAACTGTGGAGGCCCTCATTTGCACATAGAACTGGCTATGTAAAATACCCATTGGAGTATATATCATTGATCCCGAGAGTTATAGGCTTGAATCAGGTAACTTTATAGTTTATATACTTTTAAATGATAATTTAAATATTTGTAATATTTTAATTATTCAATTTCAAATTTTTATGATTTTGTAGACCTACTTGTGAACCCTAACATAGTTGCGGATGAGTGATAATTACAGTGAGTTACAAGTTACATGGATGAGAAGTTGTGTTCATGTGTAGTAGTGATGCTATTCATATACTATATTAGTATTTTTAAATCATTTAAAAAATTATTGACCACTTCATAATTCATACTATATTTTTTAAAAATATTTTCATATATATTATTTTGCAGATAAAAGCTTATGAGAACGAATGCCGAATGGTAATGGCTACTGACTTCAACTTCAAGAATCAAAACTTTGTTCATTTCTCGGTGTTCAAGAATCAAGACTTTGTCAATATTCAATTACTAATTTACTACTCTTTGATTTTATAATATATAACTGTATGAAATTTAATCAATGTCATTTATATTTAAGTTTTTTATTATTTTTTTACATTATTTTTTTTAAATTGAAAGTCAATTAGGTGGTTGAGCCTTAAATTACGCATAGGCATTCGGAAGTGGGCTGAAGCCCAACCATACTCCGATCGGAGTTGTTCGGACTAAAAAAAATTTCCGACTCCGTCGGAATCGGAGCCCACCCAGTGTCAGTGTCTACTGACTCCTGAGCTCCTCTCTCTCTCTCTATCTCTCCTGAAACCCTAGCATCCCTAAACGAGATCTGTCGCCGCCGGTGACTAGTAGTGACCGTCGCTCAAGCTATAAGTTCTCAACGGCAGTCTTTTAACAGTTGATCTTCGGCAGCGTTTCTAGGTTTGGCTCGATTCTTCTTCAGATGCGCTGCACAATCGCTACCCTCATTCAGAGGACTTCGCTCTCTCACCGTTGTCTCTGCCAAAGGCTATAAGATGAAGACCTACAAGGTTTCCCTCTCTCTCTCTCTCTCTCGATTTAGTTCGTTCCTGTTTGGTTACTGAGAAAAGTTGGGAGAATAGAGGAAAGGAACTTTTTTAAGCTTTTATCCTTTTGTACGTGTTAGATAAAATATATGGAATGTGCAGTTAGTAACAAATGGGTTTCAAATGCCATGGAATCTGGGTTTACAAATGAGATTTAGTGCTGGGTGATTAAATCCAAGGTCACAGACCGAGGCCGAAAGTGGTGGATTATTCCTGTTTATTTTTGTTCGTTTAATCTTCTCTCTGTCTCTCTCTTTCTCTCTCTCTATCTCTCTCTCTCTCTCTCAAATGTTCTTGATCTGGGATTTGGTCCCTTGTTATTGGAGAATGTAGTAGTTATAGTAGTAGATGAGAATGAACATCTAGATTTAAAACATTGATGGTTTATGTTTTTTGTCTTTCAAGAAAAACGCTGCTAAGCTTCACTTGCAATTATGTGTTTGACAAATACCCATTTGGCTATTTTCCGAAAGATTGTCAGATCTCTGTTTGGCAAATAGACGACGTGAAACCTCACCAATAGGATTTCATAGACAACCCGACCCAGTACAAAAAGAAAAAAAAAAAGAAAAAACGACGACCTACCCAGGACAAATTATCTTGGATCCAGTGGAATTCCTAGTGAGGAATCGAGCTTAATAGCTCTGCGTCTACAGCTCATCCCAAATAATTAGAAGTCATGACCAGAACAAATTTGTGAGGGAAAATGGGAAATACCCTATTTAGGCGCTATATCTTTGTGGTGCTGATTAGATTTCTTGGGTGATAGTGAAACTTATACATCAGATTAAAAAGAAACAAAAGATGCCAAGCAAATCATTAATCATCGACCCAACTCTTCTGGCAAGTACCTGCATATGTGTCCAGAATGCTTGCATATGTGTCCAGAATACGGCAAATATATCGATCTCCATGAAACTCCATATATGCCATGCTTTCTGGAATAGCATTTCTTTCTTGTTACTCTTCAAAGGTTACTTTATATAGGGCTATGGATTCTAATACGTATGCTTAGTAAAATCTGAGTGGTACGTATGCTTCAATACAGTTTTTTTTCTGAAGAAAATAAGTGTTCATTATCATTGATGTTCAAAGATTCTCTGCTGAAGTTTGGTTTCTTTTTTTTTTTTTTTTTTTTTTTTTTTTCTCTAATCCTATTTTGCTGCTGTTTTTGCCATAATTTCTCGAGTGAACATGGTAATTACTGAGTCTGGAAGCTTTTACCCTTCCATTTTTCATGTTCTTAGAAAGCATTTAAATGTTTATATTGGTGATGATCATGTGGTTGGCAATTTGATTAAGTTTTGTGCAGTCGGTCCATTTAAGTATTTTCTTCTTCTGTGTTCTCCTTTCTTTGTGAGAACTAGGAAACTGAAATTTTATCTATATTTTATCTCTTGCAGGACTGCAATTGGCACGAGCTTTGGATTGTTTTTTATTTTTTATGCAGTAAACTTCTTGTATTTCTACCTTAGTTTTTCCATTCAATTTGAGGATTGAAAGATATGTAATTTCTTATCACAGGTCCACATTGGCTTCAAAGGAAAATCTTTCACCTATGTTCTTTTCAAAGGGATTTGTCATAACCAGAAGGAGGCATCACAACAACAAAATAGCTTTGGTTTAGGGCAGAAGGAGGCATCACAACAACAAAATAGCAGCGCTACATACAGTCCATAAAATTGGACTCCTTTGCAGTCCAAACATTGGAAAGACGGAAAGGCCCCCATTTTAAAATGAACTTGACCCAAATACCCTTATTAATAAATCAAAAACTCCCAAAATTTGGAAAACGCATTTCGGTTCCCTCTCCCTCTCTGCGCCGTGCATCTGGTCCTCCCACCATTGACGACTCCTTCACGAGCAATAACATTCATCAATAATCTGAAAACAAGTGGAAAAACTTAAGTTAATTACTAGCAAACAACTGCGTTCATGCAGAAGTATAACCCACTGATTGAATTTCATAAGTTACCTGCTACTAGGATGTGTCATATCATCATCATCAACATTAAAAGGGCAAGAAAACTCGGAATCATCAAAATCATCGTGGACTCAGAATCATCAAAATCATCGTGGAAAGACCTGCTGGAGCTTCTGGAAAATGAAATCTGTGGTGAGCTGGTAGATGATATCTTCATTCCCAAATATTTTCTGGTCTCATCTCTCCCAAGAGAAAACAACTGCAACAGGTAAAAAGAAATCATAAATAAAAGAACTTGCTTCTTTTTTTTTTTTTTTGAAAGGATAAAATAACATACTTAACCTATAACTTAGGGTGATGAAATATCTACCTGCTCAACTGTTGCACCAATCTGATTTGGATCCACCTGGTTATCCGACCTCAAAGTACCAGACCTTGTACTTTTTATGGGAGGAGATGGAGGCAAAAATTGCTTGTTGTACAATGCTGGCCTGGCGAGTTAGCAAGCTTAGTAGCAGGTATGTTTAATGGGGTACTTTCACAGTTTCACTGTCTTAGGCTGCTCTAAAAAGATGAAATAAGATTTTTATCTTGGTGAAATGCTCCGGCTCCGTTTCATTTACCAATGAAACGGGAGCGTTTCAATTAGGCCCGCAATGTAGACTGCACGAAGAATTATTTAACATTAAAATATGCCATTGGCTTGTATTTTGTTCTTGCGTGTATTTTTTCAACATTATTTATTTCTTTATTCGTAAAAATCAGAATTGGCTATAAAGTTTCTTAAAAATTAAAATCTAGAAAAAATTACACAAAAGCATTGTAAAAAGGCTATTTTGCAAAAAGTGTTTAAAAACCTTTAAAAAAAGTTTGTACATACAAGCCCAGAAATTTGAATTTTTCAACTTTTTTTTTTTTAAATAATAAACATAAAAGACTAAAATAACATCTTTTAAAAAGAGTTAATAAGGTTTTTTTTTTTTTTTTTTTTTTTTAAAAAAAAAGATATATAACTGGATTTTAGGGTGCAATCCAGATATAAACCGGATATCTAGAAACAATCCGGATATTTGCCTGGTTCTTGACCGGATTTATCCGTGTGGATAATTGCCCGTTTTTCAAAATCTATATCCAGATTTGGTCATGGCTGTATACAGTTGCACACTCCTATTAATAATTCCAATCAATAAGTTAATTTCAACTTTTTATTTCTTTTTTTTATTATTTTTTAAACATCTTTAAATATTTTTTTATAAAGAATATATAAATTTAATAATATTTATTTACTTAATTATTAAGGAAAAAAAAAAATGGGTCAACTATCTGTCCATTGTCAGTTCAAACAGCCTCTTCTGAATACTCTTTTTGTTCCATTTCACTCTTCTACACGTTTTTATTTTGCTAAGCACTACACCCACCGCTCCCAACGGGTCTACCGTTGGAGCCAAATACCGCGGGGAGCTACCATTAGTGTGAAATTGTTTTTTTTTTTTTTTTTTGTGTATTTTTTTAACATTATTAAATTTTTTTTTTTAAAAAAAATACAATATCATTCAAAAACACTACTTTAATCATGAAATAATAAAATAAAAAATAAAAAACAAATTTTTTTTTTTGGCAGCAATGGGAGCGGTATGCTTAGCCTTTTCCTTTTATTTTCCTCCCTCTTCCAAAACAGTCGACAATTTGATCACTTCCTTTTTCCTCTTTTATTTCTTATTCCATTCTTTTCTTTTTACTTTCACTAATTCCATTCACAAAAAAACTCAAGGTTCAAGAAATAAGAAACATGTTTTTTCTTTCTATATAAAATATTCTTCATATTTATTAACTTTCTTAATTTATTGACGCACTTCCTTGATGATTTCCCCTATCAAATAATTAGAAAATCTCAATTTAAACACACCTATTTATTCTGGGGATGCACTAATCACATAAGTTCATGATGTTATATGTGGTGCCGATTATAAGAACAAAAGTTTATATAAAAATCTGAAAAAAAAATAGTCATTACTTTTATATATATTGATACCCATAATTCCCTATAATAGTTTTCAGTCAATTGAAGATTTCTACAATACTGATTTTTTTTTTTTTTTTGTTGAATTTCATCTTTTTATCGTTATTTATTTGTTTATTTACTTCTCTGTTGTTCGTGACCTACAAATTTCTGAAGAGGGAGGCAGATGATCCGGACAAAAGGAAGGTTACTGGGAAATCCTCAGTTTCAACCAATCTGAACGTACGCATGATTTCTCTCCATCCCTCAATCACTCTTACTCACTCGGGCTTTGCTAGACGCAGTCGGCAAATGCAGTCGGCATGCAGTCGGTTGTACGGAATAAATAAATAAAAAATTATAAAAATACTTTTTTTTCATGGTTGTACAGAATGAATAAAAAAAAGTTATAAAAATAATTTTTTTTTTTTTATATAGGTCTCATATTAATTCATTTTTTTCAAAACGACTGCACGCCGACTGCATTTGCCGACTGCACAAATCATTTCTCTACTCACAAACAGATAAAAATAGCCAATTAATTATGCTTTTCCTTTTATAGGAAAGGTAGCTTTGCTTTTCAGTTCTAGGACATTGATATGATTGGGTTTCATTAGAAAAATAAATAAAATGATTGATTCTAAGTTGCTCAATTTTTTATGAATAATAATGAATTGAGGTGTGGAATGAGTTATATGGAATACATCTAAGATGAGCTTTTTTTTTTTTTTTTTTTTCTTCACATTTGGGGAGGGAGTGTTTCCAACCCAAGACCTCCATTTTGGAGGCTTGGAGGTTATACCAATCAGGTCATAGGCCTTTAGTTCATCTAAGATAAGTTTAGATATATTTAGATGTTAAGATAAGTTTTGTACTATTTATGGACATTTAAAAAAAGTTGTGGGTACTACGTGTAAATAGGTGCTGAATTGAAAAAAGTTGTAAGTTCTACGTGTAAAAAGGTTTTGAATTGAGATGAATTTAGTAATTTAAGAGTTGTGTGTTTCGATGTTAGATTTAACTTAAAATTAAACTGAACTGACTTGATATCAGTGCATTCTAACAACCAAACTAGCCCTTAATCAGTGGATACTTGTAACCTCGAGTGTTTCAATTTATCAGTGAGGTAGACCACCTCACGCTCTGAACAAAACATGCAATGACAGTTCAACAGATATGGAAAAGAAGAAATACATGGGTGTTTGAAGGAAAATTTACACATTCCTGTACACTGGTGAATCAATCAAGCTAAGCAATAGGATAATTCATAAGATAGTCTCAACAGCTTCTCAAGAGGGCAAGAAAAAACACTGTGATAGACCTCCAATGGCATGTACCTTCCTTAAACAACTACAAAATTAATTGGGATGCAGCTATGAACAAAGTTTAGTGCAAAGTGGGAATATTAGTTATACTAAGAGATTGGGAAGGAAGGGTCATAGCAACATTGAGATCCACTCGGGAGTTATATCCAGATGCTCTTCTAGGTGAAGCCACTGCATTGCTCAAAACTACCATATTATGCATTGAGATGGGCTTGCAGCAAGTTATTTTTGAAGGAGATGCATTGACAGTGGTTAATGCCATTAATGGTTCTGAGGAGAGATGGAATTCAGTAAGGATCATTATAAGAGATATCAAGAAAATGCTAGAAAATGTGAACCATTGGCCTGTAAGGTATGTCCCTAGGAATGTCAAGAATGTCGCTCATACATTAGCAAAGAGTGCACTAGGACTCTCTAAGGAAAGTTTTCATAAGAAGATTATCCTCTTTGTATTAATTATTTGCTCTAATGAGAATCAATAAAGCCAGTCTTTTTCTATAAAAATAAAAATAAAAAAAAATAAAAAACGGTGTTTTTTTCCTAACTTTTTGGCTATATTGTTTTATTTCAAGGAAATCAAAATTTAATATTTCAACTAAATTATTTCACATTTAATTTTATTTCATATAATATTTTGATAGAGAAAATTTCAATTCTTACAAACATTTACTAAAAATAAGATTTACTTTTAAACACATTTAAAACGACAATATAAAAAAAATTATTTATTTGTAGTCGTCATTAATATATATTCTCTAAAAACTTTGTGAAGATTTTAAATCATGAGATTTGTTTTTAATGTTTGCTTATATATACTTTTTAATTAAAACTTTATATCCACTTTTTTTTTTTTTTTGTTATGATTTTTGTGAAATGACTATTTTCTTTAATTAGGTTTTTAATTTCTTACTCTTTACTCACATTTTTTTGATAAAAAAAAAAAAAAAATCAATGTTCAACTATTTATTCGCACCTAAAATACTTGACCCCACCAAAATTATAAATATTATAAATATGAAAAACTAAAGTACTTTTGTCTCCAAGCTGGCACTAGCAATAACTTCACTCTCTTATGTGCCGAACACATTTCATCAACTATAATCTTTTAAAAAATAAAATAAAAACTAAAAAATCGTTTATTTACTCATTAAAAATAGTAATCAAAGATATTTTTTAATATTTATAATCAATAATATATTTATATACAAATACGTAAATAACATAACAAATGCATGCCAAGGACGTTCTCGATTGGAATTTATCTTTAGTAAGGTTTTGACAAAAACTAACAAGAACATAAATCAGCACGTGACTCTCCAAATTAAGGTGGGAGTTTATTCTCAACATGGTTGGACTTTGAAAAGAAGAATTGTGGTATGGTTTAACCGGAATGAGTGTCACGGCGTGCTACAATGGAAAGGATTGAGTTTTGCACTCAGATCATCTTTATCATTTTACCAATGTACTTCTCATTCGCCCACCAGAAAAAAACAAAAAGGGGGAGAGTGGTCACTGGCCGTATCGAGTGAATTCCAACCAAAGACAAAACCCGGCCAAGTTAGAAAGAACAAAAGGAGAATCAATTTTAAGGGCAAAATCGTCTCACGGTAACATGAATGTACTATTCATGAGAGCAACTTCTCTTTATTTTTGTTCCAAGCAAGTGTTAACTCGTGCAAGATATAAAAAGAACATTCAAACCGAATAATTATTATCACATAATTCAAGGACACTCTTGTGGAGAAATCAAATCCAGAATATTTGAATCTACGGACTCAATCTGTAGTCATAAAAAATTATTTAACTTTGAATGAATCATTTACAGCAATATTCCTGTTGAGTGAAATACAACTTTGTATTCCCTGAATGCCCTAAATGCTTAATGCAAGTATATGCCTGAATATGTACATAAAATAGCATTGCCAAGACAATGGGAAACGAAAGGAAAGAAAAATAAATCTTACCATGTTTGCTTTCCTTTCACCTTCATATTTCCAGACCGTGTAAACAATCCTCTCTGTGCCAAAATTATCATAACTTTAAATAAATTTTGAGGCAGAAGAAGACGACATGAGTTTAGAGGGAACTCAGGTAATCCTTGAGCAAAGTGAAGATGGGATTGGCATAAGCATATCCCTCCAGTCTTTGAAAAATAATTCCATCCATCCGGGCTTGAACTCCATCAGAAAATGTCAATTCTTCCAGCAGTACTTTCAGTGTTCTGTCAACTCCAACAAGAGTATTCCCTATGCCACTTAAGATCTCTGGAAGACTAGGGGAGGGTCTTGAAAGCTCCACTACAGTAACCTGGCCCCCATCCAACCAAATGAATTAGAATACAATTTCTTCCTAGACAATTGAAGGAGCAACCAAACTATGTTTCCCATTTTTAATATGGACATAATATACACATGGGGATTATGTAGTCAGATCCAAAGTGTGCTAAAAAACATTGGTTGGAGAGTAGTTGTGTGATTTTTACAGTAGTAGTAACCTGCAGTAGATTTTGTCCAAATCGAATTCATTAAAAAAAGCAGCAAAATAGTGAACAAACCCGTCTGTCTTGAGGTATATTAGCCTTCAGTTTTGCTATAGCAATAGCCCGAGAAAGTCCACCAATAGCATCAATCAAGCCTCTGGAAGCTGCATCCTTACCCGTCCAAACCCTTCCTTGTGCAAACTCTTCCATCTTTTCCACCTAAGATGATGGAGACATTGGACAGATTTCAGATTTTGCATGAGGAAAAAAAATGGAGCGTCCAGAATTTTGTTGAACATAAAAATGATCAACATACCGGCATTGATCTGGAAAAAGCTGCCTTGTCCCGAAATTGCTTATATGCATTCTGTGCAGACTTGGCAAAGAGTTCTGCTTCATCCGGTCTGTATAAAAAGTTGGTAACTAGTTAATTGTAGTAGCATAGAGAGTTAAACTCCATGCTAAGGCAAAAGGCTTGAAGCAAGGTCCTGCAAAACGTAACATAACGAGTGGCATCAAAGTCATCAACGTTCAACAGGTCATAGGGACAGGACAGCTACAACACAGTGCAAGGCAGAGTCAGGATTGATTGCGCCACTTCATTTTTGTGGGATAGTGGTAAATTAAAACCAATAACCGACTATTTGGTACATCAGAAGCCAAAACAGATTTCTATGTAATATCAAACAATTTTTTTAGAATTGTAATATCAAAGATGAACTTTAGCGTTGTTATGGTTTACTGAAAGTGAAAGAAAAATAAAAGGAGTATGTGAATAACAAAATTAATACTTGCTTGTATTCTAAAAAGCCATATGGACATTTAGTGCTTCTCAGTCTAAACACATAAAAGATCATAGACTCAATTTATAACAAAAAGCATGGTTTACTACAAATTACTGGAGAGACAGAATAAATGAGATAGAGATAGGGAAAGAACTGTCCAAAAGTACAATTTCTCAAAATTTTGGGTTTTCACCAGGGAATGTACGGTATGCAAAATACACCTCTGGAATGGAATGGCTATTCCATGGGAATGATCATCATTTGGTTAGGATTTTACCACTAGGAATACATTTTGAGGATGCTTATTCCTCTCAACTTTGACGGAATTTAAAAGGTTTCTGTGAAAACCTACATTATTTTATTATAATCTTGAAAATTTTAAAGGTAGCTGGCCACCTCTTACAAAACCTGTGGTGGCACTACCGAAGACCCACCCTGAAAACAATAAAAACAATAACACTGGCTCCAGTTTCTGTCAAAAGGGGGAACTAGCTACCCATTGGCTTTTCTTAAAATAGTTTTCTTTGATAATATTTTAAATACTTCAGCTACAAAGATATTAAACAAAAGTAAACCCACAAACTAACGTGGCTTAACGTGATACGTCAAATTATAAAGTTACTTTTATTGTAAAGTAAATTTAACAAATCCCTTGAAGTAACGTCATTTTGTGGGTTTGTTTCTGTGTAATCTCTGTGTCTTTAGCATTTCTCTTCTTTCTTTTTTTTCTATCAGAATGTTATTTTTTTTAACAATAAATTTTTATAGGCCCAAAGATGTATATGTTGTTTTTATATGATGTTTTTTTAAAAAAAAAAAAAAATTAGGCCCAAAATATATTCTTTTATTACCTAGCATTTAAAAAGAGTTTTTTTGGCTGGCCATCCATTCTGTTCTATTTTATTCTTCCTTTTTAAAATAAAAGTGGGTTTTTTGGAAAATACTTTTTTGCATTCAGGTAATTTAGGAATTTTGATTCAATTTTGGTAGAACATAAATATTTAATAACAGGGAAAAAAAAAAAAACAAAGAATAGGAATGGTCATTCCATTTAGGCGACCTCCTACATTCCCAGTAATATCTACTCCTATTCCTAAGGAATGACCATTCTGCAAACCAATTTTATTGATCTATCAACCAGTTACTCCCCCCAACTCCCCAAACATAGAAAAGAATTGACAACCTAATTGGTAAAAATTAAGAAAACTCAACTATTGGTGGATGTTGAAGACCAAGTCAAAGATACAACTGTTAAGAGACAAAGTCAAGGAGGCTGCAATGGAAGAGGAGCAGATTTGATCTTGGGAGTTACCGTAATTGTAGTATATTCAAATGTAAATTTGAATTTTGAATTCTTGTTACATTCATATGTTTTCCTTTTTTTTTTTATAAGTTACATTCATATGCTTTCTGTTACAATCAGCTCTGGTATAAATCCCCTGTAATACTCACGTAAACAGATATGAGATAATAAAAAGACTTCTTTCACAATTTATCAGAATTCTGAAATTCTATATTTTGACGACATCATCATTACAGGACCAAGTTCGGCTGCTTTTGATCAGCTAATTAACGAGCTAAATTCAGATTTTGCAGTGAAAGATCTCAGGCCGATAAGTTTTTTTCTGGGTGTTGAAGCTGTGCCTTATGATGATGGTTTATTCCTATCACAACGTCGCTATATTTGTGTTTGAGTGATGTTTGGGAAGAAAATTATGATAAATTTTGAGATGAGATGAGATGAAGTATATTTCCCAAACAACCACTTAGGTCACATAGTAGGCAGAGATTCATACAGGTTGCAATGTGAACCTGAGACTCATGTACAGCAGAATCATCCTGAGACTCATACAGGTTTCAATTACCTGAAAGGCCTGTTTTCAGCTGCAAGGAGCTCAGCATATCTTCCCCTTGATATGATTTCCTTGTTGAAGCCAATCTTTTCATACAGATTTCCCAGGTTAAACTTCCCTACAAACAAATTACTGACACATTAGCATCAACCTTTAGGGACCAAGGAATGACTTGGGAGATTTCTCTTTCTAGCTTTATCCAAGAGTTATTTGTTCAATTTCAGCAACCATAAGAAGATGCAATTTGGATTTTACATAGAAGCAGTTCAGCTAATAAAATTACACATCTCCCAACATGTATATGAAGAGGTGTGTGTGTGTGTGCGCATGTTGTACTTTGCTTCAAGGCACCTGGAACCAGAGACATGCTGAGAGGCTAATTAACTTCCAAATGGAAAGCACATTCTGATCCAGGAGCAATGCACAGAGATGAGAAATTATTGACAAGTTACCCATATGAACTTCTTCAGTTACAGACCTTCTGGACCCTTTTCCGGATTAAAATCTTGAAAAGAATAAAAACGTTCAAGCTTAATCACCACAAACTCAGTCATGATTGGGTATAGAGTACTAATTATAAAGGTATACAGAAATTCTTGCTTAATGGGTCCCAATCTTTTTCAAAATAGGTTGTATGCTGAGTATAACCTGCAGATAAGATGCATCTGTGGAGATGCCTCAAGTTCCCTAACAGCATTCCCAAAGGACATTCAATAACTAAGATTTTTCTTTTAGCTATTTCTGGAGAATCTACAGGAGAAAAGCCAATTACAAGGTTTTCTATGGTAAGGAGGATTCAGCGCTAAAATTAACACTCACATAGCTCTGAGGTTCACTTCTTTATATTTTCTTTTTCTTTTTTTTTTCTTTTTTTTTTTTTTCTTTTTCATTGTTCTTGGCTTCACCTGTGACAACTCCAATAGAACCAGTCAAGGTCAGGTTTTCTGCAACAATAGTTCCTGCTGCCATAGCCATATAGTAGCCGCCACTCGCTGCCACATCAGACATTGATGCAATGACAGGTTTTGATGCAGCCAAAAGTCTGATTTCCCTCCACATTCTGTACAACATAAACACCACAGGGTAGGTTAACCATAGGACAGTTTCTTTAAAAAATTCAATACAAGAAACCAAAGGAGGGCCTCCCCTTGGTGGGGGTAAAAACCCAGGTAGCCTTGTGGCTGATTACTTTGGCTCAAAATGCCAATTACACATATAATAGGGTTGAAACTTTAGACACAGATTCAGGGAATGTAATTAGACACACACATAATATGGCATGCCTAAATGATTGCCTCTGCATTGCCTCATTAAATCTATTGCTAAGTCAAAAGTAAAGGGGAAAAAGGTCCGAAGTCCATAAATTTGGTCCGCATTGACTCAATAGAACAGAGAATGTTCGCCTCCACAATGCACCAATCGCCACAGTCCACACCAGTTTTCAGAGTCACAGAAAGCTTCCGTGGGAGGAAAATCAATCCTAGATTTTATTTTTTTAGCCACTGAGTGGTTAAATGCAAGTTTCAGGAGCAACAGCTTGGGCTCAGTGCCACAGTTTGCTCATTAAATGTAAAAACTTTGGTCATATTAATTGAGGCATAGAAGATTTTGGTAGATACATCCGAGATGGACACTTTTCTCATATCCATTATGGAGTATAATTGTTATGAATGGAACTATTATCACTCCTCAATAGCTAAGAGGCCTAAGCCAAGGTGATTGTTGCAGATTTTCCCTATTCTTGTTGGAGCAAAGTAGCACAATTTAATATCATGTTTTCTGGTTAGTAGAATTAGAAATCAAGTGTTGGTTACTTCAAAATTTCTAGCAGATGTAACTACTATTCTTTGGAGATGATATTAAACAGCTATGTCTCCTAAGGTGTGTACCCATGCCTTGTAGTAGTATAAATACTAGAGTTAAAGCAAATCAGTTTCAGTGTGTGCTGCTGAGAAGGTTTTAGGCTGCCTCTACCATCTTATTTCACATATCAAAGGATTATTTTCATTAATTGTTCTTTTGGATAAGTAAATAGTTTCAAATGACATACATGGAGGTAAAATATAGAGGCACTTACAAATCTGAAGCAAGAGCATCCCCTCCAGGGCTGTCAATTCGGATGATAGCGGCCTTATATCTTTTTGACTCTAAGGGCAAGGAGAAGGTAGAAAAAGAAAACCAAGATGACTGGAAAAATAACTTGACTGTGCAAATAGCTAGTAGCTAAAAAGGTAAGGAAAGAATACAGTAATTGGTTTCACACGAAGCAACTCCCAAGCAGATAAAGGCATGATCTTTCTTATACTTCTAATTAAGGATGGAGGTTTGAATAGAACACATTCCGGACCACACCCAAGCAAAGCTTACAGCTGCATGTTGTGGATGCATATGGATGTTGCCATTTTTTTTTTTTTTTCATTTGATAAATATATGGATGTTACTTATCAAAAAATAAAAAAAAATATATGGATGTTGCCATTCTTCAGGTAATTTAACTAAGTCCCGGTTTTCTTTGAGTTCCTCTGTGCTAGCAGTCTTTATATGCCTACCATAGGACTTCTTAAGATCCAAGCCACAGATGCCTACCATACTATGGAATAAGAAAACATCTTCGCATTGACATAACATGAACATATTTAGCATATCACAATCTCATAAGGCATGGTGACATGACTCACATCTTAAGAGCAAACTGTCAGATCTCCACGGTCAGAAAAAGAAGCACTAGATCAAGCAAATATGAATTATAAGATTCATCCATACCTCTGACACTACGAATCTTCTCAATGAACTGCTCTGCAGTAATACCCGAACTAGGGACACTTAGTGGACTTCGTACACGACTAATGCTCCCTGAAGCTCTGATCAAAGCTATTTGGTCTTTACCTCCTGATAAACCAAGAGTCCATTTTCTAACTCGAGAGTATTTTCTGCAATATCATGAAAAACAAATTATTCTTAAATTTATTATTTAATGTCTTTTAACATCCAAACGATTTAATTAGTGGCACTACTAGACCAGTCATAAATCACAGAGAGAAATATGAACTTTTTCATATTCATAGCACCAATTCAATAAAAGATCAGATGACAATGATTTTCTAATGTGTGCATGCAGAAAAAGTTACGTAGTGCTGTAAATAAAAATGATGATGCACATTGTCACATAAAAATGAATAATCTAATATTTGATACATACATCAAAATAATGAAGAGTTGCATGGTTTAAACGGAGACTAGAGAACAAGATAGTAAGATTTTGTCTACGGATGCTTATAGAAATTTAGATCGTGAAATTGTATAAGTATCATATGCAAGACAAGTGTAGCCTCACAACAAGGATTCACTCAAAACATAAACCTAAAATCAGCAGGATATTGACAAGTTTGTACATGATGTTGGATTATGATACAGCCGTCAAGTACAGTTGCATTGGCAACCTAAAGATTAGATGCCTGCAACAGAAAGTAACACCAATAATTTGTCTAGATGATAGAAAATGACAGCTCTAATTAGGACAAAGACGTTGTCGGGTTGCCAACAACAATGACTCTGCTGAAACAATATAATCTGGTAAACACCAAAGCATACATCATTGCAAGCCTCCATCAAGAAGTTGGCTACCTGTAATCAACCATAGGAAGATTTTTATCTTTCTGCATTCCTAGTCTCTCACTCAACATTGAAATAACCTGCAACAAGTACATGTTACTAAAACATCCTGAAAAACCATCATATCAATAAAAAAAAGGCTTTACCATTTGAAGGACACAAACCACTTCCACTAAAAATGCCTGTCACACTCGAAGAATGTAACAAAAGCTATAATCAATGACCAACATAAAGTATCAGAAACAATATTGGATTCGTGTGGTAGAAGCTCTACCAATAACTTATCTGAAAGAGCACGTAGAGGCAACCCTCTAATATTATACTAAACATCAAATGAACGGACATTCGAAGACAAGGAGCGTACATAGGCCATAGACGTAGACTTTAATGGTCTCGACTTTCATGACTTTCTTATCTCTATTGCTTCAACATAGATAGGGTCTACCTTTGTATATCATCTTGTAAACTTGGGCTATGCCTATCATTATTAATATAATTGTTTACTTAAAAAAAAAATCAAATGAGAATGTCATCTCACTCTATGAATATTCCCTAGTGTTTTTAATGGCATGCTGTAGCAGATATTGGTCCTACAATTACTCTATATTTTGTTTTTCAAGTTTTACATACTCAAGCCTAACTTCAAAGTAAACTGGAACATAAATCTGTACCTCGTCATCATAGCATATTTTTGTTATCCAACCCTCTTCTTTCAGCCTTTCAACTTGGAAAACGCCTTCATTGATGAAGTTCTCAAGATCTTCCCTTGTCTTCCCTACGGAAAATTTAAAAAAACCTATTAGTTTAGTAAATACTTGAAGATTGAGAAAAGCCTCAGATGCCAAGTACCTTGCGCAGAAGAAACTTTATCCAGCCAATCCCCATAGATGTTGTTTAGCAATGCAGTCAGCATCTCACAATTTTCTTCAGACATTGTAGTGCGTGTAAGTTGATCCCCAGCACTCTTGTATTTGCCAATCCTTACCACTTGTGGCTCAATTCCTATTTTGTCCAAGACACCTGCACAAAAAAACACTCCCAAGCTCTATTAAATATACAATTAGAGTCATGTGTTAGTACCATTTATAAATTGACAAATTAGGAAAGGATTTTAATGAATTTGTCCTTAAAAATTCAATTTTTTTTTTTTATAGGTAAACGATTATATTATATTAATATGGATAGGCTTAGCCCAAGTACACAAGGGGTATACAAGAGATAACACCTATCTAAGAAGAAGAAATAGAAATAAGAAAATCATGAAAATCCAGTCCATTGAAATCTACAGCTTTGGCCCAAAGAAACAGAATTCTAACAAACAGTAGTCTAATCTCCTCCAATGAACGCTCTTTGTCTTCATTGTCCTTAAAAATTCATGTAAGCACAAAAACAGTTACAAGATTTTATCCAAACATCTAAAAGTTGCATGTGTGAGCACATATGACATTCAGGATTAACCACAACTGCTATAAAATGCAGTATTGTCTCTCAATTCAAAGTTGCATGATGACAGAAGAGCCAAGGCCATGATGTCCATGTTAATTTATAAAACCATCAGTAATAGATATCAACCATGCGGTCCATGCCTTGAAAAGGGGTGCCATGCAACTTTGCAAGGATGGATTCTCAAAACCTTGTTTGAGACTTTACTTACACAATCTAATAATTGAATGTCTTATTTTGGCCTATAAACCTTAAAGAATACTCAAACCATTTTAAAAATTACAAAACTTTTAGCACATTCAAATTCAGATTTCTGAGGCAGAGAATAATAACATAAGCAAGCAAATGGTTCATTAGGTAGCTAAATGCTTGTGCTCAAGGTTTTGAGACTTTACTTACACAATCTAATAATTGAATGTCTTATTTTGGCCTATAAACCTTAAAGAATACTCAAACCATTTTAAAAATTACAAAACTTTTAGCACATTCAAATTCAGATTTCTGAGGCAGAGAATAATAACATAAGCAAGCAAATGGTTCATTAGGTAGCTAAATGCTTGTGCTCGTATATAGATTCCCTGTGTATTAACTAATATATGTCTGAAAATACAACAACAGTATTAATTCAAGATAACTAGAGCACATATGTTGAGTCCAAGCTCATCTAGGCATATTGCACAAACAAAAACTTCAGGTCATTCCAAACAAGCGAACAGAAACTGTCTATGAGGATTTGATCTCAGAACACTTGGGATGGTAAATGACTTAGAGACAGAGAATTAACAGTAAGAGGGTAGTTTGGAGCTTCAAGATACCCAGGCATCAGGTATAATAACGTTTACTAAAGGTGGTTTTGATGAGTTTTATACCTTATTTGGGAAAAAAAAAATACTCAAAACTCTTCATAAACATTCACAAGATATATCCTGATAGCCATATCAAAGCTTGCAAGAAAACTATGTGATAACTAACAAGGTCAACTTAACTCTAAGGAATGACGCTTGAATGGTAAAACATAACAAAGAAAAATAAGCACTTGCAGGAGCAAGTATCTCTTCACATGCACTGGCATGGTAATATTTTTTCTCACAGCATTCATTGCATACGCTACAATCTCATGTTTACTTCCAGCAATTGATTCTTTAAATTCCCCTCTGCCCTCCCCCCAAAACAAAAAAAAAAAAAAAAGAACCCCAAGAAAAGGAGAGAAACCTACAGATACACTAGCTCTATCCAAGCTTGCAGGAAAGCTATGTGAGAACTAGCAAAGTCAACTTACCTCTAAGGAATGATGCTTGAACAGTTAAACCTAACAAAGAAAAATAAGCACTTGGAGGGGCAAAAATTTCTTCACATGCACTGGCAAGGTAATATTCTTTCTCACGGCATGCGGGTGCATATGCCACAATGAATTTACCTACAAGTAAAGATCAAATTTAGTCATCCTCAAAATAAATAATAGCTTGCAGATCAGTATACAAAACTCTATGTTTAAAAACAATACAGAACTCAGCTATCAGCAAAGAAGGCATCCAATACCTTGGAGATAAGAAACAAAATCAATGACCTTGCAATGAAAAAGAGAGAGCTACCATAAATGAGAAATGGTAAGGGCTTGTTTGGACACCAAGAATATCTCAGAATATCTATGAAGAGTAATGAAATGGTTTGAGTTAAATGTTTTATTGGGTTTTGGGAAAAGATAGAGAAAAAAGTTGAATAAAAATATTATAAGTTAAAAAAATCGTTTGAATATTATTTTTGTTTTGGAATTTGAAAAAGTTTTTTTTTTCTTCTTTTTTTCTCTTTTTTTTTTTTTTTTGTGTGTTCTGTTTGGAAGTTTGGGAAAGTTGCACTAGGTCTTGTGTTTGAATAATGATTAGGTAATGATTAGATGAAAAAATTGAAATTTTGAAATTGAAAATTATTTTATCTTTGAGTGATGTTTGGGAAATAAACATTTGAAAATATTTGAGAATACCTTGTTACACAAAACAGGGCCTACATCTACTAAAAGATCCTACAACAGTAAATTTTAAAACTGAGATGAATTGATGTGGTACGTCAGATTATAAACATCATTATAGTGTAAATTAGATCTGATACCTTACATCATGCTACATCAATTTGTAAGTTTAATTTTGTACGCTCTCTTAATGGACCTAACACTTGTCACTAAAAATTGTTAAGCATCTTACTTTCAAGATTGGTTAATGCAGATACGGCTCCCATTTAAAAAATGGTGCATCTAATGTTCCAAAGATTTATTGTCTGTCATATAGATGAATAAAGAAAACAGGCCCCCTCCTCTTTGAATAGATGTAAAACACAAATCTACAGTTGCGATGGTGAATACATCATTGGTTCAAGCATGTTTAAACGAATTGATCACTGCCATGGGCTACATGTTTCATACGCATCAGGAGTTGGCACCTCTTCATTTTTGCAATTACAATAACCAGGCATACTCCATCCCAATTCTAGAAGCCCGAGAAAGGTCAATGATCCAATTCAACTTATTCAGAACATGCATATATACTCTACAAAATAAATATTTTTGTGACACTACCTGATTGCTTGAAATCCAAGATATGCCTTCGGATTTCTTCAACTTTACCCCAGCCACAACTCAAGGTTTCTACGTGGAGATAGATACCAGAAATACGAGGATCATATGTTGCCTTTACAATGTTCTCACAAATTTGAGGTAGAGAAAGTCCTGAAGAGAAACGGCTCTTCAGCTGATCGGATATCTAAATATGAGAAAAAGAAGAAAAGTTTCAATTTCTATCCATTGCCGAAATAAAAACAGGGCAATAACAAACCCAACAATGCTTACAATAATGTAAATGGACAACTGTATTCTAATGCGTGATAACCACATTTAAGATACTCAAAATACACTGATACAATTATGCAGCAAAAGAAGCTTTTAGAACTTAATCTCATCCTACGCTCTACTCTCTAAGCTTAATTTCTAGGGCATAGATTGGAAACAGCAGAGGGAGAATACAAAACCTGGCCGCGCAGCTTCATGGTCAAGACGGTGCCCTTGCGAACGCGCTCCCAAGGGAACGCAATGAGCAACTTCAGCTTCACGGTGAACTTCCTCCACCAGCTAAACTCCTCGAACTGAAACTCACCGGTCGGGTAGTCCTCGCGGAGACTTGCGAAAGTCTCGCCGCCATCATCAATCTTATTCACCTCGGGCCCAACTGCTTTTCCTTTGGTTTCCTCTTCGGATGAGTCGAAGGCGCGGACGGAGAAGGTCCGGCGGTGAAAGGAGCGGAGAGGAGAGGGAGGCGGTGAGAGGAAGAGAGAGGAGGGACGATGAAAAGGGAGAGCAGGGAGAGGGGAGAGGGTGAAGTGGGGGCTGGAGAGGATGAGTAGGGATGACAGAGTTCGGCCGTGGATGGAGGTGAAATGTGGGGAGTGGAGGAGGAGCTTCGACATTTTCGTAATCGTAGGAGTGTAGTAAGGTGGAGAAGGAGAAGTAGCCATTAGAGATGGAAAAAGGGGTGTAGTTTTGTCCACGTGATCATTGTCTGGACCGCCACCTTGTCATATCCTTTTTTTTCTCTTCTTTTTCTTTTTCTTTTTCAACCAACGTCATAATTCTTATTTATTTTAAAAAAATTTTTTTTATCATCCTCACACTTCACACATCACACTTATTTTAATTTTTTTATATTTTTTCTATAATAAATATGTAGTGTGTAGATAATAAATATAATAATTTAATTAGTTTAATAAGAATAAAATGAAATAAAAAATAAAAAATATTATTTTAATATATAAAGTGTGTAGTGTGGAATGATGTGTAACATTTCCCTTTATTTTAACATCAGCCATTTAAGAATAAAGCAGCTATCAATTTTGAGGGTAAACCGGCCCTCCTCAAAAAGGGTTTATTCACAATTAAACCTCAAACAATTCAAAATTTCTTAATACTCCATTTCATCTTAATATAAAAAATAATAACCTTACAAATGTCTTACAACTATTTTATAACTTTACATGAAATAGAAGGTAGTTTTGTAATATTAAATTTAATTTTAATAGAAGTGGCATGATTTCATTGGTTGTTTGTAAATAAGTAGTAAAATAATAGTAAAAAAAATTGTTAGTGTATGATTACTCTTTTAATATTCCATATGAAGTATGCTAATGTGGAGAAGGAGAAGTAGCCATTAGAGCATTCCCATCCATCCGAGCATTTCCTCTCTTTGGCCAAATTATGGTCAAGAATTTGAGGAAGTCACCCTTCGACACCCACGTTCGGCCGAGCTTTATTGGGTTTGTTTTGAGAATGTTATATTAGAGCATTCACATCCCATTCCCTATAAAATTTCCTATAATTTAACTAAAAAGTACATTTCCTAAAATTTTTCCCTAAATTTTACTCATCTTTCAAAAACCTCCTACATCCCATTCCCTATATTTTCCCTATTTTATTAAAATAACATTTCTTTATTATTTCTTTATTACATTTTTCTCTCACCTCCTTTTATAAACTTAACTACAAATAATTTCTCTCAATATAAAAATGGTTTGGGGACAAACAGTAGGGGACCTACTGTAGCAACCCCATCCCTAAACCCCAAAATGGGGAATGGGATGGGGGGTGGTTTGGGATGAAATCCCTAAATATTTCTTCAAATTATAGGGAATTTGATGTTTAGGGAACCGGATGGGGATGCTCTTAGATCCCATATTCGGGACGCTATAGTAGCATCCCATTTCCAATTGTTTATTATTTTTCTCTATTGTGTCGTTTACCCTCTTGCGTTTACTGTCTCTCATGTCTCTCATGCTCTACTTGCACCTGATTCTCCTTCCATCCATCAATAGTAGCCCCTCCAATTGTCTTCTCTGATAAGTTTCTCCACTCTTCCAAGAAACACACACTCACTCTCTCTCTCTCTCTCTCTCTCTCATGTTCTACGTCTCAGAAATTGAGAAAGAATCTCTCTTGCTGTCACTCTCGAGCTCTACTTGCACCTGATTCTTCTTCTCATCCATCAATAGCAGCTCCTCCAATTGTCTTCTCTAATAAGTTTCTCCACTCTTCCAAGAAGCACATGCCCTCTCTCTCTCTCTCTCTCTCTCTCTCTCATGTTCTATGCCTCAAAAATTGAGAAAGAACCTCTCTTGCTATCACTCTTGCATAAACACAAGTTTCATTTAATTTCACCAAATTTATAATCTACCATTTTACTTAAGAACTTGGATCTTTGTTTGTCCTTGTATAGGGTTTCTAGGTATGAGATTTTCTTATGCATTTGTGTGATTTGTGATTGATTGGTTGTCTTTATGATAGGTATGAGATTTTCGTTCTAATTTGTATTATTTGTGATAGATGAGTCTTTGTTCTTGAGTTTATATAGTTTCTCTCTATTTTCATTAACTTGTGAGTTCTTGTGAGTTATATGATCTTGTGGTTTATGGATTGAGTTATATGTTCTTGAGTTGCATATCTCTTGTTTCATTTTATCATTGTGGCAGCTATTGAGAGTGTGATTTTATCACTATATTGCATTGGTCTTGAATTTGTTATTAGAACAAATTTTTTGCAACTTATGGTGTTGATATGCATGGACTGTCATTGGGGCTGTACTTGTTATGTAATGCGGTTGTGATGATGGTTAAATTGAATATTGGAAGTGTAAAATCAACAGGTATTGTGAAATGAGCTCAATCTCTATGGCAGGGATAACTTGGATGACCATTTTTATTGTGAAATTTTTACACATGCAACCGGGGTTTGCAAGCATTCGAGCTTGTACTTCTCTCCTTTTACTCACCTTTGACAATTCTGAGCCCCGTGTTATAAGAGTATTATACATTTCTTTTGTTTTCTCCGTGTGGGTGAGTTGGCAGCTCCTAAAAATGATCACTTTTCCCTCTACTGTTATTCTTTTCTCCAAACGACTAATATGTTCTTGAGTTATACCATTAATTGTTTCTTGGGTTGAGTAGACAGCCAACTGTGCTCGTTTATTTTCCCTTTGTTGTTAAGCATTTTTGTTGCTGTGTTATTTGGCGATGTTGTTGTTGTGATATATTTTACCTAAACATGATCTTGAGCTATACCTTTAACATTTGAAGTTCTTGGGGGTTGTTATAATTTAGTTAAACATATGTTTCCACCTGTGTTGTTTTTTTGTTGCTGTGTTATTTAGCTCTGAGTTGTTATAATTTAGTTATGCATATTCTGGAGTTATGACATTCCCTCTATGTTCCTGGGGTTGTTTGGCATCCCCTTGTGCTTGAAACCAATCACATTGCTGTATTGTTATACTGTTATTGTGTTATTTGGCTTTGCTGGGATATAACAGGTATTGAATTAGCTTTCCAAGTGATATTAGAGTACTCTTAGCCCTTAGGACAACATCAATTATCTTATTTCTCCCCTCTCTAATTTTATTACAATTTTCGTTCCAATTTAATTTCTCCCAGATCTTTTTTCTTTTTCCTCAGCAAATATTACAAAGAAAGTGCGGGAGTTGGGAAGTCATGGTGGCTTGAATACTAAAATCGAGATCTATACGGTAGCTCGAGATGGATTGAAAGGGAATGCAGCCCATTAAATTATTGGTGACGGCCCATTTGGTTAAGTTGTGCGCAACAAAGTTGGCATTTCTATAGATTTTCTAAGCTTTCTAGAAAGTTCTCTCAACGTCTTGGTGATGTCTCTGATCACTCGTGAAATTTTCTAGTCCGACGTGACCTTGTCATGTTGGGTTGCCATGATCACGTGTCATCTTATAGAATTATGCGCTCCATCTGAAGCTTCTTAGCTTCATCAACTGCTAAAAGAACCTTGTTTTCCCCATACTAGGGTCATCATTTGGGTAGTCATAGGTTGTACATACATGTTGGAGTTTTTCGCTATCATGAGAAACGACTGCTAACATATGGAACGTCGGCTTGATAGTTACAACAAAACTCAGTTTCATGTGGTGGTCTCGGGTAAGTGGTACCTAGGCTTTACTGATCGTGCTTGTTTCCCTTGATCAGGACCATGCTTCACTGTGGTTTTTGTACATTCTTTTAACAGTGTTAATCAATGCCAGTATGTTAGGAGTGTCGTGGTTATGGGTCAGCTCTCTCCTTATAAAAATGTTATATCGGTAACATGCAATCACTAAAAACAGTAGAAAATTATGAGACTCAACAAAATGGAAACTAAACAAGTGGATTATATCATGGGATTAGCTACAAATAAGTGGGCAGATTTATGTAAATCTTATATGTTGGAGGCGGAGTGGTATTACAGCAGAAATACATGACCAAGCCTTCAAGAATACACTGAAAATGCATGGATTTCAATATAAGCACCACTTATACTGGTGCATTCTTTTTTCTTTATTTTTGTCACAAATTCCATAACAAAGGAAGCATTGGATTTATTGGAAGACTATCCCAATACAATTTGTTGGCAAGCACTAATTGTATGACTTATAGATGATCTCAGAACATCTAAGGTTAGCAAACCACACTATCCCAAGTCTTTCATTTATAAATTTTCAGACTTATGCTAGTGTAAAATGTTTATAATATTTATATTTTGGAACTCGGGAAGAGTTAGAGTGAGGTGATAATCCCAAAACAATTTAATGTTACATGAATGATATGTTGCGCCTCCGTCTTGTCCAAAAATCACACAAGACGATATTTAGGTGGTTTAGCAAATTGCCTACGTCTACTGAAACCTCTTTTATTGAATTTGTATGAGATTTACAAAAATTCTATAAATTCTCTTTTTCTCTCTCACGTACCCTCTTTCTCTCTTCTTTTCTTCTCCCCCCACCGTCACTTTCTGCACAATCAAGCTCTCTTATTTATAGGAGAGCAGGCCACTTACGGTGCAGTAATCTGCTGCAGAAATTTAAGGGGTGGGTGTCTAATAAAACAAAGCACCGAACGGTGCATGTGTAGCAGCTATACATCATTTGCATTCACATTTGAGTTGATTCAACAATCACCCCCTCCACCCAAGTGTGTCATACTAGGCTGCTTGCAAACTAATTTATTCTTCAAATGAATGCACATCTTTTTTTGACATGAGAGATTTTTGCTATCAAATGCATCTGCAGGTACGTCTTCAAATGGATGTCCAAATGCCTCTCCAAATGCATCTTCAAATACATTCGCATCGTTTACATCCACGAAGCTTGCAAGGAATTTTCTTCAGAGGAGATTTACAAGTACTTTATTGCACAATCCCAACTCTCTAGGATTCCTCTTTTGCTGGAGTTAATGAGTCCGCACTTATGTACACCTTGAGCAAACTGAGTTTCGCTCGAGCCACAACTGAGTGAACAATTTACCTGGTGCCTTTACAGCTTTCAAACCAGGCTCCATAATCCTACAATCACACCAATCTCCAACTTGGAGACTGGTTCTCAACATGCTAGCCTCTATCTCCAGCATGATCTCTTATACTATACAATTTTACAGCTCATGTCTTCAAGTTAGAAGACTAACTAAAGTGATGCATAACTTTAGTTCATCACGTCCAGTGCCCTTAATCAACACATCTATAAAGGGCAACACATCTTCCACTGCACTGGGAATCAATAGTCTCGCACGGACCTTGACACATATCAGAGAACCTGTTGCTGAGGTCTCCATCTCTTATCTGGGCGACTGACTCCACATCCTGCTGCTAACATATCCTATCTTCAATCGATGTGCCCATCTTGTGTGCAGTCTCTACTAACTTCAACTTGCATAATCTCCACTCTTGCAAGATTTTCTTCATACCATAATTCACTACCTTCATTCAGCAGGATATAGTTTAAGGTAGTAACCACCATGGAGGTCTGATCGTCTTGGCAGTCATGCAATCATCAACTTTAGGTATAGATATCCCTGGAACATCTGACGTTTTGTTCCCATCTCTCACACCTTTGCTTCATGTTGTGGTCTATGGAGATTTCTTCAGGTTTTAGATGAGGAAAAGTAAAATTGAGTTTCTTTTACTTCCTGATCTAATTCACACGACCATTACCATGAGCCAAGACCAATGAATCATTCGTGATCTTCCATGTCCTTTTTAGAAAAACATTACTAAATGACTGTTGTCTTTAACAGCATTGTGCACTGCAAGAAATGCAACGCCACGTATTTCTTTAGTCACCATATTCACAGCATCATTCTCAATTTTCTCTTGATTTTAGTAGTCTTTTTTGGCTTGTCTTGCCACAATTTCTAGCGAGTCATCTGTTGTCCAGATCTTGACTTACTTCTGTCCTTACTATCAACATTCAAGACCAACAATTCAAGATCTTGCCAGAATCACTTCTGCACACCTCCTCATCTAAGATAAGATCTCTTACATTAAGAAACTTCAATTTTGACTTCTTTTCAGAATTACTCATAGCCATTCTCATGACCTCCCAACCTTTTGACCACGGTCAAATGCTATTGGGCAATAATAGTACCTTTTGCCTTTTTTGAAATTGAACTGTTTCTTCATCTGCACTTTGTTATTTGCAACTGGCTTTTCAAAGAAAGCCACAATGAGATCTGTTGCGATTCTTCTCTTAATAACATTATGCTCCATGAGTTATATGACTGCAAAAACCTGCTGATATAACAAGTTAATCAGCATCGTCTAATGATCTGAAGTTTGCTCCTCAAACTTCACGATCCCAACTAGCTTAAATTAAGCCCAAACGAACTGAGTCTGACAATATTGAACTTCAACTGGCTGATATCAAGCCTAAAACCAATGAGTCTGGCACGACTCCAACTAGCTGAGATCAAATCCAAAACAAATGAGTCTGTCATGACTCCGACTGGCTACGATCAAGCCCACAACTGATCTGCAACTATGGACGGTTCAGATCGAAAGTACCAATGGCAAATCTCAACATTTCCACTGTACTGATGAGTCCGGAATGATCCAAATAGTTTGTCATCACTATTTGATCATCGTAATGGAACTCCAACTAGTATAGATCTAGCCCAAAATGATCTACAACTCGTGGACGGTTCAGATCGAATGTACCGATGGCAAATCTCAATATTCCTACCGTACGGATGAGTCTGAAATGATCCAAATAGTTTGTCACCGCTATTTGATCATCGTAATTGAACTCCAACTGGCGTAGATCTAGCCCAAAATGATCTGCAACACGTGGACAGTTCAGATCGAATGTACCGATGGCAAATCTCAACATTCTCACCGTACAGATGAGTTTGGAATGATCAAAATAATTGGAAAGCACTATTTGATCGTTGAAATCGGACTCCAAATGGCTTAGATCTAGCCCAACATGATCTGCAACTCATGGACGGTTCAAATCAAAAGTACTGATGGCGAATCTCAACATTCCCACCATACGGATGAGTCCAGAATGATCCAAATAGTTGGAAAGCACTATTTGATCATTGAAATCGGACTCCGAATAGCTTAGATCTAGCCCAACAAAGATTTGAAAAAACGGATGGTCCAGATCATCTGGCGCATGGGACGCACGCACGGCAGCAAGGCGTCTGAGGCCAATGGGGCGCATGTCCTACACGCGCCAGTGTCCTCTAGGGCGCGTGAGCGCGTGCCTTGCACGCATCTTCCACTTCCCCATGCACTTCCCCATGCGCATGGGGGCTCGTGGACGATTGTATCTCATGCGTCTTCTTCCTCCAGTCGCGAGTGGGGCGCGTGGGCGCGTGTTTCCCACTCATTTTCTTCCTCTGATGCGACTGAGGCGCGTCTGTGCACTCTCCAACTTCTAGAGGCGTTTTTTATGCCGTTTGTGGCAACGGATTCGTCTTGATGCGAGAAACATTATAGTGGGGTCAAAAGTTGATTTCGATCAACTTGATTTTTTTGGAGAGCGCGAACTAAATCTCTGATACCAATTGTTGCGCCTCTGTCCTGTCCAAAAATCACACAAGACGATATTTAAGTGGTTCAACAAATTGTCTATGTCCACTGAAGCCTCTTTTATTGAATTTGTACGAGATTTAAAAAAACTCTACAAATTCTCTGTTTCTCTCTCACGTATCTTCTTTCTCTCTTCTTTTCTTCTCCCCCCACTGCCACTTTCTGCAGAATTAAGCTCTCCTATTTATAGGAAAGCAGGTCACTTACGGTGCAGCAATTTGCTGCAGAAATTAAGAGGTGGGTGCCTAATAAAAAAAAGCACCGAACGGTGCTTGTATAGCAGCTATACATCATTTGCATTAACACTTGGGCTAATTCAACATGATATCAGTCCTAGTGAAAAAAGTGCTCGTGAGTATATAAGAAATTTCTTTTTAGGAAGAGGGACCGTACCTTTAATTTTATTAATAGTCTTCACTTTCAAAGAAACAATACCACATAAAAAACAAGAACTTGGGGATTACTAAAAGAGTTTTGCTACATATAAGTAAAATTGCATACTAATCTGTGTACCAATACTGATTCTTTCATACTTAAAATTTAAATTAGTACTGTTTTTAATAAAATCTACTTTTTGATCAATCACAATAAATTGGTACACATATTAGTGCATAATTATGCTTGCAACTAGATTTTTCCTTATTTAAAATCCCAAACCAATTCCTAAACAAACTAAAACTATCAAAATAGTACAAGAAAATCTAGTAGAAGTAAAGCACATGGAAAATAGTAGCAACTGCAATCTATGTCTAAATTTCGGAAAACGAGTTAGATCCAATTTTAATTCACCCTATTCTAATCTAGGCAAAAATGAAGATAAGAAAAAGAGTTTCAGAAAAACCCTAATTAGCACCAGCTTTCGCTTGCTAGTCCACAACTGAATTACCTTCCCTGTATATGTGCTGCAATGAGAAAGATAAAGACTTACCAAAAGTAATTATGTGATCCCAAATCCCTAAAAACTTCCAAGGTGGAGAGGAAGCTTGATTGAACTAGTGAACCAATTCTACAGTCATTAATTCAACAAACATATTCGACTCCTCTCCTAAATGAAGAGAAAAGCCAAAAACAAAACCTCCACTATCATCCCTCAATACACCACCGCAACCAACAAGGCCTGGATTTCTAAGAGATGAGTATCAATGTTAAACTTCATTTTTCCAGCTGGGGGAAGTCTCCAATGCACTAACAGGGCCTTTTTTATTTTAGCTTGCAGCTGATGAATTTGCAAACTCAACAAAGAGCATGAATCTTGGACTCTTAGAATCGTTTTTGGATTCAACAAGCCATTCAAATCATGTAACCAATGAGTAACATGATTTATTACCACTTGAGCCGAGGCACGACTCCGTTGAATACACAATTATTTCTTGACAACCACAATTCCCAAAGAATGATCATCGGTACCATAGCTGCCAACATACTAACTTGATCTTTCATTTTAGAAAGTTGCCACCATTGTAATATACGTGTTCTCCATGGAGAGCTTGACAAAGAGGAGTAACCAAAGATAAGTGCAAAATGGTCCCATACTTCAGTAGTTAATCTCCCATTTTTAAACAAGTGATCCACAAATTCTATCTTGGGTGAAGTTTGTCAGTAGACACACTTGGGAACTATGGGAATCCCACATCCTTGTATTGCTACATCAATTTGGACTGCATTATGAAAAAGTTTTAATTAAAAAATCGAAATCTTTGGAGGTAGAGTATGGTTCCATATACAAGCAGAAAGAGGAAAAATACCATATGAAATTCTAATTAAATTCCAAGCAGATTTTACAGAAAATTTACTAGAGTAAGTTGGCTTTCAAATTCTCAAATCTTCTTTTTCTTTTATCTGACTTTGGATTTCAATACAATATCCTTAAGTTGATTCCCACCAAGCTAAGAAATTAGACCAATATTTTCAGATAATGAACCAATTATCTAGGTGCTATGTTCCATGATAAAAGGTAAAAAAGAGTACACAGATTTCCACAAAGACGAATGAGACTTTTGCAGAGGATACTGATAAGGGGCAGTTCGGACTTTAGCATATTCTTAATGAATGAAATCAGTCCGGCCATAAAGATGAAGAGTTTAGAACTAGCCATGCAAGTTTACAATGTACAGCCTTGAAGACATACTGTAAACTTCTTAGCCCAAGACCCCCCTCTTCTGTCGGTTTACAAATATGATCCCAGGAACCCTTCATTATTAGCATCAGTAACCAAATTAGGAATAGATGAGCAAAAATCATAAGGAATTACCACCTCAAATCCGAGAGAATATGCTCAAATTAGTATTTTACTGCTTCAAATGAATCTCTTCTTGATTTTTAGATTCCCTACCATAGGGAAATATTAGACTTGAAATGCAGCTAATTTTCCTTCTTTTATAGGCTAGCATTTGATGAACGAACTTCCAATTAGGGGTGCTACCCGCACCATACGGTGCGGGGTAGCCCCCTCCCCGCACCCCGCTCCGCATGGTGCGGGGGTGGGGTTTTTCCATCCGTCCCCCGCCCCCGCATCCCCGGGGCGGGGTACCCCGCCCCGCTAGGCGGGGTGCAAAGCGAATACCCGCCCCGCCCCGCCTCATTTTCTCTTTAAAAAATTACTACTTTTTTTTATATTTAAAAATTATTTCTAAATCTAAAAGTGATTAAAAATATATTTTTAGATCCAAATTGTAAATTTAAATTTTGTAAATATGACTATAATTTAAAAATTATGTAGTTTTTAAATTTGCTAGTGCATATTTTATATAAGTTGTAGTGTAGTAGTTTTAAACTATATAGTTTTTAAATTTGTTAATGCATACTTTGTAAACAACTCTAAAAAATTGTAATATATATATATATATATATTTATATATACACAATTTGTAAAATATAAAAATATATTTATATATATACATATATTTATGCTTTTGAATATATATAAATATTTATGCTTTTATATATATATATAAATATTTATATTTTTATATATAATATTTATATATGTAGGGGGCGGGGCGGGAGAAATGCGGAGCGGGGTTGGGCCCTCCCCGCACCCCGCCCCCGCTAGGGGGACTAGATGCGGGGCGGGGGACCCCGCCCCGCCATGGCGGTGGCGGGGCGAACGGGGGCGGGGTAGCGGGGTGCGGGGCCCCGCTGCCCACCCCTACTTCCAATTTCTGTTGCCTTCTTTAAGCCATTTAACTTTGGATTTTTGTTCAGAAATATTTCCTCTTGAAGTAACAACTTATGATATTGTTCTCTTAACACACATATCTGGTCTTGTAATGTATCAGAGCTATTTTCTTCCAACTCAATTTCATCCTCCTGAATTTTATTCATATTGGAATGAACTTTGCAAGGATGTCCAATGCATACACCAGCATGGAGATGGGCACGACATTGAAGATCGCATAACTAAGGACCGAGTCTTTGCATTGCTTATTCATCTCATCTCTCTACGTAAAGATATATTGATGAATGACTGATATATCCACACGTGATAGAAGCTTCAACTTCAAAATTGCATAGAAATATTTCTTTTCTTTGTTCCTTTTTCTTTCTTAAACTTGGAGACTAGATCCGTTAAACGATAACTCCAGTCGTAAAAGTTTACAAGTCCTCATTATATCTAGCCCCGTACGAAAATACATGAAGCGAAAGCCAAACCAAAACAAGCCTGATATGCTTAGACATAAATAAGACAGGTCTATGGTACTATAGATATACTGCATGCTACATTGTTAAGATATAAAATAAATAATAAAATATACATCTTCTTATCAGCTTAAATTTTTAAAATAAGTGGTGATTTCACGTGTTATCAGAACAGAAATCTTGACTCTACACTCTATCCAATTTAATTAAATATTTTACGTATTGGGTTATCTATTGAGAGGTAGTACTCTAGTACACACTTGATGAGGAGTGTTAAGATATAAAAATAATAATAAAATCTATCTCTACCCTAGCTAGCTAGACTTCTTATTTCCCTAAAGGGCAAATCACATGGATTATTTTAGTACTAAAACCAAAAATAAAACATAAAAGTAGAGGAAATGATATAGAAATAAGTAATGTTACGTATAGTCATTTTTATGTATTATTTGCATACTTTAAACTAATAATGTGATTGATTGCATTACTTTTTTTAATATACAACCAATCACATAAATGGAATGCACAAAAAAATATATAAAAATAACTATACATAGAATTTTTATATAGGAATATAAAAATTAATATATTGAGAGAATAAAGAATTAATAAAGCCATAAGATTGAAAAAATAAAAATAGTATGCTTTGCTTTCAATTTTCCATTAGTTTGTCCAGTATGATTTCCCCTATTTTAACGGTGGATCAAAGGATCCACGTACCAAGCATTTTACTGAAATAGTCTTGTAATATTAGTACGTAGTTCCCTTGAACGCCCAATGTGCGAAATGTTTCGTTAAAGAGTAAGTTCACATACAGTTCTCATTTGTGAACTGTTCATGCAATTATGTTTAAAAAAAAATTAAAATTACAATAATATTCTTTTTAAAATAATTTTTTTTCCTTTTATGCTTATTTATTAATGGGACTGTACGAGCAGTCCCCCACTCAAGAGCAAATAGAATTTCTCTTCGTTAAATGAGTGAAGTGTATAGTTAAATTTATTTTATATCTTTAACAAAACTAAAGACTTATATCATCTCTCACAACGAAGCATGATTCTAATGAAGGTTAGAATTGCAATGACTTTTGGATAGCTATAAATACATGCTTTTTTTCTTTCATCCATTTTAATGAATTTAATTATTTTTGCTTTATTTGTTTTGAAATGTTATATATATATATATGTAATTATTTTACCTGGGAATTATTTTTCTTTTTATTTTTTAGGTCTAAGAAAGATATTGACTTCTCCCGGTTCCTTAGTAGCAAAATGTATGAGAAGTCAATCATATGCTACACAGCCTTCAAGTTAGCCCATATATAACATGTCAATTTCATATTTTGGTGGGCCCTTAAACGAATTTTAGGCCCAATAAAATCATGACGCAGAGCACACGAATAGAGTTCTAGCAATCTTCAGTACCAATTCCCTCTATCAATAGTTTTATACACAGTCGTCAATTATAGATGCCATGCAGTTGGTTGATGTGGCGTCATGCTACACACTACAACATTTTCAGCTTATTTCTGCGAAAACTTATGGCGGCAATAAAGATAACTTTTGCTACAAATAACCATAAACCCACAGAAAAGTATTGCCACAGGTTTGCAGATAATAAATTGCCAATTTAGTCACTACTTTTGGCAATATGAACTTTTGATGAAAGTACTTATATATATTGGCAAACTGCGCCGTTGCCATAAGTCATTTTTATTGTCACAAATAATGCAAACATAACCTCCCAATCTCGAAAACTTAACTCAATTCCCAGAAAGCAGGTTGGCCACTAATATGCTATGTCCTCAATTGATAACTTGGCTATTCATTAAAGACGACACATATATATTGTAGCAATTATATTTTATCGAGAACTTATGCTGACAAAATATAGATATATTGGCTACTTTGATTTGCCAATATAACTCAGTTACTATGAGTTTCGAAAAGTGAATTTTGACAATTTTGCGTCGTTTGGCACATCTACAAATCTATGTAATAGGTTTGTATTGGCAAGGGAGTTTTCTGGGAAAAACTTTATAGCAAGAAAGTTGGCTCATCCAGTCTGCCCTTTTTTGGCTGCCTATATTCCCCAGACTAACCACTTGTTGGCAATAAACCAAGTACCAATAATAACTCTTATTGGCCATTATTTTCTTGGATTTTGCTCAATGTAGGCAAACCAATCATGCACATATATAAATATATATAAACCGAACAGGACTAGCTACGTGCATTATACTGGCCGAAATTGAAGCGTGCTGATGACGCATTGTTGCCAGAAATAATTATTTCCCATAAAACCCAACATGCTGTATAAAGTAATTGGACATTATTTAGGCGATGCCCCGTAATTAATTGCTTTTCAACCTACGTACTTTAATTTCCTATATATACCTTACCATTTGTCAACCGGTACACAACTGCATGCCCCATATATGATCTGTAATTTATTTAATTATATTCAACACATGACCTATAAACCATAACTTGATCCATAAATTAACTGCTCAATAAGTATATAAAATATATAAATGCTTCCCATGCATGTTGCAACCGAAAATACCCAATTTAGCATACTATTATTTCCAACATTTGTGCGCCCAGCGGTATAAAACCAAAACAGAGAACATGCATGGGAAGTTTTATACTCCAACAGCTGGCTGATTTTCCCTTGAGCCGCTGTACCTTTCCATATATGTAAAATTAAATCAAACATACAGATCAGAATGTGATTCTCATGGCAAATGTATCAAACAATCGCCCAGTAAAGATCATCATCTATTACTTATATCACTTAGTTCTCCATATCCATACAATTTCCATCCAAATGCACCCTGTTAATTTAAACAATATCCAGCCAACATAAACCACATTTGTCATAACACTTGGTAACATATCACATAATCATCAATTCTAGTCTCATTAATTACATGATGACCACAACCATGACATCCTGTTGAAGCTGACATGCCCAGCCAATATACAAGTTCTATGAGTCCCATTTCTATGTCCCAAAACAAATTCCATGACATATAAGTCAACATATATTGATTGGTTTCTAATCTCTTCCCTGATCAAAGCTATCAGTGGGAAACTTCACTAAAAAAAAAAACTATATACCATCAGACCTCCAATTGTCCACACAGATGGCAAGGGTGGCTTCATGCTGTCTTCGTTTCAACATTCCTTCAAAGCTCCTCTTACTGCCAGGCTGCATACTCCCAGCACATATATCCTGGCATATAGTCATGCCAATCCATTTTCGAATCAAGAGTTAGTTCCAATAAGCTGGTGAGCTGATAAATTAGCCCAAGAATGACAATAGTATGACACTTACAAACTGTCATAACCTTGATCATGCAATTGACTCCACTCAAAAATAATAACTTGACACGGCTAAATATCCAACTCATGCAATATATTTATGTTAATCCTAAAGCATATGTATATATCTAGAGTGTCATCCATATAATGAAGGTACACAAAAACATATATTGAATAAATGGCATCTTTCAGGTCCAATAGTTTTACCTATCTGTTTCTTCCTACCCTAGCAGGGCAGATAGAAGAGACCAAACAATTCATTCTTGATAACTTACTAACTAAATTAGCCCATCATTAAAGTCTACGTACTCTCAGCCACCAGGAAATTCTTTTGTATATTTGCTACAATCATTTTTGCAAACTATTTCAGCTTATGTTATCTTCTGTACCATGGACAGTTTGAGTGTAAATCCAAGCAAAACCATAACTGACCATTCTGAGAAATGTCCATATGATTGGAGTCAAAATATCTCTGATTTTTGCAGGGTGATCATTTACAAAATGTAAGAAGAGTGTGGAAATTGCATACCTTACGTGTAGCTTCTCAGGTAGAATGCATGGCAGCAAGTATTTCCAAAACCAGAATATTTTACTAGCTGACCAGTTAATATAGACACCAACCAAACACTGACGCCACATCCATATATGTGTACAGCAAAAAGGACCAAAAGAGTCACTGGCTGAAATGTTAACCTTACTTGTATAGTTGTACCTGAGACTTCCCAAAAATCAAAAGCTGGGCAACCAAAAAAAGGGTAAAACCAGGATGCCTAGGCATCCATGCGAGTCTCCTGATGAGACTCTCTTCGATTGCATTCCAGGTCAGCTACACGATTGTTCATCGATTTCTCGTAGTCTTTAAATTGACTCTTGAAACAATGCAACTCATCTCTTAGTACCTCTAACTGGCTCTTGTACAAAGCAGCTTCATCCTTGTTCCTTTCATTCTCTTCAACAATCCTAACATAGTCCCTATTTTTGCGCAAAGCTATGGAAGGTTCAGGTATAACCGAGTGTCCAAGTCCTGTTGCATAGCCAGGTCTATGTCCTAAAACCTCCTTGAAAGCTGCATTGCACTTCTCATTGTTGTTTTCTGTATTCACCTCAGTCTCATCCAATCGCTCCAGCATTAGTTTATACATCCATAGATAGGAACACACCTTTAACTTTGGATTGAATACCTATTTTAACATCAGAAAATTAACTCAAAAAAACTAGAATTGACGTACGTAGTTCTGTTCTGCTTGGCCACTTATAAACCGACCCTTCTTTCTTGACCAATGCACGTCTTTGTAAAACTGTATCAAGTTCGGGTCTTCCTCATTCTGGTCGTCAACAAAATTTCCAGTTAATAAGTTAGGGTTGATAAGAAACCAGATGTTGTGTTAGATGATTTGCTAAAATTATCTTAGACTAACCATTTCCTCCAATATTCGTACGAATGGCTTTCTCCCTCCTGTATGGTTCACATTTTGTTTCTGCCTATTTCTATCGTTTCTCTTTGACGTTTTCTGTGGGGTATTGACAAGAAAAACATTATGAGGTGTATTTTTAATAATACATTCAGATTCTACAGTACCAAGCACAATTACTAGTTGCTGTTTATCTCTAAAAAATAAACCTAGGAAGTATTTATATTATTTGTGGGCTTTTCATACGAATTTTCTTAGACTTGGGTGTAACCTGTAATGCCACTACATTTAATCTATTACTTCCCCTAACACCCCTGTCATCTACAAAATGGATGTTCAGAGGTAGATAACTGAAACCTAATTGTATAAAGTATGTTCTACATGACTATTCTGGCTGCCATGTATAAAATATTCATGGACCAATATCCTTATGTATTTATAAAACAGTGCATACATAAGTTTACATAACCTTTGGTTGGCACTACATTTAATATATTACTTCCTTCCAACCTACTGTCAACTACAATATTTTCAAGCATTTCAACTGAAACGTAACTGTAATATTTGATGTTCTACATGACTAAATAGATTTAGTTCCACAAAATTTAGTTCAATTTTTGACAAAAAATAGTGTAAATAACAACCATCTTCTGATTTATTTCACTTGACATATTACACAAGATTGAGCTATACACATACCAACAATTATCTGGTATTTATGTGTCTTGTCCGAAATCAGATTGCATAATCACTCTATTTTCTATGGAGCACATTCCTCTCTTTTTGGTACTTTGTTTTAAGAGGTTTGCAAGTTGTAACACATTTAATTTTAAAGTATTGTCAATCCCTTGTCTATCTACCACTCTACCATGCATACATTTGGTATTCTCTATGTAATATGTAGCATCCCAAAAGACCATGCCCTTAACTCCAGCTGGAATTTGCTTTAACCCAACCAGTATCCTACTTTGACAGAAATACCTTCCACCAACATCACTATTGCACATGCTAAAAACCGCACTAGCAGCCAAGAACTTGAGTCATTTCATTATGTGTCATCTAAACAACCTTAGAATATATAACAATGTTTACGCCCATAGGACAACCACATAGAATCAGTACCTACTTGGCATACCGGACATGCCAACTTACCCTTGGTGCTCCACCCAGAAAGATTGGCATATGCAGGAAAATCATTTATAGTCCAGAGTAAGGATGCATGTAATCGGAAAACATCGAAACTGAATGCATCATATGTCTCAATACCAACCTCCCATAATTCTTTCAATTCATCAATTAAAGGACGCAGGAAGACATCGATATCATTTCCTGGTGATTTAGGACCAGGTATCAAACATGTCAGTAGAAAGTATGGGTCTTTCATGCAAGACCAAGGTGGCAAGTTGTAAGGCAGAAGTATGACTGGCCATACGTCACTCGCAAGTCCAAGACGTACATTACGAGCATCTTTGGCAAACCAATCATGTTTCCTGTCAAAATCTTTCCACACTTTCGAATCAGCTGGATGCCTCATACAGCTCGAATCATCAGTACGCCCCTCTTTATGCCATCGCATCGCTTGTGCTGTCTTCTTCGACATATAAAGTCGTTGGAGCCTAGGCTTCAATGGAAAATAACGCATCACTTTCTGAGGTACCCGGTGTTTACTTGTCATTGAGACCCACCTAGATGCCTTGCATCTAGAGCACTCATCTTTCTGAGCATCTTCTTTCCAAAATAACATACAGTCATTTGGGCATACATGGATTTTGGTGTAACTAAATCCCAACCCACGCTCTAGTTGACGTGCATCATTATAGTCTTCAGGCAAGAGAGCATACGGGAAGGCAGATTTCAATAGCTTTAGCACCATGTTAAATGACTTCACGTTCCAACCTCCGATAGTCTTGATGTAAAGCAACTTCACCATAAATGATAGCTTTGAGTAGTTGGTACATGTAGGATAGAGTGGACACCGTGCATCCTCTACGTATTGTTCAAATGAATGGTGTCTTGAACTCCCAACGTTGGGTTCTTCATACTCATCGTCACCACCACCAGCATTTAAACCGGTTGCCCATTCCACGAAGAATCCTACCCGGATGTCATCTAACATCTCATCAATGTCATCAATGTACTCACCAAAATCATCCCTATCATCCTCATCATCTGCCTGATTAAGATGAAAGGGATCATCTTCTCCATGAAATATCCATTGAGTATAGCTTATATCAATCCCTCGCAAGAAAAGATGATCCCTCACAACAGTAAACGGTTGAAAAAAATTATTTCGACATATCCGACAGGGACACCTAATGGTGCCACTGGCTGGCGCATTGGATTGAGCCATGGATAAGAAATGATTAACTCCTTCGGCATAATCATGGGACCGCAATCTATCTTCAATATGCATCCAAGATTTATCCATTCAAGTCTTGGTAACAGCCAAACAGCCTAATCAAAATATTCTTGAGGGAATTTAAGATGAAGCAAGCATTTCAAGTCCGAATACCATTATGTCCCTGACAAATATAAATGGGTAAAACGACTTTCAGCCAAGTAGAACAGTAACCAAAAAAACGTTGCGGAGGGAAGTTTCATAGGTGGATGACGACCGAGAATCCAATTAATAAGTTAGGGCACACACACACCTAGGCATTTTCTGAATGAAAATGCCTGAATCATATGATCTTCTACATAAAAAACAAACCCAACATGTGTTTAATATGCAAGCTAGCAAGGAAAAAAACCAAAAGGCAAACACAAAGGGAAGTATGACATACATGTGCACATGCGCACAAATGAGCATCAAAACCAATGGGATTCATTAAAGAGCATAGACACAAAATGGAAGGGTCAGTTTGTGTCTAGAATTTGTTATTTGAACCTAAAAATTTGCCAATATAATCTATAACTATGTGTAAGGCTTTCCATCAGCAGGGAAGTTTATCATAGAATATATAAACTACGATAAGGGGAAGCAGGTGGGTTGTGAGAATTCAGATGCTTGGCCTTAGTTTCAACATGCTTCACTCCAACTCTTGTTGTTGCTGCTATCAGTTACAATGGGTGTAATTGATAGCAGGTTGAGTGGAAAAGTTCAGGTTTGCATTTGTGTTTTTTTTTATCTGGAGAGTGGGAGTGTGAAAGAGTGCATTAATTTTCTGAAACCTAATACCATATGGGTATAGGTACTAGGAAGCTAGAGGGGTTGGTCTCGTATTAGAACAGTAGCTGCATATGGAAGCTTCAGATGTTCTACAATAGGACTCACGCAAGATTTGTAACATTTTTGCAAGGGGCTATTATTTTCAGTAGGTACGTGAGAGAACACGCATGGTGTTCTCAATCTTATTTCTCCAGTTTGAGGGTCAGCAGGTGGGAATGACCCTCAATATTCTAGCAGAGAAAGCATTCTCAAGAAGGAAAGTTATTCTGGAAGCTCACATCGTTATAGAAAAGAATAAGAATGTACAAATACATAGGCGAGCCAAAAACAAAAGCTCAACCAGGAAATTCATATGAAAAACTATGGAACAAAAACAAAACATTAAACAAACTGGAGACCAGAGAGGAGATGTCAAACCCAATAGCAACCGAGGAGGGATTAGGATAAATCAGGAGATGAATTGATGCATGCATGACAAACTGTTAAATGTAATTGCCCATTCAAAAAGGGGGGGAAGACAACAACAAAACTGAGCCACATATGTATTATTAAAGTTTGGACATTACTGAATAGTTACCTCTTTGTCACAAAATTGCAGTTTACATTGTGGAGGAAATGATTTTTAAAAAGTTAATAATAAGATGCTGAGGCACGCACTGGCTTGCGTGTAAGAAGGTAGAAGTCCATAAATGAATCCAGATTATTATAGTTTCTAATAATATTTTGTTAGAAACTCCAGCTGGAATATTCTATATACTATTCAGTAATCAACAATCTGCTTGCTACCTTGATATCCAACAAGGTAAGCAGAAGATGTAGGGGAAAGTAACGACTTAGCGAAGCCTATGCTAAATCAGTTCTATATATTACTGAGCACAATAAGTAATATCCATGTTGATGCAATTGGATATTATGTATTTATATAATGGAATGTTTAGCAATTAGTAACCAGGCAAATGTATTCAACGACCAAGTTACTAATTGATGAAGGCTTTAACTATCTCCTGTTACAGCCACACAAACAGGAGATAATTAAAGTTGTTGGCAAATGGTGTGTTTACGTCATAGTGGTATGGCTTGTTGAATGAGGACATTAAAAGGAGCTGCATAACTAGACCTGCTTGGCAAAGCTAAGTTTTAAAATAGAGAGGTCTAACTGAGAACTCCACTCAATTGATGGCTCTCCTTTGAATCAAAGCATGCTAGGGTTTAATGAAAAGAAAAACTAAATAGAGGTGTTTAGAATACAAGCGGACTATTAGCATTATAAGGATGGTAAGCAATTACATATTAGCCTTCAACTAAATAGCATGGTATGCAAATAGGGGAAGACTTCTAATTTATTAAGAAGTGATGAGTCATTTCTAATTTGGTAGATGATGATAAACAGATTCCATTAGCAAGTGGAATGTTAACAAATCTAGATGTAGAACATGGACATCTAGACAGATAAGTAAATGATTGGACTACCTATCTTAAAGTCTAAATAATAATAAAAACAGTGTCCAAGTTGCATGCCTATTTGTAGCATATTTATAGAAGTACTGTGGTCATTATGTAAATGACCACAGAAAAGCCACTGCATATATTAAACATCAATGAAGCAGCTTTACACAATTAAAACCAAGGTGCAACATATTATTTGGTCTATTATATCACTTAAACTAGGATGTTCTGAAAGAATGTAACCACACAAATGTCGATGATGGAGGCAAGAGCCCAAGCAAGCACAAAAGGTATAATGAATTGGAACCGGGGATATCGATGTCGAACCCTTGCACGCTACTCTGCAGCCAATCAAATGGGAAACTTCATGAGGTACAGAGAACAATAAAACAGTACCATATGTCGTTATAACTGACATGTTAGTTAAATATATATCCAAAACTAGAATTGTTGAGAACAGTTAGCGAATCCATAAAGTTACATGCAATATATAGTCCAATTCTAATCTCCCAAAGGCAAACTGTAACTTAGGAAAAAAAATGGACAAACCCCCATAACAGACCACTAAGATTAAAAATTCGATCGGAAAGAAGTCAAGGCATAAAGTTTTACAATATATACAGAGGGTTCAGTTTTGATCAAGATATCCACCCTGTAAATTGCAGGCACCAAAATTCTAAAGCCAAGAAAAAAAAGCCAAGAAATGAAAACAGACATGCCGGTGAAGAAAGAGAGAAAAACAGAGACTTGTTTTTAGAACACTAAAAAATAGCTCAAAACCGGATATTCATATTGAAATTTAGGCAATAAGCAGCGCTACAACGACAAAAACTCACAAAAACACAGCTTTAAAAGCTTCTAACTCATGCCGTGTCCCACACTATTGCCTATTTCGGATTTCTCAAGTACATTTTTTTTTTTTGGATAGGTAAACACATAAACCAGTGTAAAAACCGAAACCCAGATGAGGAAATGGGTTTCAGAGAATGTTTCATCATCCTATTAAAGATCCTCAGGCAAACCAGATTCACAAAATCAAGAGGATGCAACTTGAAGATGATAATGATTCATGATATTCTCAAGTATATAAAATGCCATGATATACGATCGTGTGATTACAAACTAGAAAGAAATATCGCCCAGCCAAAATACAATATGTGAACAAATGAAAGCTGAACAAACAGAGACTTATGCAATATATCAGGGGCAGGAAATAACCAAGAAATGTGCAGCTTCTTTACCTAGTCGTAGCTTCCATGGACGATTTGTTGGTAGGTCACAATGAATGGTCCCGCAACATAGGGGAGATTTTTGGAAGGATCAGTGAAGGGAAGGGGATGGTTTCTAGGAGAGACAGCTAAAACCCCCAAAATCTGCCGATACTACTGCGAATCGAGGGTAGGAAAATCAATCGAAAAGCTGGATTGTGCCGTCACCGTCGACCGAGATTCAGTGGTTGTTGGTTGAACACCTAAATTTTTACGGTAGAAGATTGCATTTACAATCTAGGGATTCGAAGTAGGCAGATTCGGAGCTAGGGCGTGGGTTTCGCCCAAAATTTGCAGCTGAAAAAGTTACAATTAGAAGGGGGTCGCGCGACTGAAGAGAAGGGAGGGAAAAGGACCCGAGGGCGCTAAGTCTCAGTTATTTATATAAGTCGACTATAATGATGACAGAAAGTTGTCACAAAAGGATTCATGGATTTATTAATGGGAACAAGCATTCCGTGACGACTAAACGTCGTTACAATAAAGCCAAAACGTGCAGATTTTGACTTATTGTGACAAAAAATTATTCGGTGAATATTTGTTGCCGAAAATACAGATTTTTATTGACAAAATTTCATTGATATTTATGGAGAAGTGAATTTTGTGAGAAAACATGTGTATTAGCTGCAATTTTTCTTCTGCCGGAAAAAATTTTGTGGCAAAAAGCTGAAAATGTTGTAGTGACATTAGCTGCTATTTATTTTAAAAAAAAATGAAAATGCAAAATGAAAGCCATTTCACTTTCAATTCCTTGCTTTTGCTTTGAGGGTGCGAGACAAATCCAAGAAGCTACAAGCTGGTTGATTCTTTCCATGGGCTTCTTCTTCGTGTGGGTCCAGACGATTAGGTGGGCGTGGGCATCTGCTTTAGGTGGGCCAATGTTGCATTGAGTGTTTGTGTTCGTTGGTGTGGGTCAAGGTCAAGCATCTGGTTGGGTAAGCTCCGTGGGCTTGGGTTGGGTCAGCATCGTGGGCTTCGGTTGCGTTAGCTCCGTGGGCTTCGTTTGGGTCAGCGTCGTGGGTCATCTGCGTTGGTTAGAGGCCTGGGTCATCTACGTGGGTCACATTTGCGTAGGTCATCTTTGTGAGTTTAATCCGTAGAAATGCTTTGTTCTTCAATCTGCAATTTTTACATTTGCTTAATGTTTTGGTTACTGATAAACAATCATGTAGTTTGTGATTTAGTTATTGTTAAATATAAGAATTTTGCATTGCAAACAATTAGACATGTAGAAATTCTTGGCTAAAAATATTAATTTTCTGGTTCCATATTGTGGTTTAATTATTGTGATTTAGTTGTTGTTAAATATTGTAGTTGTTTTTTTTTTTTTAATAAGTAGATGTAAACTTGTTTGTTATCGTAGACACAACGAATTTTATCTATAATAGTTAACTTCGTACATTAGAATAACAAGAACTCCAGAGTGAGCAACCAAACTTGTAGTAGTCTCATGATCTTGCTCAGAAGAAAGAACAGGGGGTGATGAAATTGGATAATAAGCAACATGTTTCTCTGCCAACTGCTGACCTAAGTTCTGCAACCAAGAAATCATGACATTGACAGACTTTGTTCAAAGTTCTGTTGATTAAATTTTGCAAAAAATTCACATCACAATTTAAGGTAATATTATGTCGATTTCTTCAGAGGTCTAAGAAACGATCACTCAATTTTTATGAACCCAAAGGCAGGCTATATTCCATTAAATAAATGGTGTAACAGAATATGCATATAAAGACCAATTCCGTAGGTGAAAGTTTGAGTAAAGACTGATGTTCGATCTTGAGAAACCTCAGCTTAATTTTTGAGCCGAAGTAATTTGTGTGATGAACTCCTCATTGGTTGCTCTTTTGATAGCATGTCAGCTTGTGATTTGATTACTTGGTTTCAAGTTGCAGCCTTTTGGCTTGTCTTCATGTCTTCAATTCTTGTTATTTAATTATTGATGGAATGAACTCCTAAATAAAAGATGATGGGGTCGGGAGGGGTTACAACTGAAAAAACTTTATAAAGAATTATTTTAATTTTTCGTTCTTTTACAAGATGTTTGTATATTATTTTATATCTTGTCAATCCTAGCTCAAAATCATTGATTCATGTCTAAAATAATATCAACAAATATCTTTAAGCGATAAAGATTAGTTCATTAGGAATTTCAAAACTTATAAAGAATCCGAAGGCTATTATTATTGATGCAGTGTATGGACGGTATAGTTCCAAAGGCTATTATTGTTGATCAAGATAGAGCAATAAAAAATGCAATTGCTATTGTATTTCCAGAAACTCGACATAGATTTTGTCTATGGCATATACTAAAGAAAGTCTATGAGAAGCTTGAGTCATATGCTATCTACAAAAGTGGACAAAAAACTCAGCTGATGAAATGTGTGTATGACACACAAACTATTAAGGAACTTGAAAAATGTTGGGTCAAGTTTACTAACCCATACGACTTACATGAGAATGTGTGGCTGAAAAGTTTTGGGCTGGAATGAGTACAACCCAGCGCAGCGAGAGTATGAATACTTTTTTTGACCATTATGTCCATTCAAAAACAAACTTGAAAGAGTTTGTCAACTAGTTTAACAATGCACTGAAAAAGAAAATTGAGAATGCAAACCAGGCAGAATTCCAGTCATTTAGCAGCACCATTCCCTACGTATCTAGATCTCCAATTGAAAAGAAATTTCAAGAGTTGTACACCAACACTAAATTTAAGGAAGTTCAACAGCAAGTAATTGGTGTACTTGATTTGGATCCATCTCTACTGATATCGGATGGTGTAATGAAGAGTTATTTGGAAGAAAATGAAGTTCGTCTTTAGGAGTTCATTAAACAAGTTACATATTCAGTGGACTTTAATGTGGAAGACTGCAATGCAAAGTGTTTATGTGGGTTATTTCAGATGAGGGGGATACTGTCTAGGCATATTTTGGTCGTATTCAAATCTAACGGTATAAAATCATTGCCAGACCAGTACATTTTAGACCGATGGAGGAAGGATATCAAGAGAAGATACACGTTAATCCGAAGTAACTACAACGCAGGGGATCAGAGGCCAAATGGTAATAGATATTCAATTCTGTTGAATATGTGTTATGGGATGATAACTTATGCAGTAGATTGTAATGAGCAATTTGAAGATGCAAAGAAGAGGATACATAAGATGAGTGAATTATATCGTGAGAACTAATGCCCCTTATCTTTGACCCAAACAGGTTCGAAGGTGGCGAATGTTTTAGTCTATTTCCTTAAATAGTTCTTTATAACTACTAAAGAGGAATTACAATTTCTATAATTATATGATGTCCTATTTAACATCTCTTTGCCTTAAATAGGTTTGGAACCTGGTTTTACAACACAGGATATAACTACAATTAGTAGTTCACAACAAGTCAAGAATTCACTTATTGTCAGAGGGAAAGAAAGACCCCATATCTAATGAGAGCATCTAGAATGGAGACAGACATGCGAAAGGTTAAAGCCAAGCAGGAGAAAGCATAAGTGGGAGGAAAACGCAAACAGGTGCATGTTTTAACATTGGGAGAATTAAAAATTATTTTTATGTTCATATGTGTTAGATTTATAAAGTTTCACTTAGAAAAATGAGTATTTTTACTTTTTACTTTATTATTAGCGAGATGAATGAGATACAATAGCCATGAGCACGTGCATGAATTTATTTGGGCCATTAGAAGTAGATATCACCAATCCTAGACAAGTGCAGGTATCAGAAATACATATCAATCAAACAATGATTTCATCCCCAACATGATTTTGACATATTTTTGTTGTCATCAATCAAACTCATGTGGAAAGTTGAGATGGCAAATAATCCTGCCTTTAATATGTCCTAATAATTTTGTTATGAATAAATTTTCTGAACGGTCCATCTATTATCACTTAAATAATAGTCCTCAATACATAAGTGACAAGTAGGCTTCGCATTTTACCTTCCATGTTATCACACAGTAGGAGATAATGAAATTCATCCCCTCTCCACAGCCTCTCATCTTGCAAGTTCTCCTCCAGAGACCGTAATCCCCTCGCCCCCTCTTGCATGGAAACAAGAAAACCACCCCCCTCTCCACCCACCCTCTCTCAGGTCCAGACCAAAAACCTCGAAGCCCCCCTCTCTTAGTTACCCTTCCAAAGCCGACTCCATCTCCATCTGCTTCAGCCAATTCGACTTCAAAACATTTGCCTAAAAAATTATCTGATTCTGATCAGACTATGTCGGATTCATCAAATAATTCGACCCCAAATAAGAAACCGCTAATGGGTTTGATCCATTTGGTTCCTTGATCACTTTTGGAAAGACATCACAAAATGGGTTTGAAGACGAGGTGTCTATACATATGTGGTTGGATGTGTCAATAAATTGGTTGAAAATATTGGTCTTTTGGATTTGCCTGACGGTAGAGTCTAGGTGTGAATTAGAGAGTTGCATTGGTGTGTTTGTTTCAAGGAAGCCCTCGGAGGGGTTAGTGGAGGTTGTACTTTAGGTATTGAGGAACATAGTGAGGGAACCAGATAATGTGAAGTTTAGGAAAATTCGGATGATTAATCCAAAGATAAGGGAGGCAATTGGCGAGTTTGCGGGAGGGGTTGAGTTGTTGGAGTTTACAGGTTTTGAGTTGAAAGAGGATGGAGAGATGTGGGCAATCATGGAGGTTCGTTCCTACAGAAGATTGGATTAGTTTAATTAATAGTGCAATAAAGTTACTGGAACCACGAAAGGTAGATGAACTACAAACAAAAGAAAATTTGCCACCTGTGACTTCAGCTCATGTGGAAGAACGGGTTGAGCTGAAGAAGGTTGACAAGCAGGTATGTTAAGGAGACACAAGTTGAGTTATTGAGTTGGAATTTCTATAGAAATTTTGATTATCCAGTGCGATGACTTTTATGTGATTTATGTGGAATCGCTGACGTAGCAGATTATTAATGGAGGCTATAAAAGCCTTAGCAACAGACGGACCGGTGCAAAGTGGAACTCTTTTGTTATTTATAAACAGCATGTTCTAGACAGCTCAACTTTGACAGTAGTGGAACCCAGCATCGAGAAACCATGATTGGTAGTCAAGAAAGTGTAAGATTTCTAAACTTTGCACAATTTAATTGTAATATTTACATGATATTAATATTTGCATATTAATCCTATCAGATTTTTTTTTTTATTGGATGGCGCACAACTAGAGCTCCCTAGGTGGTGATGGATCACAAGTGGCGTGATAATGCGGTTAATGGTTGAGCCACATGAGTTGTTTGGTATTTGATGATATAGACAAAAATGTTAGAAGATATTTTTTATTGCATCTTAGAGGAAATATTTGTGTCAGTCATGTAATTATTTATGTGGATAGAAGGAGGAGGTTATTATTATTATTATTATTATTATTATTATTATTATTATTATTATTGTATATTTGGTGATATTTGTGTATTTCATGTAATTATGTATGTGGATAGAAGGAGGAGGTTATTATTATTTTTTTTGAAAAATTGTAATATTTATGGAAATTAAACAGGTTATGGAGAAGTTGATGGAGAAATAGCAGTTTTTGTATTAGTTGTGTTCTGTTGATGGAGAAGAAGTTGTAGATCATAGTGATTTCGGTATTGGTTGTGACTTATTGTTAAGTTGATTGTTGTGGATGGTATTTTTATGTGTATGACAAACGTAAGTGATTTTTATGATATTTTGTTGTGTATTTTTATGTGAACTGGAAGCTTGGCTCTGAAGGTTTGGACGTGGTGTATTATATGAAGTGATTTTTATGTATCATGAATTCATTTCATATAGTTGTTGAAAGTGAGTGGTAGATTATATAACATGTTATCTAGTGAGGAAACAGGTGCATAAAAAATCTGAAGGCGTTGGACGTGGTGTATTATAACCCAATGATGTTATATACTATTTTTCAATGAAAATAGTTGTTGAAAGTGAGTGGTAGAAGTTTATATGTTCAGGTTGAGAGCGTGGCGAGAAAGGTCTAATAAATCATGGACATTAGGCTCCTCCTATAATTGCTACAAGAACTGTGATATTCCAATAAAAATATGTGGATAAAATGGCATAGTACAAAAACTATGAGAATAAACAACTCTTGTAAATTAGACATTTACAATTGTTCTTGCAATTACAACTTACAAGTACTTAGGTCAAAAGCAAATACATTCATACATTCCTCACTACAATAATGTAGTTCAACTTCCTGTGATACAATTACAACAACTCCAATAATATGACCAAAATGTAGTTAAAGTATTTCCACCATCGCTTAGCATTAGTTCTGACTAATTTAAGAGTATTAACATACAAATCTTTTGCAATAACCTTAATACAATCCAATATCACTTAGATACTAGCATGTAAGAAATCACAATAATGACAAAAGCCCAACACAGCCGGAATAGTGTGCAGGAGCGCCTGATTTCAGCTTGTTGCTGAAGAAGCATCGACACATTTTTCAGAATCTCCTCGTTTATGTTGGCTAGCTAAATCTCTTTTTTCTCGATCTCATTCGCCTTCTTTCGGAGCTAAATCACCCTTTTTCTCAATATCCTCGAGTATCTTGTCTAGGTCTTGCTCCTTCCTTAGCAATTCATTTTTCCTTTTCAAAAGGTCTTGGTCTATGTCTTGATTATCTGCCCAGTTGAAATATTTGCAGTACGGTAATCCCTAACCATTTTAAAGGAAAAGATTAGATATGCAAGAATATTGAGTAGGACTAAACACATAATGTAAATGTTTAAGATGAATGTTGTAGTTACCTCAGTGTTGTATTTTCAACATCCTACGAAGGCTCGGCCAAGATTTCTTCTACTATTTGAGTATTTCAGTGTGGCTTCAACCTCACAGAAGCACACTCGTGTACTCAAAGTACGATTAACAACAGATGCAGAACACATTGATGATGATGACATTCTAACCAAAATCAGATTCACAATACACTAATCTAAACAGCAGGAAAAAAACATTTTACAATAGCTAACATCAACCAATAAGGCGAAGGGAAAATTAGATGCTTCATTAAATGAAAACACAATAATGTACCTCTTACAAAATAGTAAAATAGAATTGATTTATTTTAATATAAACAGCACGGAGTAACAATAGCCACCATCAACCATTTTGACAAAGCCACCAATAGATGCTTCATTAAATGAAAACACAATAATGTACCTCTTACAAATAAAAAAACAAGAATTGATTTACTTCAATATAAACAGAATGGAGTAACAATAGCCACCATCAACCAGTTTGACAAAGCCACCATGAGATGCATCATTAAATTAAAACATAATAATATAGCAATCCAAAACAAAAAACAGAATTGATTTACTTAAATTAAAACACAATAATGTAGCAATCCAAACCAGATAGAACTGATTTACTTAAATTAAAATACAATAATGTAGCAATCCAAACTAGACATAACTGATTTACTTCAAAGATCTTGCACCCTCAAACCTACAAATGTAGAAATGAATCATTAGATGTAAAATATAAGAGAACTTACTACATTAGAAATAATTAGTTTTCAGAGTTAGGGTGAGAGAGCTTACCATGCTTTAAGCTTCTCGGTCAGTCATTCTCATTCATGAGAATGAGACCATGTCGTTTAGTGATGGTTAGGGTTACGAAGAGAAAGGGGAAAGGGTTCGGGTTTGGAAAAGAAATCGAAGCTTGGTTAGGGCTAGGGTTTTCAGAATGAAGTGAAAGGGGAAATGTTAAGGTTAAGGTTTTCGTTAAAAGGGGAAATGAATGAGTTTTTAGAATGAAGACAAAGAGGTAATTTTAGGGTTAGGGTTTTCAGAATGAAGAGAAAGGGGAAATGTTAGTAGGGGTGTAACCGGTCCGATTAGGTCCAATTTTGGACAAAATTTAGGACCAAATCGGTATGCACCGGTTTTACATTTTTCAAAACCAATTACGCACAGGTTACCCTCCTAAACCGGTACTTCGGTTTTACCCATTTCTGGTCCAGTTCGATCCGGTTTTCTAGTTTTAATGTACTATATTATATATTATATAATATAATATATTATAATATATAATACTATAGTGGTAATATATTTTAGTATATTATAATATATATATATATTATAATTATATTATAGACTATAATGATATAATATAATATATAATATAATGATATATTATAGTATATTATAATATATAGTGATATAGTATTGGTATAATTATTAATATGCACTATATAATATTAGTATAACTATTAATACAATAAACAAAATGATATAAGATCTTAAAATTTAATATTATACTAATTAGTAGTTTATCATATAATACAAAACTATTTTATATATAGTTATACATTATATATAAATATTATATACAATAGAAAAAATTAAAATATGTATATAAACATGTTCGGTCCTATTTTAGAAAAAGAAAAATCGAAACCAGACCGATTTTGACCGGTTTTAAGAAAAATAAAACCGATACCAGACCGAACCAAACTCAAGATCGGACCGATCCCACCGGTTTGGTCCAATCCGGTCCGGTTTACCAGTTTTTTTTTTTACACCCCTAAATATTAGGGTTAGGGTTTTCGGAAAAGGTGGAAATTTTAGGGTTAGGGTTATGATGAATGCGATCTTGAAGATGGAAAAAAAAAGAGAGAAAGACGGAAGGAGTTTGGAAAATCAAATGGGAAAAATATTCCTTAGAAATCAAAGGCAAATGCTTCTGGGAGATGGGAGAATCAGCTTTTCTGTATTTTGTGGGGAGAAAGGGATGCGGAAATTTTTCAGTCAAAGAGAGGGGGAGAAGGGGGATGGGGATTGAAAATAGGAGAGGGAAGAATGAAAAGAATAGAAGATAGACGCAAGGGAAGAAAGATTGAAGGATGGGCTACAATTGAATGAAATGAACCGTTTCATTAAAATGCTTTTAGTTGAATGAAACAAACCATTTCTTTTATGCCCTGTAGGAGCCGACTACCCCGCCACTCCCCAATGCGACTGCGAATGGCATTTTCCTTTCCTGTATTTCTGCCCATTCAAATCCATGATTAAGAAAAAGATAGCAAACCAAAATGGTGCTGATGCCATTCTATGATCTGATGGTCAATAGCTGCCCCAAATCAACCGTCCACTTTTGTTTTCATAATTTCTCTTTACTCATCTTATTTAATTATTATAAATTTTTTAAATTCTCACATAAAATAAAATAAAAAATTTAATATTTTTAAATTTTAGAATGAAGAGAAAGGGAAAATGTTAGTAGGGGTGTAACCGGTCCGGTTCGGTCCAGTTTTGGACAAAATTTAGGACTAAATCGGTATGCACCGGTTTTATATTTTTTAAAACCGATTACGCACAAGTTAACCTCCTAAACCGGTATTTCAGTTTTACCCATTTCTAGTCCGGTTCGATCCGGTTTTCTGGTTTTAATGTACTATATTATATATTATATAATATAATATATTATAGTATATAATACTATAGTGATAATATATTTTAGTATATTATAATATATATATATATATATTATAATTGTATTATAGACTATAATGATATAATATAATATATAATATAATGATATATTATAGTATATTATAATATATAGTGATATAGTATTGGTATAACTATTAATATGCCCTATATAATATTAATATAACTATTAATACAATAAACAAAATGATATAAGATCTTAAAATTTAATATTATACTAATTAGTAATTTATCATATAATATAAAACTATTTTATATATAGTTATACATTATATATAAATATTATATAGAATAGAAAAAATTAAAATATGTATATAAACCTGTTCGGTCCTGTTTTAGAAAAAGAAAAATCGAAGCCAGACCAATTTTGATTTGAGTGAACATGTTTTATAAAACCAAACTCAAGATCGGACCGATCGCACAGGTTTGGCCCGATCCGATCTGGTTTACCAGTTTTTTTTTACACCCCTAAATGTTAGGGTTAGGGTTTTCGGAAAAAGTGGAAATTTTAGGGTTAGGGTTATAATGAATGCGATCTTGAAGATGGAAAACAAAGAGAAAGACGGAAGGAGTTTGGAAAATCAAATGGGAAAAATATTCCTTAGGAATCAAAGGCAAATGCTTCAGGGAGATGAGAGAATCAGCTTTTCTATATTCTGTGGGAAAAAAGGGATGCGGAAATATTTCAGTCAAAGAGAGGGGGAGAAGGGGGATAGGGATTGAAAATATGAGAGGGAAGAATGAAAAGAATAGAAGATAGACGCAAGGGAAGAAAGATTGAACACAGGATGAGCTACAATTGAATGAAACAAACCGTTTCATTAAAATGCTTTTAGTTGAATGAAACAGACCGTTTCTTTTATGCCAAGTAGGAGCCGACTACCCCGCAACTACCCAACGCGACTGCGAATGGCATTTTCCTTCCCCGTATTTCTGCCCATTCAAATCCATGATTAAGAAAAAGATAACAAACCAAAATGGTGCTGATGCCATTCTATGATCTAATGGTCAATAGCTGCCCCAAATCAACCGTCAATTTTTGTTTTCATAATTTTTCTTTACTCATCTTATTTAATTATTATAAATTTTTTAAATTCTCACATAAAATAAAATAAATAATTTAATATTTTAAAATTTAAAAATAAAAATAATATTAAAAAATATATTATAATAATATTTTATTTAATTTTTAATTTTATCTTATCTCTTGTTATCTTATTTGTAAAAATAAACGAGATATTTCCTTGTTGCCGGTTTTCCATAGACGAATAAAATTATGCGCATCAAACCATGCTTAGCTAAGCGACAGATTACTAAAAGAATAAAACACATCGGTTACGTAAGCAGAAGCAAGGAGGTCATAAATTGCCTTCACGATGTTCGTAGTTATATAGACCAGAGACGACCTAAGACCAGAATTGTCTCAGGAGCAAAAGTCTAAAAACAATAATTGCATGTATGAGGACTCAAGACATTGTGTCGGGTAGACCTTAATAATTTTGCTTACAATGATCACAAAAAGACTTTAAGGGAAAGCTATGAAAAGAAAGTGTATAATATACCTTGACTTTGAGACATGCGGCTAATTAATGTTGGTTTCAGACTTCATAATAATCCAAGCCGCTGCTCATTAGTCATTACAATAGTTCATCCATTTGAAGATTAGAGAAGTACGTTGCGTTTGTTTATAATCAGATTTTTAAAAATCTCAATTTTTTTTAATTAAAGAAATTAAAACAATTTTCTTTAAATAAATTTGCTGACTCGTAATCTATCAAAAATTAATGAAGAGGTTTTTGTAATAAATGAGTATTAGATGTGATTTTTTTTTTAATCCCAAATATGTTTTATTCTCCATAAATCATATATATATATATATATATATTCATTGATTCATCATGTAAATCCAAATTTTCTAATTTGATTTATTATGCTGTACAGAAGCGGTTAAATTGGTATTAATAGTATTATATTAATATATATATCACTACAAGAAAATTGTTTATTTGTAATTAGTTAATTTCAGTAAAATGATTATTTCTAACTAAAATTAGTTATAAATAATCTTTTAGTTGCAATAAATTAATCACGAAAATCCGATTTTTTGATAGTGAATATGAGTTTTCATGGACTATTTTCTTCGCCTTTTATTTTGAAAATATAAGTCGAACATGAATATTGACATGCCAAAAGACTTTAAATTATAAACATTGTTAAGACTAGGTGTTGGAATAAAAATAAATTGAACAAACGTTTTCTAACTTTTAATATTATTGAGATAATGTTTAAAAAAAAAAATGACAACTTTCTTATAAATTCTTTGGTAGTCTATATTGATAAGGATTGTGATAATTAATGACCTTTATTTGTTTAAAGAATATTGAGATCAATAAACATATTAAATCTTCAATGGAAAACACTAATCCCACAGAAAGGGATTACCGAAATTTTTTATCGAAAACTGTTTTGAATTTTTAAATTTTTTTTTTTTACTTAGTGATTAAGTAAGTGTTTTTAAATGAATATATATTTTTTTTTTATTTTTAAAAAATATTTACATAATTTTAAAAAATGTTAAAAGAAAAATTAAAAAAAAAAAAAAAGAAAAATACACTGATCGGTAGAAGATTTCTGTAGAAATCTTATGTGGACGTAGCAACGTCCATTTTCAATATAATACTCCAGAGTCCTTTTTTCTAGAAAAATTGTCATGTGCTTCTTATCACATAACCATGTCGTAATCAAATATATTTTTTTTCTTAGGGAAATGTTAGTTTACCACGTGGATTTGCACCAGGGTTTAAACCTAAATTTATTTTATTTATTTATTTTTAAGTAGTAAAAAAAAGTTATCACTAGCTACCCTTAGTGGATTTCTTTTTCTTTTTCTTTTTTAAGGTTTAAAAATTTCTTTAATGGAATTTTTATCAAGTTCCCCCACCCCAACCTCTTGTACTCTCTCTCCTATTTAGTTTTAATTAATGAAAGTTTGATTAAAGATTAAAAGAAAAAATCATCATGCATCACATTAAAATTTTCCATTGATTTCGTCTGCACGGCATGATCAAATAACACCTGCTTCACACAATACAATGACTTGCAACATTCGTAAAAGAGCAATGTTATATATGGAAGATACACTTTTCATACTATTGACACGATCACGATTTTATTTGTAAGATAACTTAATTTTAAACTTCTCTTAACTTAATTTTAAACTTCTCTTGCCAATTAAATCTCACAATGTCAACAATGTCGAGGATGTGTCGTACATACCAACTTATTATAAATATAATTAGCCTTATTAATTTGCTTATTCTTTTGTGTTATAATATTATATTAGAATATTATCATATTTAAAAGATATTCATAATATTCTAGTATATATGGTAATATATATGACTTATTCTATACCATATTTAGTTTAAGGTACTATTAGCAGGCCACCTAGCAATTACCGCTAGTGTATTTAAAATTTTTCTCTTTTCTTCTATTATGTTTTAAGCATTTTTTTTAACATCCCTAATCATTAAGGGAAAAAAAAAATATACAATTTCACTAATAGTCACTTCCTTAATCATTAAGTAAAAAAAATTAAAATAATTAAGTGGTAAGGTTGAGAAGCTCTACTAGCATTTGTCTTTAGTTTATTGTGTAAATCAATCAGTATCGTTGATTTATTGTATCTTTATTATTTCCTTAGTCTCATTTCCCTATAAATAAGGGCATCTATTATCTTTATTTTGTTTTATTTTTTTAGTGATATTACTACTTATCATCCATTTTATCATTATGATCATCTCATCATTATATGATATGATATTAAATGATTAGAGACTATTTATTATGTTTTACTTGTAGGCCTATCATTTAATGTCACGTTAAGAGAGGTTGAGAGGATGATAATAAATAATTTTTATTTTTATTTTTAATTTCTACGTTTTGTACATACCCAATGATCTTCATGTGGTTGGTCTTTGCCGACGCTTAACAGGCTATCAACTGATCCAGTACTAGCTAGTACTTATTCAAATTAACTGCTTGACAAAATTCCATGTAATTTCTACGTTTAGACACGGGCATTTTCTTCATGTGAGTTGTTGGCATCATGATTCATGCATTCATGCATGCATGAAGCCAAAGAAGGACACTTGATCGTGAAGAATTTGAAGATAGACTTTGGAAGTCACATTTGATTTAATTTATTGGTCTAGTAGGCTGTAAATCATGTTTTCCACCATCTACGGCCTGCAATTAACTCGATTTTGGACAAATTTTATTAGATCAAAATCAATTTGACACCGATCCGATTGATTTAATTAATTTTTAGGCCTACTTGAATTACTCATTTATAATTTAATACGTCATTTCTAATTATATAATTTTATTTGGTATAGGCCAGCTTTTAAAAAAACTCTTCAAGATTTTTTTTTTTTTTCACTAACTATATATATATTTAGCAACCAATATATATATATATATATATATATATATATAGTAGCAGCTGCCAATTACCCTCATTAGGCTCCCTTGACAAATAAAGCACAAACTCTTGTAATATAGACTAGCCACCAACAAACTTTTGAAATTCGTCATGCATGTGCGTGTCCTTGATATCGTCACAGAGAATATTATAGCCACCAAGGATCGCTATAAAATGGCTGCAGCTAGCGTATATGTTCCACAACAATATTCCATTTAAACAGAAAAGCAAAGCTTCATTAATGGCTTACACAATGCATCTTGGCATTCTTGATTCAGTCCGAAATTGCAAACTCTCTACATTGCTCCCACCTAAAAGACCCATCTCAGCTTTAACAAGTGGAAAAGGCGGTGATGTATCTCATCCTTTCCAAAGAATGGCCCCCGAAGAAAACTCAAGTATTGACTCTACTATTGTACGACGATCAGCAAATTACCATCCTACCATTTGGCATTATGATTACATCCAATCAATAAGAAGCGAATATGCATGTGGTAAAGTGTGCGATTTCTATCTTTTTATTGTTTGTCTAAATAGTTTTTATAATCGTTGTTGGTTTATTTGAGAATTGGTTTAATTTGTAGGGGGAGTTATTCACCCAAAAGATTGATAAGCTGAAGGGAGAAGTAACAATGATGTTTCACAAAGTGGTGGATCCTATAAAGCAACTCGAGCTAATTGACACTTTGCAAAGACTTGGAGTATCTTACCACTTTGAGGACCAAATAAGGAGGATATTGAAAAATAAACACAATGCTCATCATAATGGTGATGTTTGCGAGAAGCAGAGTTTGTATGCCCTAGCTATTGAGTTTAGACTCTTGAGACAACACGGATATGATGTACCTCAAGGTAAACAACAAACTAGTAATGCTTTGACAAAAATAAATATCATTTTATAAGTACCCCTCGTTTATTTTTAACAATTTGTGAGCATTGTTAATTGCAGAGACTTTCAAAAGTTTCTTGAATGAAAATGGGGATTTCAAAGAATGTTTTTGTGTTGATATTGAAGGAATGTTGGCTTTGTATGAAGCCTCGTTCCACTTGAGAGAAGGTGAAAGCATCTTGGAGGAAGCAAAAGATTTTGCAACCAAACATCTTAAAGAGTACGTGGATCAAAGTAAAGATCAATATCTTTGTATGATGGTGAATCATGCCCTAGAGCTTCCACTACATTGGAGAGTGATAAGGTTGGAAGCAAGGTGGTTCATTGATACATATAAAAGCAGAGAAGACATGAACCCTATCTTGCTTGAGCTTGCAAAACTGGATTTTAATATGGTACAAGCAGTCCACCAAGAAGATATAAAACAAATGTCGAGGTAAAAAGACACGTTTATCCTCATTTTATAACTTGGATCTTAGCCTCAAAAGCTGCAAGAAGATTTACGGCATGTTTGGACACTTGTAGTATTTTAGAAACTGTGAATAGTAGTGAAATGATTTGAGTGAACATGTTTTATAAGAGATTTGGTTAAAAAGAGAGAAAAAATTGAATAAAAATATTATAAAATTAAAAAAATGATTGAATATAATTTTTTAATATTATTTTTATTTTAAAGTTTGTTAAAATTATATTGATTTTTATGTTTAAGTATTGATTAGGTAATGATTTGATCAAAAGATTGGAAATTTGAAATCGAAGTATTTTTCAATTGACTGACGTTTGAGAATGAAGTTTTGAGAATTCTCATGTTTGCCAAACATCACCTTACTTGATATATATTAGATTAGAGAGGAAAGAAACTGCAATATATGCTCTATTTCTAAAATTGATATTATTTTCTTATCTCATACAAAAGGTGGTGGAGGAGCACTGGCCTTGGAGATTTGAGCTTTTCAAGGGATAGAGTGTTGGAGAATTTCATTTGGGCAACGGGAGCATTATTTCACCCTCAATTTGGACATGAGAGGAGAATGTTAGCAAAGCTCGGTGCATTGGTGACAGTAGTAGATGATGTCTACGATGTCTATGGCACTTTAGAAGAACTTGAGCTCTTCACGGATGCTATTGAAAGGTTTGTATTAATGGCAACACACCTCAAATACCTCGAGCTCAAATAATGCTGCTTATCTTTGATACAAATGCTTACAATATATAATTTGTTCATGCGATCTAGATGGGATGTCAATGAAATGGAACAACTTCCTTATTATATGCAAATTTGTTTCCTTTCTGTCTACAACACGGTTAATGAAATGGCTTTTGACACTCTCAAGGAAAAGGGATGCAACATCGTTTGGTACATGAGAAAGGCGGTAAGGCCCAAACTTTCTTATTCATTACTATTTACCCTATAACTTATTATCTATTATAACTCTTCTAATTCATTGATCCACCACAAATCTTTTAGTGGGCAGATATATGTAAATCTTATTTGTTGGAAGCAAAATGGTTTTACAACGGATATACACCAAGCCTTCAAGAATACCTTGAAAATGGATGGATGACAATAACAATAGCAAATTTACTGGTGCATTGCTATTTTTTCATCACAAATCCCATAACAAAGGAAGCTTTGGATTCATTGGAAGAGTATCCAGATATAATTCGTTTGTCATCACTCATTGTGCGACTTGCAGATGATCTTGGAACATCTACGGTTTGCAAAACATACTATCCTAATTCTTTTATCAACAATTTATTGGGCTACTTCACATGAACATAGGATAACATGTTTTAATGTATTTTGTAACCTAGGATGAGTTAAAGAGGGGGGATAATCCTAAATCAATCCAATGCTACATGAACGACACTGGTGCTAGTGAGGAAGATGCTCGCCAACACATGAAGTCCTTGATTAGTGCAACATGGAAGACAATTAATGGAAATCGCATTGCAAGTTCTCCATTCTCTAAAACATTTAACGAGATTACAATGAACATTGCAAGAGCATCCCAATTCATGTACCAGCATGGAGATGGGCATGGCATTGTAGACCGTGAGACTAAGGACCACGTGTTAGCGTTGTTTATTCACCCCATTCCCATAGCTAAGAATTGATGAATGATTGGCTAAATCACATATACAAATATGTCTTTCTACTTTTTCCTGTTTAGACCTTTCTTATATTTGGAGGTTGGATCATGTGTCAAAGGTAACTTGTCTTTTTACCTTACTAATAGTACCGCTCCTTGCGAAAATAAATGATGTACAAGCCAAAAATTCAATAATTCTCTTGTTTCTATTGGAAAGAAATACAAGTTTCTCTATAATATTAAAGATATATTGCATGCTACATTTCTTTCCTGACATATATATATATATACCTGCATGCACACGATGTAGATCAAGCCAAATTGATTTCAGACTGAGTGCATGTAACTATTTTTTCATACATTTTTCTTATAAAATATAATCATGAGATGAGATAAGATAAAATATTTTCATTATCCAAACAGTGCTGCCGTTTAGATAGTAAAAGCATTAATTCATCATATTTTATCTCATTATTACAATGTTGCAAAGTTCTCACATAAAATATAATAAATAATTTAACTTTTTCAAATTTTAAAATAATAATAATACTAAAAAATAATATTCTAACAATATTTTGTTCAATTTTCAATTTTCATATAAAACAATCTTATCTCATCTCACTATCTAAACTGTATCTAAATTTTTATGAAAAATTATAGTACTTATCATTCTAACAAATCATATATAATTTATTTTTATTTTTTTCTTTACTAAATATGTAGTGTACGTATAGATAATAAGTAGAAGAATTTTTTTAATTTAATAAAAATAAATTAAAAAAATCAAATATAATGTTTAACATAAAAATGATGAATAGGACTCAATCTTCCTATCGGGAATAGAAACAGCCATGGTGGTGTTAATTATAGTCTGCAGAATAAAATAAAATAAAAATAAATAAAAAAATAAAAAGACCCTAATGGGCTCTTGTACGACGTTTCTATCATTTGTTTCTCATAATTTACTTGAAGTTTTATTGAGGCTTTACTGTTGAATTCAAGATTTTAAGTTTTGTATAATTATATATTTACACATAGATTTTGATGATAACAAATGAATTCACAAAATAAAGAAGTCTCAAGCTCAAGTTGTCTACACAATGGAGTCAAGCACATTAAGGAAATAAGCATGAGCAAGAAGGAAACAAGTTCATATTAAAGTTATAGAGTAATGTTGTAAATCTCTTAAAATTCGAAATTAGGATTAATGCTTAAAATTAATATTTTATCATAAAGCATTAAAATAAATTTTCTACATGTGCATGAATATTTTTGAAAATTAAATTTGAACATTTTGAAAGATGATTGATTGTCATTTTTTGCATGTGTATGCCTTGATTAAAGGGTTGAACTTTGAAAATATTAAAGATGATTGATTGTCATCTTTCACATGTGCATGTTTTATTTGAATATTTTCAAAAGTGATTGATACTTTTTTAGACTTATACAAAAGGTAGATGATTTTGTTTGAAAAATTTGAAAAGTAAAGTGTGCTCATTTTGTCATATACAAAAAGTAAAAGATTAGATTTGAATTTTTTGAAAAGGAAAGTGTGCTCCTTTTGTCATATGCAAAAAGTAAAATATTAAGTTTGAATTTTTTGAAAAGGAAAGTGTGCTCATTTTGTCATATGCCAAAAATAAAAGATTAGATTTGATTTTTTTTAAAAAGTGAATGATGTTGTCTTTGACAATTGAAAAAGAAGAACCTTTTATTTGAATTTTTTGAAAAAGTGAATGATGTTGTATTTGATATGTAAATCTTTTTTAATTTGAATATGAAGTCTCATATGCCTATAAATAGATCATTTGAGAGCTTCACATTTACAACACCAAGAGCATACAACATTCATTCAAAGTTTTCATTCTCTCTTCTCTAAGCATTGCGCCTTAATCCTTATTCATTTTGAGAGATATAGTTTGCGCTGTATTGTTCTTATTTCACTCATTGAGGAGTGTTTTCTGATAACCTACCCACTATCAGCTTTTGTATCAGAAAAATGGTGTGTATAACCCTTGTGCGTGTAGAAAGTATTCTACACGGGGAATAGTTGAATCACCACGTGTAAGGTGATTGCAAGTGTAGAGGGTGTTCTACACGGATCCTTTGTAGCGGTGTTGTTCAAAGGTGTAATAGGTTTCTATCTCCACCTGAAGGAGATTGAATAGTGAATTTGGGAATCCTCAAGGGGTAGCTTGAGGCGAGGACGTAGGCAGTGGGGCCGAACCTCGTTAACATACTGAGTTTGCTTCACTCTTACCCTTACTCTTTATATTTATTGTTATTTCATATTTTGTTTATATTTTATATTATATATTTGATTTATAATTGTTATTTTTTTAATACAACTCAATTCACCCCCCCTCTTGTGTTAGTCATCTGGGCAACAATTGGTATCAGAGCTAAGAGCTCTATTATAAGATTAACTATCTTTTGAGTTAAGATCTTATGGCTAACATTTCAGCTTCATTTGGTAAAGGTCAATCTAGCAGTCAGCCTCCACTCTTTTGTGGAGATAATTACTCATTCTGGAAAGTTAGAATGAGAATATTCCTTCAGGTTCAAGGTCAAGAAATCTGGAAATGTATTGTAAATGGATCTTATATTCCAACAAAAGTGATTGATGGAGTAAAGGTCAAAAAGGAAGAATAAGAGTTTGATCGTGAAGATGATAGACTTTATACTTTGAATTTAACTGCTATGAATTTATTATTTAATGCTTTCAATGGAAATGAGTTTAATAGAACAATGACTTGTGCTACGGTAAAAGAAATTTGGGATAATTTGGAAGTTACTTATGAAGAAACTTCGCAAGTTAAGGAATCAAAAATTTATATTCTTACTCATGAATATGAAATGTTTAAGATGAATGATGATGAATCTATTTCTAGTATGTACACTCGTTTTACTAACATCATAAACAGCTTGACAGCTCTTGGCAAAATTTATTTCAAGGTGGAGATAGTAACAAAAATTCTCAATTCTCTACCAAAACACTGGGAATCAAAAGTGACAGCGATTCTTGAAGATAGAGACCTCAAGAAGCTCAAAGTGAATGAACTCATCGGGTCACTTATCACCCATGAGTACACATTGAAAAGAGGAGAAGAAAAAGGAAAGCCAAAGAAGAGCTTGGCACTTAAATCTGTTCCTCATGAAAGTGAAAGTGATGAAGATGAGGAAAATGAAGACAAAGATGAAGAAGTTGCGATGATAACAAGAAGAATTCAGAGGTTCTTAAAGAAAAATAAAACTCCTCCAAGGAAATCCTTCAAAAAGTTTTCCAAGAAAGATTCAGGTAAAAATGACACTTTAATTTGTTATAAATGCAATAAACCTGGTCATATCAAGCCAGATTGTCCTCTGTTAGAAAAAGATCGAAACAAGGGCAAGAAAGCAATGAAAGCTACATGGGATGATGATTCAAGTAGCTCAGATAGTGAAGCAAGCAATGGAGAATCAGCAAATCTTTGTCTTATGGCTAAAGATGACATTGAGGTAACAAATCTTGATAATATTGAAGATCCTTCATATGAAGAATTGCAAAATGTTTTAGAAGAGGTTTATGAGGAATTTGAAAAATTGGGTATCAAATATACTGCTTTGAAAAAGAAAAATTTTTCTTTAACAAATGAAATTGATAATTTAAGAAAAGAAAGTATCATTTAGAAAGATGAAAATCTTGAATTGAATAAGAAGAAAACCGATTTAGAAAATATTGTTGAAAACTTTACTAATGGAAAAAGAAATTTTGAAAAACTTCTTGGTAGTCAAAGATGTGTTTTTGATAAGTCAGGTTTGGGATATATGGCAAAACAAAAATACAAACCTTATAAAAATTTCTTTGATAATCCTTCTACATCAAAAACCAATAATCAAAATTCTTTTCATAAAAATAATTTTGTCAAAAAAAGATATTATTATAATCATTCAAGTTCTTCATATATGTCACATGCTATTTGCAATTTCTGTAACAGAAATGGTCATAATTATCATACTTATCCTATTAGAAGAAATCATACAATGACTATTAGGACCATATAGGTACCTAAAAATCTTGTTTCTTCTAATACTAATAAATAAAGGACCCAAAGAACTTGGGTACCAAGAAAAATCATTTTAATTATTTTTATAGGTATGCATGAAGTCATCCACAAGCAAAAACAAGTGGTTTTTAGATAGTGGATGTTCAAGACACATGACGGGAGACAAGACTAAGTTCTTTGATTTTAGATCTAAAGAAGAATGACACGTGACATTTGGAGACAACTCGAAAGGGAAGATCGTGGGAATAGATAAAATTGGTAATGAATATTCTCTCATAATTGAAGATGTTCTACTTGTTGAAGGTCTAAAACATAATCTTTTGAGTATAAGTCAATTATGTGATAAAGGATTTACAGTTACTTTCAAAATGGATAAGTGCATTATTTTGAATGATCATGATTATAATATTTGTTTTATTACTTTTAGAAACAATAATGTTTATACAATCGATTTTGAAGAAATTACCTCACAAGATGCTATTTGCTTTTCAGTTCAAAATGAAACTAGTTGGTTATGGCATAGAAGATTAGGTCATGCCAACATAGAACTTATTTCCAAACTTTCAAAAAATGATCTTGTGAGAGGTTTACCTAAAACAAATTTTCTTAAAGACAAAATTTGTGATGCATGTCAATTTGGTAAACAAACAAAAACTTCTTTTAAAACTAAGAAACATATTTCCACTACTAGACCATTGCAACTGATACACATGGATCTTTTTGGATCAAATAGAGTTGCAAGTCTAGGAGGAAAATATTATGCATTTGTTATTGTTGATGATTTCTCTAGATATACTTGGGTCATCTTTCTTGCTCATAAAGATAAGGCACATATGCCTTTACCAAGTTATGCAAGAGAATTCGAAATGAAAAGGGGAATACTATTTCAAGTATCCGAAGTGATAGGGGAAAAGAGTTTGTTAATAAAAATATTGAAACATTTTGTGATAAAAATGATTTTGTGCATAATTTTTCTGCTCCTCGAACTCCTCAACAAAATGGGGTAGTAGAGAGGAAAAATAGATCTCTTCAAGAGATGGCAAGAACAATGCTCAATGAGAACAACTTGTCTAGTTATTTTTAGGCCGAAGCGGTAAGTACTGCATGTTATGTTATAAATAGAGTTATGCTAAGGTCTAAGTTAGATAAAACCTCATATGAGTTTTGGAATGAGAAAAGGCTCGACATTGGTTACTTTCATGTATTTGGATGCAAATGTTTTATTTTGAATGACAGGGATAATTTAGGCAAGTTTGATGCAAAATCTGATGAAGGTATCTTTCTCGGATATTCTACTAATAGTAAAGCTTATAGAGTATTCAATAAAAAGACTTTGACTGTACAAGAATCTATGCATATAGTATTTGATGAATCTAATTCTCCACTCTCCAAGAAATCTATTGATGAAGAAACAGGAGGTATAAATAACACGGAAAGTCTCAATCTCAACAAAGAGAAAACAATAGAGGAAGTTCAACATGGAGCCATCAGGAAAAATCATCAAAATTTAATACAAGATGCAACCAAACAGTAGAAATTTACGAAAGATCATCCAATGGAACAAATTTTGGGAGAACCTTCACAAGGTGTAAGTACTCGATCATCTCTTAGAAATATTTGCAATCATACTGCTTTTCTATCTCAAATTGAACCCAAAAATATTGATGACGCACTTCTTGATGAATCTTGGATTCTAGCTATGCAAGAAGAGTTGAATCAATTTGAAAGAAATGATGTTTGGACACTTGTTCCTAGACTCAAAAATCATACTATTATTGGAACAAAATGGGTTTTTAGAAATAAGAAAGATGAGTCCGGAGTCATTACTAGAAATAAGGCTTGACTTGTAGCCCAAGGTTTTAATCAAGAAGAAGGAATCGATTGTGATGAGACATATGCACCTGTCGCAAGATTAGAATCTATTCGAATACTACTTGCATATGCTTGTTATAAAGATTTCAAACTTTTTCAAATGGATGTTAAAAGTGCTTTCTTAAATGGTTTTATAAATGAAGAAGTATATGTTGAGCAACCTCCAGATTTTGAAAATCATATTTCCCCAAATCGTGTTTTCAAACTCACAAAAGCATTATATGGACTTAAACAAGCTCCTAGAGCTTGGTACGAGAGACTCAGTGGTTTCTTGATTGAAAAAGGTTTTTCAAGAGGAAAAATCGACACAACTCTTTTCATTAAATATGAAAATGATGATATTCTTTTGATTCAAATTTATGTTGATGATATAATATTCGGTGCTACTAATGAAAATATGTGTCAAGTTTTTGTTAAGATTATGCAGGAAGAATTTGAGATGAGCATGATGGGAGAACTTACATTCTTTCTCGGATTGCAAATTAAGCAAGCAAAAAGTGGGACATTCATCAATCAATCAAAATATATTAAGGAATTACTGAAGAAGTTTGGGATGGAAAATGCTAAGGAAATTGGAACACCAACGAGCCCATCAACTAAACTTGATAAAGATGAATCCGGTAAGCTAGTTGACTCGAAGATATATCGAGGTATGATTGGTAGCTTATTATATTTAACAGCCAGTAGACCAGATATTATGTTTAGTGTGTGCTTATGTGCACGCTTTCAGTCATCTCCAAAAGAATCACATTTAATTGCAGTTAAGCGCATTCTTAGATTTCTTAGTGGTACAATTAACTTAGGGTTATGGTACCCTAAGCACACATCTTTCGATCTAATCAGTTACACAGATGCAGATTATGCTGGCTGTAAAATAGATCGAAAAAGCACTAGTAGAGCATGTCATTTCTTAGGTCATGCACTAGTTTTCTGGTTTAGTAAAAAATAAAATTCTGTTGCACTATCTACTGCTGAGGCAGAATATGTTGCTGCGGGTAGTTGTTGTGCTCAAGTTCTCTACATGAAGCAACAACTTGAAGATTTTAAACTCATGTATAATCACATTCCAATCAAATGTGATAATACAAGTGTTATAAATCTTTCAAAAAACCCAATACAACATTCTAGAACTAAGCATATTGAAATAAGGTATCATTTTCTTCGAGATCATGTGCAGAAAGGCGATATAATATTAGAGTTCACAAACACACGCGATTAGTTAGCAGATATTTTCACAAAACCTTTATCAGAAGATAGATTATGTATGATCAGAAGAGAAATAGGTATGATGCATGTTATGAATATCTCTTAAAAGATAGACCAGAGTCAATAAACATAGAGATAGATTTTTTAAATACTTTTACATAAACTTGAGATTCTTAGCCTCATGTTTGAGACGCTCATTCTCTTCATACAATATCATGTCATTCTTATCCATGGGAACCGGCAAGCGGAATGAAGAATCTAATAAAGATTCAACTGTTTATTCTTCTGCCGAATGATTCATTCCCTTGTGTGAGACTCTTGAACAATTCGTTGAAGTACAACAATTTGTTCTTTGAACTTTTCAACTTCATGATTTTTGGCTTGTAGCTGCTGAGAAAAAGCAACAATAGAGGAAGAGTAGCGAGTCCCAAGACTCACCAAGTCATAAATAGCATCAGAATCTGACTTATTAGTCAGATTATTATTTTCTTGCTGCAACATGGCATCAATGGCAGCTGCAGAAAGGATAGGAAGTTGAGATGCAGAATGCCTCATGGATGGATCTATTGAAATGTTAGAAGAATGAGCTATTGAGAAAAGAATAGAAGGCTTAAAACGAGAATGTTGAAAGATTGTAGACGAGTTATAGAGATGAGAAGAAAACTTAATGCGGATTGGATGAACTTCAGGACTGATTTTATAGAGATAACATAAAGAACAAGACAAGCTATCATTCAAGTCAAAGAGCAATGTGATTTTTTTTACCAATCGGTGAAAATGACATTTTAGAAATTCAGAGCCTTTAATCTCGTTTGTCAACAACATCAGGCGATTTTTTTTCAAATCTCCAGCCACACTTGTCGGGTCACGGACGGATCCATTTGTTTTTCAACTATCAACAGTTTCTACTAATGCACCTTTTTCTTCATGTCCATTTACTTGTTGCGGATCCTTTTTAATGATGTCAAAAGGGGGAGAAGTGTTAGATTAGAACATTAATATTGTTTGAATTGCTAAACTTATTATATATGCTTGGAATTATATTTATACTTTTGCTTGAAAAACTAACGCACATTTTCAGGGAGAGCTTAAGTATCAATACAGGTTTCAGGTTCTATCAAGTATTTGTCATCATCATAAAGGGGGAGATTGTTGAATCCAAGATTTCAAGTTTTGTGTAATTATAGATTTACACATGGATTTTGATGATAACAAATGAATTCAAAGAATAAAGAAGTCTCAAACTCAAGTTGTCTACACAATGGAGTCAAGCACATCAAGGAAACAAGCATGAGCAAGGAGGAAACAAGTTCACATTAAAGTCATAGAGTAATGTTGTAAATCTCTTAAAATTAGAAATTAGGATTAATGCTCAAAATTAATATTTTATCATAAAGCATTAAAATAAATTTTTCACATGTGCATGAATATTTTTGAAAATTAAATTTGAACATTTTGAAAGATGATTGATTGTCATCTTTTGCATGTGCATGCCTTAATTAAAGGGTTGAACTTTGAAAATATTAAAGATGATTGATTGTCATATTTCACATGTGCATGTTTTATTTGAATATTTTCAAAAGTGATTGATGCTTTTTTAGACTTATACAAAAGGTAGATGATTTTGTTTGAAAAATTTGAAAAGTAAAGTGTGCTCATTTTGTCATATACAAAAAGTAAAAGATTAGGTTTGAATTTTTTGAAAAGGAAAGTGTGCTCCTTTTATCATATGCAAAAAGTAAAAAGTTAGGTTTGAATTTTTTGGAAAGAAAAGTGTGCTCATTTTGTCATATGCCAAAAGTAAAATATTAGGTTTGATTTTTTTTAAAAAAAGTGAATGATGTTGTCTTTGACAATTGAAAAAGAAGAACCTTTTATTTGAATTTTTTGAAAAAGTGAATAATGTTGTATTTGACATGTGAATCTTTTTTAATTTGAATATGAAGTCTCATATGCCTATAAATAGATCATTTGAGAGCTTCACATTTACAACACCAAGAGCATACAACATTCATTCAAAGCTTTCATTCTCTCTTCTCTAAGCATTGAGCCTTAATCTTTGTTCATTTTGAGAGATATAGTTTGCGCTGTATTGTTCTTATTTCACTTATTGAGGAGTGTTTTCTGATAACCTACCCACTATCAGCTTTTGTATCAGAAAAATAGTGTGTATAACCCTTGTGCGTGTAGAAAGTATTCTACACGGAGAATAGTTGAATCACCACGTGTAAGGTGATTGCAAGTGTAGAGGGTGTTCTACACGGATCCTTTGTAGCGGTGTTGTTCAAAGGTGTAATAGGTTTCTATCTCCACCTGAAGGAGGTTGAATAGTGAATTTGGGAATCCTCAAGGGGTAGCTTGAGGCGAGGATGTAGACAGTGGGGCCGAACCTCGTTAACATACTGAGTTTGCTTCTCTCTTACCCTTACTCTTTATATTTATTGTTATTTCATATTTTGTTTATATTTTATATTATATATTTGATTTATAATTGTTATTTTTTTAATACAACTCAATTCACCCCCCCTCTTGTGTTAGTCATCTGGGCAACATTTACAACCAGCTGGCAATTATTTCTGGTATTTTGACGATGTCACCTAGTGAGATTTACACTAACGTCAATTTTGTTGGACGTTGAGATGATATTAAATAATAAAAGAAATATGTTAATAGTAATAAAATAATTTATAAATAATAATAAAATAATTTATATTAATATATTTTATGAGATTTTAAAAATTAAAAAAGAAAAGTTGAATAAAAATATTATATTGTTAAAATATAATTTTTAAATAAATGATATTTACAGTCATAAAGTATATAAGCGTTGCACTCTTTTTGAAAAAAAAGTGAGTAAATATAGAATCCACATAAAAAAAGTAATTATTTTTTTAATTGTGACACTACAAGACATTTGGGCTATGCCGGCGATTTCCTAGTCGCTGCAAATCATTTCGTTGGCAAAGGTAGACTTTTGCCAGTGATTTAAAAATCGCCGTGGCCAAGAGCATGTGACTCAGACGGCATGAGACTTAGCCTCCATAAGAGAAGTCCTGGGTTCGATCCCCCTCCCCAAATCCCCCAATAAAAAAAAAAAAAAAAATCGCTAGTGTGGATCCAATTGGATCTTAGACAATACTATATATATATATATATTTAATAGCTATGAGAATATACTTTGAAGAAAGTCATGTACTTTATTGCTGGCATTTTAGTTGATGAGCTAACTTTGAAGATTAAAAGGTTTTAGTACAACGGTACCTTTTCTTATGACCTTATAGATAAGATGTCAAGATTCTTAAAGGAAGGAAGAAAAATTTGAGTCCCATTATTTAAGTTCATAGCATGAAGACATGAAGACAAGTAAAACACTTAATCTAGAAGCAAGCTGATATGTCCATATGAGTTTCAACCGTGAGAGAAATGGTTTGACGTGATCTGTATTTCCTTGATTTTCTCATGACATGCATCCTTTATAAATGTGTATATATATATATATATATATATATATCTTTTTTCCCATATTTCATGCGCTACATACAAATATACCCTTGTTTGCTGTTTCTACTGATTATTGAACCAGATAATTGTCTGGTTTCGATTGATCTTGGAGCATTAAGTAGTGAAAAATAGCCCAAAGCTTTATAATCGCTGCTAAAATTTATAGATGAAGTCGCTGATCTCTTCGATCTCATGCTTCTTTTCACGATCATGTGTTTCAAGTTTTACACAATTAGTGATCACCATCCCCAACTTATACTGGTTCATGTGAACTTTCCCAGATTTTTATTTTCTTGATCTGGGAAAATGTACTGAGCATAGATTCCTTTTTTTTTTCTCCCGAACAGAATCACCAAATTAAACAAATTGAGTTCATGTACTCTTTCTAAGAAATTCTTGGTGCATTTATGAAAGAATTACAAAAAATTCCCTGAAATATGGACGTATATAAATTAATATATATATATATATATATATATATATATTAGTTGTATTTGGTACAGTATTATATTATTATGCCTTTTTATTGTAAGATAAAGTTGACATGTCTCTTAAAATTACGTTAGTTGACAATCTTTTTATTGTCACTAATTTTCATTGTAGTCGTAACACTTATCACGGCCTTTTTATAACATCAATTTGGAATTGAATCTGATAATCGTTTGAATCAATGGAATGATTCAACTATTTCCCACGATCAGATTATTTATAATCTCCATTGCAAAACAGATCAAATTATTATTATATATAAATTGGTGTAAATCTATGAAAAATATTCACCCTTTTATTTTTTCCTATTTATTAATATTTTTAGGTCTAGTTTGGATAGTGATTGAATTGAGATGAGTTGAGATATATAGTTTGTGATTAGTAGTGATCAGATATTTGAGTTGAGATTAGATGAGTAGGCTAGAAATGGTTTGAGTAGAAATATATACTTTATGGGGTTTTGGGATAAATGAGAGAAACAATTGAATAAAAATATTATAAAGTTAAAATATTGTTAGTATATAATTTTTAATATTATTTAAAAACTTATATTTGAAAAGTTGAATTGTTTTTTGGGTTATGTTTGAAATGTTTTGAAAAATTGTAATAATTAGGCCTAATAATTATTTGGATGAAAAAATTGAAAAATAGAAATTGAAAAATGTTTGTATTTGTAGTGTTAGGATATAATTGAGAGATAAGATCATGAGATGAGATGGAAGTATGTGTTTATCCAAATCAAGCCCTAGTTAATTACCTAAATTCTATTTATGACTCTTAAAGCACTACTCCCAGGATATTATTGCAGGTCGTGTGACTCAAAAATTGTCTTGCTTGGCCTTTTCCAACCTAATATGAAAGCCATCCAGCGTTAATCACCCCAGCCAGCTATATGTGTGCATATATATATATATATATATATATATATATATATATATATATATATATATATATATATATTTTGGGTTTGTTTTTGCATTATCATGTTATTGGAGTTTTTGAGGGGGCGACTCATGATCATCTAGGGGAGATCGATCAGTAGGGTTGTTTTGGGGGGCTATATAAATATATAATATCCTGGATAGAGATATTTGCAGGGAGCAACCGACCACTAGTTTCAAGAAGTTTCAGAAAGCCTAGCTTGATGACTGGCTAGCTATATGTTATTTTTCAGATCATCATCTTATATATGGACTAATTGATGTTCATGATTTAACTCTCCTTAGCATCATATGTTCTTTGCGTATATTAATGTTTTTTTATATTAATAATGATTAATGGAAGAAAAAATAGAATTATTAACTCCTGAAATAATTGAAGTGACTTGAAGACTCTAATTCAAATATCACCCAGTACTCAGCTTGATGATGAACTATCATGCACGTCCCATCTACATTACAGATCATGGACATATTGAATTTGAGTGGAAAGCATTCCCTCTAATTAACTTTGTAACCTAGCTTAGTTCCACAATCTTTGTGCAGATCTCTTAATTAGCTCCACAACTTTTTGTTGATTCAGTTGGTAATTTACCATCACCTTTCTCAATGGGTTTGTCAACGGGTTTGCTGTCCTTGATCATCACCTTAATTTCTCATTTTCTTTATTTCCCTCCTTATTCAGATATGGTTTTGAGGCTATAATCCGGCCTACATGCATGATTGTGCACCTTCTTTAGCAAGTACCACACACACATACACACACACATACACACACACACCTGCACACACACATATATAGTTGCTTAAATATCAGGCTCCATGGTATATCCTCAGGTTGTCATGATCAGAGTTTGTGTTTTCATGTTTAACAATCTGTTTAATTAAACGCTGGAAACACCTACAAATGTTGTCGTTGGCAGTATATATGTAATTATGAACCCAATTACATGGAATAATATATTTTTTATTACCTAATTCTTTTGGTATGTTGTTACCTTTGTGCATTAGATCATTTAAGCTCCTTCTTCATGAGGTTTTGCTGACACATGTATTATATATATATATATATATATATATAGCAGTGCCAAATTTCACACAGCTAGATTGGCTTATACATGAGGAGGACCGACAAGATTTCTAATTTCCACAAGTATATATATAAGAACTGAGGATTTTTTTTAAAAATATATATATATTTATGTCTACTTGATAAAGTAGGATATGTACAAAACACAAGATGGATCACAAAATATAGGGCTGGCTTTGTATTAATTGCTATATATATATATATATATATATATCACATGATGTGCTCCTAATTCTTCCAAAGTTGTTTAGATTAAATATTGATTAGCGGTTTTCGTGGTATGACTATATTTATATAGAGTTATATATCATCTGTAACATGCATGCATGCGCACAAGAGTATATATGGAATGTATTATTGGACATGATCTATACCATGCATGCTTAATTTTATTTAATGATAAAGTTGATTTGCAATGTGTTTTGTCTTTAAATGCAACATGGATAAATCTGGATCCCCTCATGATGTAAAATCCAATAATATTGCCCCACGGAGTATGTACTACATGATCTAGATTTACATATCAAATTGAAATCTAAAGATCAATTCAACAATTATTACTATTTGTGGATATATATATATATATATATATATATATATATATATGTCCCCTATAGAGCAATTATTAATAAGGCTTGATATTGTTGGTGGGATTTGCTAAGGGTAGCTCAATAGCTATTAGAAAGTATACGTACTTGAATATATTGAGAAAATGGTTGGATCCTTTTTCTGGTCTACATGGAGAATTAATTCTCCATGCTAGCACACACACATGGCTGAAATTCTGTTTGTCATTTAATGTGAATGCCAATGCTTCTTCTTATACTGGGTGGTTGCTAAATGTGAATTTAATTATTTAACCATATTAGTTGCAGTCATCACATTTGACTTGATCATTGTTCATTTTGTACACTTTTTGAAAGTCTTCATCTCTGTCATGCTATAAATACCTTTAAGCCAGCATTCTATTTGTTTTAAAACATTGTGCATTGTAAGGATTCTTGCATTGGCTTTGTCAAATTCTTTGGAAAGTAATTAAAGAGGTTTACAAAAAATCCTAAAATACGAAACAAACATCTGATTTTAATATGTAACAACATGATGCAAAACCCAAAACATGACCTGCACAATTTTCTCCTCATATGACACAAAACTTGCTTACCCAACCTATATATTCACTGCAAAACAGATATTAAAGATAATCCCACATTCAGAATGTAGATCATTAAATAAAGTTGATTTTTTTTTTTTTTTGGATAAGCAAGAAGTAATTTATTAGAAGCAAATGTTTAGGCGAAGCCATGTACACATGACGAATACAAAAGAAAACCCCTCAATACATTCCTTAGTAATAGAGAGCAACAATAGAAACTGATGAGCTACAGAAGCTCCGTTAATCACTAAAGCAGAACCAAATCATTTAAAAAAGGGTTCAATTTCTAGAGTTTGTTCAAAGTACTGACCATGAACCAAATCTCTTTTTCTCTAGCAAGCATTGTCTTAAAAAGATCAGAAGAAGTACGAACGTTAAATGGCAAAAGGTCTAGTGCTGGGTAGAGGACCACAAACAAGAATGTGTATGCATCATATTTCAACATACAACTATGGTAAACAAAAGAAGCAGATAAATATATTGAATCCAAAAAATCTAGTTTGAGCTTCACACATACCTTTATGTACCTCCTTAATCAATATGAGAAGACAGCTGACTATAGAACAAGGAAATATAAAAAAAATGCCAAAGTAATTAGAAGACTACAAAGTTATCCTTTGAATAGATCAATATTAAAGTGGCAGCTGACCATAGAGCAAGCAGCATATGGTCAATTTGAAATGCCATAATGGAGACCATCAAATATCCTAGCCTCTGTGTTGAGATCTTTGGAGTGCACTTACAAACTGCAGCATATTTAATAGAGGAGCTTATAAACACGATGATAAAAACACCATAGAGAGGAAAATCGTAAACCACGGCAAAGAATTGGAAAAAATTGAACACTATCCATATCAAACAAATATACGTACCAGCAAGCCAGATCTAACAAATTCTAGTGCTTCAGAATCATTAGAGAACAACGTAGCCAAAGAACCAAAAGACACACCCAATATGATGGTTAAGGAAACTCTAGTGAATAACCTGAGAAACATATATGACAAGTTATAAAAGGGAATTGGAAAGGGGGGAAAATGGGGAAAAAGGATTTAATTATCTGCTAAAGTTTTTTAATTGTAAACAATAGCAAAAATAACTTTAAAAAATGACTTACCTTCAGTGCAAAGTAAGCAATTTCTTTGACAGTGCTGAAGTCACCTCTAGCAAATGAACTTGCAATAAGAGCCTACATTCAACAAAGGCTCTTCAGACATGCTCATTGTTCTTAAAAGTTTCCTGAAGGCCATAAAATCATAATGCAATCATAAGATTTAGCAAGGAATTTAATTCACAAGAAAATAATTTGTAGCATTTGCAATTATCTGATCAATAGAACTACAAATATCTACCAAAAAAACCTGCAAATGTAGGCAGACCAACTAGTCATGACTGGCTATGAATTTCCAAAAACCTCAATATCCTTTAAGGAAAACAAGAAAAGATTTGGTGTTAACAATGTATATTAGTTTTTTTACCAATCATTTCTAACTATGAATGGTTTCAGGTAGGTCAAAGCGAGAGAAAATAAACTGAAAAGGTTTGAGATTACACATGGTTTACCTGACTGGACGAAGCTTGCGCATCAGCAAGATGAGATATAGATAACCATATTGTTTAAGTCATATCTGATGAGCTGCCATAGATAATGGTCCTAGACGAGCAGCCATTGATGCGGTCACAGTTATGGTCAAAACAGCAGCTAGGGTTCTCCCAAAAAGAAAACCACCTAAGCAAAAAATTATGTAGCATATGTGAGGAACCAACGCACAGAGAAGTACGCACTTATACCTAGAAAATATGAATGTAATCTTTTACCATTTGAATTAATTAACTGTCATGTAGAAGTGTCATGTAGAAGAAAGAATAAAATGCTAGGTGTTTTCCATGTGCACTTTCTGAGTACTTGGGCTATGTCTACTGTTCAATACATTTGCAGTTTTATTCTTACTTGCCCAAAGAAAATAATCAAATGATTTTCCAACATCCAATTTAGGATATAATCAAATATTCTTTCAAAAATATGGAAGAATATTTGAGGCGTTGTAAAGTAAATCATATCTGAAAAAGCAGTGGTTCTACACGACACTACACCTAGAAGGGGGGTGAATAGGTGTAATTTAATTTTTATGGCCTTTTGAAAATTAGTCAAACAAGCAGTTAGTAAATGAATCAAATAACACAAATAATCAACACATGATTTTGATCACAAAGTGGAAATTCATTTGAAGAACATCTTCAAAATCTAAAACCACTCCGAGTGTAAGACACCACCTCAAATCTACTATAGAAATTTTAGTTCGTTACAACCAATTTAGAGACACTCACAAAACCTTTGTAGTAGCTAAACTTGGCTTGCAACACCACGAGTGACCCACTCGATCTCTACACGCATGTAGTGTCGGAACTCCGACCTTTCTATAGCTTCCCACGAGAACCTCTCGATCTCTGCATCAACAGCAGCTCCGGACTCTTCCGACCAACAAATATGTCCACTTTAATGGACTCATGTAAAAGTTGATTTTGAGTATGTTGTGGTGGAGAAGTGTTTATCCAAGAGAGAATCAACCAAATGGGGGAGAGGTTGCTCTAAGAAATTCTTGGAGGCCCTTAGGGTTTTTGCTCTGATTCTCCACACTTAGAACAGAAGTTAAGCCGTTCTATTTATAGTTCCAATCAAAGGAGGCGCTTCAAAATCCTAAATTGTAAGTGATCTAGAACATTGGCTCGAGCGACACAATCTGCCTGAGTTCGCTCAGTGTCGAGTGAGTGTCGAGCGGCACACTCTGCCTGAATTAGCTCGAGCTCAGTGTCGAGCGAGGGTCTAGCGGTGCAATCTGCTTGAGTTCGCTCGAGCTCCATGTTGAGCGAGGGTCGAGCAGTGCAATCTGCCAGAGTTCGCTCAAGCGCCCTGTTGAGCGAAGGTCGAGTGAAGACATCCGTTTTGACCAATAACGAGCACACTTCAAGCACGCTTCAAGCCTTTCCGCAACACTTATTACAATACTATTTTACACAGGTTTTCATAAGAATATGCCAATACACTCATTTTTCCCTCAACAATCTCCCCCTTTGGCATTTCTGTGACAAAACCTCTAACCTATACATATGACTTAATCCTAGCACACCCATCACTAGATCCATATTTTTGAACATGTTGAAATATTTCTGCACACACTTAGCAAACGGTTAAACATACCCATACACATATGCACAAAAACGTGTTTGCAATTCACAAATCATAATTCATGAATAGTCATGTCAAGTACGTTTTAGAAAAGAAATATTTCATTAAGCAACAAATCAAAAATTGAGTTTAAGAACAATTAGTCAAACAACAACAGCTAACATGAGATATAAATCAAAAGACACAACCAAAAGCTGCTGTTCCCCCAAAAAATGTGTTAGTAACACTGTGTTACTAAACAACTAACACTCCCCCTAAGTTGGTACAAGTAACACTCCACACTCCCCCTGAGTTAGTACTATACTACTCCCACTTTTTGTCACAACAAGCAAATGGTCTCAATCATCACCATCTGCATCCTCATCATCCTCATTAAGGTGCCCTTCTATGTCGTTGAAACGTTGGGTCACAAACTACTGCAGATTATCAACTTTAACATTAAGGCTGTGAACCGTAGCATTTATAGTATCGAACCAGGCGTCAAGACGGGCTAGATACTCAAGAACCTTCTGAAAACTGGGCTCAGACGAACTGGGGGCCGAAGTGGATGATGCCGAGGTAGACGGCTGAGAATTGGATGGCCGAGAGCTTGAAGGTTGAGAGGAGGGAGCGGGAGGGTACTCAACAAGGAGAGGGTGCGGGGTTGTGTGAGCACGACTAAGCTGGACCGTCCTACGACCAATAGAAGCCTTAAGTGCAATTCTAGGCTCCTGAGGAAGTAAAACGACTAATTGGGATAGGGCCAATCAGGTGATTAGACAAGGTAAGGGCAAACCAGTCCGTATTTTGGAGGACCGATATGCCTCAATAATAACCCGACATAGAAGACTTCCTAGATCAATGGAGACACCATTGATCAAGGCATACAGCAAAGTAGCACGGTTAAGACCCACATCACTATTGATCAAGGCATATAGCAAAGTGGCATCATTAGAAAATCGTTGCTAAAGGAAAATCAAAATTGAAAGTCAAATGGCAGCAATTTCAAAAATGCTGGCAAAGGAATTTAAAAACCGATCAAACCTTTGGCAGCGATTCAAAAATCGCTAGCAAATTAAATGCCAGAGATTTCAAAAATGTCGGCAAAGGAATTTAAAAATCGAAAGACCTTTGGCAGTGATTTAGAAAACTCTGGCAAAGGAATTTAAAAACCGATCAAACCTTTGGCAGTGATTCCAAAATCGCTGCCATTTGATTTACCAGTGATTAGAAAATTGCTGCTATTTAATTTGGCAACAAATTTTGAATCGCTGCGAAAGGAATTAAAAAACTGATATTCTTTTGCCAGCGATTCAAAAATCGCTGCGATTTAATTTGCTAGGGATTTTTGAATCGCTGCCAAATGACTTTCTGTTTTTTAATTCCTTTGGAAGCAATTCAAAATTTGCTGCCAAAGGCCTTATTTTTAGCGGCGATTTTTAATTTCCGCCGCAGTATATTGGAAATGGCTGAATAGTACCAGCGAAAGTCCAACGAGTTCGTAATCGCCGGCATCTAGAATTAGCGAGGATTTTTCTATGTTTGCCAGCAAGTTATAATCGCCGAGAAAAGTCCAATTTGTTGTAGTGTGAACCCCACTTTTTTTCAAAAGGAATGTATAGTGCTTGTACAACCTATAATTGTATGTAACATTACTCAATTTTTCAATATTACTTTTATTTTAAGATTTGAAAATGTAGAATTGTTTTTTATATTTTGTTTAGAAATTTAGAAAATATGTAATTATTAGATAATGATTAGGTAAAAAAGTTAAGATTTGAAATATCTAAACGAATTCCTCTTCTACCAAGTCAAAATCTCAAACTTGTGTGTTTTTTGTTCAACCCCATCTGACAAATACCTATCCACCTCTAATCCAAATACCAATTTGTTTTGCTCTCAGAATATTGCTCTAGAGCTTTATCAAAATCTTCATAGATTGGGTTGTCGCCAATAATATCTGAGGAATTTCTATGAGTTATATTTGATCTTCCATTACCTAGACCATGAAATTTGTTGTATTATTCAATTAAAAGATTCTTGAGCAATCTCACTTTGTCCTGAGTTCTATTTCCGCATTCATCCCCTTTGCCCCTTTCCGACTAATATGCCAAGGATGTAATCTTATATCGAGGGTCAAGGACTAAAGCTACATAAATAATCATGTTCATCCTATCCATGCTCCCCCAATCTTTGTAAAACGTAAGTTTCATATTAAATGTCATGCTCATCAACACACCATCCTTACTCTGACAAATTTTTGTTCAAAATGTGCTCAATTGTACAAAGTTACTGAAATAGTATATTTGAGGTCACGTACAATGAGCTAGAGATTTTCAAGTTGGCATCATAAAAAACTTTTGAAACTTAATAAATATCTTAGCCCTTTGCTAATCCTCAGATGTAGGCGTCAAAAGCTGTAAATGTGATACCCTGTTTTTACGTATATTTTCACTGAAGGGTTGTTTTTAATTTAATTAATATATCAGTTTATTTATTTTAAATTAATGTATGTTAATTAGTTTTTTATTTATTTGATGTTGTGTTTTATTTAATTAGTCGTTTTACAGTTTTTAATATCATTTTCGGCGGATCTGTTTTTAGTTTCCGGAGTGAGGATTGGACCTCATTTCTTTTCTTTTCTCTTTTTCTTTTTCCCTTTCCCTTTTTCTTTTTCTTCTTTTCTTATTTTCTTCCTTGTTCTTCCTCTTTCCTTCCCGGTTTCTCTCTCCCCGCCCAGCTCTTCTCTCTTTTCTCCTTCTCGTCGCCGCCACTTTGACCGCCCAGTTCTCTGCCGTCCGGCCACCGTTTAGTGCACCACCACCACCATTCTCTTCCCCTTCCACCAGAGATCATCTCCACCAATTTTCAGAGCCATCTGACCATCTGTTAGCAACCGCAAGCCGCCGGAAGTCACAGCACCTGCTCTGTTTTTGCCCCTGTCGCCGGTTGCTTTCGCAGCCCAGAACCGCCACTCGCTGGTGGCGTGACCTACACCACCCATCCAGTTTTCTTCCCCTCTCACCGGTGAACATCCCCACCAAGTTTCACCTCCATCCGAGCCACCGTTAGCCACCACGAGCTCCTCTAAGCCATACAGTTTTTCACCGTTTTCGGCGCCGTCGCACCACCTCCGGCCACCATCTCTTCACAGCTTTTTCCGCTACCTCTTGCCTACCTAAACCACCCATTTCCGGTCTCGATCCGTTGCCGGAGCAGCTCGCACGAGTTCAACTCCGTTTAGCCCATTTTTGGCCTTCGACCGCCATTTCCACCTCCACCCACGGCCAAAACTCATTTCCCTTAGCTTCATAAATATCTCAAGGCCATTTCCTATCAATTTCGAGCCTTGATTTGTCCCCGTTCAAAAGTGGGTATTTTACAACCCACGGCCAAAGTGTAAATTACACTGTTACGTTACTTTTCCTCCTCCATTTGCAACGCCGCGAGCTTTCAAAAAAAATACCATATAGCGCTGTAAGTATTTTTCAAACCCTACTTTTAGATTTAAATATATTTTGCTCTTTCAATAATTAACTATTGTTGGTTGGCTGATTCCGGATTGAGTCCGAGGAGTTCGGGAGTCGGATGGATTGAGGACGGAGTGCTTGGTTTTGCTTGTTTGTGTTTGCTTGATTATTTGAGCCATGAGGCGTGAGTTTCATATTGTGTTTATGTGCATATTATTTTAATCGAGAAAATCCCGTTTTGTTGGTGTAAATGGTTTTTGGGTGCGTGTGTCTCACGAGCCAAAGCCGGAATGAGTTATTATCTTGGTGGAGCTCCTCTGGTCACTCGGGAGTGGATAATACTGAGTGACATCCCCTGGGTTGTCGCAGGGCGACGACCGGATCGCACGATACGGTAACGCTGTCGTGACGACTCCGTGATCCCTAGAGTGGCGGGGACTAGAGGATGGCTTGGCCAGGTACGCGTGGGGCGCGAGTCTGGGCATCGCTCGTTTAGGTGTCACATGCATAGTCGTTACCTGCGGTGTGGCACAGAGCCAGGGTGTGTGGGTGATCCCTAGGGGAGATCATGGTGCATGCATAACTGGTTTGTTTTTATGATTTTCGGATGTGGGCCATTTTCTGGGAAAATGGTGATGTTGGTTTTCGAGGCTTTTGATCCATTTTCTGGAAAAAATGTGGTTTGGGCCATTATCTGGGATAATGGCGAGACTTGGTTTTAAGGATATGTTTTTGTGGGCCAAATGGGTTTTTGGCGTGTGTGGAAAAATATGATTTTATGGGTTTTGCGCATTGGCATCACTTCATGCATATTGTTTGAGTTCTATATGTTTTTATCTGGTGGTGTTTGGATTTTACTTACCTGCGGCACCATTTTTGATTCTGTAGATTTTGGTGCAGAGATCGAGGATGAGGAGGAGGAGGCTGAGCCCGAGGACACGGCTCCGCCGGGGTGCTGAAGTTTATGCTTTGTATTTAGTTTAAAATTATGTTTGTGTCCTGTAATATTTTAATATGTATGTTTTGAATAGCTTTGTATTAAATTAAGAAAAATTCTGGTACTTAGTTATATGACTTTGCTATCCGCTGCGTGTCCCTTCGTACACATTTGTTGATTTTGCACACTTTTGGCACACGTCGTTAGGGTGGTGACCCGTGATGTCATCATCCGGACGTCTCGATTTCTCCGTGTCCGTGCGTGGGGATTTGAGGGCGTCACAGGTGGTATCAGAGCAGTTCGACTCTGGGTAAAACCATATGTCCCATAGGTGGAGTACCAGAAAGTTTTAAAAGTTTGAGTTAAAATTATTTTATCTATTTAATTTGAATTGTTTTTCTTTAACTTGATTCGATTTTATTTGATTTGAATTTATTTTATTTAATTCCATTTGATTTGGTTTGGTTTGATTTGATGTTATTTGAATTGAAAGTATGTTGTTTTATTTGTTTTATTTATTCCAATATATGTTATTTTATTTATTTTGTTTTAAATTGTTTTGTTTTGTTTTGTCCGGAGTTAAAAAGTGGGGTTGAGGATTATGCTATGGCAGGAGGACGGTACTATCGAAAATGTCGTTGGTAGGAATAAATACTTAGCGTAGTAGGTTTGAATTTTATAGAGGTGGGCTACTTTTATGATATTGTGGCTAGAAGGGAACAACATGGGTTAGGCGATCTCTTGGGAGTAGAAATGTAAGTTGCAACTAAGGAGGGGAGTTAGATTTAAGTCGCTTAAGATGATTGAGGTCTTAGGTTTTGTAGAATTTATGTAATGAGGCTATAGAATAGGAGAGCATAGGTTCAACGAACTTTAAGGATTGGTTTAAGAGAATTTTATCTAAGGTTTGAGACCTTATAGATTTTAGGAAATAAGATTTTGGTAATTAAGGTGTTAGGTTCGACAAGCTTTGGGGGAAATAATTAAATTTCAAGTTTTAATTTCACTAATTCGGATGAGCAATTTGGTGGCAATTGGGATTTTAAAATTTACAAGTTTTTAAGGTGAATTTTTTGGATTAAAGCCATCAATCTTGAGGATTTCAGAAAATGATTTATTATCTATTAATGTTTTAGAATTTGAAAGATTTGGGAGTCGATTTTTTTTCTATTATGGGATGTAAGTTGTTTGATCTTAGAAGTTCCGGAAGATGATTCTTATTTGATTTAAGGTTTTAGAATTGCAGAGTAGAAGGATTGACTTATAATAAGAATTGAGTTCTTAGTTTTACAGACTTAGTGTTGTAGCTTGATCTACTCTAGTGAGTGATTAGTTTGTAACCATTAAAATGGGGTTGATTAGAGTTGAGTTATTGATATGAAAATTTTTCTAGAGTTGATTTCCTTGAGAATGGAAGGTAATGATCTAGCTCATATACTTCTTTGAGGATTGTAGATATTGACTTAGTTCAGAAAAATGATTATTGTTAACTCGAGGTTGTAGTAATAGATTTTAGGAAATGATTTTTATCTGTTCGGAAGAAATAGATCCATCGAGGTTTTGGAAACAATAGTTTAATTGTTGGTATTGAATTTGATTGAAGTTGAGACCTCATATTCCGGAGACTTTTGGGAAAGGATTATTAGCAGGTTTAAGGTCATTTTCAGTACAAAGCTTTAAGCGATAACTATTTGTTGATGTTAAGGGTATAAGTTAAGCAGATATAGGAATGATAGGAATGATTCATGTTGATTTGCGGATATAAGTCCAGATGATGGAAATAGTAGTAATGGATTACTTGTACGTTGGAATGACTATTGGTTTCGGCTAATGACGTATGAGATCGACACGTGATAGTGGTGAATCGATTGGAGTGTTCAGTCGAAGCGTGTTACTCAATGGAATGTAGGTTGGCAATAATTGTTATAGCTCGAGGTTATAGTGATAAGTTTTAGGATTGATTCATACCGAGTTGAGGATAATAGATGATGCAGGTTTTGGGAAATGATTTTCGTTTATTTTGAGGATATAGGTACGGATGTTGGAAATGGAAATAATGGATCATTTATACATTAGAATGATTATTGATCTTAGCTAAGGGTACATGAGATCCATTTATAGTGGTGGTGAGGGTGTATGGATTTCGGAGAGTACAAATCCTAGTCTCTTTTTGGCTTGAGAGAAGTGGCTTTGGTGAGTACTGAAGTGAATTAGATGTGATAGTATTAAATTCAATAGATCATAACTTCGAGTTCTTGGTGAGTTGATCGGAGTGTACAGTTGAAGTGGGTTACCAATTGGAGTGATGGTTGGCATTAATTGTTGAGACTATCTTCAAGAATTAATTGTGACTTGAGGTCACATAGGAATTTAGATTTTGAGGCTATACTTTCCTTTGGAGTTTGAGTGTCCAGTTGGGAGAATTATAGACATTTTTATTTAACTTGAGAGATTGTTGGGTCGCAATGTGTAGTGGATAATAAAATCTTGAAAGTGGAAGCTTGGGAATCAACGGTGATTAGCCTAAACAGGTACGTGAGGTAATAAGCAGTAGGAGTTAGGAGGGTAGTGCAATAGTTTTGATGGATTGGAGATATGAACAGCGTGGCCTATCTTGAGATTTAATTTTGTATGCAATTGAAGGAAATAGTCGTGCTACTACTAGGGTTATGGGAATGGAAGTAGGTAAGTGAGTTTTAAAGAAGGGTTCATTAAGGTTATGGTGAATTCAATCGTGGTTCGTAGTGTATTTAGTCATCTCTAAATTTAGACGATATTCAGAATTTAGGTGATGATCTTGATAGTGTAAGTTGTTGGGTAGGAGTTATAGGTGCTTTATTAGTTGGTCGGGATGGATTCGAGCCTTATGTTCTTTATCTTAGATGAGATTGGCGTATTTTGAGATAATGTTACTTGTTTTTATGATTGATATTGTCTTTTTGTTGAGGATCATGGGTGTCATTGAGGAATTTTGATTTGATTAAGGTAGCTAGAGATAATTGAGGGATAGGAGTGATGATTCATGATTTTGAGAGATTTTATTTTCTATCAAAGTGTGGTAAAGGATTTTCTTGCTTCCAGGTGTTAGAGTTAGCTTGTACTCAAGGGTGTTAATTTATGAGGATATAGTCTTTTTGCATTTTGGCGAGTTATCAGAGTGCGCGCGGAAGCGTGATATTTTGGAGATAATTAGGTGTTTAAATCTTGTACTGATTTTGGAAAATTAGTGATGACTTGAAGTTTTAGTAAGAAGTTAATCATTTGGTTGTACAAATTATGCTGATTGATGGTTTATTTTGGAAGTGATTATTAGGTTACCAAGATATAGTGTATAATGAAGGTTTGGAGGTTATAACACAAGAGCTGATTGAGGTTAACACAGTTTATTGTGGAAAGATACTAATTGTTGGAATTTACTTGGGTACGGTTTTGAAGTTCTTGTGGATATGGTGATTTCTGTTTACGTGGCCGCTTTAAGAGTTCTAGACGTGATGCGTCTCTGGGAGATTAGTGAGAATGTGATGGAATTGCTTATAGGAGTATATTTGGAGAGAGCTTTATTCATACTTGTGTGGAAATGGTTGATGGTATGATTTTCTCAAGTATAATCTGAGTTGTATATTGTATCCTGCTTGGCGCTGATGTTTGATCTCATAAATTTCGAGGACGAAATTTATTTTAAGGGGGGAGGATGTGATACCCCCTTTTTACGTGTATTTTCACTGAAGGGTTGTTTTTAATTTAATTAATATATTAGTTTATTTATTTTAAATTAATGTATTTTAATTGGTTTTTTATTTATTTGATGTTGCGTTTTATTTAATTAGTCGTTTTATGGTTTTTAATATTGTTTTCGGCGGATCTGTTTTTGGTTTCCGGAGTGAGGATTGGACCTCATTTCTTTTCTTTTCTCTTTTTCTTTTTCCCTTTTCCTTTTTCTTTTTCTTCTTTTCTTCCTTTTTCTTCCTCTTTCCTTCCCGGTTTCTCTCTCTCCGCGCAGCTCTTCTCTCTTTTCTCCTTCCCATTGCCGCCACTTTGACCGCCCAGTTCTCCGCCGTCCGGCCACCGTTTAGTGCACCACCACCACCATTCTCTTCCCCTTCCACTAGAGATCATCCTCACCAATTTTCAGAGCCATCGGACCAGCCGTTAGCAACCGCGAGCCGCCGGAAGTCACAGCACCTGCTCTGCTTTTGCCCCTGTCGCCAGTTGCTTTCGCAGCCCAGAACCGCTGCTCGCCGGCTGCGTGGCCTACACCACCCACCCAGTTTTCTTCCCCTCTCACCGGTGAACATCCCCACCAAGTTTCACCTCCATCCGAGCCACTGTTAGCCACCACGAGCTCCTCCAAGCCATACGATTTTTCACCGTTTTCGGTGCCGTCGCACCACCTCCGGCCACCATCTCTTCACAGCTTCTTCCCCTACCTCTTGCCGACCTAAACCACCCATTTCCGGCCTCGATCCGTTGCCGGAGTAGCTCCCACTAGCTCAACTCCGTTCAGCCCCTTTTTGGCCTTCAACCGCCATTTCCACCACCACCCACGGCCAAAACTCATTTCCCTTAGCTTCATAAATATCTCAAGGTCATTTCCTATCAATCCCGAGCCTTGGTTTGTCCCCGTTCAAAAGTGGGTATTTTACAACCCACGGCCACAGTGTAAATTATACTGTTACGTTGCTTTTCCTCCGCCGTTTGCAACGCCGCAAGCTTTCAAAAAATACCATATAGCGCTGTAAGTATTTTCCAAACCCTACTTTTAGATTTAAATATATTTTGCTCTTTCAATAATTAATTGTTGTTGGTTGGCTGATTCCGGACTGAGTCCGAGGAGTTCGGGGGTCGGATGGATTGAGGACGGAGTGCTTGGTTTTGCTTATTTGTGTTTGCTTGATTATTTGAGCCATGAGGCGTGAGTTGCTTATTGTATTTATGTGCATATTGTTTTAATCGAGAAAATCTCGTTTTGTTGGCGTAAATGGTTTTTGGGTGCGTGTGTCTCACGAGCCCAAGCCGGGATGGGTTATTATCTCGGTGGAGCTCATCTGGTCACTCGGGAGTGGATAATACTGAGTGACATCCCCTAGGTTGTCGCAGGGCGACGACCGGATCGCACATGACGACTTCGTGGTCCCTAGAGTGGCGGGGACTAGAGGATGGCCTGGCCAGGTACGCGCGGGGCGCGAGTCTGGGCATCGCTCGTTTAGGTGTCACATGCGTAGTCGTTACCTACGGTGTGGCACAGAGCTAGGGTGTGCGGGTGATCCGTAGGGGAGATCGTGGTCCATGCATAACTGGTTTGTTTTTATGGTTTTCGGATGTGGGCCATTTTCTGGGAAAATGGTGATGTTGGTTTTCGAGACTTTTGATCCATTTTCTGGGAAAATGGTGGTTTGGGCCATTATCTGGGATAATGGCGAGACTTGGTTTTAAGGATATGTTTTTGTGGGCCAAATGGGTTTTTGGCGTCTGTGGAAAAATATGATTTTATGGGTTTTTCGCATTGGCATCACTTCATGCATATTGTTTGAGTTCTATATGTTTTTATCTGGTGGTGTTTGGATTTTACCTACCTGCGGCACCATTTTTGGTTCCGTAGATTTTGGTGCAGAGATCGAGGATGAGGAGGAGGCTGAGCCCGAGGACGCAGCTCCGCCGAGGTGCTGAAGTTTATGCTTTGTATTTAGTTTAAAATTATGTTTGTGTCCTGTAATATTTTAATATGTATGTTTTGAACAGTTTTGTATTAAATTAAGAAAAATTTTGGTACTTAGTTATATGACTTTGCTATCCGCTGCGTGTCCCTTCGTATACATTTGTTGCTTTTGCACACTTTTGGCACACGTCGTTAGGGTGGTGACCCGTGATGTCATCATCTGGACGTCTCGATTTTCCAGTGTCCGTGCGTGGGGATTTGGGGGCGTCACAGTAAATCCCTTACTTCCATTAATACAAATGTTTTTTCATGTTTTCAGCCACACTTAGCATTAGGTATGTTGAGTTCCATTTATTAGAAACATCTAGACACACCATTTCCCTACACTCAATGTTCAATTGCTTTGCACATATGTTTAAACATATTAAGCATTGCTAGTAAAGACTCCACAAATCTTATTGCATCTCTAATATTATTTACTGCATAGTATATATATTTTAAACTATAACATACAATGAGGTTTAAAATATGTGCAGCACATCGCATGTATATAAACTCGCCCTCCAAAATTGTGAATTCTTAATCTCTTATGCTCCTCCCAATTCATCTTGCTAGACTCTAACATCCAAGTAATGGTCTCAACCTTATGATTATGAATATAGTAAAACATAATGATTTTTTTATTTAAGATCCAACTTTGATTAATAAAATGACATGTAATGCACTTATAATTCTTGTTTTACACCGATGTCCATATATCAATGGTTAAACAAACTCTTTAACCACTCAACAAAGCCTTTAACTTTAACTTTTATTCATTGTATAAACTTATACAATTATTTTGTAAGGTGGTTCAGGATGGCATGGTGCAACTAGGCTCTAAAATGTTGCATGCTCCACAAGCCTAAATGACAATTTACACTTGATAAAATAATTAACAATTATCACCCTTATTTTTTTTATGATCATATTTTCCTAACCCTTGAGGACTAGATCCTTTACCATCCATCATAACTCCTGATTGTAATGATAATTTATGCTTTTCAAGATTTTTCTCTCTAATGGGAGAGGCTTGGCAAGAAAACCGAAGGTTGTGTGACATTGATGAAGTGTCATTTTTATAATGACATCCATATAGCCTCGAACAATAATTGCATTAGGCTTTAAGGCTGTCAATGGTATCAATCGATTCAACCTTTGTAAAATGATCTCATACTATAGATTCGTTGCTAGTTTTCTTGGCTCTTTTTGTATTTGGATGGATTTTTAGTTTAATCAGTCTTATTTGTACATGCATTTTTACATAATAGGACACATTTACGTTTGAATGTTGAGATGAGTTAAGTTGAGTTGAGTTGTAAATAGCAGTATTTTGTGTGTCCCATTAAGATGAGTTTAAAGATTTTAGGTTGAGATGAGTTTAACTTTTTAGGTTGAAATATATTAAGTGGGTTGGGATGAGTTTAACTTTTCTTATTTAAAGTTAAAAAAGTAATGAGTCTCATCAATAATTTATTTGAGATGAGTTGAATTTGATTCAACAACCAAACTCTAGTCATTCGTTTTATATTTAAAAAAAAAAAAAAAAAAAAAAAAAAAAAAAAGAGAGAGAGAAAAAAAGCTCTACACGGTTAAGCAACTGAGGTCCTTTATAGGTGCAACAATTATTGTGGGGAGAAGTCCACCATCACCTATCATCACTTCCCCATCTTGTTTTGGTGAACAAATATTCCCATTCCACTTAAAAATCTATGAAATTTATTTAATTACAAATAAAAGATATTTTTATTATTGTTTTTCGATCACTTCACCACTTAAATACAATAACATTTTATAAAGCTGTTCCGTACAAGTGGGTAGGCAGGGTAGCCATAGAGAGAACATGTGTACGTGTTTGGGTTCCATGGAAACTTCAATTGGAGTCTCAATCTATCAAGCAACCTCTTTTAATTGCCCATTTTGTATTTAAAAAACACAACTTTATTTTTTTAATTGTGTCATTTTCTTTTTGTTTATCTGTTGCACCCCTGTGAGCAAATCTGCTTGCTATCGTTTGGCTTTCCCCTAAAGGGGCCTACTCCTGTCGCCGTGTTTGACGAGGGGTTTCCGGTCTTTGCTCCCTGTCCTGGTGCTGTCTTTTTGGGCTTCTCCCCCTTCTAGGTTCGTACCCATGCCCTTCCTCTTCTTTTGTTTGCAAGCGATCTGCTAGCATTTGGCCTAGTTCCCTGCTACTTGCAAGCTCCGCCACTCTTTTTTTCATTATGAAACAATCTTCGGTCCAATGAGTATCGGACTGATGATACTTACAATAGCATTGAGCCCTAGAGGTTGAATGCACATCTTTCCTTCGGTCCATGGCTTCTCCTGTACGTTTAGAATATTATGGATGAGACTAGGTCCTTGATCTTGCTGGGTGAGGTGTCTTTCACTCCCCTCCGCTACCATGGTTTAAATTTGTCTTCTTATCTTTGTTTGACCCCTTAGAGTCATGCCTTATCTCTTGTCTTCTTGGTTCTAGCAAAGCTTGTAACATGTCCTCTGTATTGACGTAATCATCTGCTCTATCCATGCACTCCCTCAGGGTAGAGGGAGTTTTCCTAGCCAGTTCAATCAGGAATGGATTGCGTGGCCAAATGCCTCCTAACAAGGCGGCAACCGTGATCTTCTTATACCGGTCTTCCATAGTCAATTTTTCGTTGTTAAATATGGCCAGATACATTTTTAAACTTTCTCCTTCCTTTTGTTTGATGGTTAGAAGATAGGCTGCAGGACAGCAACGACGCCAGCTTGCCATGAATTGTGTTAGAAACTGCTTGGACAGTTCTTCGAAACTACTAATAGTTATGCGTGCTTTGAAGTTTTTTAAATGGTCTACGGGATCTCGAGACCCGTCATACATGTCGATCTAGGGAACCTTGAATCTAGGCGGGAGAGGTACCGCCATTACTTCATTACTGTAAGGAAGGTCCGTTTGGTTTAGCAATTGCTCCACAGAGGAAGACCCTCCTATCCTCTTCGCCATTTCTTCATACTTACAAACGAGGCTTTTAAGCTCATCATGCATTTTTTTCTTTTCTAGTTCTTTGGTGTTGCTTCCTCCTGCGCTATGAGCATCTCTTTCACCCTCCGTCTGCTCATTGCTACTATTGGCATATTTCGTTGCCTTGGCTTTTCATTCTCCTTTTGCAACCGTTTTACCAGAGCCACTGCCTCCTTTAGTTTACCTTCCATCTCCACAAATCTTGCTCCCATCCCTACTGTGCCCATCTCTTTATCTCTATTTTCCTGTGACCATGCGGTTGTTGGCATGTGCAAATCATGTTGAAGTCTGATAAGATCCCATAGGTGGCACCACTGTTAAGGACGTGTTTCACACTACTAATCACACAAATGATCTGTAACGAACAAAGGGCGGCACTGGTTGCCCTGAGAACACTCCAGTGCCAAAGTCAGAATAACATGAGAGTACGTGTATGTAAAAGATGGAGTTAATCAAGTTAAGTTTTAGTCACCTCCTGCATGCTATTTATAGAGGTGTAGGAAAGAGGGAGTGATCCCTTCCTATTATACCGGCCTAACAGATGCGCGCAATTCTTAAGGTTGACTTATTCATCAAGAAGTCCTAAAGAATCTTCAAGTAACCCATGGAGGTAACCTATAAAAAACTTCAAAAAAAGAATTTTGGGAACTGGTCCATAGTCTGTCACTCGTTATGCAATTCAATGGAGATCTCCATGAGTAGTCCTCAAGAAGAATTTATGAAATTTGTAGTAAGGGCCTTCGAGGAGGGGCTCTCTGAAGATTATTTGCAAGAACTATTCCATGATAATTGAGTGTACTAGTGATTGTATGTTGCCGTTTATCATTAGTAATGTGCACATATTTCTATGCTCAGTGATCATTTTTGGTTTTTGGTGGCATCAGTGGATTTTGCCCCATGCTGTAATTTTTTTCGTTGGTGCTTAATGTTTCCGTTTATTGTCTGTTTGTAGTAACCCATGCTTAAGTGATCAAGGAGCCTATTGACACTCTAGATCTATCTTAGGTGATTGTTGAGCCTGTCGACTCATTTCGAAAGGAAACTTGTGCGAGGCAATTGTAGAGCTCAGAGGCTTGTTTCTAAAGGAAATCCATGAGGCGGTTGTAGAGCTCAGAGTGGAGACACTTGGCTTGTACTTGGCCAGAGGATGCCTTGACTGCACTGATAGTACAAGTTGAGTCACTCGGCGATGAGTGTAGCATGAGCGTGCCTTGGCTGCATTACTCTTAGTGATATGTGTAGAGGGAGGATGCCTCGATTGCATAACTTTGGCGATGTGAGTGTAGCAGGAGGATGACTTGGCAACATAACTATGGCGATAAAAGTTTTGTGGGAGGATGCTTTGAACGCGTAACTTTGACAATGTAAGTGTAGCGGGAGGATGCCTCAACTGCGTAACTTTAGCGATGTGAGTGTAGTGGGAGGATGCCTCGACCCTGTAACTCTAGCGATGTGAGTGTAGCGGGAGGATGCCTCAACTGTCTAACTTTGACGAGGAGAGTGTAGCGGGAGGATGCCTTGATCGTGTAACTTTGGCGATGAAGATGTAGGGGTGGGATGTCTCAACTGTGTAATTCTGGCGATGTGAGTGTAGTGGGAGGATGCCTAGACCTCATAACTCTAGCAATGTGAGTGTAGTGGGAGGATGCCTCGACTGTGTAGCTCTAGTGATGAGAGTGTAGTAGGAGGATGCCTTGACTCAGTAACTCTAGCTATGAGAGTGTAGCAGGAGCAAGCCTCACCGGGTTGATGTTAAAATTGAGTTCAACTGCTTTGTTGTGGTAGGAACTAGAGTCCAATCATAAAATAATAATAATAATAAATAAATAAATAAAATGTTAAATTAAATAATCCAAATCACGAGTTTAAGGTTTGCAAACTTGAACCATCTCATTTGGGTTTTGTGAAGGCTGGTGACACATGGGTGATGCCAGTTGGCAACCATGTTTGGGCCACAATGAGGACATGGGATGCCCGTGATACTGAATAGTCTATTCTGATGATGAAAAATTAAGATGCTCGAGCGATGCTTGAGAGGGGCTTCGCAGTCGATATTTCGTGCCACACAGGTGATCTCCAGCGAAGTATATTCCAAGGGTGTACCGCCAATAGGTTTCTTGCGGAATCTCGACAAATTTTGTAGGAAAAATTTTCCAAAAATCAATTTTATTAGTAAAAATAAAATAGCAAGTTTAAAAGAGGAAAACTAGAGTGATTTGGTTGATGCATTCAACTATTCCTTGACTGAGGTTGTTTGTTAGTTGCCGAGTTACTTTTGCGTAATAGTGGTTGTTTTTTTTTTTTTTTTTTTTTGCACATTTTTTTCTTGCTTTTGTGAATCGTGACTCCCTGCTAGTTATAACTTTTAATGACCTAGCCCAATAATTCTAATATTAGAATATTGATAATTTTTAATAGACTTAAATTATATTTAATGAGCCATATTTGATAAATTATTGAGGTTGATTAGGAGTTTTTTTTTTTTTTTTTTTTTGCGAAGAGCCGGTAGGTTGATTAGGAGTTTTAATTAGGCTCAATAATTAGGTTAAATCCTATTTATTATTTATTGAAGGAATTAGACTTCTTTTAGAATTTAAATATCGGCTATTAGAAATTTAATTCAATTTAAAATAATCATTGATAGAAATCTCATATGCAGTCTCAATCACTGTCAATCCTACATTCAATGAATTACTAGATCATGGTTTTAAATTCAAACTACTCTCTTATTAAATTATTATGACTGAGTGTTCAGCAGATTAGTATCACTACATGTATTAACCGAGTCTAACTCAAACTCATCAACACCCTCTCCCAAATCTCTTTATAAATATCTCCATTTTGTGTATTATTTGGGAAAAATCGTAAACCTCTAAGTGTAGCGGCTGAACCCAAGATACCCAGTCTAGCACTATGATCGATTTTGTGTCAAAAATTTTAGAAAGCAACACTATAAGGTAAGTAGCTTGATCATAAATTAGGATTTACATACGTTAGCTAGCTATATATTATTATTAAAGATAGTTCTTTCAAAACTAATGTTTATGTACCACACATGTCATAATATTTGCAAGCACGTTATTCATTATGTTTCATTCCGCATATTATAGTTATATATATATTTTGCACCTCATGCATAAGGCACGTAAGCTTTCATAAGCTAAAGTGCAAGATAAGATTAGAACAGTTTAATCAAATGGTCATTCAGAAACATGGTACCAATGCAGTTTCAGGGTGGATGTGCAAGCCATAGACTCATATGTGGTCGACCATAGTATGCTAGAATACCATCAGCGGCTCCTATTGCGGCCGGTGCACAATCTCGTATACAGGGTTAAGTATGTTGGCCAGTCAAATCAGTTATATAAATAAGACTAGTCAATTAATTCAGATAGATAAGTTATGCATGTCATCAGCGTATTTATGAACAGTCGTGATTTTAATTCTCAACATGAAATGTTTTATGAAATTCTTATGTTAAGTATGTTTATATTATTATGGGTTTCTTATTAATTCATCGACTCATTTTAGTTTGTTTTTATACTTTTAAACCACTTCAAAATATAATTTATGAAGGTAGAATTGCAGGATGAGACTTAGTTTAGAGAGACGTGACAATGACTTAGATCATGTACACAGATTTTAGGTTATGATTTTTATGACACAAATTTTGAAAAATTATAATAAATATTTTCGCGCACTCTCATTTACGATTTCAATATTTTAATACAAAATGACTCTATTTATTATAAGAAATTTTTGTACTTGATGTTTTCATTAGAATATATATATATATATATATATATATATATATTTATATATATATTAAGTCAAGTTTAATAGTAGCACTTTGGCTCGGTGATATTTAAAAAAAAAATGACATATTACTTAGAGTTTTGCTATATACAAGCACGGTCGTGTACTAATCTGTGTACCAATACTGATTCATTCATACTTAAAATTTAAATTAATACTGTTTTCAATAAAATCTACTTTTTGACCAATCATATTACATTGGTGCATAGATTAATACACAATTATGCTTGCAACTATATTTTTCCATTTCTTAAACATGTGAAGCGGGGTGTTACATAACTGGTCGAAGTGCACCGTTTTAGTTCCTGCGTTCGTTCTTGCTGACTTTTATGCTTCGTATGCGTGGCAGCCCCACTAGCTTGTGTGGGTCTCTTGGCGGTTAGGTCTATCTCTAGCTATGGCGGCCGGTAGTGTCACGTTGCCATTTGACGTGTGAGGTACCCCTGCTACGAACTAGCTTGGCATAGTAGGCCAGCTAAGCATGCAGCGGAGACGTTGGTCTGGTGCGGTATGGGCGAGACACCTTTGTTAAGCTCGAGGAGATGTTGGTCACGCTGCCCACCATGGTCCATCAGATAACAACCAGCGCCTCTGAGCTTTTTCTCACCACGGTCGGTTGCTCTCCATCTTTGCTTGCCAGGTCAATTGCTCGCCACGGTCGGTTGCTCTCCATCTTTGTTCACCAACATTAGTTTCCCCTCATGGAGTTGTTGTTCATCGCCAAAATTAATTTGATATGTTTTTAGTATTAATTGAGGGATTGACTTTTTTGGAGAGTATAAAGTTGAAAATTAAAACTTAGACGTTGACTATTTTAGTATTTTATTCAAAAATAAAATATAAAATAAGAGGAAATCAGGAAATAGAATATAAAAACTAATAAACTGAGATAATAATAAATTAATAACACCCAAAGATTAAAAAAAAAAAAAAATGACTTGTGCGCGCTTTGCATTTCCAAAAACCGGTCATAAATTGCTACATTACCGGTTTCATATTTTGAAAGCCAGTTTAAACCAAATCTAATTGATATATATTTATAATTTTTTTTATATTATATTATATAACATCCGATATATTATAAAATTAATCTTATAATTTTTAATATAACATTTGATATTATATATAAATTTTAGTCTTAAACATAGACATTAATATTAAGAATAAAAATATTTTTGACGTAGTAAATTGTAATATATATGTTCTTTTTTATCATATATACTCATATAAAAAGTCTAAAACTTATATAGACTATAGTTAAATTTAAAACTATTATCGGTCCTGGGAGTGAGTATCATCTTCTATTCCTGCATTGTTGCCGAGTTCCTTGATATTCTAAGCATGCCTGAAGCATATATTACAGCGGCTGTAGCAGCTACACCAAGAGCAATGGCTGCACCATCTGATGTGGATACATTGGCCGCATCCTCATCGCCAGCGCCAGATGTAGAGACCGATGAGCTGGATGCTGGCTTGGATGATGGTGAGGGAAGCGATGATCTAGTTGATAATGGTCTCATAGATGATTAGGTTCGTCAGCTAGTGCAAGACCCTTCAACTCTTTCATATGATGGCGATAAGGTGATCCGACAGCACGGTGGGAGCTAATTGATCTGGCATTATATTTCTTCATTCGCATTCGATTGGAGTCTCGCTATTAAAGTGGAGGTAGTCTACTATTTACACTCCTGATATCTAACATCCTATTCCGATCGGGGGTTACAGTGCAAGGGAATGAGTGAAGGTCACCACAGATGGGGCCCCTTAACAAAATCACATTCAGTAAGAGCAATGGTCACTTGCCGAAAATTCCTGCAGGACAGGATAGTGCCACACCAACCAATCTAGCTTCTAATACTGCCCCGGTGTTGAGAGATAGCCTACTGGTGTTACTTTGGATGAGATATGAGCTTTGTTAGCAGAGCACAACCAAATTATAAAGCAATAGTTCATTGAACCCATCATGAAGAAGTTTAAGAAGATAGATGGACGCCTAACTATTTTACAGGAAGATTCTGATTTATTTAACAAATAGATAGTTTTAGTTATTAATTTACAATTTTTATGTTGTATCGAAGGTTAAAGTTTTGGGATGTAATTACTGTATGGTTTTTATTTTTAGTGTTTGCTACCCTCTTTATTCTTAATTATGTTTTTTTTTTTTCATTATAATTACCATTCACGATTATATAAAAAATGATACTATTTTTAAAGTAATATTTCTTTAACTAAAAATCTTATTTTACATGAAAGAAATCACTAAAATATTTACATAAAAATAATTTATGAATTCGTAAATATTTTAATTCTCCGTAAATCATAATATATATATTATATACACTTTTTTTATATTTTGAAAATGATAACAAATTAATGGAAAAAATATTTATTACTTTAATATTTTTGACTTCTTTAACAATATATTATTATAATTAAACATTCCCGTTCAAACGTTTGTTTATGCATTCGAATGAGATATGTTCCATTCGAGTAGGTTTAAAAATATCCTAGCCATTTTTAATTTAATTTTCCACCAAACCATCCATTCGAAAGAATAAATGTTGTGTTCGAACTTGTCCAAACAAAATTTGTGTAGCTTGAAGGGCTTGCAACCTTCTCGCCAAGATTATTATTCAAACATATTATACACCATTTGAACAGTCATTAATTCCTTGTTCGAACCGAATTTTTGTAGTTCGAATGGTTTTGACTTCTAAAGACAATCTAAATCGTCACAAAAAATCCCATTCAAACGGGTATTTAACCATTCCAACGGGTTTATATAGTCATCCATGTTTTGAGATGAAATTTAAATTTCGTCTCCAATACTAACTTTTAGAGACAAAATTTAGTTTGTCCCCAAATTATTTTGTCCATAAAAGTAAAATTTCTTGTAGTGTATATTTTTATAACTTTTTTTCCAAGAAAAAATGATGTTGAAATGCATAATACTAATGCATTTAACATTATTCATATCAAAACATATCAAAATAATAAAAACATATCAAAATAGAAAACTAAATTTTACGCTAAAAATAAACGACTAATTACCTTTTTAACTAAATGTATGTAAAAAAAACAAAAAAACAAAATCCAATATTCATAATGTGAAATGCATGTAACACACAATGCAATCCACTATATATTACATTGTTTGGTATTTAGACATTACATTACAAAATACAAAATATTTTATTAAGCAACCTAAGCTTTCTCATCTTAAATATTCTATATTTTGAAATTAACTCGGATGGGCAGGTATGCTGCATATGCATCAATGTGCTTTTGAGGTTCAATACATATTTGCCGGTGTTGAATGCGGACTCGCTTGAAATAGTGGAAATAGGGATGACCAATACATCACTTGCAATCTCTACAAGGATGGGATATCTATATGATTTCCTCTTCCACCAAGTCAAAATCTCAAACTCAGATGTTTTTAGTTCAATCTCATTCGACAAATACCTATCCACCTCCTATCCAAATACCGAACTATTTTGCTCCTCAAAATATTGCTCTAGAGCTATATCAAAATCTTCACGGTTTGGGTTGTCACCAATAATAATTGAGGAACTTCTATGGGCCATATTTGATCTTCCACTGCCTAAACCATAAAACTTGTGGTATTGGTCAATCAAACGATTCATGAGCAATCTCACTTTGGTTTCAATTTTGTCTCCACATTTATTCATTTTGACTCTTTCTGACCAGTGTGCCAAGGATGTAATCTTATATCGATGGTCAAAGACTAAAGTTACATAAACAATCATGTTAATTTTATCCATACTCTCCCAATATTTATAAAACTTAAGCTTTATATTAGACGTCATTCTCATCAATACAAAATCCTCAATGATAGGCCCCAAGGCAGACCAACTCTTAAGGATCAATTACAAGATTAAGAGCCACGAAGATCAAGGGAGCTATACAAGAATTGGTGCAATTCAATTGGGATCAAGCTAGCAAGAGCCCAACACTCATGATGAGCTTGAAAGAAGGAGAACCGTTTTGATCCACTTGATCCAAGCTATGGAAGACACGACTTGGGCATATTGTTATTGAACGCCATGGACTTATTGATTTCATTAAAAGGGTTTATTTTATTAGTCAAATGAATTAATCAAGAATAATTGGGCTTGGGGGATGTCCAGCCCACACGTCTTATTTCTAATGAACTAGGGTTTGGGGAAGGCCTTGTATTTTGGCCAAGGGTTTATTTGGAAAGATATAATCTTATGTCCTACTAGGGTTTCAGAAGTTACTGTAGCGTGGCGTATGACACTGTTCACGCTACAGTACCCGAGGCATTGTTTATTTAGGGTTTTTGGAGATTGTCTATTTAAACCAATTGTAACTTCATTTGAGAGGTAGACTATATGGAATTGTGATTGAGAGTTGAGTTATCTCCTCTTGTTCTTCTTGAACTTCTGAACTTATCAAAGGTAAATCAAAACCTTTGTGGCATTCTTCCTTTGTAATCTAGGTTATTGAGACGAGTTCTTCAATGGGTCTAGATTTTGATATAATCTACATTCTTTGAACGAGTTCTCATCGGGTCTAGATTCTCCATCCATATACCTGAGTTTGGCTTTCTTGGAGTTGTTTTTCCAATATTGTTGTTGGGTCTCAAAGCAAGTCTATTGGGGTTCACATCACTCAATCTCACTCATTTTGTTAGAAGTGTGCTCAATTATACAAAGTTGCTGAAATAATATATTTGATGTCATGTATAATGAGTTAGAGATTTTGAAGGTGACATCATAAAATTCTTCTAGAAATTTAATAAATATCTAAGCCCTTCGCTAATCCTCATACGCATGTGTCAAAAGCTGTGAATCCCTCACTCCCATTAATACAAAAACTTTTTTGTATTTTTTAGCCGCACTCAATATTAGATACGTTCAGTTTCATCTAGTATGAATATTTAGACAAGCCATTTTTCCACACTAATTGTTCAACTGCTTTGCACATATTTTAAATATATCAAAAGCACTTGCTTTCAAATTAACAATGGCGTCTCTACTCGAGTATGGCTAGACCCATGGATTCCTTCAATTCCAAATCATATTCCTCTCCCAAACCCAGAATATCCAGGAACTGACCAAAACCTCAAAGTTGTTGAACTAACCCTTGAAGAACCTAGGAGATGGAACACTCTCCTTCTCCACACTCATTTTTCATCTGATTCAGTCCATGAGATTCTCAAAATTCCTCTACAAAAGTACAACTTCTCCAATTTGAATGACAAAATGAAGTGGACACATCACTATTCTGGTAACTTCTCAGTTAGATCAACCTATGCAGCATTGGTCGATAACCCATCCACAACCATCCCTTGCCTTCCATGGAAAAAATTGTGAAAACTCAAAATTCAAGATCGACTCAAGCTTCTAATTTGGAAAATTGTCCATAAAATTCTCCCAACCAAATCCCTTTTAAAAACTGTCATCAAAATAAGCCCAAAACAAGCACTCTGTCCCCTTTGTAACTCTCAAGAAGAAACTCTTCACCATTTATTCCTCACTTGCTCTTTTGCCAGAATTTTATGGAGACAATCAAAATGGCCTCTAGATATAACCAAATTCAATGATTCTCCCATTACAATCTGGATCAGCAACATTCTCAATCCTTCTGCATCTCTCCTGATCCCAGAAGATGAAACTCACCATTTCCAACTCTTTCCTTCCTTAGCCATGGACAACACTTGGTCCTTAAGAAACAAGGTCATTCACCAAGCCTTCAAACCAACTCCTAATTGGCTCATCACAACAACTTCCTATCTCCTCTTGGAACATGCCTCAACCTGGTCACAAAAGAGCAATACCCCCCTCCCCCCCCCCCCCCCCCCCCCCAACTTCACCCCAAAAGAAGATTCTTTCTTGATACAGTTTGATGTGGCAGTCAATATTAATGGGAGCGAGCATCACATCAACCATAGGTAGAGCAACTAATGTTACCCCCATCTTTGTCCTCACAAGTTCCATCAATAGCACTAACCCAAATGTAGGAGAAGCAATTGTAGCTTATGAAGGGATCCAAGAAGCACTTCACAGAAACATAAAGAAAATTTCAATAGAGGGAGATTCGCAACAAGTCATCAGTGCTCTTTCATCCAACCTCTCCAACACAGACTGGGAAATTCAAGGCATCTCCTCAGATTCAAGATTTCTGCTTCAATCATTTGAAGCCTGGACTGCAAGGAAAAGACATCGATCACAAAATTGATGCATGCATGAAATTGCACAATGGGCGGCCTCCAATTATGTTTTTGGAAATCTGCCCCTCTTTCATCCCCCCCAGTCTGTTGAATTTGCATAGTGGTAAAGATCCCTCTGCTTTGTAATATTTTCTTATAACAGACAATGTATTTTCCTTTTATTAATGAAGTAGTTAACTTGCCGAGGAAAAAAAAAGAACATTGCTTGTGAAGATTTCACAAATCTTATTGCATTTATAATATTATTTACTGTATCATGTATATTATATTTTAAACCATCACATATAATGACGTTTAAAATATGTGCAGCACATCGCAAGTGTATAAACTCGCCCTCCAAAATTGTGAGCTCCTAATCTCTTATACTCATCCTCACATAATCAATAGCAACATCATTAGTGACATCTATAGTGATTGTAAGAAGGTGGTCGATCTCCCAATCCATCTTGCTAGGCTCTAATATCCAAGTAATGGTCTCACCTTTATGATTAAATGACAAAATATAATGATTTTCTTCTTCAAGACCCAACTTCAATTAATAAAATGACATGTAACACATATATAATAATTCTTGTTTTGCACCAATATCTTTATATTGGTGGTCAAACAAACTCTTCAATCACCCAAAAAAGCCTTCAACTTTTGTTTCTTTTCATTGTATAAACTTATACAATCATTTTGTAAAATGGTCTGGGATAACAAAGTATATCTAGGTTCCAAAGTACCAGGGAGTTCAATAAATATCGGATGCTATACAAGCCTAAATGGTAATTCACACTGAATAAAATAATTGGCAATCATCACCTTTATTTTTTCAGGATTATATTTTTCTAATCTTTGAGAACTAGATCCTTTATCATCCATTCTAACTCTTGATTGTGATGGTGATTTATTCTTTCCATGATTTTTCTCTCTAATGTGAGAGATCTGACAAGAAAATTGAAGGTAGTGTAAGATTGATAAAGTGTCATTTTTATAGTGGTATCCACAAAGTCTCGAGCAATAATTGCATTGGGTTTTAAGATCAATGGTATCAATATGTTTAACTTTTACAAAATGATTTCATACTGTAAAATGGTTGCTAGGCTTCTTGGCTCTTTACGGAGGGAGGGATGGTGTGGAGTTTATAGTATTCATGAAAGAATGTACTAAATAACTAGTGTTTTCCTCCATATCTAATAATATATGATCCAAGTCATCAATACTACTACTAAAACTAATTTTCATCTATTTTAAAAATAAAAAATAAAAAAAAAATATAAAATCAACTCAGCTACATAAGAGAATAATATAAACCAACCAACAACAATAGAGAACAATAAAATCAAATCAAATCCATCGTTACTCTAACGTACGATAGCAATACTAATAAAATGAGGAGTATTCTGCAATCTTTTGGAAAGCCTTTGTCTGGTAATAATAACAAACAATACTCTAATAATAATAATGAAAAAAAAAAAAATCATCACAACCAGCTTATTCAGTTATTTGTGTGTCATTGCAGCTAGTACCGTACGTACCATTACTCTAAACTGGGGGGCCAGGCCGACAACGATCTTTTCGACTAGTGATTGGAGCAACCCATTTATGTTCAAGGTAACTTACCTGAAGGTCAGACACATGTTCTTAAAAAGTTCGAGTTGGGCTTAAATTTTGTAATTTTTATTTTTATGTATTTATCAAGAAAATTGAATAGATGAGATTTATTTATTTATTTAGTTTAATCAGTCTTATCTGTACATTTTTACATAATAGGGCACATTTACATTTAGATATGGAGATGAATTAAATTGTAAATAATAATATTTTATAGATCTTGTTAAAATGAGTTTAACTTTTTTAAGTTGGGATCAGTTTAACGTTTTAGATTGAAATATATAAAGTGAATTGAGATGGGTTTAAATTTTTTATAAGGGGCTATTTGGATTCAGAGAATGTTTCATTTCATCTATCTCATCATTACAACTTTCTAAAATTTTTACAAAAAAAAATAATAATAATTCAACTTTTTTAAATATTATCAATTCAACTTTTTCAAATCTAAAACAATAATATTAAAAAATAATATTCTAGTAATATTTTATTTAACTTTAATATGAAACTATCTTATTTTATCTCATCTTACTCTTCAAATAAGTTATAAGAAGTTAGAAAAATAATGGTTCTATTAATAATTTGTTTGAGATAAGTTAAATTTAGTTCAACAACTAAACTCAAGTCATTCTTTTGAATTTCCTTTTATTATTATTATTATTATTATTATTATTATTATTATTATTATTATTAATTTAAAAAAAAAAATCCTCTACAAATTCGAGCCGCTGAGGAGCTTTATAGGTGCGGTAATTATTGTGGGGGAGAAGTCCACCATTACCTATCATCACTTCCCCCATCTTGTTTTGGTCAACAAATATTCACATTCCACTTAAAAATCTATGAAAATTATTTAATTAAAATCATAAGATATTTTGCTTTTTGTATTTCGATCACGTACAGCACCACTTAAATACAATAACATTTTATAAAGCTTCGTATAAGTGGGCAGGCAGGGCAGCCGTACGTAGAGAGAATAGGTGCACGTGTTTGGGTTTCATGGAAACTTATCATTATTACTCTTAAAATATTTATTTCTTTTACAGAAGTAGAAAAAAATAAGTATTAGACATGAACGTAAAATATAGTAGATGGTAAAAAGATAAGGGAAGCAAAGCATTCGCGTAGGGCTGGTATTCAAAGGAAGTTGGAAGAAATACTAGAAGCAGAAAACTAAAATGAAAAGGAAAAGGAAAAAAAAAAGGCACGCGCTGGACACAAAGCAACGATGCTAGAAGACTCACAAACGGAATAGAGAAGTGAAGAAATAAGGTGTTAATGTCCTAAAATTGAACAACAGGCTGGAAGTGAGGAATGAATTATTTCTATTCCACGATGGTGATTTAGGCTTTGGTACACTAGTACTCTTCACTTTCATCAATAAAATAAATAATAAACAAATAATTAAAATAATTAAAAAGAGACATATAGATTTACCTAATTTAGCACAGAGGCATACGTCCACAAGTTGTTAGGGGGATAAAATCCACCATGACAGATGATTTTATAATCTCTCGTGACCTCACATGTCGCTCAATACAATAGAGAAATTTAGGATTTTAGGAGGTTGTAGACGATGCCTCCCTGCTTGAGAGAGATATGGTGGAGTCAATATGTATAGTAGAGTTTTATGCATAGAGAGCTTTGGGAGAGTCCTCCTCATTTGTAGATATCTCCTCATTTTATAGAGATCTATTTTCTTCTTTAGAGTAATAGAGTCCAGCTTGTCTTACGAAACATTTTCTTTTAAGGAGTCTAAGCTAACTACTTTTGGTTTATATCTTCTTTGCCTTGTCTCTTCCATACCTTATCTCTTGGCTTGATCTTTTTCTTTATTATTAGTGATAGTTTTTCAATAGGTTAGACCCAGTCAATTTTGTCCCTAACAGATACCATGATTCTTAAGGTTGACTTGTTCATCAAGATTCAAGAATGCCTTGAGAATTTTCAAATAACTTGAAAAAAACTACAGAAAAAGCAATTTTGGGAACTGGTCTATAGTCTGTCACTTGTTATGCAATTCAATGGAGATCTCCATGAGCAGTTCTCAAGAAGAATTTGTGAAATTTGTATTGAGAGCCTTTGACGATGGGCCTATGTGAAGGTTGCTTGAAAGAACGTTTGCGTGATAATTGAGTGTACTAATGATTGTATGTGGCCGTTTATCATTAGTAATGTGTGCACATTTCTATGCTCGGTGATCATTTTTTATTTTGGGTGGCATCAATGGATTTTGCCCTGTGCTGCAATTTTTTTTGTTAGTGCTTAATGTTTCCACTTACATGTTGATGTAAGAGTTTGTTTGTAGTAACCCGTGCTTAAGTGATCAGGGAGCTCGTCGATACCCTGGATCCATCTTAGGCAGTTGCTAAGCTCATCGACTCGTTCTCAAAGGAAACCTATGTGAGGTGATTGTAGAGCTCAGAGGCTCTTTCTTGAAGGTAAATAGCTGGTGACAGTTGTACCGAGTGGAGACACTCAGCCTATACTTGGCTGGAGGATGCCTTAACTGTGTTGATGGTGCGAGTGGAGTCACTTGGCTGTGACTATAGCGGGAGGATGCCTTGACCACATAACTCATAGCGATGTGAGTGTAGCGAGAGGATGCCTCGATCATGTAACTCTGACAATGCGTATAGCAGGGAGATAACTTGGCCGCATAACTTTGACAATGGAGTGTAGCAGAAGGATGCCTCGACCTTGTAACTTTGGCAATGTGAGTGTAGTGGAAAGATGCCTCGACGGTATAAGTCTGGCAATGTGAGTGTAGCGGAAGGATGTCTCAATCGTATAACTCTAATGATGTGAGTATAGTAGGGAGATGACTTGGCCACATAACTTTGGGGATGAGAGTGTAGCAGGAGGATGCCTCAACCATGTAATTTTGGCAATGTGAGTGTAGTGAGAGAATGTCTTGACCGTGTAACTCTGGCGATGTGAGTGTAGCAGGAGGATGCCTCGACCATGTAACTTTGGCAATAAGAGTGTAGGGGACGATGCCTCAACCACGTAACTTTGGAGATGAGAGTGTAGTAGGAGGATGCCTTGATTGCGTAACTCTAGTGATGTGAGTGTAGGGGGAGGATGTCTCGACCGCATAACTTTGGTGATGTAAGTGTAGTGGGAGGATGCCTTGATCTCTTAACTTTGGCGATGTGAGCGTAGCGGGAGGATGCCTCAGCCACTTAACTCTGGCTATGAGAGTGTAGAGGGAGGATACCTTGATCGCGTTGATGTTAAAATTGAGCTCGACCACTTTATTGTGGTGGGAGTTAGAGTCCGATCGTACTAAAAAAAAAAAGTTAGATTAAATAATACAAATTACAGGTTTGAGGTTTGCAAACCTGAACCATCTTGCTTGAGTGTGGTGAAGGCTGGTGACACATGGATGATGCCCATTGGCAGCCATGTTTCGGTCAAAATGAGGACACAAGATGCCCGTGATATCGAACAGTCTATTCTAATGACGACAAATTAAGATGCTTGAGCGATGCTTAAGAGGGGCTTCGCAATCAGTATTTCATGCCACGTAGGTGATCTCTAGCGAAGTATATTCCCAAGGTGTACCACCAAAAGGTTTCTTGTGGAATCTCAGGGCGTTTTGCAAGGAAAATCTTTGAAAAATCAAATTCATTAGTAAAAATAAAATAGCAAGTTTGAAAGAGGCAAACCAAAGTAATTTGGTGTTGCGTTCAACTATTTCCTTGACTGACATTGTTTGCTACCAAGTTATTTTTGCATAATGGGGGTTGTTCGCCCGTGAGTACTATTTGTTTTACACCCTTTTTTTTTTTTTTTGCTTGTGTGAATCATGACTCCCTATTGTTTATAACTTGTAACAACCAAGTCTAATAATTCTAAGATTAGAATATTGATCATTTTTACTGAGCTTAAATTATATTTAATGGACCATATTGGATAAGCTCACAGCGATAAATTATTGATGCTGATTAGAAGTTTTAATTAGGCTTAATAATTAGGTTAAATCCTAGTTGTTATTTATTAGAAGAGTTAGAATCCGTTTAGAATTTAAATATCGGCTATTAGAAATTTAATTCAATTTAAAATAATAACTAATGGAATTTTCCTATGCAGTCTCAACCACTACCAATCCTACATTGAATGAATTACTAGATCATATTTTTAAATTAAAACCTCTTATTAAATTATCATGACTAAGTATTCAGCAAATTAGTGTCACTACATGTATTAACCGAGCCCAACTCAAACTCATTAGCACCCTCTGCCAAATCTTTTTATAAATATCTTCCTTCCATGTTATTTGGAAAAAACCATAAACCTCCATAAGTGCAGCAGTCAAATCCAAGATACCCAGTCTAGCACCGTAATCGATTTTATGTTAGAAATTTTAGAAAGCAACACTACATGGTAAGTAGCTTGATCATAAATTAGGATTTGCATACATTAGCTAGTTATATATAGTATTACTAAAGCCAGTTCTTTCAAAACCAGTGTTTATGTACCATGCATGTCATGATATTTGCAAGTACACCATTCATCATGCTTTATTCCATATATTATAGTTATACATGTATTTTGCATCTTATGCATCTGACATTGCATAAGATGCATAAGCTTGTTAAAATCAAGTGCAAGATAAGATTAGAACAACTCAATCGGATGGCCATTCAGAAGCATGGCAGTCGGTAGTGTCACAATATCATTTGACTGTGAGGTACCCCTACTATGAACTAGCTTGGCACAATATGCCAGTTAGGCATGAAGCGAAGATGTTGGTCTTGTGTGGTATAAGCAAGACTCCTTAGTTGAGCTTGAAGATAGTTGGTCACACTGCCCACCATGGTCCATCAGATAATAACCAATGCATCTGAGCGTTTTCTCACCACGGTTGGTTGCTCTCCATCTTTGCTTGCCAGGTCAGTTGCTCGCTGCAATTGGTTGCTCTCCATCTTTGCTTGCCAAAGTCAGTTTTTTGTCATGGAGTGGTTCTCCGTTCGTTTCTTGGTTTTTTTTTTCTTTCGACATGCACGATCAGTTGCTCACCATATTTGTTTGCCAGCTTGGTTGCTAGCCACGGTCGGTTGTTCTCCATCTTTGCTTGCCACTATTAGTTACCCATCATGGAGTGGTTGTTCCTCCATTTGTTACTTTTTTCTCATAATGCATGATTGGTTGCCAGCCATCTTTGCTCGCCATAGTTAGTTGCCTGCCTTGGAGCTGTTACTTGCCATGGGTAGTGCATTGCTTGGCGACATCATTGCTCGCCATCGCCACAATGGTGGCAAGGAGTGGTGAGCGTAGGTAATGAACTTGCACACTCTGTGTCATCTTTGCAAGAGCCACTAGCAGTAGGAACTACAACGGTAGTCTTTGTCTCTGGGTCGGTGGCTGGGCAAGCATTAAAGCCAGAGGGGACTTGCAGCGGTGGAGGGGTGTTGCCGTAGGTAGTGGAGGTGGTGAGGAGCTCTATGATGGGCGGAGCTTTTGTGTTTCATGGTCCTTCATGATGCTGATAGAAAATGATGCAATTGACAATCGAAGTCGATCAAGCTCTCGTGGTGTGCTCTGGTGAGAATGGAGAGGGACGGTAGCGAGGAACTCCATTGAGGTCTAGAACCTAGCTTGCCGGCAGCAGATGATGCCGACGAGCTAGTTGGTGTTTGGTGACTGGACCTTTGGGCTGCACAAGAACGTGCAACCTCTGCCCGCAAATCTATGCCTGACTTGATTGACTTCAGGGGTCGAGGAACCACCCCATCGACGATAGAAATCTCTAGCAATGTGGGTAGTGGTTGGTGATGGCCCTGCCAGCTCACGGACATCGATGTATGGGCCTCCAGCCACTTGTCGATCTTTGCCCACACTATGCAAGGTGTGCATACGCTGCTGCAGTGAGCGGCCGATGGAGGGCTCTATCGTTGTGCTATCTCCACCTTGCAGGGTTGCCAACGTCCAACCCTATTGGCATTATGGGGGTGGTGACTGCATGTCCTACCTCGCAAGTGCCTTAGGTGTGCATGTTGCACATGTGGTCTGCTTCATGTGTTTTTGATTGAGCTGAAATATTGCATATTTTTATACTTCTAGAATCAATATATTTTAATTCTTTTATTACATTATTATTAGTTTTAGTTAGAAAAATAATTATGATGCATAAATCCAAGTTGTGATTTAAATTGATTAATCACAACTCGGATTTATGCATGTTAATCATTTTTTCATCTAAAACTAATAATAATGTAATGAAATAATTAAAATATATTAGTTCTAAATATATAAAAATAGACAATATTTCAGCTTAATCAATTCTTTCTCTATATTTTTATACCATTAGCTGTAGTGTTAAGAGAGTAAATAATAGGAAATAGGAAAGTTAAAGAGAACTTATTTAGTTTTTCAAAGACAATCTCACGAGTCAGAGAATATCATTCTCCCAATTCTGGTGCAGAAGATTAGTCGATCCCATAGATGATATTAATTGTTAACGCCTAAAATTTCACAACAAGCCAAAAGGGAGGAATGAATTATCTCCATCCCACAATTGTGATTTGGGCATTGATACGGTACTTTTCGCATTTATCCATAAAATAAATAGTAATTAAGTAAATAAAAATAAATAAAGAGAGAGAAAAAGATTTATATGGTTCGGCTTAAAAGTTTACGTTTACGGGTTGTTTAGGGGGCAAAATCTACTATGATAGATGATTTTACAATCTATCATGGCTTCGCATATCGTTCAATACAATGAAAAAATTTAGGATTTCGAGATATTAAAGACGATACTCCCTCGAGAGAGATATTGTAGAGTCGTTATGTGTAGTAGATTTTTGTATATAAAGAGCTTGTGGAGAGTCCTCCTTATTTATAATCTATGGAGATCTATTTTCTTTCTTAGAGTAATGAAATCCAACTTGTTTTGTGAAGCCTTTTCCTTTTAGGAGGATGAGCCAATTGCTTTTAGTTTATCTCTTCATTGCCTCATTTCTTCCTTGTCTTATATCTTGGCTTTATCTCTGAAGTTATTATTTGTGAGGTCAATTTTATCCCTAAGATAAGGAAAGTGAAAGCTGACGTTAATAAAAGGAAATAAAAAAAAAAAGAGAAAAAAAAAAGCTAGGGCCTCCAAAGTATATAAATACAAATTACAATAGTGTGCACTTGTGCAGGGGAGACAAAAAATAAAAAATAAAAGATCAAGCAACTCTAGGGAAGGGAGTGTCTTGGAATTAATTAACAATCCAAGGTAACTTTTCTGATCTATCGCAGCCCATAAATTACATTATCGTTTCATATTTTGGTGGGCCCTCAAACGAATCTCAGGCCCAATAAAATCATGAACACAGAGAGCAAAATCATGAACGCAGTAAAGCTGTGAGGTCTTGCCTTGCGATAGGAATGATGTAGTTTAATGAAACGATTTGTTTCATTGGGTCTCGGGTTTTAAGAGGATTAGCTTGTACGATGGAGTTTTGAGTTCTTACTGTGCTAAGAAAGTTGTAAGTTTGTTTCAGTTGAATTGTAGTATAAAAAGGGACCATTTGTAAGCCAGAAGGCATCGTTGATTTTGGTTAAGTCTGAATTATAATAAGCCTTGAGATTGCTCAGAAATCTCTTCCAAGAATTGACATAAGTTCTTGGTTCATCTTCTGTGTTCATAGGTCTTGTTACTTGTTCAGCATTCTTGCATTTGTTCTTTGCGTTGTACACTGGTTCTTGGGTTCTTGTTGTGGACTCCAGGGGAACAGTAAGGGCGTACGCGACAATTAGTATCAAAGCAGTAGCTAATCCTTACAATAGAGGTTCTGATGGCAGAGGATAAGCGTAGAGCACTGAAAGGTTAGCAAAAAGGGTCTCAAAAACAGCAAGAAGTGGTGCACAAACACCATTCTATGATCAATAGATGCCACAAACAGTTGGCAAGGCCAATCAACCGTCAAAGTCTTCCAAGTTGCCGGTTCCCCATAGACGAGATATTATGGGTCTAATAAAAAATAATTAGATTTATCAAACTACGCTTACCTAAGCGAAAGATTACTAAAAGATCAATAAAACACACGGGTTACGTAACAAGCACAAGTAAACAGGTTATAAATTTTTCAACTTAAGACTTAAAAAATTAAATGTGCATGCATGTCAATTGTTTGATAAATTAATATTGTCTTCTTTTTATAGATAGTTTGAGTCAATGAAGTTTCATTGGAGGAATACTCGGTCCAATAAACAAAATATATCATTTCGTGGTGAGCCACCACCGATCTGGACAACGTGAAGATTTCGGTCAATGACTCCAAAATCCAAATCAAATGACGGCAGCGCTTGGGTCCACCCAGGCGCATTGTACGTAGCCATATTGGTACTTTTTTTTTTTTTTTAATAACACATAAAGAGAAAACCTTGGATCTGTTGAAAGAGTATCACAGTATAATATAATTCATTCGCAAGCAATGACGACTTGCCATGTCATTACAGGTTGCCGCGACCCAGGTGCGTCATTCATGCCACGCTGCCTTGACCATACGACCCAGGCTTCCGTGCTTGGGTCCACACCAGCGCATTGTAGCTTAGGTTTTCTTTACGAGTCATGCTACACAACCCCCCAACACTCCACTTATTTTTTAATTTTTATTATTTTATTTATTATTTATTATTTAATATATAAATAATAAATAAAATAATTAATTTAATTTAAAAAAAATAAATTCAAAAAAAAATATTAAAAAAATATTAAAAAATAAAAAAGAGGTGGGATGTTGGGAGGTTGGGGGTTGAGAAGATTTATTCTATCTTAATTGAGGGATAGATTTGATCAAGGTTAACAGTTTGGAGAGTATAAATTATAATATATATATATATATAGAGATTCTTTTTTATCATATATATTCATATAAAAAGTCTAGAACTTATATAAATTATAGTTAAATTTAAAACAACAATAATAGTACGTGTTAATTATTATAAAATAATGTATTTATATTATAATATAAATAGACTAATAATTATTATATATAAACATCATTTTATTACTAACATAATTAAATAGTTTATAAAATTAAAAAAAATAGACCGAACCAGACCAAAATCAAAAAAATCAAAAGTTTTGATTTTGATAATAAATTAGTCTAGTATCGAGTCATAAATTTTTAAAATTATATATATCACTTCAATTTTAAAAAATATATAAAATCGGATCAAACCGGATTGTTACACCTTTTTTCTTTCTTCCTCACCTTTTGCTTCTTTGGTTGGGTTGATTTATATTTTTTTTCCTTTTGACTTTTCTATCATAGCTTATTTTTACGTGCCATCTGAATTTATGGTTCAAATGGATGGCTTGAATGTCATGTCATATTGTCATATCATATTAAAAATAAAATTTAAAATTCTTTTTTTCTTTATTATCATTGATATTAATTTATTATCATGATGGCAAGTAATAATTCATATACAAATGATTATCAAATATCTTAATGAATCTTTAATGTACCATTCAGTTCATTACCAAACAACAATATTTCTAAAATCATAATTTCATTTCTATTCTATTGAGCCAAAGAAATATCACAGCCTATGGTTGATGGGTTTTGTTGGGTTTTGTTCTATAGCCATTGCTATTAATAAAAATAAATAGAATAAGAAATGAATCTAAAGAGAAGATGTCTCATAATTAGAAAATAATGAGTATTACATTCTATTTTTTTCTTTTAATTTGGTCTTATATTGTCACGCGGCACTGTCAGGTTAAGCGGTTCATCTGAGCGGTAAACTTAGATGACTAAATAGTATTTTCCTTATTTTTAGGATAAGATAACTATAGCGGGAGGATGCCTTGACCACATAACTCATAGCGATGTGAGTATAGCGGGAGGATGCCTCAATTGCGTAACTCTGATGATGAAACTATAGCAGGGAGATAACTTGGTCGCATAACTTTGGTGATGAGAGTGTAGCAAAAGGATGCCTCGACCGTGTAACTTTGGCAATGCGAGTGTAGTGGAAAGATGCCTCGACCATATAAGTCTGGCAATATGAGTGTAGTGGAGGATGTCTCAATCGCATAACTCTAACGATGTGAGTATAGTAGGGAGATGACTTGGCTGCATAACTTTGGTGATGAGAGTGTAGCAGGAGGATGCATCGACCATGTAACTTTGGCAATGGGAGTGTAGTGAGAGAATGTCTTGACCGTGTAACTTTGACAATGTGAGTGTAGCGGGAGGATGCCTCGACCGCGTAACTTTGGTAATGAGAGTGTAGGGGACGATGCCTCAACCATGTAACTTTGGAGATGAGAGTGTAGTAGGAGGATGCCTTGATCGCGTAACTCTAGTGATGTGAGTGTAGGGGGAGGATGTCTTGACCGCATAACTTTGGTTATGTGAGTGTAGTAGGAGGATGCCTTGATCTCTTAACTTTGACGATGTGAGCGTAGCGGGAGGTTGGCTCGACCACTTAACTTTGGCTATGAGAGTGTAGAGGGAGGATGCCTCGATTGCGTTGATGTTAAAATTGAGCTCGACCACTTGCTTGAGTCCGATCGTACTAAAAAAAAAAGGTTAGATTAAATAATACAAATCACAAGTTTGAGGTTTGCAAACCTGAACCATCTTGCTTGAGTGTGGTGAAGGCTGGACACATGGATGATGCCCATTGGCAGTCGTGTTTTGGTCACAATGAGGACACAAGATGCTCGTGATATCAAACAGTCTATTCTGATGACGACAAATTAAGATGCTCGAGCGATGTTTAAGAGGGGCCTCGCAGTCGGTATTTCATGCCACATAGGTGATCTCCAGCGAAGTATATTCCCAAGGCGTACCACCAAAAGGTTTCTTGTGGAATCTCAGGGCATTTTGCAAGGAAAATCTTTGAAAAATCAAATTCATTAGTAAAAATAAAATAGCAAGTTTGAAAGAGGCAAACCAAAGTAATTTGGTTGTTGCGTTCAACTGTTTCCTTGATTGACATTGTTTGCTACCAAGTTATTTTTGCATAATGGGGGTTGTTCGCCCGTGAGTACTATTTGTTTTGCACCTTTTTTCTTCTTCTTTTTTGGTTGCTTGTGTGAATCGTGACTTCCTATTGTTTATAACTTGTAACAACCAAGCCCAATAATTCTAAGATTAGAATATTGATAATTTTTACTGAGTCTAAATTATATTTAATGGGCCATATTAGATAAGCTCATAGCGATAAATTATTGGGGTTGATTAGAAGTTTTAATTAGGCTCAATAATTAGGTTAAATCATATTTATTATTTATTGGAAGAGTTAGACTCCGTTTAGAATTTAAATATCGGCTATTAGAAATTTAATTCAATTTAAAATAATCACTGATTAAATTTCCCTACACAGTCTCAATCACTGCCAATCCTACATTGAATAAATTACTAGATCATGTTTTTAAATTCAAACTCTCTTATTAAATTATCACGACTAAGTGTTCAGCAAATTAGTATCACTACATGTATTAACCGAGCCCAACTCAAACTCATTAGCACCCTCTGCCAAATCTTTTCATAAATATCTTCATTCTGTGTTATATGGAAAAAAACCATAAACCTCCATAAGTGCAGTAGTCGAATCCAAGATACCCAATCTAGCACCATGATCGATTTTATGTCAAAAATTTTAAAAATCAACACTACATTGTAAGTAGCTTGATCATAAATTAGGATTTGCATACGTTAGCTAGTTATATATAGTATTACTAAAGCCAGTTCTTTCAAAACCAGTGTTTATGTACCATGCATGTCATGATATTTGCAAGCACGTCATTCATCATGCTTCATTTCGTATATTATAGTTATATATATATTTTACATCTTATGCATCTCACTTTGCATAATATGTGTAAGCTTTTTAAGATCAAGTGCAAGATAAAATTAGAACAACTCAATCAGATGGTCATTCAGAAGCATGGCAGTCGGTAGTGTCACAATATCATTTGATTGTGAGGTAACCTTACCATGAACTAGCTTGGCACAATATGCCAGTTAGGCATGAAGCGAAGATGTTAGTCTAGTGTGGTATAAGCAAGACACCTTAGTTGAGCTTGAAGATAGTTGGTCACACTGCCCACCATGGTCCATCAAATAATAACCAATGCATTTGAGCATTTTCTCACCACGGTTGGTTGCTATCCATCTTTGCTTGCCAGGTCAGTTGCCCGCCGCAATTGGTTGCTCTCCATCTTTGCTTGCCAAAATCAATTTTTTGTCATGGAGTGGTTGTCTATTCGTTTCTTGTTTTTTTATTCTTTTGACATGCATGATCAATTGCTCGCCATATTTGTTTGCCAGCTCAGTTGCTAGCCACGGTCAGTTGTTCTCCATCTTTGCTTGCCACTATTAGTTACCCATCATGGAGTGGTTGTTCCTCCGTTTGTTACTCTTTTCTCATAATGCATGATTGGTTGCCAGCCATCTTTGCTCGCCATAGTTAGTTGCCCGCCTTGGAGCTGTTACTTGCCATGGGTAGTGCATTGCTTGGCGAGATCATTGCTCACCACAATGGTGGCAAGGAGTTGTGAGCATGGGCAATGAACTTGCACACTCTTTGTCATCTTTGTGAGAGCCCACTAGCAGTAGGAACTACAGACGACAATCTCTATCTCTGGGTCAGTGGCTGGGCAAGCATTAAAACCAGAGGGGACTTGCAGCAGTGGAGGGGTGTTGATGTAGGTAGTGGAGGTGGTGAGGAGCTCTATGATGAGCGAAGCTTTTGTGTTTCATGGTCCTTCATGATGCTGATAGAAAATGATGCAATTGACAATCGAAGTCGATCAAGCTCCCGTGGTGTGCTCTAGTGAGAATGGAGAGGGACGGTGGCGAGGAACTCCATTGAGGTCTAGAACGTAGCTTGCCGGCAATAGATGATGTCGATGAGCTAGGTGGTGTTCGGTGACTGGACCTTTGGGCTACACAAGAATGTGCAACCTTTGCTTGCAAATCTATGCTAACTTGATTGACTTCAGGGGTCGAGGAACCACCCCATCGACGATAGAAATCTCTAGCAATGTGGGTGTTGGTGATGGCCCTGCCAGCTCATGGACATTGATGTATGGGCCTCCAGCCACTTGTCGATCTTTGCCCACACTGTGCAAGGTGTGCATATCGCTGTTGCAATGAGCGGCCGATGGAGGACTCTATCGTTGTGCTATCTTCGCCTCCCATTGGCACTATGGGGGTGGTGACTGCATGTCCTACCTCACAAGTGCCTTAGGTGTGCATGTTGCACATGTGGTCTGTTTCATGTGTTCTTTCTCTATATTTTTATACCATTAGCTGCAGTGTTAAGAGAGTAAATAATAAGAAATAGCAAAGTTAAAGAGAACTTATTTAGTTTTTCGAAGACAATCTCAAAAGTCAGAGAATATCCTTCTCCCAATTCTAGTGCAGAAGATTAGTCGATCCCATAGATGATGCTAATTGTTAATGCCTAAAATTTCACAAAAAGCCAAAAGGGAGGAATGAATTATCTCCATCCCACAATGGTGATTTGAGCATCGATATGATGCTTTTCACATTCATCCATAAAATAAATAGTAATTAAGTAAATAAAAATAAATAAAGGGAGACAAAAAGATTTATATAATTCGACATAAAAGCTTACGTCTACGGGTTGTTTGGGGAGCAAAATCTACTATGATAGATGATTTTACAATCTATCATGGCTTCACATATCGCTCAATACAATGGAGAAATATAGGATTTCGAGATATTAAAGACGATGCCTTCCTTGAGATAGATATGGTGGAGTCTTGAGATAGATATGGTGGAGTTGCTATGTGTAGTAGATTTTTGTACATAAAGAGCTTGTGGAGAGTCCTCCTTATTTATAATCTATAGAGATCTGTTTTCTTTCTTGGAGTAATGAAATCCAACTTGCTTTTAGAAGCCTTTTGCTTTTACGAGGATGAGCCAATTGCTTTTGGTTTATCTCTTCATTGCCTCATTTCTTCCTTGTCTTATATCTTGGCTTTATCTCTGAAGTTATTATTTGTGAGGTCAATTTTATCCCTAAGATAACGAAAGTGAAAGCTGAAGTTAACAAAAGGAAATAAAAAAAGAAAAAAGAAGGGAAAAAAAAAGGCTAGGGCCTCCAAAATATAAATACAAATTACAATAGTGTGCACTTGTGCAGGGGAGACAAAAAATAAAAAAAAAAGATCAAGCAACTCTAGAGAAGGGAGTGCCTTGGAATTAATTAACAATCCAAGGTAACTTTTCTGATCCATCGCAGCCCATATATTACATTACCGTTTTATATTTTGGTGGGCCCTCAAACGAATCTCAGGCCCAATAAAATCATGAACACAGAGAGCAAAAGAATAGAGTTCAATCTTCATTTCCAATTCCCCATCGTTTTGCCCATGCAAGCCCATGATTAAGAAAAATAAACCCTTCTAAAATGCTCACAATTATCCTACCCTAAAATAAAGCCTATGGATCCCTCGTCCCGACTTGAAATGGTGTTGATGCCATTTGTTATGCGTGGATTTGGTTGAAGGATAGAAAGGCACCAGCAGATAATGGATTCAAGCAACAATGGTATTGACAACCGTTGCAATACGGTGCGTTGCAAGAATTAATGAAACGGTGCGCAGTAAAGCTGTGAGGTCTTGCCTTGCGATAGGAATGATGTAGTTTAATGAAACGATTTGTTTCGTTGAGTCTCGGGTTTTAAGAGGATTAGCTTGTACGATGGAGTTTTGAGTTCTTACTATGCTAAGAAAGTTGTAAGTTTGTTTCAGTTGAATTGTAGTATAAAAAGGGACCCTTTGTAAGCCAGAAGGCATCGTTGATTTTGGTAGGGTCTGAATTATAATAAGCCTTGAGATTGCTCGGAAATCTCTTCCAAGAATTGACGTAAGTTCTTGGTTCATCTTCTGTGTTCATAGGTCTTGTTACTTGTTCAGCATTCTTGCATTTGTTCTATGCATTGTATGCTGGTTCTTGGGTTCTTGTTGTGGACTCCAGGGGAACAGTAAGGACATACGCGACAATTAGTATCAAAGCAGTAGCTAATCCTTACAATAAAGGTTCTGATCGCAGAGGGGAAGCGTAGAGCACTGAAAGATTAGCAAAAAGAGTCTCAAAAATAGCAAGAAGTGGTGCACAAACACCATTCTATGATCAATAGATGCCTCAAACAGTTGGCTAGGCCAATCAACCGTCAAAGTCTTTGTCAAAACCCCAAGGCAGGAGGCCACGGGCCATGCCTTGACCAGCACCAGCCCATGCCAGGACAGCACGCCAGCAGCACTGTTGGCGTCGCTTGATTGCCCACAGACCGAGCCCTTGGTGAATGCTAGACCACGGTCACCCTCCATCAGGCAGCGAACAGTCGGCGCGCGCACGCAAGCGAGGTTGTCACACCACACTCAGCGCACGGCTAGACTGCACGCACGCCTAGTGCGCGTGCGCAGCGGGCACGCATGGGCTATGCGCACACACTGCGTGCATGCATGGGCCGTGCGTAGGCACAAGGCCCATGCATGGCCTAGGCACCCGCGCAGCGCACGCTTGCACACCCATCCTGGAATTGACGGTGCGATTGCCCAGCAGGCCCACGCATGCTGGCATGCCGCTCAACGCCCTGGTCTTGACCAGGGCCATGCTGATCAACACCCTGGCTTTGGCCAGGGTCTTGCTGACCAACGCCCAGGCACCACAGCCTGGGCCATGCAAACCAACGCCCAGGCCCCACTGGCCTGGGCCATGCAGCAGCCTGCCATGCTTAAGCCAACCACGGTCCAACCCAGCGACTCATCAATGGTGCCCAGCCCACACAACCTGGGCCACACATGCAAGGACCATGGACCAGCCAAGGCTAGCCCGGCAGGCCAATCTGAAGACCCACGCATGCAAGCATGAAGCCTATGCTGTGAGTCATCCTGGCCACCCATGGGCCACTGACAGCATGAGGCCTTAACCAGGAGGCGTGGGCCCGAAACCATTTTCTCTTTGTAATCGTTTTAATTGCTTTCTAGTATAAGTGAGGCAATAGGCTATCACTTAGTTTTTATCTTTGAACATTTGGACGAATTTGGCTTGTAAGCCCCCATAGACACATTGGTGCTTTGTCACTTAGGCTCCATTGGGTGCAATCCGTGAATCCCAAAGGAGAAGGCTCACCCTGTGCAATTCGTGAATCAGGGTAACCCATTCATTTCATTGTTTTCCTTTGATTAATGCATTGTTGAGGTATTTTAGCATTTTGGATTGTGTCTATTGCATTACATTCGCATTTGCTTGCTGAGTATTTTGAACCGTTCGAATGGGGCATCGCTTAAGTCAGCCACGAGTTGCCATTGAAGGGCATCTGGTCTGCACCAGGCCACCCTGGTCGAATCTGGGGCAAGGTCAGGGACAAGCTGACAGTTACCACCCACCAGCCAAGCCACTCGCCCAGCCCTTGCCACCTGTCTAGCCACAACCGCTCCCTACAAAGTAGGGGAGTAACCAACCATCCCTTAAACCGCTCAGCCATCACCCACTCGGCCAACCCACTTAAACCACCCTTAGCCACGTGTGCCTCATCATCAGAAGACACCTGTGTAAGACTTGGTCAGCCCCCCAAGCAAGTGACACCTGTCCTTGACTTGGTCAGCCACTATCAGGAGACACCTGGTGCCTGACTGTATCAGCCCACCAGCAGGAGCCACGTGTGCCTGACTTGGTCAGCCAGCCACTTAACCACCTGATCCCACTCACAACCGTTTTTGACGATTCAGCTCCTGCACATGCATGCATGCACGCCCAATCACTAGAATCTCGCCCACCATCAGCCACTGATCAACCATACGAACTCAGCCAACACCACCCATAACCATCACGGTCAAGCAAGTGGCAGCCCACATCGGTCATTGAGGAGCAAGAAGGGGCGCGGCAGCTTGGTGTCTAGGATCTCGACCGAGGACCCTATCACCAATTTGGTGCTTTTATTGAGAGCAGCCACGTGCTTGAAGGTTCAAGAGAGGTTCTCTCTTCTCTATAAAGGTAGGCAACCCATCACTTGTCTTTGTGAGTTTGGTTGGGGGATCCACGGAGGATCCCGACGTTGCTGCAATTTTTATTTCTATTGCTATTGTTGCATTGTGAAGTTTGGGGGTTGTGGTAGAGGAAGGAGTAGATAGGTTTGGAGCGGTTGCCACGCTAGAACGTGAGCAACCCAAGGTCGGACTCATTTTGTGGTTGGGGTCGGTCACCCTCGAAGGTGAAGGACCCACGGTTGGAACCACGAGCCTCCACCATCAGCCCGTTTTTCACCCCTTTTTACCAACAGTTTGCAAGCCTAAACCATCTGTGAGGGTCAGTTTGCAAGCCACTCAGCTGTGATATAGTAGCAAGAGTGAATCAACATGCAAGAGAGGCAGTCTGTAGAGGAGCCCACGGGCATTTCTAATAGAGCCCGGCTAGAAGTTCTAGAGGATCACACCAACAAGATTACTTCAATTCTTGATGGTGTCACCAACAACTTAGCCGAGCTGCGTGTGGCCATGGAGACCTCTAACAAGGATAACCAGCAAGCCATGGAGAACATAAGAAGAGAGACGAACACCACATTGGAGTGGCTAGAGAGGAGACTAGCCGAGAACCGTCCTGGGACACCACCTCATGGGGGCGATGCCTATGCTGATGGACTGGAAGCCAGTGTAACGGAGTCCATGCATGCGTCGCCAAGGCAAGGTTGGAGGCATGGTGGCCGTGTAGAGAACCGCCAAGGTTACCATGAGAGGTGGATTCCGAATGCTGCTTTTGAGAGGGAGGACCCATTGGCTGGCTATCGGGCTAGGAGCCCTAGTGTTCACCATGAGCACCAGGAATTTGAGCACGAGCAAGGCTATGAGGAGCCTTACCAACATGAACAACCCGGGCCATGGAGAAGACAGCATGGTCGTGGCTACCATGGGCCACAATTTGAGAGGGACGACTATGAAGATAGAAGAGGAAACCGGCATCAGGATTGGGGACCCAAGCGCCCTAAGGTTGACTTCCCAAAGTATAGCGGTGGTGACCCCTATGAGTGGTTGGACAAGGTCCATCACTACTTTCTGACGTATGACATCCCACGCCATGAAAGGGTGTCCATAGCCTGCTTTTACCTTGAAGGCAAGGCTGGAAAATGGTGGCGTTGGATAAGGGACCAGTACGACAAGGATCATATGAGGCTGGGCTGGACAGCCTTTGAGAAGGAGCTCCTCAGTCAGTTCGGGCCATCACCAGTTGTCAATCACTATGGGCAGTTGGCCAAGCTAAGGCAAGAGGGCAAGGTCCAGCACTATATAGAGGAGTTCAGACAGCTGCAGATCATGGTTAGGGGCTGGTCGGAGGAAGCCTTGATAGGCACATTCATTGATGGTTTGAGACCTTGGCTTGCCAAGGAGATCAAACTTAGACAACCCACAAGGCTACCCGAGGTGATGAAGATGGCTGAAATTCTTGAGGAGAGCCATTCTAGTGAGCGGCGCCCAACCAAAGACATGGGGAGCAAGTCTTTCAAGACTGTGCAAACCAAGGTCTCTTGGAAGGGAAGGGACACATCAACCACCACCTCCAAACCGAGACCGGAGATCAAGAAGCTATCCAGTGAAGAGGTGCAAAAGCGCATCAAGAAGGGGCTGTGTTTTAAGTGCGGAGACAAATGGAGCCCCGGTCACAAGTGCAAGGCAGCTCAGGCCTTGTTTATGTTTGAGGACGAGTCAAGTGATGATGAGTCTGAAAGCAGCCAAGAGGAACCCAGCCAAGAGGAGGAAACCAAGGAAACCGAATCTGGTGGCACACCAGAGGAGGTTGAGCTATCATTGAATGCCATGGCTGGCATTTTTAAACCCACGTCCATGAGGTTGATGGCATGGGTGGGCAAGCATGAAGTGACTTTGCTAGTGGATAGCGGCTCCACACACAACTTCATTAATTCCAGCATTGTGGGCAAGGTTGGACTTAAGCCGAACCCCATTCCCCCATTTGAAGTAAAGGTAGCAAGTGGAGAAAAGCTGCAATGTGAGGCCCTCATCCGTGAAGTGAAGATGAATGTTCAGGGGGTCCGTATTATGGCAGACTTGCATGTGCTGCCCTTGGTCGGCCTTGACTTAGTCTTGGGGAATGCTTGGCTGAAGAGCCTTGGCAGGGTTGTCCATGACTATCACAACATGACCATGGAGTTTAAACTTGGCTCCAAGAAGTGACTGTGGACAGCCATTGCCAGTAAGGAGATCAAGTCATGCGAAACCATTATGTTTGAGAAACTTTGCAAAGGCGGGGCACATTGTTTCGCCATCGTGGTGGCCAAAGAGGATGTAATGAGACAAGTCGAGAACAAGGGTCAGGAGGGCACCCATGATGATTTAGAGCTACTGCCCGAGGAAGTCAAGCCTGTCTTAGCAGCCCACAAGGGGGTTCTCGAGGTGCCCACTGCACTTCCACCTCCTAGAGAGTTTGATCACAGAATTCGACTAGTGGATGAAACCAAGCCGATCAACATGCCACCCTATAGATATGCCCAGTTTCAGAAGGGAGAGATTGAACGGCAGGTGGATGAGATGCTGAAGAGTGGCCTAATCCGCCCTAGTACCAGTCCCTTTTCTTCACCAGTGCTGTTGGTGAGGAAGAAGGATGGCACATGGAGGTTCTGTACGGACTATAGGGCCTTGAATGAAGCCACGGTCAAGGACAGATTTCCCATCCCCACTGTCGATGAGATGTTAGATGAGCTGCATGGGGCTACGGTGTTCTCAAAGTTAGATCTAAGGGCCGGCTACCATCAGATTCGAATGAATGAGGAAGACATCCATAAGACAGCCTTTAGGACTCACTCAGGCCATTATGAATACCTAGTGATGCCTTTCGGTTTGTGCAATGCTCCATCAACGTTTCAGGCTGCAATGAATAGCATCTTCAAGCCACTACTTCGGAAGTTTGTGCTTGTCTTCTTCGATGACATTTTGGTCTATTCAAGGACCATCGAAGAGCATAAGCAACACTTGGAGAAGGTGCTAACAATTCTGGAGGAGCATCATTTCTTTATCAAAGCCACCAATGTGCCTTCATGGAGAAGGAGTTGGAGTACTTAGGCCACTTTATCTCAGGAGATGGTGTCAAAGTTGATCACAGAAAGATAGAGGCCATGGTGGATTGGCCTCTACCCAAGGACATCTCAGCCTTGAGAGGATTTCTGGGGCTCACGGGTTATTACAGGAGATTTGTCAAAGGCTATGGGCTAATAGCCAAGCCACTCACAGCAATGCTCAAGAAGGACAGCTTCGAGTGGACAACCGAGGCTAGGGAAGCCTTTGAAGAACTGAAGCGAGCCATGACCAAGACACCTGTGTTGGCACTTCCCAATTTTGAGAGATTGTTTGAAGTTTATACAGATGCAAGCGGTGAAGGCATCGGGGCTGTGTTGGTCCAAGACCGAAGGCCTTTGGCCTTCATTTCCAAGGCACTCGGGCCTATGAAGAAAGCATGGAGTACCTATGCCCGAGAGCTATTGGCAGTGGTGCATGCTGTCAAGGTGTGGCGCCCATACCTCTTGGGGCGCAAGTTTACCATCATCACAGACCAGCAGGCCTTAAGGCATCTATTGCAACAGAAAATTGTCACCCCGGAACAACAGAAGTTCCTTGTCAAGTTGCTAGGCTTTGAGTATGACATAGTCTATCAACCGGGCAAGGAAAATAAGGTGGCTGATGCCTTAAGCCGCAGGGAAGGCAGCCAACTACTTGAGGTAGTGGGAGATGACGAGGAGTCATCAAACGTGGCACTAAGCGGGGCAGAATAGCGAGTATGGGACAAGATCAGAGAGGCTACCAGATTGGATGCAAGGGCACTTGAGATCATTGAGCTCTTGGATGCCCAAGGGCAAGGGGTTGTAAACTACAAAGTGAGAGACGGTCTGATCTTCTACAAGAACTATGTTTATGTGCCGAACGTTCCCAATCTCAGGAATGAGATTCTAAATCATTTCCATAACAGCAAGGAAGGTGGTCATTCTGGATGGTTGAGAACATACATCCGATTGAAGCATTTCTTCCATTGGGAGGGAATCAAGGGTGATGTCAAGAGACTTGTGGCCAGCTGTGACATCTGTCAGAAGGCCAAGTATGACACTAGGCCAGAAGCGGGACTTCTCCAACCATTGCCAATTCCAAACAGAATTTGGGAGGACTTGGCTATGGATTTCATAGAGGGACTACCCATTAGTGCAGGGCATGAAGTGATTCTGGTGGTAGTAGACCGACTAAGCAAGTATGCCCACTTTATCCCTCTATATCACCCTTATACAGCCAAGTCAGTGGCTAAAGCCTTTGTCAACAACATTACTAAGCTGCATGGGTTTCCAAGGACCATAGTATCAGATCGGGACAGGGTCTTTATGAGTTCATTTTGGAGGCAACTATTTGAATTGCAAGGCAGCAAGCTTAAGACGAGTTCCTCCTACCACCCACAAACGGATGGCCAATCTGAGGTTGTCAATAGGACTTTGGAACAATATTTGAGGTGCTTCTGTCATGAAGAGCAAAGGAGATGGGCAGATTACCTTCCATGGGCAGAGTTTTGGTATAACACCTCTTATCACTCTTCTATTGAGAAAAGCCCTTTTGAAGTCGTATATGGCAGACCGCCACCACTCTTGGTCAGCTATGAAAAGGGCTCAGCCAGTAATAATGAAGTAGAGCAGGAGCTGATTGATAGGGACGAGGTATTGGCCAAAGTTAAAAGAGAGCTCAAGAAGGCCCAAACTCGAATGAAGAAGTACCATGATCAGGGACGACGTGCTGTGTCCTTCAAAGTAGGCGACTATGTCTACTTGAAGCTTAGGCAATTCGGGTAGAAGACCATGAGGAAAACTGCGAGTGCAAAGCTGAACCAGAAGTTCTATGGGCCTTATAGAGTGTTGGAGAAACTGGGCAGTGTTGCATACAAGCTTCAGCTTCCTCCAACTTCACAATTGCACCCGGTATTCCATGTTTCCTTACTCAAGAAGAAGGTTGGAGATCCGAGTCTCATTGGGGAGGAGTTACCCACAGTGGATCAAGAGGGAAGGATCCTTATGAAGCCAAAGGAAGTGCTCGGATATAGGCTACATCGAAGGGGCCGAGGGAGACCAAGGGTGTGGCAAGCATTGATCCTGTGGGAAGGATTATCAAGGGACGAGGCAACTTGGGAGGACTATGATGGGCTGGAAAAGAAGTATCCCCAATTGATCCTTGAGGGCAAGGATATGCTAAAAGGGAGGGGGAATGTCAAAACCCCAAGGCAGGAGGCCACGGGCCATGCCTCGACCAGCACCAGCCCATGCCAAGACAGCACGCCAGCAGCACTGTTGGCGTCGCTTGATTGCCCACAGACCGAGCCCTTGGTGAATGCTAGACCACGGTCACCCTCCATCAGGCAGCGAACAGTCGGCGCGTGCACGCAAGCGAGGTTGTCACACCACACTCAGCGCACGGCTAGACTGCACGCACGCCTAGTGCGCGTGCGCAGCGAGCACGCATGGGCTATGCGCACACACCGCGTGCATGCATGGGCCGTGCGTAGGCACAAGGCCCATGCATGGCCTAGGCACCCGCGCAGCGCACGCTTGCACACCCATCTTGGAATTGACGGTGCGGCTGCCCAGCAGGCCCACGCATGCTGGCATGCCGCTCAACACCCTGGTCTTGACCAGGGCCATGCTGATCAACACCCTGGCTTTGGCCAGGGTCTTGCTGACCAACGCCCAGGCACCACAGCCTGGGCCATGCAAACCAACACCCAGGCCCCACTGGCCTGGGCCATGCAGCAGCCTGCCATGCTTAAGCCAACCACGGTCCAACCCAGCGACTCATCAATGGTGCCCAGCCCACACAACCTGAGCCACACATGCAAGGACCATGGACCAGCCAAGGCTAGCCCGGCAAGCCAATCTGAAGACCCACGCATGCAAGCATGAAGCCTATGCTGTGAGTCATCCTGGCCACCCATGGGCCACTGACAGCATGAGGCCTTAACCAGGAGGCGTGGGCCCGAAACCATTTTCTCTTTGTAATCGTTTTAATTGCTTTCTAGTATAAGTGAGGCAATAGGCTATCACTTAGTTTTTATCTTTGAACATTTGGACGAATTTGGCTTGTAAGCCCCCATAGACACATTGGTGCTTTGTCACTTAGGCTCCATTGGGTGCAATCCGTGAATCCCAAAGGAGAAGGCTCACCCTGTGCAATTCGTGAATCAGGGTAACCCATTCATTTCATTGTTTTCCTTTGATTAATGCATTGTTGAGGTATTTTAGCATTTTGGATTGTGTCTATTGCATTACATTCGCATTTGCTTGCTGAGTATTTTGAACCGTTCGAGTGGGGCATCGCTTAAGTCAGCCACGAGTTGCCATTGAAGGGCATCTGGTCTGCACCAGGCCACCCTGGTCGAATCTGGGGCAAGGTCAGGGACAAGCTGACAGTTACCACCCACCAGCCAAGCCACTCGCCCAGCCCTTGCCACCTGTCTAGCCACAACCGCTCCCTACAAAGTAGGAGAGTAACCAACCATCCCTTAAACCGCTCAGCCATCACCCACTCGGCCAACCCACTTAAACCACCCTTAGCCACGTGTGCCTCATCATCAGAAGACACCTGTGTGAGACTTGGTCAGCCCCCCAAGCAAGTGACACCTGTCCTTGACTTGGTCAGCCACTATCAGGAGACACCTGGTGCCTGACTGGGTCAGCCCACCAGCAGGAGCCACGTGTGCCTGACTTGGTCAGCCAGCCACTTAACCACCTGATCCCACTCACAACCGTTTTTGACGATTCAGCTCCTGCACATGCATGCATGCACGCCCAGTCACTAGAATCTCGCCCACCATCAGCCACTAATCAACCATACGAACTCAGCCAACACCACCCATAACCATCACGGTCAAGCAAGTGGCAGCCCACATCGGTCATTGAGGAGCAAGAAGGGGCGCGGCAGTTTGGTGTCTAGGATCTCGACCGAGGACCCTATCAGTCTTCCAAGTTGCCGGTTCCCCATAGACGAGATATTATGGGTCTAATAAAAAATAATTAGATTTATCAAACTACGCTTACCAAGCGAAAGATTACTAAAAGATCAATAAAACACACGGGTTACGTAACAAGCACAAGTAAACAAGTTATAAATTTTTCAACTTAAGACTTAAAAAATTAAATGTGCATGCATGTCAATTGTTTGATAAATTAATACTGTCTTCTTTTCATAGATAGTTTGAGTCAATGAAGTTTCATTGGAGGAATACTCGGTTCAATAAACAAAATATATCATTTCGTGGTGAGCCACCACCGATCTGGACAACGTGAAGATTTCGGTCAATGACTCCAAAATCCAAATCAAATGACGGCAGCCATATTGGTTCTTTTTTTTGTTTTTTTTTTTTTAATAACACATAAAGAGAAAACCTTGGATTTGTTGAAAGAGTATCACAGTATAATATAATTCATTCGCAAGCAATGACGACTTGCCATGTCATTACAGGTTGCCGCGACCCAGGTGCGTCATTCATGCCACGCTGCCTTGACTATACGACCCAGGCTTCCGTGCTTGGGTGTTGGGTCCACACCAGCGCATTGTAGCTTAGGTTTTCTTTATTAATTTTATATGTTTTAATATTAAATAAGTTTTCAATTTTCAGATGAGCAGCTTACCCTATTGGTGATATCTTAATTGAGGGATAGATTTGATCAAGGTTAACAGTTTGGAGAGTATAAATTATAATATATATATATATAGATTCTTTTTTATCATATATATTCATATAAAAAGTTTAGAACTTATATAAATTATAGTTAAATTTAAAACATCTATAATAGTACGTGTTAATTATTATAAAATAATGTATTTATATTATAATATAAATAGACTAATAATTTAGTATATATAAACATCATTTTATTACTAACATAAATAGTTTATAAAATTAAAAAAAATAGATAGAACCAGACCAAAATCAAAAAAAATCAAAAATTTTAATTTTGATAATAAATCAGTCTAGTATCGGTTTCTAAATTTTTAAAATTATGTATATCACTTTAATTTTAAAAAATATATAAAATCGGACCAAACCGGAATGTTACACCTTACTGACAGACAATTTTTCTTTCTTCCTCACCTTTTGCTTCTTTGGTTGGGTTGATTTATATTTTTTTGCCTTTTGACTTTTCTATCATAGCTTATTTTTACGTGCCATCTGAATTTATGGTTCAAATGGATGGCTTGAATATCATGTCATATTGTCATATCATATTAAAAATAAAATTTAAAATTCTTTTTTTTTTATTATCATTGATATTAATTTATTATCACGATGGCAAGTAATAATTCATTTACAAATGATTATCAAATATCTTAATGAATCTTTAATGTACCATTCAGTTCATTACCAAACAACAATATTTCTAAAATCATAATTTCATTTCTATTCTATTGAGCCAAAGAAATATCACAGCCTATGGTTGATGGGTTTTGTTGGGTTTTGTTCTATAGCCATTGCTATTAATAAAAATAAATAGAATAAGAAATGAATCTAAAGAGAAGATGTCTCATAATTAGAAAATAATGAGTGTTACATTCTATTTTTTTTCTTTTAATTTGGTCTTATATTGTCACGCGGCACTGTCAGGTTAAGCGGTTCATCTGAGCGGTAAACTTAGATGACTAAATAGTATTTTCCTTATTTTTAGGATAAGATAACTTTCGTTTTGTCTTTTTTTTTTTTTTTTTTTTTTCATATCTACTTTTATTTAGTAAATGGCCTGGTTTGTTTCATGACTATAATTAAAGCGATGGTCAAACATTAGAATTACGATCGCATTTGGATATCTATAAAATACCCCTTTTTTCATCCATTTTAATGAATTTAATTATTCTCGCATTATTTGTTTTAAAATATTAAATATATGTAATTATTTACCAACGGAATGGTGTTTTTTTTTTTTTTTTATTAAAGACAAATATTTGTAGCAAAGTTTTGAAATCAGTTTCGTTCAGCATTTCGGTTGAGGCACTGGAATGGAATATTTCTGTATCGGTATATTTCAATGTACCATTTCGGGATAGACAATAAATGAATAAATTATATATATATAAAAACTATATTTCAAAATGACATCAATGCAAATTTTAAAAATATACATACTGAAAAACTTAATAATATTTTTTAATATAAATCTTATTAATATACATATATATATATATATATAACACATATTTATTAATATATTTATTTTATTTTTAAAAGTATAATAAATCCCTTGAATTGACTTACATGCAGAATTTTTATAAACTATAATAAATCCATCTTTTGTTTGAGTTGGTCGTTTGGTGAATTTTAAAACCACACATATAAATATATTATATATATTTTTATAAACTTTGACTTGATAATTAAGGAAAACGTACAAAATAAGTCAAAAGTAAAAAGTTATTCAAATTTTGGTGAGGCTTGGAGTCTAGTGCACGGAAATGAGTATTTGGATTTTAAAACTATAATTTTGTCTATCATTTTTCAACTTATTTGTAAGAGAATCATTCATTTAATGTGAATATTAATTTCGGACTAGAATTATTATTCTGGCCGAAATAACGGAATAGATATCCATCCTATGCGGATTACTGTTTCGACATGAAAAATTTCATCTATTCTATAGAAACGGAATAGTTTTTAAAACTTTGAATTAGAGAGGTTTTTTATCTTATCAAATCAGCCCAATAATACCGAATGAGGCCTGTATGGAGGCCCAACAGGTTGAAAGACTACGGGTGTACCATACTCATGCCACCATGAAATTGCACCACCTAGTGAAATGATAACCATCATCGATAACTAAAAATACTCTCTTCCGAGGAAATAACGTGATATTTGTCCACGATATGGTAATCTCTTCCTCTTCAACTATCTTGCAAATGCAATAATCGAATCCCTGAAATTTAAAGATATGATTAAATTATCCTTATTATCAATAATCTGGGCCTATATATAAAGTCAGAATTAAGAAATTAACAATCCAATGCAACTTTTGTGATCCATCATAGTTCATATATAACATTACCATTTCATATTTTTGGTGGGCCCTTAAACAAATATAAGGCCCAATAAAATCACGAGCACAGAGCACAAGAATAGAGTTCTATCTTCAATATTGCCAATGCAACCCCATGATTAAGAAAAATAAACCCTTCTAAAACACTCGGAGAAGATTTCTATGATCTGATCAATAGCTGCCTCAAACGGGTGGCTAGGTCAATCAACCGTCAAAGTCTTCCAAGTTGCCGGTTTCCCATAGACGAGATATTATGGATCTAATAAAAAATAAATAGATTTATCAAACTTATACGCTCACCTAAGCGAAAGATTACTAAAAGATCAATAAAACACATGGGTTACGTAAGCCGTAAGGAGAACAAGTAAGCAAGTTAAAAAATTTTAACTTAGACTTAAAAAAATGTGCATGCATGTCAATTGTTTGATAATTTGGATGGAAACTCTCTCTAATCAACATTATATATCAATTTGGATGAAGTTTCTTCCAATTCCTTTTATAAGTTTCCTTACTTATTTGCTTGCTCTTTTGTACACCCAGTCTTCACTTGTTTGGTCTTTGCCGCCCCTAAAGCTCCGACGCCATGAAAACAGGCTTTCAACTCCAACTACACACTTATTCAAACTTCTTGACAAAGTTCTCCCTGGCCGATCATTATGACATGGGAAAGGGACTCTAGACAAGGACATATAATCCAAAAACATCATTTTCTTCGCGTATATCTTTATATAATCTTTAGCTAGCTTAGTAAATTTCATCTTTTCGTAAAAAGAAGGATAATTGTGAAGTTTGAAGCTGGTAGAGTACTTTGGAAGTCACATTTGATTTTTTTGGTTTAGTAGGCTGGAAATTTTTTCTGCCATTTGCAAATTTTATTAGATCAAAATATTAACAAGATTTTGGACAAATTTTATTAGACCAAAATCAATTTGAGACGAATCCGACTGATTTAGCCTTAAAATTTGGAGAATGGGATAAGATGAAAATAATTTGTGAATAATAGTGAAATGACTTGAGTTAAAATATTTTATTGGGTTTTAATAAATGAGAGAGAAAAAATTGAATAAAAATGTTATAAAGTTAAAATATTGCTATAATATAATTTTTTAATATAATCTTTATTTTAAAATTTAAAAAAGTTGAATTTTTTTTTTTTTTTATTGCTCTATTTGGAACTTGACATAGGCTGCGTTTGGGTGCTAAGGTGATCTTAGATGATCTAGGTTATCTATGAATAATAGTGTTTTATCAGTTTCATTAAGATTTTTTAAATATATGAAGTAGGTTGAGATATGTGTTTGAATGTCTTAAATAGTTTGAGATATATTTAACAATATTTTATGGGAAGTTCAAAAAGTAGTGTTCCCTTCAATTATTAGTTTGAGATAAGTTGATATGGGTTTAAAACCCAAACATACCCTTACTCATTTATAACTTAATGCATAATTTCTAATTATATAATTTTATTTGCTGCTATGGTCTTATAATATATACCCATGCTAGCACAGGCATTTAAAAATGAAAAATAATATTCCCACTAAGAAATATCATGGATAAAAGCTATCATAGGCGCTCGTGATCTTCCTTGATTTTAGGAATGAGTATATACTATACCTGTAACAACTCTCTTTAAAGAGAAAAAATATTTGCAATCGTGAATTGTGGAATAGCTGCATAATTACTTTGAAAAAAATGAATAAAATGTAAGACCTACATAAAAAAAATTAATTTTTTAATAATAAATCTCACTTTTTTTTCAAAACGATTATGATGCGTTTACGCATTTCACGATTGTATTTAAAATCACTCAACAATTAATCTACAATTAAGTTAAAAAAAAAAACACCCTCAACCATTAAGTAAAAAAAAAAACAATTAAGGACAATCAACTTTCTATTTATAGAAGTTAGATTAGTTCTTTCATATCCGATCATCAACTGCATAAGTACTAAAAAGGGGGGATTGCAAATCAAATGGAAACGCGCCGACTACTTTAAAATGAAAAGACACCTACGCCTTCAAAGAAAACCTATTTGAAGAGGAGTAATTCTTCAAGAAAGTCTTGTTTACCAACTATATATCAGCAACCAAAATATATATAGTGGCAGCCCATACCAACCCTCATTAGCCTCCCTTGACAAATATGTTCTAAGACTACACCAAATAAAATAAAATAAACTCTTATAATATTATATACAAGATTCTAATTTGAAATTTGTACGTAAATGACTCTGCCCATGATACCGTCACAAAGAGATGCATGATAGCCAGATTTGATATAAAAAGGTCATACGATTGAAGGCTGAAGCGTATGTTCCACAACAATCCATTTAAACTAAAAAGCAAAGCTTCACTAATGGCTTACACAATGCATCTTAGCATTCTTGATTCAATCCGAAATTGCAAACCCTCTACAATATTGCCCCCACCTAAAAGACTAGTCTCAACTTTAACAAGAAGAAAATGTGGCGATGTACCTCATTCTTTCCAAACCATGGCCCCCCAAGAAAACTCAAGTATTGACTCTACTATTGTCCGACGATCAGCAAATTACCAACCTACCATTTGGCATTATGATTACATCCAATCAATAAGAAGCGAATACATGGTAAATTCCGCAGTTTCTATTTCTTATTGTTAGTCTCAATATATAGTTTTGTGATTGTTGTTGGATCATCCGAAACTTGGTTTAATTTGTAGGGAGAGTTACTCACCCCAAAGATTGATAAGCTGAAGGGAGAAGTAAAAACGATGTTTCGCAAAGTGATGGATCCGATAAAGCAACTCGAGCTGATTGACATCTTGCAAAGACTTGGAGTATCTTACCACTTTGAGGATGAAATAAGGACTATATTGGAAAACAAATACAATACTCATCATAGTGGTGATATTTGTGAGAAGCAGAATTTATATGCCACAGCTGTTGAGTTTAGACTACTAAGACAACAAGGATATGATGTACCTCAAGGTAAACAACATACTAGTAATGCTTTAACAAAAATAAATAAATATCATATTCATAACCTCTTCTTTATTTTTTAACAATTGGTGAGCTTTGTTTGATTGCAGAGACTTTCAAAAGTTTCTTAAATAAAAACAAGAATTTCAAAGAATGTTTTTGTGTTGATATTGAAGGAATGCTGGCTTTGTATGAAGCCTCATTCCACCAAAGAGAAGGTGAAAGCATCTTGGAGGAAGCAAGATATTTTGCAACCAAACATCTTAAAGAGTATGTGGATCGAAACAAAGATGATCAATATCTTTGTATGATGGTGAGTCACGCCCTAGAGCTTCCACTGCATTGGAGAGCGATAAGGTTGGAAGCGAGATGGTTCATTGATGCATATAGGAGTAGAGAAGATATGAACCCTACCTTGCTTGACCTGGCAGAACTGGATTTTAATATAGTACAAGCAATCCACCAAGAAGATCTTAAAGAAGTGTCACGGTAAAAAGACATATTTATCCTCATTTTATAACTTGGAGATTAGCATGATCAGGACTTAGGCCGGCTGTTTGGATGCTTGAAGTATTTCAAAATCTTGGGAATAATAGTAGAATGGTTTGTGAAGAGGTTTTTTTATTTTTTAGTTTTGAAAAGAATAGAGAAAAAGTTGAAAAAAAAAAGTATTATCAAGTTAACAAATTGTTTGAATATTATTTTTTAATTTTAATTTTATTTTGAAATTTGTAAAAATTATATTGGTTTTTGTGTTTGAATACTGATTAGTTGAAAATGTTAAAATTTTGAAATTAAAAAATATTTTGTATTTGAGTGATGTGGGAATGAAATTATGATAAGTTTTGAAAATTCTCACATTGGCCAAACATCCCCTTACTTGATATATACTAGATTAAAGAGGTAAGAAATTGCAGTATATATATGCTCTAGTTCTAAAAATGATATTATTTTATTGTCTCATACAAAAGGTGGTGGAGGAGTTATGGCCTTGGAGATTTGAGCTTTGTAAGGGATAGAGTGGTGGAGAATTTCCTATGGGCAGTGGGATTATTATTTCAACCTCAATTTGGATATGAGAGGAGAATGTTAACAAAACTCGGTGCATTGTTAACAGTAATAGATGATGTCTATGATGTTTATGGCACTTTAGAAGAGCTTAAGCTCTTTACCGATGTTGTTGAAAGGTTTGTATTAATGGTTGCACACCTCCAATGCTTCAAATATGATTGTTTATCTTTGATGCAAATACTTACATGTAATTTGTTCATGTGATGATCTAGATGGGACGTGAATGCAATGGAACAACTTCCTTATTATCTACAGATTTGTTTCCTTGCCGTCTACAACACGGTTAATGAAATGGCTTTTGACACTCTCAAGGAAAAAGGATGCAACATCCTTTGGTACATGAAAAAGGCGGTAAGGCCCATACTTTTTTATTCATCATTATTTTCCCTAGAACTAATTATATATTATAATTTTTCTAATTCATTGATCCACCACAAATCTTTTAGTGGGCAGATATATGTAGATCTTATTTGTTGGAGGCAAACTGGTTTTACAATGGACATACGCCAAGCCTTCAAGAATACTTTGAATGTGGATGGATCACTATAGCACTACCAAATATACTGGTGCACTGTTATTTTTTCATCAACAATCCCATAACAGAGGAAGCCTTGGATTCATTGGAAGAATATCCTGATATAATTCGTTTGTCGTCATTCATTGGGCGACTTGCAGATGATCTCGGAACATCTTCGGTTTGCAAAACACACTATCCTAATTCTTTTATCAACAATGTATTGGCTACTTCACATGAACATAGGATAACATGTTTTTATGTTTTTTTGTAACCTAGGACGAGTTAAAGAGGGGGGATAATCCTAAATCAATCCAATGCTACATGAATGACACTGGTGCCAGTGAGGAAGATGCTCGTCAATACATGAAGTCCTTGATTAGTGCAACATGGAAGACAATTAATGGAAATCTCATTGCAAGTTCTCCATTCTCCAAAACATTTAATGAGATCGCAACGAATACTGCAAGGGTGTCCCTGTTCATGTACCAGCATGGAGATGGGCATGGCATTGTAGACCGTGAGACTAAGGACCGCGTGTTAGCGTTGTTTATTCATCCCATTCCCATAGCTAATAATTGATGAATGATTGGCTAAATCACATATGTATCTTCCTACTTTTTCCATGTGTCAAAGGTTATTTGTCTTTTTACCTCACTAATAATACCGCTCCTTGTGAAATAAATGATGTACAAGCCAATCGAAATTCAATAATTCTCTTGTTTCTCTTGGAAATAAATACATGTTTCTCTATGATGTTATAGATATATTGCAAGCTACATATCTTTCCTGACATATATATATATATATATCCCTACATGCACACGATGTAGATCAAGCTGAATGGATTTATGCTCGTGTGCATGCAACTATCCGAATGGATTTCTGCCCGTGTGCATGCAGCTATTTTTACATACTTTTTTATTGTTCATCTCAGTAGTTTTCACGTATCTATAATGTTATAGATATATTGCAAGCTACATTTCTTTCCTGCCATATATATATATATATATATATCCCTGCATGCACACGATGTAGATCAAGCTGAATGGATTTATGCTCGTGTGCATGCAACTATCCGAATGGATTTCTACCCGTGTGCATGCAACTATTTTTACATACTTTTTTATTGTTCATCTCAGTAGTTTTCACGTACATGTAACATTCAATATAGTTGTTAATATTTTTTAATAAATAGTTTTTTATAACGTCATTTTAATGTTTTCAAATGGTGGATGTTTTAAATTGTTTTAGCCATTAAGATTGGGAGTTACAATGGATTAATTGTTGGATCAATAATTGAGTGTGCTTATTAAGTTGTTTCATATTTTTTCTTAATATTATTAAAAACCACCATCTAGTTTAGCCTGTAAGAAAAAAGAATAATGTTACGTACAATCGTAAAATGCGCAAGTATCATATAATCATTTTAAAAAATAGTGGAGTCTGTTATTAAAAATTGTATTTCTTTATGTGGTATTATATTTATTCACTTTTTTCAAATTGATTACATGATGCTTGTATAATCACGACTGCACCTATCATTTTTCTATTATTTAAAAAAAAAAAAAAAAAAAAAAAAAAAAAAAAAAAAGGTCTCAATTTCTTTATTTTGGAATAAAATGCCTCTTGATCTCGCCGCCTCTACGTTATGGTTCAAAACAAAACAATGACTAAAAAGGTTTTTTCCTTAAAAAAAATTAAGGCTGCATATATATGTTAAGTTGAGTTGAGCTGAGCTGAGTTATTTATGAATAGTAATGAGTTGAATATGTGAAGTGAATTATGTGGAACTCATCTAAAATGAGTTTAGATATTAAGATGAGTTTAATACAATTTATGAGAAATTGAAAAAGCTTGTGAGTCTCACGTATAATGAAATTTTGAGTTAAGATGATTTTAACAATTTGAGAGTTGAGTGTAATTTAGATGTTAAACTCAGATTAAAATTAGACTGAACTGAGTTAATTTCAACTGAGTCTTATATAGTATATGATAATGTTATATCACTATAATAGTTTTATATAGTACATATAGTACTATATATACTTTTGTATATGTTAAATAAAGTTAAATCGTATTATCTCAAGAAGTGGAATTCCCACAATATCATATATTTGCTCATCTTACGGCCCATGTAAATTTATTGTTTGCATTTCTATGTCATTTAGGAGGCTACTAGAGTCTCTTAGAAAATTCAATACTTTAAGATCAAGAGATCTAGATGGTTTCTCTAGAAAAATGAAGAGAGAGAGAGTTCTCATCTTTTTCTAGACTTTTTCACACACCCACAATTAATATAAGTACTCTTATTTAAAGAGTTTTCACACCTGGAAGTTAATTAACTTCCCTAAATATGAGGAAGTTAAGTAACCTCACTAGAGTTATGATAGTGGTGAGGGGTTAACAAATAACTTCCCCACCCATATGGAAACAACTTGGTCATGGGATTTACCCATTACCAATAGTATTATATAGTATAGTATATATATGTGAACGTATATTACTATATGATATATTACATTGTTTCTAACCATAATTTACTTAATTTCTACAATGAATATTATATTTTATAGAGTTAACAATACAATCGTGTCAAGGTCGAGGCACTACTAAAGGCATGATTTAGAAAAATATAGTAAAGTGGGTAAGATTAAAATTAACATTCCTGATGAACATACTGAAAGTGGAGGACAACCAATAACTTGGCATGCATCGTATGTGCCACATGCTCTTACACTAACTTATGCACCTTTGGATATGAGTTTACAGTAGAAAGTCTCACAAGATGGGAAAGAGCTTATCAATAAGTGTTGTTTGCTAATATTTAAATAATTTATTTATATTAATATTATTTAATATGTATGCAAAATTTAGAATATTCTGGATGATAATATCTTTGTGTATATATTTTTTTTCAAAGATGACTCTGAACTAAATTTTGGCCGAAGAGTGGAGTGTAAGACTGTCGATGAGCTTATGTGTATTGCATTCTGTAAATATAATGTGGGGTGTCATAAGCATTATAATAAGTTCGAGAACAAGTAAAATGCATGCCAACATCCTTTTCAGGATGTCCGACCTTCTAATTGAGAAACTTTGTGACATGTTTAAGGGTCTATCATATAAACTATAATTAACTGAATTTTTTTACACATCCTATTTATAATTTTCGCTTCATAATATTTACAACTTCTATACAAGAGAAAAGTTCTATAAATAAAATAAATAGATCAAAATTGAAGATTCATCATCATGTAGGTTCAAGATCTTTTCATCGCCTCTATAAGAAATTGGTAATGCTATTTTTTTTATTGTATATAGTTTGTTATTTGGAGGTATTCTAATGACTTTATATCTTAACAAATGTCTCTTGTAGTAAGAGTCAGATGCTAATTATGATTTGATAAAATTATATGTTCCATCACATACTAATCATAACAGAGAGTTGACTCATCCCGATGCCCATAAAAATTAGGTAAGTATTATAATCTATTTAAATTAAAAATATTTGAATATTTGTGATGATATTAATTCTTTCACTTTTGTGTAGGATAAAATGGTTGTCATACGTACTAAATCTACATCAGATTAAAATTCTTCAACAATTGATGTTGAAATTTTACACAAGTTCTAGGTTAACGTTTAGGATATTTGAGGGGTCGAGCGCTGTTTATAGCCTTCTAGCTCTTCCTCATCACCCCATCGATTTTGCCTCTAACACCTTTATAGCATTAGAGAAAGCGAATTTCAAAATCAAAGAATTGACTACAAGGTAACATGATTAAGAAGCTTAATTGGTAAAACACGCAGACATGGAGATGCACATGAAACAACAAAAACAACAAGAAGAAGAGTTTAAAAGAAAGATGCAACTCCAAATGCAGATGCTTATGCAACAGTTCAGGCATCCAAGTAACTGATTTACATTATACATACAGATTTTGGGATCTATTTCTGTATGAAGAACCATAGTATTGTTTTATTTATTTAGTTTACACTTATTAGACCACTTTTGTGGGTATTGAACAAATTGTAAAGTACTTTCTTAAATATTATGTATGTCTATTTGGTTTTTTTATTATTAGGTAAAATAAAATAGTTACCATTTAAACGACCAAAAACCATTCAAACAGTATTATTAAAACCATTTGAAGATTGATACACTACATTCAAATGTAATCGTGTAATCAATACTAACGTTCAAAGAGTATTTGAAACCATTAGAACGAAAACATCGAACATGAAATTAACATTCAAATGTTATCTCATAACAAATCACTCAATCCTATCATGGTCTGATCGAACATCTAACTTAATACGTTCAAAGATAATTTACTGTTCAACCATTTCATTGTTTGTTCAAATGTTTTGTCATGCCTATTTGGTTAAACGCATCTCGGTATTGATCGACCACTCATGAATGACACATTCAAACGGCAACTTTGTGCTGTTTAAACTTGATTTTAAGACGAAATTCGAGTGTCCCAAAAAAAAATATTCTATTTAAATGTGATCGAACAGTTTTATTCAAATTCGTCCCAAAATAATTTTTTGGAATAAAATTGAGATTTTCATCCTTAGATATCTTTTGGGACACTGTTATTTGAAAGACCTTGGGATTATTTCTTTTCATCCCAAGAAATATTTTGGGACGAAATAACTTTTTTTGGAACAAAAATTTTTGTCCCAAAAACCCACTTCTGTTGTAGTGTATATTGTCGCAAATATAAGAAAAAATCCAGAAAATCTTTTATAAAAGAGAATATAAGCCGGAAAAAAAGGGACGAAAAAAATGGTCTATTACAAAACAAAAAAAGAGAAATTGTACTAAAACATAATACATAAAAAATACAAATCCACCTTAGCCAAGATGCTTGCAATGGTTTGTTCATCCTTCATATCTTGGACGCTGCTTGCAAAGACTAGAGCTTTAAACATGTGCATTGTTGTGGCTTTCATTCATACTACCTTTACTGAAACAGATTGGTAACGTACACTATCCTAAAAAATATGTCAAAACAGAAATAAACATGATGAACTAACTTTTTTTTTTTTTTTTTTGAAAAGAACCTCAACTTTCATTCACATAGATCAATTCTTACAAATTTTGTCTTGTTCCAAACTATCAACTATACAATCTGGGACCTCTTCTAACCAAACTCTTTCCTCATCAAAATTCAAAGCAGCTTTGGCCAAATTATGTGCAACAATATTTCTTTCTCTATAGTCAAACTGTATAAACCAATCCTTCCTATTTGAAAAAACATTTCTAATATCCTCAATTAAAGGACCTATATCAGACCAATCCTCTTCATTGTTCTTCACAACTTCTATAATTGCCTTTGCATCACCCTCGAATATAACTTTCTGTACATTAAGTTCACTACATACCTACAGTGCCTTCCATAATGCATAGCATTCTGCTGCCTCTGCTATTAGAATATTGCTTCTGCTGTCACAAACTGCCAGCAAAGGAAATGCATTCTCATCTCTCATGATCACCCCCATGCCCATTCTCCTCCTCTTAAGATCTGTGAAGGCGTCCCAGTTCACCTTGACAAACTCTGCTGAGGGCTTGACCCACCTTGCTCTACTAATTAGTCTATGATCTTGCTGGTTTACTGCCCCTTGTCTTCTATTGGCTCTTTTGAATTCCTCTAAGGCCTCTGTTGCAGCTGAGACTAATCTTCTCGGGCATGTGAGTTTGTTTTCAAACACATAAGTGCTCCTTCTAAGCCAGACTCTTCTGATCTGCACAACCACTTCCTCTAGCCTGTTTTTGTCTAAACCTTCTAATAGCTTTTCCCATAACTATAGAAACTCCATTACTTCCCTTTTCCACTTATGAACCCCATTTAAACTAAGAGCCCAGACATCATTGGCTGCTTAACACTCCCAAAGCACATGTGTTACCGATTCTTCATCTCTAAGACATATGGGGCAAAAAGGATCCTTTGCTACCTTTTTCTTGTGCAGGTTCAGTCTGGTAGGTAGCAAGTTATTTGCTGCCTTCCATACAAATACCTTGACCACATTAGGCACCTCAAGCTCCCAAATTCCCTTCCACCTAGCATCGGTCTCCCTCTCCTCTGATGATTCCCCCCCCCCCCCCCCTCCTCTTCCTTCTATCTAACTGTAGAAAGTAAGCACTCCTTACTATAAAAACTCCTTTTTTTTGTTAAACCCCATATTAACTTGTCTTTTTTCTTGCTTCTACTTAAGGGTATACTAAGGATTTGCAATGCTTCTTCCTCCATGAAAATGGACTTAACTAAATTCTCATTCCATTCTTCCTTGTTTTCTGTCAATAAAGCTTCCACCTTAGAGTCAGCATTAAGAACTACTCTTGGGGACTGAACTGAATATGAGGTGGGTGATCTCAGCCATTTGTGTCCCCATATGTTTATCTTTTTTCCATACCCCACCCTCCACCTCATCCCTTCCTTGATCAACTCCCTTGCCTCACAAATACTTTTCCAAATAAGAGAAGGTTTAAAGCTAACCTTCACCTCCAGAAAATTAGAGTGCTTGTAGTATTTTTCTCTAAACACCACTGAAACCAAAGAGTTGGGGGCCTGAATGAGCCTCCACCCTTGCTTAGCAAGTAGTGCTAGATTAAAACACCCCAAGTCCCTGAATCCCATACCCCTCTTCCCTTTCTGGCTAGCCATTTTTTCCCATTTCCTCCAATGAATCCCCCTTCCTTTTGATGATTTCCCCACCAGAACTTGGAGAACATACTATTAATCTCATTACACAATTTTATGGGCAGCTTGAACACGCTCATAGTATATGTAGGGATTGCCTGTAAAACTACTTTAATCATCACTTCTTTTCCTGCTTGTAACAGGAAGTTGTTCTTCCAATTGGCTATCTTTTGCCATATTTTGTCCTTCAACACTCTAAAGGTGTTAAACTTTGATCTTCCCACTACTGCTGGTAACCCAAGATATCTCTCATAACTCCCACAAGCAACTGAATTTCCTGCTGCAAATATACTGCTCTTTACAACCCCAGGTGTGTTAGTGCTATAGAAAACTGAAGTTTTTTCTTTGTTTAGAAACTGCCCCGAGGCCTTCTCATACACTTTTAGGATCCCTTGCAATCTATTCCATTCCTCCATAGTTGCTCTACCAAACAGTATACAGTTATCTGCAAATAACAGATGATTTATAGAAGTGCCACCCCGTATCACTTTAACCCCTCTAATGACCCCCATCCTCTCTGCATTATTCAGAAGGTAGCTGAGTCCTTCAGCACACAAGATTAAGAGATAGGGTGATAAGAGATCACCCTGTCTTAAACCCCTTGAAGGACTAAATTTCTCACCAGGCTGCCCATTAATAAGGACTGAATAGGTCACTGAGGAAACACACTTCATTATCAGGCTGGTCCATCTCTCACAAAACCCAAGCTTTTTCATGACAGCTTCCAGGAACACCCATTCTATGCGATCATAAGCTTTAGACATGTCTAATTTGACTGCCATATTCCCCACTTTGCCCCTCTTTCTGGTTTTCATAGAGTGAATCAACTCATATGCCACCATGACATTATCCGAGATGAGCCTTCCAGGTAGAAAAGCACACTGAGTTGGTTCAATGATCACAGCCAACACTTTCTTGAATCTGTTGATGATAGTTTTAGAAATTAGTTTGTACAAAACATTGCACAAACTAATTGGTCTATACTCACTAACCAAAATAGGCTTTTTTACCTTAGGGATCAGTACTATATAAGTGTAATTGAGAGAATGTGACCAAGCATTACTGTTCAGGGCTACTAAAGCAACCTCACATACCTCATCAGCCACTAAACTCTAGTGGTTTTGGTAAAAACATGCACCAAAACCATCTGATCCTGGAGCTTTCAGGGGGGACATTTGTTTCATAGCCACTTCTACTTCTGCTCTAGTAAACTCCTTGGCTAACTTACCATTCATCTCCTCGGTCACTCTTGGCTCCATACTTCTTAAACATTCTTCTAACTTAGCACCTGTGGGAAGGGTAGTGCTGAACAGCTTTTCAAAATAACGACTGAATGTGTATTCAACCTCTCTGCTGCCACTAACCACCCTATTATTGGAAATATTTTGTATTCTTGTCCTCATGCTTGTACCAATTAAGCTTAACCCTCTGTCTCCACCTTATATCCTCCTGTTCCAACAGCTTACTCACCTCCTCTTTGACCTTTCTTATCTCAATAACGTTTTGGTAACTTTCAGCTGCCTGAAGTTGCTTCAGTCTTGCTGTTTTTTCCTCTATTTCCCTTTCTCCCCCTCTCCTTTTTTTACTATCCCATCTCAGTAAAGCCTTTTGACTGTTTTTTAACAATTCACTCACTGATTCCAGAGGGTTACTGCCCCTTCCAACCTTCTTCCAGCCCTCTCTTATTATCTCCTCACAATCCTCCTCTATTGCCCAACTTGCTTCATATTTGAAACCTTTCTTTCTCACCCAACTCCTCCTTCTTCCTTTCACCACATGAACCAGAATAGGCTTGTGGTCTGAAGTTCTTGCAGGCAAGATATCTACCCATACTTCATTGAAGACATCCAGCCACTTTGAATTTGCAACTACTCTATCTAATCTTTTTTTTGGTAAAGGTTTCATCTCCATGCATGTTGCTCCATGTGAACTTCTCCCCTTTCCATCCCAGATCATGAAGGTCAGTTCTTGATAAAACATCTCTGAATGCCTCCATTTGTTTCTCAGGCCTTGGTCTTCCACCCTCCTTCTCATCATTAGTGAGGATTTCGTTAAAATCCCCCATTAGACACCACCCTTTTGACCCCTCTAGTTTCAAAGAAGCTAAAAGATCCCAAGCCTCCTGCCTTCTCCCAACCTCCGGCTGCCCATAAAAGCCAATGAGCAGCCACTTCTCGTGTGTGTCTTCATCTCGGACCCAAGCACTAATATGCCTTTGTGAAAAGTTCATTATTTCAATCTGCACTTTGTCATCCCATAGTAATACTAGTCCACCCCCTCTTCCTATTGAATTCACTGTAAAGCAACCACAGCACTTCAACCTCCTTCTCAGCCATTCAAAAATGTCCCCTCCATTCTTTGTTTCCATTATAAAGAACACATTGGGTTTATATTTCTCTGCTATGCTGCAGAGATCTTGAACTGTCCAAGGGTTCCCCAACCCTCGGCAGTTCCAACTTATGATTTTCATAATGAATGGCGGGCTGATTTTCAGCCTCCGCCACTAAGTTTGAAAAAACTGAGCCCATCACCATCTCCCCCCCTCTAGCCCTTTTTCCTTTATCAGTTAGCTCTTCCCCCTCTTTTGCTTCCATGCCTCTTTTAATTCCACTTCCAAGCCAACCCTCCTCCACCTCCTTACATCCCTTTGCTCTAGCCCTTCTTTTCCAGGTTCCTTTCTTGGAATTGAGGTTTCCTTTGAAACCTGAATCCCCCTCCTTGTTTACTGCTTGCTCAGTCTCTTCCTCTCTTCCTCCCTTTCCCACCTCTAGAACCTCCAACAAAGACTCCCTTACATCCTCTTCTATCCCCTTCCCTGAATTATGTTCCCATTCCACTTCTATACTTTCCCTTTCCTGCACTATAACTTCCCTCCCCCCATCCTCCCCTTCAAGATCTACTTCCCTCACACCTTGAATATTTCTATCTTCTGTATGCTTTCCATCAGGGTTCATCCTACCCCCCTTGAGTGTGTCTTCTATTCTCTCAACCTGACCCCATACTTTTTTGTTCATACTTTCAGCTCCTTCTTCCTTCTCCTCCCTGAAATATCTGCTATATCCTTTCCCTTTCATCCCTTGACTGGCTCTCAGCCAGACCCCAAACTGCTCATCCCCTTGCCCACTCTCTCCCTTCATTTCGCACCCTTCCTCACCATGCATCATACAACCACAATCAAAGCAAATCTTAAGAAGTTTTTCATAACTAAAAGGCACCCAAATGCTCTCCCCCTTAACTTTGATTGTTCTTCCCCTTGGGATAGGCTGTACTATGTCTAACCTTATTTGCACTCTCAGGAAATGTCCCCACCCACTTCCATCTTCCAACGTGTCTACCCTTTCCACTTGACCCACTGTCCCTCCTAATTGTTCTCCTTGGCATTTAGTCATATAAGCTAAGGGTAAGTTATGCATTCTTACCCAGAAGCTCTCCGAGTTAAACTCCATTTTTGAGGGTGGAGTAAAGCCATCGAAAGCCTTCATGGCAATCAAACTGTTATCAAATAGCTAAGGTCTCCCCTCCCATACTCTATCCTTATCAGCCTCAGTACCAAATGTAATCACGAAGGTATTTGGACTTACCTCTAGAAACTGAGCTGGTTTACTAATCCTCCATACTTTGGCTAAGGTTGAGCTCAGCACTCCCTTGCTAATTACCCTCTTCGTGCAGACCTTTCCCACTATACTTCTCCCTTCTTTGTATTTCAATTCCTCGTCTTCATCCTCCTCAAAGATGATATCGGCTGCTTCCTCTTCCGTTAACCGAAACTTCCACCACTTTTCCTCTAGTTCCTTCATTCTCCCCAGCCTCAACTCCGTACACCACTCACATACACAGCTGCCTACCACTGCTGACGCCACCTGTTTGGACAATTTTCTACCCTTTCTCCTAAACTTTCTCTCTCCTTACCGTTATAACCACCCTCTGACTCCTTGTGCCTTCCACTCACTCACACACTTTCACCTCTTCTTTTCCAGAGAGAAAAGAAGAGAGAAGACTCGACCCCCTAACATGATGAACTAACTTGATGTATAGGGTAAAGCCACAAAGATGTACTTGCATGCATAAAACAAAAGGCTATCAAGAAACCTTATGTGCATGCACACAAAATAAAAAATCAATCATTGGAATTATAACAACCTCGCACGCATAAATACACATACACTTATCAGATCATATATATTAGGAATACCAAAAATATGCAAGCATTTTCGGATCCAAAATATGCATTTGAAAATTGTATATTAATCCAAAAAGAAGATATCAAACTTCTTATATGTACTAACCTCCAGTTTATTTCTTTTTAAATGGAAAGAATTGCAAGCATGTTAACAATGTAGTGGGCCCGTACGTTCACTCGACCAGCAGGAAGAAAAAACAAAAAAGAAAAAAAGGATATTGAGTTAGTGTGTAGCACATAAAAAGAAAAAACAAGCCTTGGATTTGTTGGAAGAGTATTCCAATATAATTCATTCGCAAGCAATGACGACTTGCCATGTCATTACAGGTTGCCGCGACCCAGGTGCGCCATTCATGCCACACTGCCTGGACTATACGACCCAGGCTTCCGTACGTGCTTGGATCCACCCAAGCGCATTGTAGCTTGTGTTAATTTTTTAATTAGTTAATATAGAGTTTTTTTTTTTTTTTTTTTTTGAAAGGAAGATTTCATTACTAAAGAAGATTCCGAATACATGGAGGGTAATCCTCCATAAAAGTATGTTCCCCCGAACATGTCAAAGCAAACTTAGCTAGCGCATGCGCCACTACATTCAACCTTCTAGAAATATGATGAATAGACCAAGTACAGATTCTCGACAACACAAGCTTAATATCCCTGACCACTAGACCCGTGGGACTCCAGCACTCCTCCCCACCTTGTATTGCTTGGACCACTGCTAATGAGTCCCCCTCTAACATGACCTGATCCAGTCCTAAATTAGAGCAAAGAGTAGATGCTTTGAGAGCTGCTACGGCTTCCCCTAGCAAAGGATTTGGGTCTAGGAGCATGGGAGAACACATTGAAGCCACCACCATACCACTCGAGTCCCTCACAATCACTCCCACACCGATCCTGTAGTTCCCCTTATCCACTGCTACATCCCAGTTAGCCTTGTAGAAGCCTGAAGGAGGGGCAGTCCACTCAGAGATGTTAACCACCTGAGTCACAGGAGTTTTGTCCCTGGGGCATATCCACTGTTTTATTGCTGTCAACTCTGTGTGGACCTGCTTTGAGACCTGGAGTGGTGAGTGAAAGGATTGCTCAAACAGCCACTGATTCCTCCTATTCCATATAGCTCTTGCTGTAACTGCCACTTCTGTTAGCTCATGGGAGGAGAGGTTCTCTAACAAGGGCTTCAGAACCTCTATAAAAAGGCCATCTTCCACATTTAGTTTCTGTATTCTCTTAGTACACATAGACCAAACATCTTGTGCAGCTGAACATGACCAAATGGCATGAGTGTCTGACTCAGGAACTCTATGGCAGACTGGATAGAGGGGAGATTCAACCATCTTCCTTTTATACAAGTTCAAACATGTGGGAAGGGATTCCTTGGCTGCTCTCCACAGAAAGGACTTCGTGGCTTGAGGTGTCTGCAGGCTCCACATTTTCCTCCAGGTCTTTGAATCATGATTCAAACTTGAGCACTGCCCCTTCCTAACTCCCTCCATAGTTCCTTGCAGATGGTATGCACTTCTAACAATAAATTTCCCATTTTCTGAACACCTCCATGTCCTCATATCCTGACTACCACACTGGCTAATAGTCATCCTGCTGATTAACTTGGCCTCAGGTTCTGAAAAGATGGCATGGATAAGGTTTAGGTTCCACTGTCCAGTGTCTGGATCTATTAGGTCTGCTACTGTTGCCTCTGCATCTAGTAATCTTACAGGAGATTGCACTTTAAAAGTAGAAGGACTTGGGAGCCATCTGTCTTTCCAGATTTTAATCTGGGATCCATCTCCAACTCTCCATAACATGCCCTCCATAAGTACATGCCTTGCTGAAAGGAAACTTCTCCATACAAATGAGTCACTTGCCTTACCTTTTGCTGAGAAAAAGCTTGCCCTTGAGAAATATTTGGCCTTTAGAACCTGAGCTGCAAGGGAGGTAGGGTCTTGAATGATTCTCCACCCTTGTTTGGCCAGCAATGCCAAATTGAAAAACTCGAAGTCTCTAAACCCCATGCCCCCCTGATCCTTGGGTTTGCCCATTGTCTGCCAACTTAGCCAGTGGACTTTTGACTTGCTATCTGTTTGACCCCACCAAAAGGACTGGAGTAGCCTGTTAAGAGTCTTAATGATTGACCTAGGAAGTTTAAAAATCCCCATACTGTACGTGGGGATAGATTGCAGTACAGATTTCAGCAAAATTTCCTTTCCACCTTGTGAGAGCATTTTTGTCTTCCAGCTAGCCATTTTAGATTTGATCCTGTCCACAATTGAAGTGAATGCTTTGGTTTTTTGCCTCCCAACATAAGAAGGGAGTCCCAAATATTTATCAAAAGGACCATGGGCTCTAAGCCCTGCTTGCTGAAGAATAGTCTGCTGTACCTCTTTCCCAGTGTTTCTGCTGAAAAAAATGGAAGTCTTCTCTATATTGAGCCTTTGACCAGTGACATCTTCATAGTTGCTTAGTACATGTCTAAGCCTACTCCATTCCTCTGGCTTGGACCTGCAGAATACTAGGCTGTCATCTGCAAACAGCAGATGGTTTACTTTCAGCCCACCAGAAGCTGCTGGTAATCCAGAGATTAGTCCTTGATTCTCTGCTCTGTTAAGACTGTGGCTCAGAAACTCTGAACATATTATGAATAGATAAGGGGAGAGAGGATCTCCCTGTCTTATGCCTCTTGTAGGGTAGAAAACCTTCTGGGGGACACCATTAACCAGCAAGGAGTAACTCACAGTTGTAACACATTCCATAACCAGATTCACCCAACTGACAGCAAAGCCCATTTTAAGCATAAATTTCTGCATGAAAATCCATTCCACTCTATCATAGGCCTTGCTCATGTCTAGCTTTAAGGCCATAAACCCATTATGTTTACCTTTGAGTCTAGTTTGCATCGAGTGCAGAAGCTCATAGGCCACCACTACATTATCAGAGATCAACCTTCCTGGGACAAAGGCACTTTGGGATGATGAAATCAGGTTTGGAAGGATGGTTTTGAGCCTGTTTGCTATTACTTTGGAGGCAATTTTATAGAGAACATTACACAAGCTGATGGGCCTGAAATCAACAACTGATTGGGGGAGCTTCTTCTTTGGTATCAGAGAGATATAAGTATGGTTCAGGTCACTAAGGCCTTGCCTGCCATTTAGAGCTTCAAGAATTGCTTCTGTAGCACCCTTCCCCACTGTGCCCCAATGATGTTGATAAAAAACAGCTGGGAAACCATCCGGGCCAGGGGAGCCAAGGGGGTTCATGCCTTTAATAGCTGCTGTCACTTCCTCTTCAGTAAAGGCCCTAGTAATCCAGAGGTTCATCTCTTCACTTACACACGGTTGGACAGACTGCAAAGCTTCATCAATATTCTCTGGATGTGATGAAGCAAAGAGCACTTGGTAGAAATCTTGAAAGACCTTGGCTATACCTTCTTGACTATGCTCTCTAACTCCTTCCTCACTGGTAATCACTTTGATTGAATTCATTTGTTTCCTATGAGTAGCACATCTATGGAAGTATTTGGTGTTCCTGTCCCCATCCTTAAGCCACCTTTGTTTTGCTCTCTGCCTCCACTTGAGTTCTTCCTCTTCAAGCAGCTCATCTAATTCCTTTTGAATAATTTTAATCAGTCCACAATTTTGGCCTGTGTTAGAGTCTTGAAGCCTTCTAAGTCTCTCTCTCTTTTGGTCAAGCATTCTCCTCTGAGTCCTGAAAGCCTCCTTACTCCAAGCCTGCAATTTTTCTCTACAGCCCTCCAGCCTTGTTCGAGTGTCCTTAAGCTTAGTCCCTCCAACAACTCTCTGTCTCCACACTTCTTTGATAAGTTCCTTGCAACCTTCCCTATTGCCCCAAGCCACTTCATATCTGAATAGCCTTCTCTTTGGGACTACTTCTTGTTCAGAGTTGGCACAGTGTATTAAGAGTGGGTTATGGTCTGAGCATTGTCCAGGTAGTACATGAGTTTGGTTAATATCAAAAAGGTTTGCCCAATCCTCATTTATCAGGGCCCTATCTAACCTGGATTTAGTTAAGTCTAACCCTTCCCTTTTATTGCACCAAGTAAAGGTAGAGCCTATAAAACCTGTGTCCATCAAACCACAATCAACCAAGGCCAACCTGAATTCTTCCATTTGTTTGAATGGGCGTGTTCCAAGACCAAATTGCTCATCTTGGTACATGATTTCGTTAAAATCCCCCATACATAGCCAAGGAGTTTGGATTCTAGAGTGAATTAATCTCAAGAGGTCCCAACTTTCATTTCTTTTAGCTGTGATTGGTTGACCATAGAAACCAGTAAGAGTTCTTTTGAGACTTGAGTTACTTGCATTTATCAGAAGAGATATATGTGATTGAGAATAAGAGTCTAAGTCTGCCTTCACCCCCTCCTTCCATAGAAAGGCCAGTCCTCCACTTCTTCCACGACTATCTACTGCAAAACTACATGCATACTTCAATCTGTCTCTAATCCTTTCGATCCTCTCCCTTCTGCACTTTGTTTCACTAAGGAAGATTATGTCAGGGCTCTTCTCCTTCACCAGAAGGTGAAGCTCACGAACTGTCCGAGGGTTCCCAAGCCCTCGGCAGTTCCAAGCTAGGTGTTTCATGGCAATTGGCAGGGCTGGAAACCAGCCTCTGCCAATTTAGCTTGTTTTGCCCTTCTCCTAGTCATAATAGGTTCCTGCAACTCCACCCCCAACCTTTTCTTTTGTTTCAAGCCATTAGAGTCAGTCATAACTGTGTCACTAAAGCCCAGTGAATCAGTAGGGTCATGAACACCCATTGAGTTAAAACTTCTTGCTCTTCTCTTCCACGTAGGGCCTTTACATGGCCTACAAGATCTTACTTTAATGGGTGAGTTATGTGATGGGGAGCTGACCTGTGGGTTGTCCCTGACCGGACTTGAAATAGGATAGTTTCCTTGTGCCATACTGAGGCCTTGATTAGAAGCAACTTGGTTTGAAATCTCATCCTCTTTCGACTGTTCTGCAGCCACTAGGGGAGGTTGTAGGTTCCCACTACTTGCCTGAAACGGGATATACGGTTGACAGTCAGATTTGTACTTATTTCCTTTCCCTAGTAAAATGCCACTCAGTTGCACATTGTCAGAAGTCCCCATCTCAGTTAGCTCGAGGCCTGCTCCAGTTTCACCCTGCTTGCTGGGCCCCGTCCCATCCCAGTCAGTCCTATTGTCCCCTGGCTTGTTTTGGCGCCAACTTCCTGGACTTTCAGAGTCTCCGCCCTTCTTGCCAAAAAAGGAAGCATTTCTCTGCTGGGAGCTTGCCCTGAGCCACGTTCCATACTGCAACTCCACTTCTTCACGTCGTTTTCCTCCTGGAAGAGGGTTTGGACAAGAGAGGCCAGCATGCTTTATGGTCCCGCATTGGAAACAGAAAGTGGGTAGTCTTTCATACTTGAAAGGGATCCAGTACCGGTTCCCATCCATGTTAATAAACCTACCTCGTAAAAGAGGTTTGGTTATATCAACTAAAACTCTAACCCTGAGAAAGTTTCCCCATGCCATTCCACTCGCATCAACATCCACTGCCAGGACTAGACCCACTGCCAATCCCAGCCTTTCTCCCATGGTTTTATTCATTCCAGCAAACGGTAACTCGTGAAGTTGAATCCAAAAGGGTTCAAACTTGAAGTTAATGTCCTTTGGAGCCAGACATCCTTCACAGTTGAACAAGCACACTAGGGCCCTGTCAAAGGACCAGGGTCTTCCCGCTAGTACACGCTCTTTTTCTATGGGATTTTGGAACTCGACAAGGCTTCTATTGAATCCTAGATCCTTGAAGACCACCTGACCTTCCACTTTCCATGCCTTGCTCATAGTCGCACGGAATGCTCCTCTGTTTACTCCTTTATCTGCTACTACTAGGATTGTTATGCACTTCTTACTTTTTTCTATAGATAGTAAAACTTCTTCTTTTGGGACAATGACTTCTTGCTTCTCCTCCTCCGTGAGCCTTAATCCCTCGTACATGCTTGATAATTCTTCTGCCGTGTCCATTCTCTGAGCCAACGCTAACCTGAGCCGTAATACCCTCTTCGAACAAAGTCCAAGAGGTTAGTCTCTACGTTCTGAAAGAACAGTAGAGGGGAAACACCTCACCTCTCAAACCGAGAGAAAGGGACCGTTAATATAGAGTTTTGTTACATATAAATAAAATTACATATTAATATATATATATATTAATATTGATTCTTTCATATTTAAAATTTAAATTAATATTATTTTTAATAAAATCTATATTTTGACTTATCATATTAAATTGATGTACATATTAATATGCAGTTGTACTTGTAATTAAATTTTTTTTTTAATATTATATGTTTTTAGTATTAAAATAATTTTTTTAATATTAATTCTGTTTTGAAATTGAAAAAAATTGAAATATTATTTATTATATTTTGTGTAAAAATATTTAAAAAATTATAATGATTAGATGAGATGAGGTAGTTTGATATTTAATTACTAAACTAGACCTAAAATGAAAGATTATTAAATTAAAAACACAAAAGATTAAAAAATAAAAAATGAAAAGAATTGGCGGGTGGTTTGCATTTCCATTAGTTTGCCCTTCCCCAATTTTTAACAGTACGAAGGACCCTCTACCCACCATTTTACTGAAATAGCCTTTTAATATTAGCAATTCCCTAAACAAAGGCCGCAATGAAAATATAGAGATCGAACAAGATATGGCTGTAAAATCTTAAAAAAAAAAAACGATATGGATGTAAAAAAAAAAAAAAAAAGGGAAATCAAAAAACTGATTGAACCTAATCGAATTGGTAGATTTAGTTTAGTTTTTAAGCAGTTCGGTAGTACCGGTTATTAAGAAACGAAATCAATGTTAAATCAATACGGTACCGGTTTTTTTATTGAAAACTGTTTAAACCGAATTGGATTTGTATATATTTATAATTTTTTATATTATATTATGTATTTTATGCTAAATTTTTAATTAATATAATATAAAATTCTAATCATATTATCCAAATTTATTAATCTTATAATATAAAATTAATATAATATATGATATAACATGCGATACAAAATATAATTAATCTTATAATTTTTAATATCACATTTGATATAATACATAAATTTTAGTTTTAAATATAAACATTAATATTAAGGATAAATAAATTTTTGATATAATAAACTATAATATATATATATATATATATTCTTTTATGATATTTACTCATATAATAAATACGTGTTAATTATTATAAAATAATATATAAATACTATAATATAAATAGATTAATAGTTTATTATATCTAAACATTATATTATTATTAATATAAATATTAATTCATAAAACTAGAAAAATCAGATCATACTGAAATAAAATAAAAAAAATCAAAAATTTCAATTCCGATAATGAATCAATCTGAATATATATCAATTTGATTTTAAAAAATATACAAAATCGGATCGATTAGATCCCTATTACCGGATAACTTTTATTTTTTCCACTTTTTCTCCATTCGTTGGGTTGAGTACGTATAATGTCATACTTTTCCTATATATATATATATATATATATATTTGACTTTTCTAACAAAGCTTATTTTTACGTGCCATCTGAATTTATGGTTCAAATGGATGGGTTATACAGTCAAATAATATTAAAAATAGAATTTTAAAAAGTTATTATAATCAATTTCAATTTATTATCATGAAGACAAGCAATAATTCAACAAATGATTATCAAATATCTTAATGAATCTTTAAATAAAAATTTTATATGCAGTTATTTTTATATATTCTTTTATACATTTTAGTGATATAATTAATTACTAGTAGTTGGGCAACGTCCAAGGGACGTTCGTCCAGTGTATAGAAATATTATTTTTATTAAGGAAAAAATTTTGAATAATAATGTAATATTTTTAGAAAAAAAATATATAAATTCTAACATCAAATAGTAAAATAGACTTAAATCAGTTTTAAAGCATTTAGAATTTATAAAAAAAAAAAAAAAGAATCTTGAAACAAACATGTGCAGCACAGGAGATAAACTGTTAACAGTAAAGGAACGTGCATAGCACGTTTTCTTAATTTAATAAAGCGATTATTTTTAAAAAGTAACATAATTTTTATAAAGAAATAAAATACTAAGGTTTTTATAAGATATTATTATTTGATTTTAATGTTTCATAATGAATTTAAATTGATAAATAAATAATATTTTATTAGGATAATTGTATTCGTAAATGTAGTTGGTAAATATATTTAAACTTAATTATTTTACATTTCTCTTTGTTTATATAAGGAATGAATAAAAATTTTAAATCACATAAATAAATTGATATATAAATTATAATTTATATAAAAGATCATATATATATAATAGAATATAGAATATATATTTATATAATTTATATAGATATATATAATAGAATATATATATATATATATATATATAGATATCTAATATACCTCATAAATAAATGATCATCAATGCATAGGTTACAGGATCATGCATGCTGCATGAATTTTAATAATTATGAATTTATTCATAAGTAATTGGGGAGAGAGAGATTAAAAAATTAAGAACTTTTAAGAAGAGAGAGCCACTTTAATTTATTCATGTAACTAACGGCGTTAATTTTAACGGTAAAACAACAAAAACCGTTAAACCAATAAAATTCCGTTAGATAGCCACTTTATATATATAAAGATGTATTAAAAAAATTAATCTAATTAATTATATTAATGAAATACGTAAAGAATACATAAAAGTAATTATACGTAACATTACTTATCTTTAAAACATACCGTATATTCAATTTATTACCTAACAACAAAAATATCAGAAGTTTTGATAAATCGCCCTTATTTCTAAAATCATAATTTCATTTCTATTCTATTGAGCCAAAGAAATATCACAGCCTATGGTTGATGGGTTTTGTTTTATGTGTGAGATGATGTATAGCATTTCCCTTTATAGTCATTATTATTACTTTAAAAAAAAAAAAAAAAAAAAAAAAGTTGAACATTCTTATTTTTTGTTTTTTTTAAATGTAGCCTAGCAGTACCACGTGGCATTGTCTTGTTAAGCAGTCCACCTAAGCGGTAAACTTGGATTACTGAATAGCATTTTTCTTATTTTTAGGATTAGATAACTTTTTTTTTTCTTTTTCTGTATTTTCTATTTTTTTTCGTGCCTACCTTGGTTTAGTAATTGACCTGATTTTTCTTTTCGATTTTAAGAAGCAAACATCAATTTTTCAATGTTGGGGGCTCATATGACTATAATTAAAATACTAATCATGCCGAAAATTTAAACGGATGACAAAAAATAGTTTTTCTTATTTTAATTAACCATGACTATAATTAAAATGATTGGTCAAACATTAGAATTACAATGCATTTGGACTTCTATAAAATACCCCTTTTTTCATTCATTTTAATGAACTTAATTATTCTTGCATTATTTTTTAAAAAATATTAAATATATATATATGTATTCATTTACCCACGGAATGGTCTTTTTTTTTTTGGGGGGGGGGGGAGGTTTAAGAAAGCAACACTGCTACAGGTACTCGACGATGGGTACCCGTGTCAGTCGATATATTAAAAAAAAAATGGAATTCGTTTTAGGAGATTTGAAACCCAGAACCTCCGATATACTCCACGAGCGCCAAAACCCAAATTGTACCACACTAACGTCGCTGACACAGTCGATTCCGGAAAGGCACTAGATTGTTCAGGTATTCTGTTTAATCTTCCTCTTGCAAGCAAGATTATTAACTTGGTTTAATATTTTTTTGCATAACTTCTGAAAATCGTTAACTATATAGTCCTGGTGGTGCTGTTCGTGTGGGCAAGAACAATGTAATGTGCATAAGTTCTGAAAGTCTTTAAGTAAAGTTTAGGTACCGATTTTCGTGTGGGCAAGAACAATGTAGTGGGTCTGTTGCATAACTTTCGAAAAGGTTATTCTGTTTTGTCAAGTTTCTTTCACTTTATTAAAAATTAAAAAAATTACAAATTTTATTCTTCTTTGGGTTAACTTACTTTTCTTGGTCACTTTTTTACCTTTGGGTTAAAAAATATACATCACAACTTAGTCATAATCAGTAAAAAAGTCAGATTCTATAAACTATATATCCATCATATATACTTGACTTGTTAAACATCACTTGAAGTTTTTGATCCTATAACCACTAACAACATCCAGAACAATTATTTGATTTTGCAAATCTTGTTAGTTGTTTTTCATCACTTTTGCAGAGAGACAAATAAAAAAATTACAAAACCGATCGAAACGTATATATAATTTCTAAAGCATTTTTTTTAGCATGAAAAAAATAAGAGGGACAGTATTGACCTCAACTTCTGTAGTGAATGAAGCTCGTGTTTTTGGCAGGGACATGGATAAAATGGCAATACTTGATTTATTGCAGGCTCGAGAATCAAGTGATAGTATCACTATGATACTCAAGCTTCTGTGATCCCATACTTGGGATGGGGGCTATTGGAAAGACAACACTTGCGCAGTTAATATACAATGACAAAATAGTTGAAAGTTTGTTTGATCTTGAAGCTTTGGCTTGTGTTTCTGAAGATTTTGATGCTGCTATGGTCACAAGAACAATTTTAAGATCTCTCAGCCCTGGAAGTCGTGATGATAATGATTTAAACTTGTTGCAAATCAAACATGCATAAAATCGAGTGAATATGACATCTATGATTGTCTTGTAGTTGTTCTTACTACTTTGAGGAATGTTTGGTTGTTTATTTTCTTTCTTGCTTTGATTAATGTTTCTTAATATTGAACGTATGTATATCAAATGAGCTATATATGATAGAAGTGGTTGTTGCAAATATGGTTTGTATGTCTAGATTTTGATTCATCACTCAGTTTTTTTTTTTCCTGTTTATGGAATAAAATTGAAATTATTGGTGCCTAACTTACACAGAAATGAATTTGGCAACTGTTTACTCAAGGAGCATGTTGTATGCAATAAACTTGATTCATGTAATTAATGACTGTAGCTGCTTCTTGAACATATTGGGACCATGCTTTCTTGGTTGATTGCCCCTCTATAGTTAAGTTGTGTTTATTTTAGAGTTTTTCATTAAAGATGTACTACTTATAAGGCAAGTTTTATCTACGTTTGTGGAATTATACAATTCATCTCTTCTCATCATGGAAAAAGGGGAAGAACACTCATTTCTACTAACACCATCTAGCTCAAATCTCCCAACCACGGTGTGTTATATTTTTTAAAAATATGTATGACTATGTTGGGTTGATATCTAAGCAAAACAGTACATGAATAACTTGTTTAATAACATGTTAGGGCATACTGTCAACTTCTCTAAACTTCAGAATTTACATGCACATGCACGGTTACTATGGGGAACTTCCTACGTAGTCACCTCTAATGCAACAACCAGATGGCTACCAATATTCATGCAATATTCAAGAGGTGATACAATTGTATTGTTGAATTTTTGTAAATTTTTGGTTTTATTTTTAAGATTAATGTCATGTACTTTTTTAAATATTTAACTTCTTCTTTTTAGCCCAATGATGGTTACCCTACTCCTGTTATGACTACTGCATCCGCCCCAAGCGAAAGAGGTGATATAGAAGACTTGTCTCCCAATTGGGCTGAAACTAATTGCCCATCTACCTCCGCTAGAGTTGAAGAAAGCAATAAAGATAGACCATATTCTATGGAAACTAAGGATGGAATTGCCGAGACAGGTCAGTTAGATGATGAGGTTGGTGGTGACACGATTGAGGAGCCGAAGTAGAAGATGGAGTTTAATTCTTTTGAAGAAGTAATGACTTATTACAAGTAGTATGCTAAGAATATTGGGTTTGAGGTGATGACAAGAAGTACTGAGAAGGGAGATGATGGGATTGTCAGATATACCACCCTCGGCTGTGCCCTTGGTGGGAAAGCCCGTAATGGAACGTTGAATGTTGCCAAGCTACGGCCAACAGGAAAAACAGAGTGTAAGTTGAAGATTAATTTTTAAAAATAGATGGAAAGTATCAGTTGACAACAGTTAATAACATTCATAACCACGGCCTCAGTTTAAAAAAATCTCATTTCTTTCGATGTAACAGAGAAGTTAGTGACTCTGTAAAAAGAGTCTTAGATATAAATTATTTGGCCGGAATTCGAATGAATAAGAGCTTCATATCTCTTGTCGTTGGCGCGGGAGGTTTCGAAAACTTCCAGTTTTTAGAAAAGGATTGTCGGAATTACATCAATAAAGCAAGACATTTACGACTTGGCACTGGTGGTGTTGGAGTGCTTCAGAAATACTTTTTACGGATGCAATACAAGAATCTTGGGTTCTTTGCGTCAATAGATTTAGATGACGACGGGAGGTTAAAGAATGTTTTCTGGGCAGACCCCTGTAGTAGGGCAGCCTATGAAGATTTCGGTGATGTGGTTACATTCGACAACCACATATCTGACGAATAGATATGGGATGCCATTTGCACCATTTGTTGGTGTAAACCACCATGGCCAGTCAATTCTTTTGGGAGCAAGATTGATATCCAGTGAGGATACGGCAACGTTTGTGTGGTTATTCAAGACTTGGTTATAATGTATGGATAGTATAGCTCCTAGACCTATTATCACAGATCAGGACAGAGCAATGAAGAATGCTATTGCTATTGTCTTTCCACAGAGTCGACATCGATTTTGTTTGTGGCATATACTGAAAAAAAGTCCCTGAAAAACTTTTCTCCTATTCTGCCTACAAAAGTGGGATGAAAAATGCTTTGATGAAATGTGTGTATGACACCCAAAATCTTGAAGAGTTTGAAAGCTCTTGGGAGCAATTAATCAGCACTTACAAGTTGGAGGAGAATGCTTGGCTAAAAAGTTTATACACTGAGCGTGAGCATTGGGTACCTGCATTCTTGAAAGATTCTTTTTGGGCAGGGATGAGTACAACGTAGTGGAGCGAGAGTATGAATGCTTTTTTTTATGGTTATGTTCACGCGAAGACAAACTTGAAAGAGTTTGTCGACCAGTTTGACAACACATTGAAGAAGAAAATTGAGAATGAAAATAACGCTGACTTTCACTCATTTAGCATGACCATTCCCTGCATATCTAGATCTCCGATCGAAAAGAAATTTTAAGAATTATACACGAATGCAAAATTCAGAGAAGTCCAGTGAGAACTGCAATGTCTAATAGATTTGGCTCTAGAATTACTTAAGAAAGATGGTGGTGTAAAGACGTATCTTGTAAAGGATGAAGTTCATGTGAAAGACTTCACTAAGCTAGTTACATATTCAATGGACTTTAGTGATGTGGATACAGTTACAAAGTGTTCGTATGGGCTATTTCAGATGAGGGGTATATTGTGCAGGCATATTTTGGTTGTATTTAAATGTAATAGTATAAAAGTTTTGCCAAATCAATATATTTTAGACAGATGGAGGAAGGACATTAAGAGGAGGTACACGTTAATCGACAGCAGCTATGACGAAGGGGCTCAGTGACCAGATGCTAACAGATATTCTACTCTGTTGAATATATGTTATAAGATGATTACTCCTGCTGCGAGTTCAAAAAAACATACTGAGGATGCAACACAAAAGTTGTATTCAATGATTAAGTTATATAGTGACAACCAAGAACCTCCATCAAGAACATGCACGGGTTCCAATATTGTTCCTTCGATACCAGAGACAGCTACATGTGCGAGTTCACAGAAAGTACGCAGTCCGTTGGTAGTAAGAGGGAAAGGCAGACCACCATCTCTAAGGAGAGCATCAACCATGTAAAAAGAGATGCGGAAAGTTAAAGCGAAGGCGAAGAATGCAACAGTCAAGGGAAAATGTAAATAGGTACTTCACTATGATACTTACAAATAAATATACTTTTTTATTTGGTTTTATAAGTTATTAATGCATTGAATATTTAATGTGTTATGTTACTTATTTTATTTTAGAGAGATGGAGGAGATACACCATTGCCAGACACTTGCAGGAATTTATTTGGCTCGTCAGATAAAGATATGTGTGATGTTGGATTATTGCATGTATATGAGCTTGTAGATCTAAGTATTGTTTAATGTGCTAGGTTATTTGAGAAAAATTAGTTTTTTGGTCAATTTTAAACATTTGTTATGCTATGATGACCAGCTTGTTGAAGACAGCTCAATTCTTGAAAAATGTCGAACCCAGCACCAAGAATCATTGATCGGGAGTCAAGAAATGGTAATATTTCTACATTTATTTAAGAATTAGTAATATTGATGTAATATGGATGGTTCACTAAGGAACACATATTACTCCTTGCAGATGTTCTTTGGGTTGGATGGTAGGTTATTTTTAATGATATTATTGGTAACAAGTGAAGTTGGTACTTAGCATGCTTTGGCCACTGTATTTTTCTGTGTTTAATATGCATGTACTTAATTTAAAGTACTGTATGAAATTAATTTAATTGATAGTAAATTAGATGAGATGAGAAATTTGTTAATAATAATGAGATTATTTATAAATATTAGGGAAATAGTTTGAATTAAAATATTTATGGGATTTTGAGAAATGAGATATGAAAGGAAGCATAAGCTAATAATAATATATATTCATAATATCAATTTTTCAAGCATATAAATCTCCAAAACATCAGCAAGTACTTCAACAACATCTTGCAGGTTCATGGACCCATGCATGTTCGCTTTGGGTCCATGTTCGCTTTAATTATGATCATGCTCTGCTGTTTAGTATCATGCAGATTGTTGGACCCATGCATGTTCTCTAGAATTATACATGATCATTCGTGCAGTTGCTCCAGGAAAGGAGAAGTTCATGTTGTTAAAGTGTAGATAGGTTTAGCAGGAAGAGAAAGGGGTAGTTGTATTGGGATCGTGGCTCGTGTTGTGGTTATAAAAATTAAAATAACGTCCATTTACATATACAAGGTGTTAGCATTAGTAATGGTTGGAGAATAGCAAATTTCATAAAGAATTTTTCGTGCTTGGGAGCCAGCTTTTATACAAAATTTATGAGGACATTTTGTACCCTATATCAAGGGGTTCATGCCTATTGTACTTAATTTCACTTACTAGTGTTGGCGAGAAATATGTCTACTCTTGCCTATAGGCATTCAGTCTTGTCGTTGCACTAAAATATTTATTTGGGTAAAGTAGACATTCAGACTATCCTGGGTACTTATAATGTCTATTTTTGCCTGTGAAATACTTACAATATTAGAACAAACTAAGTAGTTATTAAATAACACATTATAGTGATTATTATTGTGACAATTTATTTATGTAATTTTTCTAAGTTGTAATTTGGATTGTGTTGTGTAGGTACTGATTCATGACCCCACCACGGCCAGCATTATACAGCATGCTCATCCCACACAAATTCCCACAGGGTTGTGTATTGAAGGTGCAAGGTGATGAGGAGAAATAGCTAGCTACGTGTAGGGAATGCACATTCAGTTAGATTGTAGTGGTAAAAGGTCCTCATGAATCGTTGTATTTTGTACACGTTAACGGATTAGAGTTTTGCACCACATGAATTGTCTATTCACTAAGTTAGTGAATGAAAAAAGAGGTTATTATTGTTGCACCAATATTTCCAGCCTTGTTATTCTTTCCAGGATGCATGGAACTTGTTCTAAAATACAAGTGGCGTTTTCATCCATATAAATTACCAAAACCAAAAATATTGCATGTTTCTATATTAAATTCCCACTGGCCGCATGAATCATTTCCCAATACAAAATAACTTCAACATTTACATCACTAAAACACCCAAGGATTCTATCTTTTCCCAATACAAAATAACTTGGGATGTTTCACAAAACTAAAACATCCATCCCATGAATCATTACTATATACAAAATAACTAGTTACTTTGCCATAACTAAAACATCCCATCCATCCCATGTATCATTTCCATTCCAACGAGCAAAACAGTTCAAAAAATGCATGGGCATGGTAAGGGTAGACGTTTCAAGTTCCCTTGTACGTGATTCACAAGTTTCACTAACATATAATAAACATTACATACACAGCAGCAACTAAATTCTAACACTAGTATGAAATTACTTATGCACCACCAAGTAATATGCTTCAACAAATGCTAAAGCCCAAAACCCACAGACTAATGTGCGTGCACGTCTAACTTCAGCTTCACGTACAACAGCTACCAACTCCTTCAATAACTCCTCATTTCTATTGGATAGTACGAACTCAAATTCGTCTACTCTTTTACGCAAATCAATAATGATCTTTTCAATATCATTGACTAACTTCTTCAGCTCTTTCTCCTTGCTGCAAAATTCAGTGTGAGTTTCTGGACGGTCTGACATCTTGTATTCATAGCCCTTTACCCATTTGAAATACTTACAATATGGTAAGCCCTGTGATTTTATACACATTTCTTCCAAAAATGTTAGATGAACATCAAACAAATAATTTAACTAAAAGCTGAATTTAGTTACCTCTTTATTGTACTTTGGACAACTTAAAAAGGGTCATCCTGGATTATTTTGAGTATTTGAGAATCTCAGTTGGGCTTCAATCTCATAGAAGCATAATGGATGACCCAGATTTTGTTTGGAAAAAGAGGAAGAAGACGTTGTCGTGGATGATGACATATTCTTATATTAATCCAATGCTACAAAAAATGTTGTCAGAAAAATAGAACACCCCCTGCCCTTATGATTAATTGATTAAGGTCATGCATCTATGAAATAAACTTTCCTAATATGTATCTCTTTAACACTTACGAAGTAAGACTTATGGAAGCTAAAAGCTAGAAATTTCCAGTTAATAGCAAAAGGCTTTACATGTAACTAAGATGAAAAATGATTTTAATGCCATGCATCTTTCTGAAATGGGCTTCACAATCTTACTAGTTGGGAAAAAATAAAAATTATTTTACAAAAAATTCATGACATTTCTAAATGAAACTTGGGTTATGTTTCATTTAGAAGATCTTATATATGTGTGTGTGTGTGTGAGAGAGACAGAGACAGATAGTTGGAGGAAATTAATTTTGAGACCAGAAACTAATTGACATAATTTGTGCCATTGTGTTTTTTTTTAATGTTCTTCATGATCATGTTTAGCACTAGGAATTAAGCAGCATATATTTCCTGCATCTAGACCCCATGCAAGCTTGGTTCATGTGTTAACTAAAAAGGAATGGAAAATTGGAAATCTGTATAAGTTCATGCATTCAACTCTTGTTTCCACAATATTCATCTTTATCAAGTTTTGACTTGCAAGTTATTTTCAGTATTCAGAGCCACAACTTTCTCCCCTATAAATTGCCAAGTTCCGATCCTGAAATTTAGTTATTTATTAATTTTTATTTTGTTGAGAAGGCAGTCTTCAGTCTTCATATATTTATGGTAGTAGTGTTGATGTAAATACACATCACTATATAGTAATTAAATTGAATTCCGTAAAGATAGATATGATATTAATTATGATTATATTTTTTATCTGCATTTTACATGAATTGTGAGTGGGAGGATAACTGTACCCATCAATTGGACTACATGTTAGGGTTAGGGTTCCAAATTTCGAAATTAGGAACAATTTTTATGTTGTATATTTTGGGCATTTCGAAATCTAGTGTTCAATAAAAACTATAAATGAGAGTTTTCGGGTTTAGGGCATGTGAATAAAGTGGTGGTTGAAGAAACACTACCAATGGTGCACGGCTTGGACAGATTCATAACTAACAGTTCCAATATCAGAACACTATGCGAAGAATATGCAAAACAATAGATCAGAATAACCAGTCTTCGTCGTCTGTGGGGAAGCTTGCTCCCGAAGCCGAGTTTGTGCCGTGGGTACACAAAAGGGCGTGCTGCGTTTCAAATGAAAAGTAGATGAGAGAAATATTATACTGAAGATGAAAACGATTTTGAGTGCAAAGAAGGAGAAATATCACACCTGAGTCTCAGCCGTCCTTCATCTAGCTTCGATTTTCCCTTCTGCTACGACCTAATGCCTGCCCTAATTTCATCCAGCTTCTATACGTGAAGGGGAGAAGGCAGGATGAGGAAAGGGGGAAATACACAAATGAAAAATCGAAGGAAGTCAAAATGAAACGTGACGCACCGTTTCATTAAACACGCCACGTGGACGCGTGTACGCGGCGGGTACCCCATGCCGTGTGCAAATTAGCATTTTTCTTAAGAAAGATATGAGGAGAGGTTCTTTTATCTTACCATATGAGCCCAACAATACCGAATGACGCCTGTACAGAGGCCCAATGGATTGAAAGGCTACAGGCCGGTGTACCATACTGAAATTGCACCACTTAATGGAATCAAGATTTTGGTCAATGACTCCAAAATCCAAATCAGAAGATGGGTGTGGGGGGAAGCCACTTTTGGTTATTGTCATCCATATGACAACGAAAAAAAGGGGTCTGAAAAAGCAAATGGTATTTCCCAGTAGAATCTCTATTGATTGAGATTGGGCTCTAATGCATTATAAGTCTTACGTATAAAAAGCAAATACCTAAGTTGCAAGTAAAGATAAATAATCTATGTACGATGAAATTATTTTATATTCATTAACTATATATAAAATATATGGCATTATTAAAAATTATGTATATTAAAGAATAAGTTAGTTTGTAATAACTATCAACGTTATAAATATAATTATAGTTAAATATTTTTTTAATGAATTAGTTATATAATCTATATTAATAATTCACTCGATTTTAATTTTAATAATTTTTTATTAATTCAATTTAAAAAATAAAACAAAATAATTGAATCAAATCGAACAAATCAGACTCGACCGATAGATACCGGTCTAGTTTGATCTCTATGGGTATTTGAAGTTGGTGCGTACCATCGCCATTGCGGTTACCGAAATAACAAAGAAGTGTTGAAGAGATTGTACGGTCATTTAGAGTGTCAGTAGTGGCCCGCGGAAGGCAACTCGTTCTGTTTAATGTTTTATTTTTCAATTCAAACCCAAAAGGCTATGGATCAGAATGGGCTAAGCCGAATAGATAGAAATGAGCTGAAGAGAAAACATAAATAGAAAAAAATAAATCAATAACAAGAAATAAACAAACGGCTATCAATTAAATTTCTTTGATTCGAATAGATTATTTGGGTTTTCCTGATTATTGTAATATTGAAAAATAATTACCACAAATTACGCCTCTAATGGCATGACCCCAAGACATATTAAATGAAGTAATAAATGTATTGAAGCAGTTAATATTGGTTTGGCCCAATATAAGGGCCCAAGGCACATTATCCCTAAAGGATAATTACTCAAGAGTCATTAAATGTAACATAGGCCCTAGCCGCCCTGATTATTAAGGGAGACATCTCATCTTCTGAATATGAATGACGTGGTGATTAGATAATTCTGATACATCAGAGATAAGCCTTTCAATGCCAAAGTATTATACATTATTGATCTGCTAATGGTACTCATCCAATATTCTCCAAGTCTATATATAAATACATCAGGTAACCTTCAAATGATCTGATTAACCATTGTTAAATTATCATTTATCATTTATTACTGATTTAAGCATCAGAATTGTCACAGGCACACAATATCACTTATGTAATGACTTGCAAGTTAATGATCATGATTGGTGGTGGGACATGTCCTTTACAGGTATGATCCGACATCAAAGTAATCACAAAGTGATTGCACATTTATAACTGCAACTATTATTTCTCCTCTATTAATTATATATACTAGATTCTTTGAAATTCATGCATGATTGAGCCTTGATATCCTCACAAAGAGATTATAGCCACCAAGGATCCATATAAAAAGGTCATATGGTTGAAGGCTGAAGCGTATGTTCCATAACAATCCATTTAAACAGATAAGCAAGGCTTGACTAATGGCTTACACAATGCATCTTAGCATTCTTCATTCAATCCGAAATTGCAAACTCTCTACACTACTCCCACCTAAAAGACTTGTCTTGGCTTTAACAAGAGAAAAAGGTGGCAATGTGCCTCATCCTTTACAACGAATGGCCTTTGCAGATAACTCAAGTATTGACTACTATTGTTCGATGATTAGCAAATTACCATCCTACCATTTGGTATTATAATTGTATCCAATCAGTAAGAAGCGAATATGTGTTGAAGTGTGCAATTTCTATTTTTTTATTGTTTGTCTCACTAGTTTTTATAATTGTTGTTGGTTTATTTGAGAATTAATTTATTTGTAGGGGGAGTTATTCACCTAAAAGATTGATAGGTTGAGGGGAGGAGTAAGAATAATGTTTCTGTTTTGACATTGCATGATGGTTGAGAGGGTGGAGGCTACAATGTGGTGACTGAAAACCATTGACCGTGCATGGAGAGTGACTGGTTCATGGGAATTTTGGGAGGAGGAGATATATGTTTTGAGGTGGTTTACGGTGGTGAGAGGGTTGTTATGTGAGATGGAGGCTTGTAATTTGGGGAGGAAATGGAAGCAACGTGGTGGTTGCAATTGGAAGCGAAGGAGGTGGTGCCAGTGGCATTGTCTTTTTGGTCTGGGTCGATGGGCTTTGGGGCGGGGGTGGTTTCTGTTTAGGTTGCTATTGCGAGGTGGCGGCTGGGTGGCAGCGACTGTTGGTGGGTCGAGGTTTGGGTGGTTCGCACAAAGGAGCTTGGCAGCAGTGTGAAGTTTGGCAGCACTGGAGGGTCGATGGCAACCCTAGCAGTTGCTAGGTATATATAGATAGTTGGAACCGAGAGAGAGAGAGAGAGAGAGAGAGAGAGAGAGAGAGAGAGAGAGAGAGAGAGAGAGAGAGAGAGAGAGAGAGAGAGAGAGAACATGCATGCAACTTACATGCAAGTTCAGGATGTCGAATAACTGGGCTTGGGCTATTTTGTAAAATTTCTTAGGCCACTGCTAATTAGAAAGGGCCCCCTTGGTCTATATATTTTAACCTAATTATTAAGTCCAATAAAATATGTATTTTGCCAAAATAAATTTTCGACCCATGGTCTATTAAAAAAACACTCGGTAAATCTCAAGTGGGCTTTCCAAACATATTAACCATAAACAAAGAAAATATATTGGAACGTAGTCTTCGTGCTAAGCCAGGGTGTTAAAATCATCCCCTCTAAATGAAGTGCTAACCTCTTTAACAGTACTAACCTCTATATTATACTTGACTAATGGGTGCATCATCATCTTCATGTACAGAAAAGTTCAAAACAACCGGAAATTGCAACTCCAATGAAGTTATGGTAGTTGTCATGCTGTCCTCAAATGGCTCTCTGGGCATCCCAGTTTCTTGAAGTTTCAGTGCATAATTTAGGTAATATAACACATCCTGCATAGTTGGCCTCTCAATACTAAATACCTTCAAACACTTTTCTGCAGTATCACCAAATATTCTCAATGAACTTGACTTAATGTTACCAACAAGCACTGGATCAATAATCTTCTCGAGTTGGCCTTTCTTTTGCCACAACATCCCCCATTCTGCTAAGTTCACCTCATCCGGCTGAGATGATTGTATGATAGCCGGTCTAGCACAGAGAACTTCAAGAAGTACAACACCAAATGAGTATACATCAGATTTCTCTGTCAACTGTAGGGTTGTAAGGTATTCTGGATCAAGATAACCAAAGCTACCCTTTACACCCATGGTGAAGTTGTTCGAATCAGGAAGGCCGGATCTCGAAATGCCGAAGTCGGCAACTTTTGCCACATAATTTTCATCAAGCAGAATGTTTGTTGACTTTATGTCACGATGAATGATTCCTCCAGTCTGGCCAGTGTGTAGATAGTGTAGGCCCTTTGCTACACCAATGCAGATTTTTAATCTTTGCTCCCAAGATAATTCAGACACTGAAGTTGACCTCTTAGAATTGTCATCTAAATGATAGAGGTGATCTCTCAGAGTCCCATTTTCCATGAACTCATAAACTAGTATCATCTCACGCTGTTCATCGCAATATCCAATCAAAGAAACAAGATGGCGATGACGAATCTGAGACAACACCATGATCTCCGTATGGAATTCCTCTAGACCTTGCCCATGTCGTGGATCACTTCGTTTCACAGCACTTTGGTGCCATTTTTAAGAGTTCCTTTGTAGACTTTCCCAAATCCACCCTCCCCAATCAATAGCTTGGCATTGAAATTCTTCGTTGCACCCAATATTTCAAAAAAATGTACCCTTAAACTAAGGTTTAGACTAGGATCGGGAAGGGAAGCATTAGGACCTCTTTGAGTCAACTCGCTATTCGAACTAAACCATCCATAAAGAGGCACTTCCAAAATCTGATCATGCATTGGTTTCTTGAATTTCAAACCCAACGCCACCAATATTACTAAAATGAAAAATGCCCCACTACATGCAGGAACAATTATAGTAGGGGAAAGTTTCTTTTTCCCTACTTCAATTTCCCTGAGAGGAATGAAGCCCAACTCATTCACTACCTCCAGAATCTCCAGCCCAGTTAAAAGAGCATTATGAGAGCCCTCCATTGGGCCAATACTAGCATTCACAAATCCCAAACTGTCCGAATCAACCACAAAATCGATGTAAAATGGAACCGCACCGATCCTTTGATCAGTTATACCGTAAGGACTCATCTCCTTACTGAAATTTCTATTAATATAGAGATTGAACCGCCAGTCGTTAGGTGTTACACTTGTTATGTCGGAGACATGGACCCGAAGAAAGTTGTTAGAATTCTTATTGACAGGAAAACTCCAAGTTACCTTTGGTAAACTGGAGTTGCTACTTATATTCAATCGTCTGACCGTCTGATACACAAAAGCTGGGGCAATATACTTGGGGATCCTTTTGTCTGGATCATAAGGCATTTCGCCTTTGTAGTACTGATACGTGCCATCTTTTGGGTACAAGTATTTATCATCTGAATCCCAATTCCTCCATAACTCATCAAGCTTGAATGCAGAACCTCCAACGTCGATCCTATGGATTTTATGCAAAACCTTAGAGCTCAAACCACTGTAGTTACTCTTAGCTCCTTGAGATGTAATGTGGGGGGCGTTATCAGGGATGAAGCTCTCGGGGCCAAGAAAGACTTCTATGGCATTCACGAAAGCCGAAGATGGCTCGTATGGTATGAAGTAAATTTTAAATTCACCTTTTGGGATGGTGAGCAAGAATTCCTCAATCTTTGGAGAACTAGTAATGTTTCGGAAGCTATAGTTTGTCAAAAGTGAAAACTCAGAAACCGAAACATTGAACCGAGGAATAGGCCGATCAGTATACAGTGACATGAAAACAAAGAAATGAAGGCGTACTATATATGTACCAGTTTGGTTGATGTTGAACTTATATGAAGCCTGGTGTATGAAAATCCTTGCTACTTGATAGAGAGGGGAAATGCTTGCCGATGAGTTGTTGTTTTTAACAATTTCTCCCTTTTCGACTAAGAAACCCCTATCACGGACAAAGACTCGGGTATGAACGTTGGTGTTGGAGTGTGCTCCACAGTTGATAAAGTAATTATTAGGAATAGAGTAAGCTGAAGAGAGGAGCAGAAGTGAGGTGATATGGAGAGATAAGAAAAGATAGAATTGGCAAAGAAACTTACGAGAGAGAAGAACTTCCATGAATTTTCTGCTAAAGATTACTATTTTTCAGTGTTTATGGATATCTGAAAATGGAATAAAGGTGGTGATGATCACAGAAAGACTATGACTTAGGAAATTAATGATTCTACCTATTTCATAGGGAAAGGCAGGAGACCAAAAATAACAAAGAAGAAAAAGAGGTGGGAATCGGGACAAAAAGGAGCCCTCATAAGAGAGTCAAGAAAGGTTTAAAAGCAATATTGGTGGAAAACAATAATTGATACCGACTGCTGTACTTTTGATTCCTGAGTAATAATTGAATCGAGCCTTGTGGGGGTAGTAAGCGGTCAGCCGAACGAGTGATGATGGCTAATTGGGTTCAAGGATTTAGCGTAAGGAGAGATTAAGGTTCGGTTTCGTCTATCAAAATTTTTATTTTAAATTTAAAATTTTTATCCCATCAATATAAAATTTTTAAATTTTTATATAAAATATAATAAATAATTTAATTTTTTTTAACTTTTTTAAATTTCAAAATATTTTATCTTAAAATTTAAAATTTTCATCTTACTATTTTAATATATCAAATCCCAAATCCCGATTTTGCCAATAAAATTTCTCATTTTAAATTTTAAATTTTTATTTTATCTTTATAATTTTTAAAATTTTTATATAAATATAATAAATAATTCAACTTTTTCTTAATTTTTTTAAATCTTAAAACAATAATAATATTAAAATATATTATTTTAATATTTCTTCTTTAAATTCAAAATTTTCATTTACCAAACGAAACCAAACCATAAAACCAAAAAATTAAAAAAAAAGAAAATAAAAGAAAAGAATCGGCATATTCTTTGCATTTCCACTATTTTACCCTTCCACAATTTTTAACAGTAGAAAGGACCCTCTACCCAGCATTTTACTGGAATAGCCTTGTAATATTAGTAATTCCCTAAATAAGGGCCGCACTGAAAATATAGAGACGAAACAAATTGCATCGGTATCTTGGCGTTAAAAAATAAAAAAAAATAAAGGGAAGATTCTCTAGTTTTTGAGCAGTGGTGCACTATCGGTTAATAAGAAATGAAATCGGTCCTAAATAGGTATTATTGATTCTTAAAATATGAAAATCAGTTTAAACTGAAATTCTAATTGTATATTATATTATATTTATATATATATATATATATATGTATATATATCTAATTGTATAATTTGTATTATCAAAGTCTATTAATCTTATAACATAAAATTAGTATAACATACAATACAATATAAAATTAATCTTATGATTTTTGATATAATATATAAATTTTAACCTTAAATATAAACAAAAATATTAAAGATAAATACATTTTTGACATAATAAATTATAATATATATATATTTTTATCATATATACTCATATAAAAAATCTAGAACTTATATAAATTATAGTTAAATTTAAAATTATATTATACTAATACGTGTTAATTATTATAAAATAATATATTTATAATATAATATAAATAAATTAATAATTTAATATATATAAATATCATATTATTATTAATATAAATAGTTTATAAAATTAAAAAAAAAATCATACTGAACTGAACCAAAATCGAAAAAGGCGAAAGTTTCGATTTTGAGAACGAATGATTAGATATGAATTCTCAAATTTTCAAATCGATATATAGTTCTAAAAAATATATAAAATCGAATCAAACTGAATCGATTAACCCATTCTACCGACAACTAGGGTTATAAATGAACCAGTCTGTTCGATAGCCCACTCGGTACTTGCTCGGTTAAATTCGAATCAAACTCGACTCGTGAAAATAAAAAATAAAAACTCGTTCGGGAAAACAGATACTTGCTCGATTTGTAAATGACACATACCCGACAAAACTCGACTTGACTAGGCTAAGGCTCGTTTAGACTCACTCGTTTATGCTCGAGTCGACTCAATTAAAACTCATTTATATATTGATAAATATATACATACACCTTTGCATGTATATATGTATTAGCTAATAATATAAGCATACCACTTTTATAATTAAATATATAATAATATGTATTCTAATTATTTATGTCTATATAGTGAATATACTTCATACGTATATTTTATAATTTATATAATAATTAGTTGATAAAATTTAATAATTTCATATACTAGTATGTGGGAGTCATATATGAAATAGATATATACTATCATATTAGGTGTATGTATTAATAATATATGTAGGCATATAATATATTATTATTTTGGATAAATATCAACTAATTAGATATTAATTATTTAATTTTTTTAAAATTTTATAATTTAATAGAGGTTATACTTGTTAGTTGTATAAATTTAATATTAGTTCTTTTTTATTTATTTAATTTATTAATTATTAAATCTTATTAAAAAAAATTCAAGCTCAAATTCGAATTCGGTTCGACTCGAACTCATTTGTAGGACGAGCTTGAGCTCGAGTTCAAGTTAAAATTTCAACTTATTGAGTCGAGTTGGAACAAAAATTTAAAAAAATTTTTAAATTTAAACTCAATCTCAAATTCGAATCTTTTGAATCGAATCGAGCTCTGCAAGCTAAAAATCAATTCGACTCAACTTAATTACAGCCTTACCGACAACTTTTCTATTTTAGTACTTTTCCAGTCGTTGGGTTGATTTATATTTTTTCTTTTTGACTTTTCTACCATAGCTTACGTGCCATCTGAATTTAGGGTTCGAATGGACAGCTTGAGTACGATGATGTCATACATATCATATTAAAAATAAAATTTAAAATGCTTTTTTTTCTTTATTATCACCTATATTAATTTATGGACAGTGATGTAGTAGTAATTCAATATTTTTTTATTTTTATATTATTTTTAAATATATTTTTTAACATTTTTAATTATTAAAAAAAAATTAAAAAAAAATATAACTTTACTAATAATTATTTCTTTAATTATTAAGTAAAATAAAAAAAAATCAAATATAAAAGAAATAGTAGATAAGTTGTAGTGGAATAGTAATTATATTATTTTTCTTAATTTATTTTCACGATAATATGTAATAATTGTCAAATATTTTAAGAAGCAAACATCAATTTTTCAATGTTGGGGGCTCATATGAGCTGGGTGGAAGCCTCACACAATTACCTAAGTTGCATATAGCAAGCTCCTTGCAATTACTTTAAGCGGTTGAGTAATTTTATATATAATTATGAAGTATATAAATTTTACATAATTATTTTGAAAAAAATATAGTTTATTATTTTTATTTATTTATTTATTTATTTTTACGGGAATTAATGTTTTTAACAATTTATCCGTTTCCGACTAAGAAACCCCTGTGACGAACGAAGACTCGGTTTCAACGTTGGTGTTGGAAATGGAATAAAGGTTGTGACGATCAAAGAAAGACTATGACTTGGGACATTAATTATTCCACCTATTTCGTAAAGAAAGGCAAGAGGCCCGCCAACAAAAACAAAGAAGAAAAAGAGGTCGGTGTCGGGACAAAAAGGAGTCCTCATAAGAGGGTAAAGAAGGGTTAAAAGTAAGGAAAATTTTACGTGCAGTTATTTTTACGAACTTTTTTGTGCACTTCAGTGATATGATTGGTTGTGTATTAAAAAAAAATTAATCCAGCTAATCATATCAGTGGAGTGCGCAAAAAATATATAAAAATGACTATATATAACATTACTCTAAAAGCAATATGGGTGGAAAACAATAATTGATACCTACTGCTGTACTTTTGATTCCTGAGTAATAATTGAATCGAGGCTTGTGCGGGTAGTAAGCGGTCAGCCGAACGAGTGATGATGGCTAATTGGATTTAAGGATTTAGCGTAAGGGGATTAAGGTTTTGAGTTTGATAAGTAAAATAAAAATTTTGAGTTTCAGATGATTATTATTATTTTAATATTTAAAAAATTAAAAAAAATTTAAATTATTTATTATATTTTATATGAGGATTAGAATTTTGAGTTTGATATGAAATTTTTTTATTACCAAACTGAACGGTTCGGTTTGATTTGGCTTATCAAAATTTTCATCTCATCATTATAATTTTTTTAAATTTTTATTAAAATATAATAAATAATTTAACTTTTTTTTTTAACTTTTCTAAATCCTAAAACAATAAAAATAAAATTTTAATATTTTATCTTAAAATTCAAAATTCTCATCTTAATATTTTAATATTTCAAATGCCAAATCCCCATATCGTTTTGCCAATAAAATTTCTCATTTTAAATTTTAAATTTACATTTTAGTTTTATAATTTTTATATAAAATATAATAAATAATTTAATTTTTTTTAATTTTTTTAAATCTTAAAACAATAATAATATTAATATTTCTTCTTAATCGTGAAATGTATGAATTCTATGTAATCGTTTTGAAAAAATATATATAGTTTATTATTTAAATATTATTATTTTTCATAAAAATTTAATATTTTATTTATTTATTTTTAAATAATTACGTAGCAATACCCAACCTCAAATTTAGCTGATGCCAATATATGAACTGATCAATAGCTGCCTCAAACAGTTGGCTAGGTCAATCAACCGTCAAAGTGTCTTCCAAGTTGCCGGGTTCCCATAGACGAGATATTATGGATCTAACAAAAAATAAATAGATTCATCAAACTACGCTTATCTAGCCAAAAGATTACTAAAAGATCAATAAAACACATGGGTTACGTAACAAGCACAAGTAAGAAAGGTATAAGTTTTTAACTTAGACTTAAAAAAAAATGAGCATGCTTGTCACTTGATTGATCAATACTTGTCTTCTTTCTATAGATAGTTTGAATCGATGAAGTTTCTTTCAATTCATTTCGTGGTGAGTCACCACTGAATCTTGTAAAAAAAGAACGCTAAGATTTTTCTGAATGACTCCAAAATCCAAATCAGATGATGGGTGGGGGGAAGGCACTCCTGGTGGTTGTCATTGCTCAACCATACGCCAACAAAAAAAGGGTGCCTGAAAAAATAAATGGTATTTCCCTGTAGAATCTCTATTGATTGAGAGTGGGCTCTACCTTTAGTAGTAGACAATGCATTATGAGTCTTGTATCATGGATTGTCCCAACTCTTTGTGTGCATCAAGGGTCGTCTCGCTTTCTAGGTGTCATTCATTCATCATTCATGGATTAACCTCTGATTTTGGATTTTCCGGTGGTGTGCTGCATGGAATTCACATATTTTTTTTATTGTATAGATTTATATGTTAGAATATAAATTAAATTATATAATTTATTTTTTCTCTTATTAAATTAGTATAAGTTTTTAAGACTGATGTATGATTTAAGGATGGTGCTAGAGCTACCGTTGGCTAGGCAAATTTTATTTTTTCAAATCATTTTTTAATATTTTTAAATATTTTAAAAAAATATAAAAAATTTATAATAATATTAAATAATTTTTTCTTAATCATTAAAAAAAAGAAAAAAAAGGCCAGCGGTGGCCCCCAGCAGAAGCCACCAACGGTGGCCAAAGCATTTTCCATGATTTAACATATATCATAACAAAATTCTTGAGTTTTATGCCCAATTTTAAGATTCATGGGTCCTCCAAAGCACAACTAAGTTTTCTTTTTTAATATTTTTCAATTACACAAATGTTAGTGTTAATATATATTTTTAAATTTTTAGATGGTGAGTGATGGTAAATTATTAGTGATGATGTGGCATTTTGATGGAATTCTAACTATCTATTAATGGAGGAATTGATTTGATCAAAGATAAAAACTTAAGAAGTAAAAAGTTAAAAACTAAAATCCATAAATTAATCTAACAGTACAAACCATAAACTATTTTAACATTTTTGTGTAAATTCTAGATAATAGATTCCTTCTTCATTTTTGTGTAATTGTAATAATGAAGTTTAATTGTTATAAATGCATATATGAACTTGATAGCTACATTCTTAGAATTGAATCACATTCATGTACCAACACTTAGAATTATTAAATTCGTCAATGCATTTCATTAAGTCATTTATCATATTTTCATGTTCTTTATTTTCCTACGTCTAAAAAAGGGTGCCTTGAGGATAATTTCTAAAAGTCATTTCCTTGATCATTAAATAAATAAAAATTAAAAAAAATTAAATTGATGAGTCGTCATTTGGAGCGGTAACATTGAGGCGACAAACTATCATTTTTGATTAAATTTTACAACATAAACAAGAATATTGACCTAAAATATGTAAATTGGGAATATGGTTGTATAGTTTTCCGGCTGGATTGATAAAATTGACTGGACCGAACCGAAAGTTGTACCAGTTGATTTTAGTTCCACAAATTGTAGATCGAAGAAATTCTATCAAGTCTTGGGGTCTATCAATTATTTTTATATAGTAATTATATAAGTTAATGATATTATTTTAATCTAATTTATTATCATTGACTGTGTAGAATATAAATAATATATGCTATCAATTAATAATAAATCATAAATCATGTGATAATTTATATCATTATATGTAAATAGTTAATACATCATACATTTATTAATACTCTACTATTTACACTTAATTAAAGTAATTAGGTAATTATCTTTTTAAATACCTAAGTTGCAAGCAAGCATAAATAATCTATGTATAATGAAATTACTTAATATTAATTAACTATATATAAAGTGTATGACATTATTAATAGTTATGCATCCTAAAAAGTAAGTTAGTAAACAGTAACTATCAATATCATAAATATTATTATAATTAAATATTTTTTTAATAAGTTGGTTACATAATTCATATTAATAATTCACTTGATTTTAAATTTAGTAATTTAAATAATTTTTTATTAATTTATTAAAAAAAAAAAAGATGAAATAGACTCAACCGATAGACACTGGTTTGGTCTGATTCGTATGGTTATTTGATCCGAGCAAAAAAGTAATGGACCAAAAACACCCTAACCTAACTGCATCGATTTACACCTTAATTGGGAAGTATTTAGTAGGACTTAGGGTTGGTACCGACGCTATTGCGGTTACTGAAATAACAAGAAATATTGAAGAGATTGTACGGTCATCCAGAGTGTCAGTAAGTGGTCCGTGGAAGGCAGCCCGTTTTGTTTAATGTCCTGATTTTTCAATTCAAACCCAAACGGTTATGGATCAAATTGGGCTAAGCCTTATAGATAGAAATGAGTTGAAGAGAAAACATAAATAGAAAAAAATAAATAAATAACAAAAAATAAACAAACGGCTATCAATTAAATTTATTTGATACGAATAGATTATTTGGATTTTCATGATTATCGTAATATTAAAAAATAATTACCACAAATTACGCCTCTAATGGCATGACCCCAAGACCTCTTAAATGATGTATTAAAGGTATTGGAGCAATTAATATTGGTCTGGCCCAATATAAGGGCCCAAGGCACATTATCCCTAAAGGATAACTAGTCAAAGAGTTGTTAAATGTAACACGTCCTCACTGCCCTGATTATTAGGGAGATACCTAGCTTCTGAATATGGATGACGTGGTGATTAGATAATTCTGATATATTAAGGATAAACCTTTTAATAATTAAGCATTATACATTGTTGATTTGCTAATGTTATCCAATATTCTTTATGCCTATATATAGAGATAACATGTAACCTTCAAATAATCTGATTAAGCATTATTGAATTATCATCATTCATTTATTACTAACTTAAGCATCGGATTGTCACAGGTACACAGTACCACTTACATAACAACTTACAAGTTAATGATCATGATCGATGGTAAGACATGTCTTTACAGGTATGATTTGGCATCATATACTTACAATATATATATATATATATATATATATAGGTTATATTTCGCCCACAATTATTTACCCATGCATGCATGATGCATGTTGATCTTGATCCTATATTAATTTATTTAGATAAATATAAAACTTCTTCCTCGTTTAACTTACAAAAATAATTAATCATCACCCAATTATTATTTACCTAAAAAATTCTTTGACAATAAAAATTCTCATTATGTAGTATGTCATGTGGGGGGTCAATCACCTTGATCTCCACCCAATTGCCGTGCCCCTCAGCTTCCCATATTGCCGTGTAGCAATGAATATTGGTTGATTGCCATTATTTATAACATTAAAAGATTATCATGCATAATTTAATAAGAAATTCATGACGTTAACTTATCTCATAAAATCATTTCAATAAGAGATGATTGTTCGTTTCTTATAAACATGTCCAAAATCTTGTTTACAATCAATATGGAATAATTCCTCGACAAAATGTACATACAAATTAAATAAAATTGATCATATATCTTAGTTACAAAAGTTTAAATTTGAACAAATAGGAACAGGATATAGACATGATTGTATGACACTACTTATATCGACATACGTAATCGGAATAAGAATAGGAATAAAACCGTCTGTTTAATACCACTGGATGCTGGATGGTGGATGCAGGGCCTTTTCTTACATGGATTGGCCCTGGTAGTATCAGTACTTCTCTATATGGAAACCACGAATGGCGGTCTATATATATATATATACACACACACACATAATCAATCCATCTATCTCAGCCACTAATGCAGTTTGACTACAGAGTTGGGCCTTTCCAAATCCATTATGTGGGTTATATGGGCCTAGTCAAAAATGTGAGACAGACTTTATTGTCCCAAAAATTGGCTTGTCGAGAGTGTGGACTCTTAAGCTCTGTTTGGATGTTAAGCTGAGTTGAGATGAATTGAGTTTTTTATAAATAGTAATGAGTTGAGATGGTAGAATAAATTTTATGATACACACTTAAAATGAGTTTAAATGTATTTGAACGTTAAGATAAGTTTAGATATATTTACGAGAAGAAAAAGATTGTAAGTCTTATATATAAAGAAGTGTTGAGTTAAAAAATGTTATAAATCCCATATATAAAGAGATTTTAAATTGAGATAAATTAATTTAATAATTTGAAAATTAAGTATTTAAATGGACTCAATTTAAAATTAGATTAAACTGAATTGATCTCAATTGAATTCAAATTCCAAAGAGGTTCTTAAGAACTAGCTTGTTGGTACTTAAAAAATAAATAAAAAGCATCCTCCATCGATCATTGCACTCCTGCCACTATCGGATAATTGTAGCGAATGCTAATTCAAAAACTAAGATATGGTAGCCGGTAATTGTACCATTTTTGGTAGTAATAATCCAGAACTGACACAACACAAAACCTATGGCATCAATTAACCATATATTATAAAAGATACTCATCGGGTATTTTTTTAACGATTGAATAATGGATATCAACATTCAATTCAATACTGAATTAAGGACTTAATTTAACAACATGCATGAGTTTAGATAAATTATTTGTACAAATTTAAGCTACGCAATGTGACACCCCCAATTTTCACGTACGGACACGTGGAAATTGAGGCATCGGGATGATAACAATACGGGTCACGCATTCTATCGCTAAGTGTCAAGTGTGTGTGCATGCAACACGTATACAACAAAACAACGCTGCAGGTAATAAAAGTTTTTCAACTAAGTACCAGAACTTTGTTTAAATACAAACTCGCTTAAAACAAGCGTACAAAAAATATTACAATTAACCAGCATAAATATAATACAAATAAAAAACAATAACCAAAATAGGAAATAAATCACAATCCACGAGCCGCCTTCTCAAGCTCAGCCTCCTTGTCCTCTGTATCAAAATCTATGACGTTATCGCAGGTAAGTAACAAACCAAACAAACCTCAAGATAAAAATACATTCATGCAATAATCAAATGCATGAACATGATGCCATATGCATATGTCCCAAAAATTCACATTTTTCACGCACGCCAAAATCTCATTTTGGCCCAAAAATCCAATCCAATAAAACACTCATCATTTTCCATTTTTCCAGAAAATGGCCTAATAACCAACCATCAGAGCATCGTAGGCGGAAATCACAGTTAGGACTCTACCACCATCTCTACGTGTGCACCGTAGGTGGCAATCGCAGGCGGGACTCTACCACCATCCCTACACGTGCACTGTAGGCGGGAATTACAGGCGGGGCTCTACCACCGTCCTTGTTTACCATCCCTACAATGACTCTCTATCATACCGTTCATTCAGTTCATATCAAACACATTTAAAAATCCTTTCTCGTATAAAAAAATCTAGTTTCCAAATATGCACATTAACACGCATGCAATTCTACGAAAACCCAGTTTTCAATACCCAACACATGTACATGCGTGAACCATGCAATGCAAATGACAAGACTCAAATATCCAACATCATCTAAGCCAACAAACAACTCCATCTCCAAATCCATCTGACCCCCGACTCCTTGGACTTAGTCCAGCATAACCAACCAATTATAAATTATTGCTAAAGAAAAAATACATTTAAATCTTAAAGAAAGTTTGAAAAATACTTACAGCTCTATATAATAATTTTTGAAGGATCAATGGGCTGCAAAAGGTGGCGAAAAAGCAGCGTAACAGCGTAAAAGCATTATGGCCGTGGGTTATAAAATACTCACTTTTGAATGGGGACGAATCAAGACTTGGGATTGATAGAGAATGACTTAGAGGTGTTTATGAAACTAGTGGAAGTGGTGGTTGGTCGTGGGTGGCAACGAAAATGGTGATGAAAGTGAAAAAAAGGTCAAAACGGAGTTGAGTTCGTGGGGGTTGTTCTAGCGACAGATAAGAGTTGGAAATGGGTGAGTTAGGTCGGCAAGAGGTCGGTGATAAAGTGGTGAAGAGATGGTAGATGGAGGTGGAACGACGGCAGCGGAATGGAGGAAAAACCGTGCAGCTTGGAGGAACTCACAGTGTCTAACGGTGGCTCGGTTGGGGCTGAGATTTGGTCGGGGTGTTCACCGGCCGGAGGGGAGTCGAACGGTGGGAGTGGTGTAGTGCACAATGGCAAACGGCGACAGCTTGGGCGGGATGAAAAAAACATACGAGAGAGAGAGAGAGAGAGAGAGAGAGAGAGAGAGAGAGAGAGAGAGAGAGAGAGAGAGAGAGAGAGAGAGAGAGAGAGAGAGAGAGAGAGAGAGAGAGAGAGAGAGAGAGTCACGTGGGGAGAGAGAAACTGGGAGGAAAAGGAAAGAAAAAGAAGGAAAAAAAAAGGAAAGAGGAAAAAGAAAAAAAGGAAAAGAGAAAAAGAAAATGGGAAAAGAGATGAGGTACAATCCTCACAACTAGGGTTCAAAAACTGATCAAATGAAAATAATTTTAAAAGTAATAAATCCAATAAAATAATTTAAACACAATATCTAGCTAAAATAAAATAAATAATTGTTAAAAACTAACAACAAAATTTAAAATTCAAAAATAAACTAAATTAAATTAAAGAGCAATTTAAACACAAAACAATAATTAATATTAAGAAAGCAACTCAAAATAAATTTCATAACAAAATAAATCTAACTAAAATTCGATAAATTTAAAACAAAAGAATCAATATTTTAATTAAATTAAAATACTCATTCTATAAAAATACATGTAAAAAGGGGATATCACACCCTCCCCTCATTAAAAATAAATTTTGTCCTCTAAATTTGCAAGGTCGAATAATAACGCTAAGGCAGTTACCATAAACAACCCAGAACATGCTTAAGGAAATCACATAACCAACAATACCCAACAGATATGGGTACAACTTGCACAATTTTTCCAAAACACGAGAATAAACCACACAAGGCATTCGTTACACAAGATTAGGTTAGACCCATACCTGCCATGGCTCTAGCATCCTAACCCTCCTGAACCTCGCCGCCAACATTACTAGGAGTCACTGCGTACACTCGAGCCTGAACTAATTGCCTCTGATTAGTTCTACTACCGTGACGAGCTCCACGACTTCCTTGAACTTGACTACGGCACTCACGAGCAAAGTGCCCCGTCTGAACGCATTCAAAACATTGGTTCCTACCTAAACGGCACTTGCCTCCGTGAGCTCTATTACATCTGTCACAAACTGGAACTGGCCTCCCATACGCACACTGGAGGCTGCCAGCGATTGGATTCCTATCCTCTATTAAACTTCTATGGTGACTTAGAACTGCTTCCTTCACCATCAACATTCAGCCTCTTCTGATCTGCAAGGGTGGCTAAATTAACTAACTTCTGAAAATTTGTAATCTGATGACAAACTAGCAGTCTGCGTATATCCAGTCGTAGACCCTCTTGAAAATGCTCAACCTGCATATCTTCCATGGCAATGAGGTGAGTAGCAAATCGCTCGAGCTCCATAAATCTCTGGGCATATTGTTCAACAGTCATATTTCCTTGGACCAGGCTACTAAATTCTCATGCCTTTTGCCATCTCACAGAAGTGGGAAATAAAAGGTCATTAAATTCCTTCTTGAAGCGCTATCAGGACACAGCAACAAAAGACTCCAACTCCATCACCAAAAGTTCCCTCTTGGTCTCCCACCAATCAGCCGCATCACCTTGCAGCAAGTAACTTGCATATAACACTTGTTGCGACTCAGTGCAACCACAAACTTCAAATGTCCTCTCCAAATCTTTAATCCACTTTCCAGCCTGAAGTGGATCTTCTCCATCCGTGAAAGCCAGGGTTCTATGCGCTAAAAAGCGCTCATAGGTGTATCTAACTTGCATCGCTCTACTCTGCTCTCCTTGGTGTGGTCGTAAATTTTGCTAAAGAAATTCAGTCATTCGATTTAAAGCCCTTGCCACGGCGTAATTCCCATCGCCTCTCGGCAATTCATCCTTAGGTTCACCAATTAGCCTTCTTGATCTTAGCATCTTCCTACCATAGCATAATCCTTAACCCCACTTAAAACTCTAAAAAAAAAATAAAATTAAAATATAACAAATTAACATAGAATAAAATAAAATAAAACCAACAAAATAAAATAACACAATAAAATAAGCAATAAATTAATCAAAGTAAGTAAAACAAATTCAAATTTAATAAAATAATTTCAAATCGAATAAAATCAAATTAAATTAAATAAAAAAATTCAAATCAAATAAATAAATAATTTCAAATTAAACCTTTAAAATATTCTGGTACCTGTGGGACATGTGATTTTACCCAGAACCGAACTGCTTTGACACCACCTGTGGCGCTCTCAATTCCCACGTATGGAAATGTAGAAATCAAGACGTCAGGATGATAACAATACGGGTAATGCATCCAATCGTCAAGTGTCAAGTGTGTGTGCATGCAACACGTGTATAACAAAATAATGCAGTGGGTAATAAAAGCCTTTCAACTAAATACCAGAACTTTGTTTAAATACAAACTTGCTTAAAGCAATTGTACCATAAATATTACAATTAACCAGCATAAATATAATAAAAATAAAAAACAATAACCAAAACAGGAAATAAATCACAATTCATGAGTGATCCTCGATCACTCCTCAGGGGAAGCTGCCTCATCGGACTCAGCCTCCTCGTCCTTTGCATCAAAATCTACTGTACCGTAAGTAAGTAACAAACCAAACAAACCTCAAAATAAAAATACATTCAACTTTTATTTTATTCAACTTTTATTTCATCTCATCTTATCTCAACTCATTAACCAAACAATACCTAATTAAATAGATGATACCTTATCATTTATTCACTTTAATTGATCTTACCGTTCATTTATAATTCTCTTAATAAGAAGTGCTAGATTTATAAAGGAGTTTTACAAAAGCAATATCATGATAATTAAATTGAGGTTACTTGATCGATATATCTATTTTACAATCAAATAAAATAAAAATTTAAACCTTACGTTCGTACTAAGTCAAACTAAGTCTATCTATGAATTAATTCTCATAAAATAATATGCCTATTGATAAGTCCACTTTGATCTTGGCCAAACTCGTACCATAATTACTACTGTAGAAAAAACATGTTGGCTGTAGCAATGACAAAATATCCACAGATTGCATATGTCATCTCTGCAAGGAGAGTGTTGTGGACTTTTGGCATACCTTCTCTCACTTTGCATGGCATGAGAACCGAAACAGAATAGATAAAACGACAGAAACCTCTCTCTCTAAGGACCAGTAGGGTCCTCTCTGCCTCGGACGTGCATTAAGATAAGCCTGCAGGGCATAAGCATCGACGTGGCCCCATGTCGAACGCGGACAAGGCTGTTCAACAGCTGCAGTACTGAGCATTGTCTTCTGTATGTGTGTCGTGTTTGTGGGTGTGTGTATGTGTATATATATATATATTTATGTATTTGCAGTCCTTTCATTTCTGATGAACTTTTTACCGTAGATTTTGTTCAAATACAGTGCACACGTAAATGTTTTTATTTTTGTTTTTGTTTTTGTTTTTTGTTTTTTTTTTTTTTTTTTGTTTTTTTTTTTTTGTTTTTTTTTTTTTTTTTTTTTTTTTAACTTATAGCACTAAGTAAGTCTTCCATCTGGGTTATATATTTAGGCTCTCGTGACCCTAAAGATGTTTTGCTTAGAGTTAAATGAACAAGCTTTCGAACATGAATTTCCAGTTTCATTACCGAAAGGTCAGTCGAAATTTTGCAGAAATTTTGTCTCTGCAAGATCTATCATACTTCAAATTAAGATCAATAGTTTGGAGAATATGTATTGGCATGCATATTGACAGGTTGAAGCTCTTCTGTTTGTCTACAGTTTGAGCACATGAAATAAGAACAAAGTGCGTGCTGCATCATGGTGTCGTTTCCCCCACACGTGCATATGGTGCATATAGCTGGGTATTAAACCCATATTAAGACATTCATAAGAATTATTCTTATACATCCATTCATGCTGCTGTCTATACGACAAACATTTTAGTAGTCCTCGATTAATTCTTAGTACTAAATAAGCTTTAAAAATAGAAACATGGTGATATCCTAGTTGTAGCTGAATTTGATACTCTTCAGCTCATGCTACTCTCATGACCTACGAAACAAGCTCAAGAAGTCGAGAAAACATTCATTTCCTTTCTCACATCCAGAATTTTTTTCTTACCTTTGCACCAGTACTCTGAGCTGAAGCATTAGCTATTTTTGCCCTCAACAGCTTCTCTTCCTTTTCTTCCTTCATCTTTTGGGCTCTGATCTGTTTCTCCTTTTGTTGTTGTTTGTTGGCTTTCTTGTCCAAGCGATAGTTGTGATAATTTTCCTCGTCCTCTTGCTTGAAAGCAGCCAAGCCATGTCCACCCTTTCCGCTCCCACATGGATGTCCTTGATGACTTGGGCCAGAAGAAGCATCAGAAGCCATTGAATCATCACTATCATCATCATGATTAGCATCATTTTCATCATCATCATCATCATTATCGCCATCCCCATCATTTTCATCATCACTGTCCCCGTTATCACCACTTCCATCATCATCATCACCATATATGGGGGAGCCAATATACATTGTCCACCCAGATTCACTGCTGTGACATTCTTCTGCAGCTCCAAAAACTTGGGAAGACTCCATTGCTATAGTAGCAAGCAAGAAGAAGATCTAGAAACTGGTGGGTAACACCCAAATAAAACAGAAGTGGAATTTAATAAGCAGCAAATTACTGAGCCTTTTTTTCTCAGTTACCTGAGAAAACCCCTAATGCGTTTTGTTATCTGTGAGTGAAACAGCTTTCAACACAAACAAGAGATATATACAATTATCTAACACTATGAAAGCTACACGAAAGCAGAGTCTATTTAATAGCCAGGATACAACTCTCACCACACCCCCTGGAAGTGTAAAATAACCATAAATTCTCTGATCTCACTGAGTAGAAGACAGCTAGAAGCTGTCAATAAATAAAATGAAATCCACCTTAAAGAAGGCACAAATACAGAAGTAAACTTGAATTTTTAAAGGACATGGTGTGGTTTTATATTATAGAAGATGCAATCATCTTTACTTCTGTCTGCATTGTTCATTAATAAAAAAGGGGAGCTAGCTTTAATTGCAAAAGACAGATTGGCTCGGTCTACAGAATTAATAGGGAGAATATAGGACCCATGTTTTTAAGTAGGACACAAGAAGATCTCTTTACTACCCGATTTAGCTTTCACATCTTTAATACGTAGAGCTGTCACCCAAAAACCAGTAGGGCCTTTACCTTTGATAAAAATGCATGGAACCCAACTGGAGTTTATGCATTTGAAAGGGACTTGTCAAATATCTTCCTGCTCCTGCTACTGCTTTTCTGTCGTCCAATTTGCTGGTGCCTGTTTCCTGAGAAAGCAGGTTCATGTCTTTTGTGCTACTGTGTGTACGAACAAGGATTTTCTTTGCAACTTATTTATTTGCTCTTATACACACGTACAACTCCATAAATTAGTTGCAGTTCAGCTTATTTCACACACACACACATACATATAAATAAACTATTAAGCTTAATGGATGAGGTGGAATATGAGTCACTGACTCGGTATGGTAGAAATTCAATGAACGAAAAGGATGGCTTGTGCTGAACAAAGTAACGTAGGTTCTTTTGGCTTATTTGAACGGTACATTGTTTTTTCCAAGGAGAAATTCTGATGGGAGTGAAATAATAGTGATCGGACATTTAACTTCCAGAATTTACTTCTCTATTAACTTGTGAAACTGACATCTTTCAAATCTCTTAAAATGCATGATAGTTTTAGGGCCTTCCCGATCAGGATTTCGATGTCTTTCACATGGTGCAATGCATTCATGGCTTTGGTCAGGGACACGCAGAATTTACTTCTCTATTAAATTGCGAAGTGACTTTTTACTTCAATTATATATAAAAAGATAAAAGAACATCTCTCACATCTCACATCTCCTAAACCGCAACTGGTTTTAGGCAGTTTCTCAGGACTTGAATGCATTTCTCACGTTGCAAACTTGCAAAGCATTCCAGGCATTCAAGGGCAAGTGTCCCACAAGTTTTAACTTCTAGTTCTTTCACACTTTTTTTTTCTTGACTTTTGTGGTAACTTCTTCACGCTGATACACCGACCAAAGGGAAAATAAAACAGTGCATGATGTAATCTCACAGTTGTGAATCAAGTACTCTTCTAGAGGGACTCTCTTACTTGATAAGGGCAAAGAACAAAATGAAGATAATTGTTTAATTATATGACTACAACGTTCTATCCATGCGCTGTCCCATTGTTTTTAGGCATGTTTTTTGCTGTTCCCCAGTGTTTAATTCCGCCCCACCACATACTTTGGAACTTATAGGACAGGGTGAGGCCCATGCATTATTATTGCTGGCTTCTTGCTTTTGCTCCAGGCTCCAGGCTCCAGGCTCCACGTTAAGATTCAAAGTGTGCACTTACAAATATTGGACAATATTTCAAAGCTGTAGAGATTTCATTTCTCCATTTTTAATTACCCTGTGATTTGAGATTATCTATAATTATTTTTGGCAAGATTCACGTGGGAGCATTTAAATAAAGAAGAATTTTTTTTTGTCAATTTACACATTATTGACGTGTAAACACTGCATCAAATACATTAAAAAAAAATAGTAATTTTTTTTATTTCAATAACTATTACAGGTCTCACATTAATCATGAGTGGCTCTGCAATCACCGACTTGATCCAAATTTGAGTACCGACAAGTGTAAAAATTTTTGTCTTTTTCTTCTTTTATTTATTTATTTTTTTGTATTTTTAAAAATACTCTTAAATATTTTTAAAAATAAAATAAAATTCACAATATCAATAAAAGAAAAAGTACTTACTTAATTACTAAAAATGAAAAATAAATAAATAAATAAATAAAATGTAAGAGAAATGTTCGAAACCTATTATCAGGGTCTTAAGCAAATATTTCTCGACATTAATTTGGGTAGTAGCAAAATTCAGAAAATAGAGTGTTCTAATGATATATTTTATGTTGATTATCTCTGACACTCCACATTATGACATGTACCAAAGCCTGCACTGATTTTGGATTATATATAATTATGCTAGTTAATTAATTTAAATGAAATCAATGATGATTGATGCTTTTTTAGGTCTTATTATTCTCATGTTAATCATCATATAGGACTAGGATAATATGGTTAAGTTGAAATTGCACCCCATTTCACCTACTCTTCCCAATCTTTGAATTCGTTTTCGCAACTGAAAATATCTTTCTTTCATATATTAATTTTTAATTTAAAAAGGAATCTCTTTTTCTGCCTGGCTAGCTTTGACAACAAGGCTCAACAAGCATATCATACAGCTAGCATTCAATATACCCTTGGCATGACTTTGTTGGCTCTAGCACACGTATGATTATAAAGGGAATGATCTGTTGAAAAAGAGAGAGACAAAAACAGTAACGGCAACTTTATCCAGCTTGCCACAGTTTTTTACTTAGTTTTTTTGCGCATCTTGTTTTTTTGGGCATCTTAATCCATTGAGAAACACCTAATACTTCCCATTTTTAGCCACATTCTCTTTGGGAGTTACCATCACTGTGACTAATTAGCCAGTCATGTAACAAATGGTATTCCTACATTAACCTACTCATTTAGGATAAGATTAGAAATCAAACAACCACTTAAACCTCATCAGTTTGACATGATAATGCATCTATTTGTTTTCCAGAAGAATCTCTCTCTCTCTCTCTTTCTCTCTCTCTCTCTGTCTCTCTAATTAAAAATTCCTAAAAGTGGATATCCTTATTAAATTCAAAAATTAATCTTTAAATGAACGATTCTTTGGCAACAGTTATTTAAAAAAAAAAATTATTTTCTTTAAATTTTTTGAAAAAACAAAGATTCAGGCTTTATTTTAAAAAACTACTTTTAAAATTTTACCCATTTATAATTGTTTTTACATTTTTTTAATTTTTATCAAGTGTATTTATGTCAAATTTTTATGATGGAGAGATATATTCACTACAAAAAAAATTAATATTTATAACGAGTTATTTGTGACAAGAATATACTCATTTTGATAATAAATAGACTATAGTAATTTAAAAAGAAAATAACTAACTACAAATAAGTAATTTTCTTGTAATGATTGCAAAGTTTTGGTTGTATGTGGAGGTGATTGTCAAAATCGAAAGTTTTGAGGGGTAGGCCGTTTCATATTCCAAGAGTATTTTACCTATTAGGAGCATGATTGTGTGATTAAGTTATGTTTTACATTAACTACTCTCAAGAGTTGGTAAGTGAAGAGAAACCATGAAAAGCATTAGGGTTAAATAGGAAGTGATCGAAACTTTTAAGATTTTCAGTTTATTGTGATGAATTAGAGCAAGTGTACTCATGCCATGCCCTAGGGCCTAGTAGATGAAATTCCATAAACATGTGCTATGTTACAATAGGTGGAAATCAAAGTGAATAGGGATGAAAATTGAAGAATTGTATCCTTGTTCTCTTATATTATTAATATCTAGTTCATGTTTTTTTTAATTAATTGTGATTGTAAGTTCACTAAAAAGGTCTTTGCCAAAGGTGCCATGATCTACTTCTAGAAATTCCAAAAAATATTCTTCGATTTGCATTGGAGTCATTATGTATTTACAGTTAGTAATATGAGACTCATTCGGTCTTGATGGCTTGCACCTGGAGTGTAATCAAGACTTTTTTCCAGTGATCTTTCTCTGTCATGTTAATTTGTTTCTGAATGTCTTTATCAATTGTCTTATTCTTTGACAATCTTGTTTCTAAATCAACCCAACTATTCATTTTAGTGATGTGCTCGTGAGTTGTTTCATGACTTTTTAAGTTTAAAACCAAGATTTTTCCAAACTCTAGTTCCTTCGTTAACTAATTGACACGTACTATACTTTGGACTAAATAGTTTGCAACAAAAACAGTGTACACTTTATCTAAATCTTTTGAATATGCCAACCATTTTTTATCTTGTTTTTCTCCATTAGGTAATTTTAGTATATATTGTCTATTAATTTCATATTTGGGAAAATCTATATCATCATATCTAATTGGACCTCTTTCCACTAATAGATCTCGAAGTTTTGTATCAATATTTTTCCATTAACCTGGATCTAAATTTTTATCATATTTTTCTACATCTTCTGTGTTCTTCGCGAAACATTATTGGATTAGAAGTATTATTATGGATTTGGTTGTCAATTTCATTGGGGTTTATGATTTTAATGTAATCTTCTAACTCTAATGACATGTGTAAGGGGATTTCTCCCCTTGGGCCAAAGGCCGAAAAGACAAGCCTAGATTAAGGAGAGCTCGACCTGGCTAGATGGCCTATTGGCCCATTGAGAACCCCTAGCCTCAAAGCTGAGGTCGGCCCATGGCCACAATCACGTGGGAAGTTCCAAAATACAAGGAATGAGGGGATACGTCACATTGGCACTCCTTTACGACGCTTAGCCTCAGGAAACGGTGTACAGGCAAATGCGTAGGATATACAGGGGAAGTTCTTGATCTTCTAACAACAAGGGAGAATGAGCTTGACGGTGTGCACCCACATCATAGAAGGGAAAGAAAACCATGCCACATTAATTGCGCCACCCTAAAAGCCACGTCTCATTAAAAAAATATGACTAAAAGAACAGTTGATGGGACATATACTCCTGCCATGGGGTATGAGTGATTCACCCCAGAAACCTGGTATAAAGTGGATCCCTAGGTATAAAGAACACTCTATGATTCTTCTACTCTCTCGTACAAACTACTAAGGTGATACTAATTTAAGCATCGGAGACTCTCTATGTTTTCTCTAAGTGTGCAGGTGCAAGGCTGAAGACCCAAGTCGTCAAGAGCCTAACTCAAAACGCGTACGAAACATGACGTTAACAGTGATGCCGTCTATGGGATAAATATAGACTTCATGTGTCCTTCGTATGCCTGCAAAAACCAATTCTCAAACGACTTGGGGACAAGAATAAGCTAAATCGATAAATAAGGCTCATGGCTATGGAACAACTGGTACAAAAACTGACTACTGAAGTGGAGGCCCTTCAAAAGGAGAACAAGACACATAGGGAAACCACTAACAAGCCAGAAAATGACTCTAATTCCAGCAATAATGATTATGTAGGGTCCAGAAATGCCAAACAGGAAGCTAACACGGAAGAAGAAATGAAGAACATGCAAAACGAGTTGCCTAACCTCAAAATAAAATACGAGAGAATGGCGAGAAAGATGGGCGCATAGTCATCAGTAGACCAACTACTCACCAGCATGAGCCTACCTACAGTGAGGAGGTGATGGTTGTGCACTTGGAAACCTCTTATGGAGATGTATGACGGGACTAGAGACCCATTCGAGCACTTGGAAACCTTCAAGACTCACATGACCCTACATGACTTCCAAGGGGAGGTGGCTTGTAGAGCTTTCCCATTGACTTTGAAGGGGCCGACTAGGGTATGGTTCAGGTCCTTGGCACTCAGGTCCAAAGACAATTAAGGGGAGCTGGCCCGCCTATTCCTCATGGAGTTATGGCAAGCAAGAGAAGAAGGCACCCTACGACATACCTCCTCACCATTAAATAAGAAGAAGGTGAGAGCCTGAAAGCGTACTTGTCCAGGTTCAACAAGGATTGCATGATGACGAATGACCAGGATGTGAAGATAACTCTAGCAGCACTCCTAGGAGGAATATGGCCTTGGTCCTAATTAATGGCAAAGCTGGCAAGGAGGACTCTTGCCACATTGCAGCAGTTCATAGATTAAGCCAACAACCTCATCAATGTTGATGACACACTCCGTACCCTGATCGAGTCGAAGAGGAAAGAACTAGAGCGTGCAGACAAGAAAATGAAGGCCTTGACCAAAAGTAAGACTCACAAGAAGGCGGAGAGAGGATCGTGCAACAATAAGAGGGAAGAAGACCCCACGGAGGGCCTGGGACTTCAATTTGACCGGTCACCACTCACCATTCAAAAGGATGACTATGAGCCCACCCAAGATGATGACCACAAGATTACCAGTCGCTGCTATTACACCTACCATCAGACCACCACCCACAATACCAAAAATTGCCTTTTCTTGAAAGGGAGAAGTGAGCAAGCGGATTGGCGAAGGCCAAGATATCCTCCTGCCTGTAGGCTAGAAAGCAAATGGTAGAGGAGATCCTGAGAAATGAGTGCCAAGAGGGGTAACAGGCTAAGGAGGAATGAAAGCCTGAGGCAAAGGGAGGCCGAGCGAAGGCCCCCACGTGGCTGCCCTGAGTCGCCATGACAGGAAAGACCCTAGTGAGGGGAAATCAAGAACATTGTAGGAGGATTCACTAGCAGAGGCACGACCTCATCTAGATAGAAGGCGCATGCTAGGGAGGCTCAATATCAAGAAGTGTACTCAGCTGAGTACCGCCGTGCCAAGTACAAAAAAGGTTAACTCTCGTAATCTCCTTTGGAGAAGGTGACGAGGAGGGGGTCCTCCACCCATACTACGAAGCCCTCGTGGTGACTATGTTGGTTGCCAACTTCATCACAAGGAGAATCCTAATTGACAGTGGTAGCTTTGTGAACATCCTCTTCTTGGAGGCCTTTACTCGAATGGGAATAGATGTCTCCCGACTTCAACCGGCTCCCATGCCACTGAAGGGCTTCTTCAAAGAAACGATTTAGCCGCTTGGGACCATCACGTTATCTGTTTTGGCGAGCAGTGTCCTCTACATGACCTCTATCATGGTGATAATTTGTTGACCAACCCTTAATAGCCTGGGAGTAGTGACATCCACCTACCACTTGAAGATGAAGTTCCCGACCTCTCAGGGAATGGTAGAAATTCGAGGAGAAAAGGTCCTGGCACGAGAGTACTATGTGCAAGAACTGAAGCCCAGAGTTGGTGCGGGTAAGCGTGGTCTTCCCCTCGGCCGCTTAAGAAGGTGAAGCCAAACAAGCCACAGGAAGTGATCCCTTCAAGCTTGTGCTGCAAGAAAGGAGTCAGATATGTTCCTCACCTGAAGCGTCAACAAGTCTTCATCGACGATTCCTCTTGCCAAGCCGAAGGGGGAGTGGGGGTGCATATCGATATAGATGGAGGGAAGCTCAGCCCTCAATGGGGAGGCCTCTATGTGATCATCGTCAACAACCGCCCAAGCTCCTATTAGCTTCGAGACTTTTAAGGGAATGTGCCACCACATTCCCAGAATACTGAGCGCCTACAAAAATTTTGTTGATAAAAATTCTATGATTTGTAACTTATATTTCTATGTCAACAGTGTAAACTCTACTAATGCAAGTGTGACTTTTTAGGTATAAAATGTACAAACTCCCTATCTCCATCAACGTAGTATCTACCATTGAAAATCTCTATCAGCGAAATCTCCAACAACTACTTACCTCCCTATGGGGCACCAAAGGGATGAGTGTAATGTTTAAGACTACTTTATCCCTCCCATGGCGAAGTGCGGGCCTGCCCTCGGCTACCTGACAACTTACCTTCCTTATGAGCGTCAATAGACGATAGCAGTTCTAGTCTCAAATTGTCCAAAAAACCTACCTCCCTGTGAGAGTCGATAGCCAGGTCCAATCCACGTGGCAGCCTAATTTCCCTACAAAGGAGAGCGGGTCTAACTTCTCGTTTACCCAACAACTTATCCCGACGTCCACCACGATGAAGAGTGGGATCAACACCAACATGATCCAACACTTACATTCCCTGTGATGTCAATGAGCAGGAGCGGGTCCAATCTCAACCTACTCAAATAGCCTACCTCCTCGTGAGGGACGATGGGGGGGACCAACCCTCGTGGTGGCCCGATCTCCCTCACGGAGGTCAAGGGGTCTAGCCTCTCAGCTACCTGAATAACCTACCCCACCCCTATCACGGCAAAGGCAAATCGACTGCTCAGCTGTCCGACACTTACCTTCCCCACAGGTACCAAAGGGATGAGTGTAATGCCTAAAGCTACTTTATTCCTCTTGTGGCAAAGTGCAGGCCAGCCCTTGGCTGCCTGAAAACTTACCCTCCTCATGAGCATTAACAGGCGAGAATGGGTCCACTCCTAAACTTTCCAAACAACCACCTCCTTATGAGGGTCGATACGTAAGTCCAGCCCCCACGGCAGCCCCACCTCCACAAGGAGGAGAGCGGGTCCAGCCTCTTAGTTGCCTAAATAACTTACCTCAACCTCCACCATGACGAAGAGTGAGATCAGCGCCAACCTAACCCAACACTTACCTTCCCCATGGTGTCAACGGGAGGAAGTGTGTCCAGTCACAAACCACTCAAATAATTTACCTCCCTGTGAATGTTGATCGACAGGTCCAGCCCCCATGGTGGCCTGACCTCCCTCAAGGAGGAGACTAGGTCCTACCTCCTAGCTGGCCGAACTATTTACATCAACCCCCATCATGGCGAAGTGCAGATTGGCTTTTTAGTTGTCTAACAAATTACCTCTCCAAGGGACCAAAGGGGAGGGCGTAGCCTAAGGCATCCCCCTCCCCCCCTTTTCTGAGATTGCGAGATTTCATTGTAGTATTCCCACCCATGGAATCGTAGACTTTGATGCAGAGGATGAGTTTCGGCATAATGGACCGACCCCACTTGAGGAGTGATGACTCGATGTTTATTTTTGTTGTATTTGAGGGACGTACATTTTTTATTCTTATTTTGATAAGCTGGATAACTATATTAACTTTATGAATCATTTCTTGTTGGGTTGTAAACTTTAAATTTTCTGATACCTAGTTTTTAGACTACCTTATTATTTTTCCGCTACTTATATTAAACTATACACATATTGCATGTCCACACACAATGTGCATTTAGCGATTAGGTGTGTGACCCGAGTGGCAATCAATCTGGTGTCATGACTTATACCAAATCACACATGGGGTCGACGGCGCCACAAGTTCACTAAAAAGGCCTTTGCCAAATGTGTCGTCTACTTCTAGAAATTCCAAACAATATTCTTGGATTTGTATTGGAGTTATTATGTATTTAGAGTTAGTAATATGAGAATCATTTGGTCTTGATGGCTTGCGCCAGGAGTGTGATCAAGTATAATTGAAAATATTTTGATTGTTTAATTTTTTTAATAATTATAGTTTTAGTTTTAGATGGTAGCATTTGTATTAATTAATTTTGTATGTTGTGCCCTAGATAATGATTGTGAATCTCACCATGTTGAATATGTTCTTACATGATTAGATCAAATACTGCGATCATTTCAATTAAACTTAACAAATTCCCGTTATTATCTTGATAAATCTTTTCATTTTTTCCATGAAGAAAAATGTTATATCTATCGAGAGTTGGGTACCAACATGGATCCCAACACCTTTTTTTCACTTAATAATTAAAAAAATATTTTTTAAAGATGTAATTATTTTATTTTTTTAAAAAAATGTTCATGATAATTAAAAAATAATGAAAAAAAAAAAAGAGAAATACACTTGTCGGGATTTTATTGGGACATTCTTTCGGTGGCTGTAGTGCCGTTCTTTCCGTGAATGCAAATTAGTTATTTTTTGCAAGATTTTTCACAACGGCAATAATTATTAATAAGACTTTTTTTCCGGTGATATTTCTCTATGTTAATTTGTTCTTGAATGTCTTTATCAATTGTCTTATTCTTTGACAATCTCGTTTCTAAATTAACGCAACTACTCATGTTAGTGATATGTTCGTGAGTTGTTTCATGACTTTTTAAGTTTAAAACCAAGATTTTTCCAAACTCTAGTTCCTTCATTGACTAATTGACTTGTACTCTATACTTTTGACTAAATAGTTTGCAACAAAAACACTACACTTTATCTAAATCTTTTGAATATGCTAACCTTTTTTGTCGTGTTTTTCTCCATTAGGTAATTTTAGGATATAATATATGAGTATTGCTTCATCTACAAAGAAATTACATAAAATTAATCTTATAAACTGACATGATTTTATCTAATCTGTTAGATCTACTTTACAATAAAAATAACTTTATGATTTGATAAATCACATCAAATTATATCAGTTTATAAGATTATTTTTTATAGAATCTCTTTGTGGTTAGAGTATTTCTCATAATATATTATAGATCAGAAATGTCTATTACTTTCATATTGGGGAATCTATATCTTCATATCTAATAGATCTCTAACTTTTGTATCAGTATTTTTCCGTTGACCTGGATCTAAACTTTAATCATATTTTTCTACATCTTCTTTGTGTTGTTCATGAAACATTATTGGATTAGAAGTATTAATATTGTGGATTTGGTTGCCAATTTCATTTGGCTTTATGATTTCAATGTGATGATCTTCTAACTCTAATGACATGGTTGGTTGTTTAGTTATTAATTCCTCACCTTGGCTTTATATTTTGGCTACTATTAATAAAAAAGTTATCAAGTGCTGCTTTTGAGAATAAATCAATTTTTCTATCTCTCCCTTTTTTAAGCTTTTCATATCTAGATTCATACTTTTTGGTCGGTGGATGTAATAATTGAGAGAAAATTTAAACGATTATCATGAATCATGTGTAAACGAAAGCATCAGAGAAAATTGGGAAAGAGAAAAGTCTAGGAAAATTGTTATTTTCCAATATGAATAAAGTCAAACAATTATAGATGAGTAAGTCTTATTTTTTATTTTTATTTTTTAAAAAAAGAGTTAGAACCACATTCCAAGAATGACCCCTCCGAAATTTTATTAATAAACTCTCACTTATGATATTGCAAATAAACTATTAAACCATCACAGGCATCAAATCGAATAAACCAAGACCACCAACCTAAACAGGCCTATATGACAAAACAACATATCCAAAAGAACAAAACCAAAGAAAACTAAATGACGACATTTACAGATGAAGGTTTGGAATTCTCAACTTATCCATTCGAATGAGACCTCTCATTTTAATCAGTAGCACATCACCTACAAAATATCTTCTTGTGTTGCCTCCCTCACCTTGACAAGCCAAAAATTCTACCACCTGATTACCTTATCTAAATTGTGCTTTATATAAAAATGAAGACCTTATAACTCCTCCTCTAATTATGACGCCTCCGACTCCCACGTATAGAAACACGGGAATCGTGATATCTGGATAATGATAACATGGTTAACGCACCCCAACGATAAGTGCTAAAAGTATGTACATACAAAAAGTGTACAACAAAAATTACAGCAGATAAATAAAGGATAGTCAACTAAGTACCAAAATTTTCAAATACAGAACCACAAAAGTAAAAGATCCTTAATAGGTTTACAGTTATCCAACAAAAATATAATACAAGCCAAAATTATATAGCCAAAAAGGGAACATATCCCATGGTCCAAGAGTGACCACATGTCACTCCTCTGGTAGAGCCGATCTTTCAGACTCGACATCTTCTTCTGCATCAAAACCTACAATTCCATAAAACAGAACCGTATGGTGCAAATACCACGTGAGATTGTAAATCTTAATAAGTAACCAACCAAATAACCCACGAGATAAAAATACATTAATGCAACCAACATGTATGCATGCACATGATGAAACATGCATGTGCCCAAAACCATCATTTTGCCCAAAAATGATCATTTTTCCAACATATGCTAAAAATCTCATTTGACCCAAAATATGACATTAAATATCATCCGTCATTTTCTAAAATATAAACCCTCTATTTTCTCAGAAAATGGTCCTCGTATCCATTTAATCATAAACCACCATTTTTTTTTAGAAAATTGCCCAACATATCCATTTATCAGTCACTGTAGGCAGGAATCGCAGGCAAAACTCTACTACTATCCCTGCTTATCACCATCCCAACTGCAAGCATTATAGGCAGGAATCACATATGAGACTTACCACCATCTCTACTGCATGCACCGTAGGCAGGACTCTAGTACCGTTCCTGCTTACCTCCATTCCTACAGCTAGCATTGTAGGCGAGAATCATAGGCAGGACTCTACCACTGTCCTTACCTACCACCATACCTACAGTTTCATTTTTTTTTCTCTCTTCCATTCCTTTCAATTCATTCATTACAAACATACCCAAAATCCTTTCTCACATAAAATTCCGGTTTTTATTTACAACACATGAGTATGCATGAATATATGATGAATGTCATGACACCAACATGACATATAAAATATCCAAACATCGCCAAACACTTCAAATATGCCCAACATCCAATCTGACTCAAAAATCCAAACTGCTCAGACCCAAGGATCGACACAACCAAATAGATTGTAGAAAATGTGTTAGCGTAAAAGTGGTGGAGCAACGACAAAGTAGTGTTTTCCAAACAACGGACGTGGGTCACAAAACTAAGAAATTGAAGAGGAGCTACGAGAGGCTTGGGTTGGCTATGGAGGGGCTTATGGAGGTCAGTGGAGTCGATGGTGGCCGTGGGTGGTGGCGCACGGAGGAGATTGGCCAACTTTGAGGAAGAGAGGTCATGGGAGAGAGAGGGAAGGTGGAGGCACCGCTAAGGTGTGGAGGCTAGGAGAGGGGAAGCTAATGGTGCTAGTGTAGTGGCTAGGCGACAGTGAAGGGAAGGAAAGAAAATCGTGGGCCTTGGTGGACTTCATGGGAGAGAATAGAGGCGAGTTAGGGGCTGAGATTGGTAGAGGATGATGGCTGTCAAGAGGGGAAGTTACTATGGTGATGGTGGCGCCTTTGGACGGCACACGATGGCGTAGAATTTGCACAACCCGAATGGGTTTTACACGACTAGGGAAGAGAGAGCTAAAGCGTGGATGATGGAAGTTGGGTGGGAAAGGTGCTTATCCTCCATGCGGGCTTTACAGCATCGAAGCCATAATCTCCAAGAAATTACAGCAAGTAGCAAGCCAATTATCATACCTTTTTGCAATTATTTTTTAGCACCTCTGTTCCATCTGTTAATTTTCACCCTCCATGGTTCTACATCAAAATTTAGAATTCCAAAGACTGCTGCAGCTCTCTTCCAAATCATACTTGAGATGGATCTCGTACTCAGCACATGACTGAGGGACTCTTCTTTTTTATTCACACAATAGTTGCAACCTGAAACTATAGGAATTCCAAGTTTCCACACTCTCTCATCTATAGGTAGACAATGTAAAATGGCTTTCCACATACACAAGGAAACTTTCTTAGGAAGTAGTTTGTGCCAGACCCACTCCATCCATGGGCACTTCTCCCCTTTAATTCTGATCATCTCCCATGTCGAGACAGTTGAAAATTTTTCAAAGATGTTAGGCTTCTAAATAAACACATTAGGCCCTACTTTAGACTTTATAGACGACATCAAAATTTCATCCGTTTTGGGGACATCGACCAATTCTTTTAGCACATTAGTATCCCAGTTCTTAGACTCTCAGTAGTCTTGAATTTTTAACTTAGGATATTGGATCCTGAAATAGAATTCACCAAGAGGACCACTACTTAACCACTTGTCAAACCAGAATGAAGTTTTTCCTTGTCTAACTTTCACATACACATTCTCATATACTGCTAGGAAAACCATCAGGATTGTCTTCCAAAACCTAGAACCTGTAGGAGTAGAGCTAGCTAAAGCCATATGCTCTGACTTGACATATTTTGTCTTACAAGTCCCTTACACAAACCCCACCTTTCATCTACAGGTTTGCAAACCTTTGACCAAGCGCGCCATTTCATTTTTGCCTTGCCATTACTCTCCCCTCATAGGAAAGACGAGAGATTTGAATTTATCTTCCTAATCACCACCAAAGGAACTAAGAGAACTGCTAGGGTATGTGTCGCCATGCATGATAAAACATGCCAAATAAGGATGAGTCGACCTCCTTGAGACAGCAACCTCCTCCTCCAACTTGCCACCTTATTTTGAATTTTTGAAACTAACACTTCTAGCATTCTAGCAGTAAGGCGGCCAGGAATCAAAGGTGCTCCTAGGTACATTGTTGGGAATTTTCCTTCCCCCAAAACCCTTCAATCGAAAGAGCCCCCTACTTTTGGAACTAACCTTATTGGATAAGAAGAGAGCGGATTTTTTCTTGTTAATTAATTGGCCAGACCAACTTTCATACAATTCCAATGTCTTTAAGCATTTTCAAAGATCTCCTTTCTCCGTTAGCAAAAACAAGCAAATCATCCACATATAATAAATGAGAGATTAAAGGAGCACCCCTCGAATGATAAAAGTCATCAATCCTACCTTCCTCAAAACTTTTTTTAATAGTTTAGAAAGAATTTCTTCCATCAAAATAAAAAAATAAGGAGAAAGAGGATCACCTTGCCGAAGGCCCCGTTGAGACTTGAAAAATCCCCTATACATACCATTCATCATGATCGAGAACCATGGGGTCTTAACACATTCTACTATTAGGTTGCATACACGACTGGATAAGCCAAAACCATCCAAGACCCAAAGCAAAAATCTCTAGTCAACGCAATCTTAAGCCTTAACCATATCCACTTTTAAAACAACATTTCCTTCTTTGCTCTTTCTGTTAATTGAGTGGACCATTTCTTGCACCAGAGTAATATTTTGAAAGATGATTCTACCAGGAATAAAAGTTCCTTGCTCTGGAGAAATAATTCTATTCAGGCAATGCGACAATTGACCTACAATAATCTTTGAATAAATTTTGTAGGCTATTGAACACAAGCTAATTGGCCTAAACTTTTCAAAGATTCTTGGATCCTTCACCTTAGGAATTAGAAAAAAATAAGAATGGGTGAAAAATCTGGGGAGAGGTGCCCTACTGAAAAACTTCTTTGCAGCTTCCAACAAATCTTCTTTAACAAAGTCCCAACAAGATTTGTAAAAACCTGAACCAAAGCCATCACATTTTGGACTATTATCATGTGGGAAAGAATTTAGTACCACTTTCAACTCCATTTTCGTAGGTTCTTTGACAACACACTAATTTTCTCCATCCGAGATCTCCATAGAAATAAGCTGGCTTAAATCAGTTAATACTCTAGTATCTTGTTCAGAGAGAAATTGTTAAAAATCCCTAACTGCACCCTCATGAATCGCCTCAGGAGATGCCAATACCATATGATCCTCCAAGATCATAGAATCAATCATTGAAGAACTCCATTTTTTATTAATAGCTGCATGAAAAAACTTGGAGTTTTGATCACCCTCCACCAACTATCGCTTCTTCGCAATCTGAGAAACATGGGTTTCCTCCCTTTTTTTCCAAAAGTCTCGCTCACATTTTGTAACCAAGAATATTGTCTCCACCTCATTATTATGACCCTGTTGTAACTACTCCTCTAGGTCTGTCATTCAATTATCTAACTCCTTGATAGTAAGATCCACCCAGCCAAAGACCTCGATATTCCACCTCTTTAATGCAAGTTTTGCCTTTTTGAGCTTAGAAACCAACTTACACATGCCCGAGCCAGGAATAGGTTTCTTCCAAATCTGTTTTATAAAAGAATAAAAATTTTCATGAGAACTCCACATATTTTGATATTGAAAAGAGGTAGCCCGTATCTTGATGAAGGATTTGAGAAATGTAGCAATATTGGTTTGTGATCTGACGTCTTCCTCGCCAAGTATTCCATACTAGAAGATTGAAACATATTAATAAACGGCACATTCACTAAAGCCCTGTCCAACTTTACCCATCTCCTAGTTGGACCATCATGCCCACTAAATCAAGACATACACCCACCATGAAATTTTAAATCAACAACACCACAATTGTTCAAACAAATATTAAACTCCTCCATGGCCGCCAAAGATCTAGGTTGCCTCCCAATATGTTCCTCGTCCTCTTATATAATATTAAAATCCCCCACAATAAGCCAAGGATTCAAACCTGCTTGTAAAGTTTCCAAATCAATCCAAAGAACCCTACGTTCATAAAAATAACATTTTGCATATGCAAAAGTAACAAGCACTTTAATCCCATTTAAGACCACCCATCACGCGATCATTTGATTCAACAAACTCAGCACTTCAAAATCATCTTACTCATTCCACATTACCCACACTTTACCTACCATAGCTTCATTTGAACAATAATTAGAAAAATCTAAATATTTTGCCAAATGAAACATAGAGTCCCCCTTCATGAACGGTTCCGAAATGGCCAGCATAGAAATCGAATATTTCCTAACCAAATTCCTCAAGCGTTTTTTAGAAAAGTAAGTTTTTTATGTCATTTTTGACATCATAAATTAAGTTTTGCATGACGGGTAATAACTCATTGGGACTGCCTTACTCCATTACTGGATGACTCTAACAACTAAATACTGGGTTGAGTACCGTCCGAATCATAGTCTTTATCTAAAGCCAAACCATGGAGTCTACTCTCATTCTCTTGCGCCAACTGAACTTGTTCTAGATCCAACCCTATAGCAGCAACCACTAACTAATTTTCTTGTTCCAACATTTCTGACACTAGGCTAAACTGATGACTCATGTTCTTGCGGGGCGGAATCAAGTCCTCATCACACCCCCAAGCATCCTCCTCTTGACAAGGTAGCACATTAGAGGCACAATCCCTTCCCTCGGAAACAATTACAACAATCTCCCCATCCTCTAGCACTTTGTTCTTACCAAGTGATCCAGATTCAATCATCAACTTCTCACCTTGCACTCTTCCATTCAACTTATTCACAAAACAATCTTCAACCACATCTATAACTTCTTTACCTCCCTTATTACCTACATCCACCACCAAGTCATTATACTCCCTTTGCACTTCAACCTGTACCCTCTCACCTAGCTCCACTTCCTTAGGATTGTTGCCAGATCCACCTGCATGCAGGCTCTCATCAATGAGGACCAAGTGAGGACTACCTTCTTCTACAACCTGTTTTCCTTTAACCATGACAGATATAACCTCTTTGGCAAACTCTTTATTATCAGACATGATATGAGGATCCACATCCACATTCCCATTTGCACCTTCATATGATTTCTTATCCTTCCTTCCCACCTTATTCCAAGTTTTGACATCACCTTTCTTCCCTTCAACCATCAGCTCATTCTTAATAACTAGTTTAACCTTGAGATCATCACCCAAAATACAAACAACCTTTGTATGGCCCTGACGGAAACACTTCTTCCAATAGAAACCCCGCTTCTCATACATCACCTTTTGCCAAACCTAATGTTTTTGACCTACTACCAATGAGAATCCATGAACTGGCTCCTCCTATAGATCCACTTCCACACAAACTCTCGCCCACGTAGCGCAAGTTCTATATAGCATGGCATTATCTGTTTCAAGAAACTTTCCAAATCTTGTAGCAAGAATTTGAAGGCAATCCAACCGATATGAACATAACAGTAAACCTAGTAGGAAGATCAATTGAGAAGCAATGGATAGTTTTTCTTGCCATTGAAATCTATCAACCAATTGAATAAGCAAAACCAACACCTAGCCACAAGTCTTCCCTCCCTCGCCCATGCATGCAAATAATCTTTCTCATTGGCTAGGTGCAGCAACACATGATATTTATCTATAAAACTAATCATCGGCATCTCACTAAACCCCACGTCTTAATCATCTTAAGTCGCAACACATCAATGGATGGTCTCTTCGATAAGAATTTCATAACAAGTGCAAACTTCTGATCCTCAGCCACCCTATCCATCTCAACTTTTGAAAAAACAAAACCTAATTCCCCATTGATGTTCTCAGGTTTTCTCAATGGTAACCGATTTTGGATTGAGGCAACGACCTTTGAAGGGCCTATGCAAAAGAACGTCGATCACCCGCCACAGAAAAACTCTTTTCCTGCTCAACCATCTTTCCAACCCACAAAGCATCCAACTCATTCACATGAGACCCAGAAATAAAAGCCCTCTCATTCCCGCCGGCAACAAGGGTCACCGGAGGGCCGCCCATGAAGCGCAAGGACGAAACATGAGTCATGTAGACTTGAATTAAAAAAAAAAAAAAAAAAAAAAGGTGGTTATGTTGTAGCCAAGTGTCATGCCACTAGGTTGCCCACACACTACCATTGGAAGTTCAAGAGGAAACAAATGAAAACTTCAAAGGCACCTCATGCATATGCCATGCATGTATACTCCACTAGTTGCAAGATTTGACACCTAAGGCACTTTCATAGCTTGACACCACATGCTTCACTTCGGTCAATACCTTTTACACTTCCAACAAAGCCTATCTTCACTTCCATTTTCACTAGTCAAAAATCCCTTCTAGCAATCTCTCAAGTTTCTTTCAAGTTTTTTACACACAATCACACTCAAGCTTCAACTAAACTAGCCACTACTCAATCTTAGCAAGGAACGTTGTAGAAGTTCAAAGTTTGAACCTTAGGGGATGCTAATAAGAGGAATGAGATGAGATTAAAAATCTGTGAATAATAGTGAAATAGTTTTATATTTGAGTTATGATATTTTATTAGGTTTTAGGAAATAAGAGAGAAAAAAGTTAAATAAAAATATTATAAAGTTAAAATATTATTATAATATAAATTTTTTAGTATTATTTTTGTTTTGAAATTTGAAAAAGTTGAATTTTTTGTGTGTTTGGAAGTTTGAAAAAGTTTTAATGATTAGGATATTATTAGATGACAAAGTTGAAAATTAAAAATTAAAAGTGTTTGTGTTTCAATGATGTTTGGGAAGGAAATGAGATAAGATGAGATGAGATGGAATGAAATGAGTTGAAACCTATTCCCAAACAACCCCTAAGTAAGCATTATCTTCTTAAAATTTAGTTAGTGTTAAGATGGCTAGTTCTTCAAACTAATTGATGCCTATGGTTGAAATTTATGGTATAATAGAAAGGAACTGCTTCTAAGTTTTGATTTTTTCATATATGGAACTGCTTCTAAGTTTTGATTTTTTCATATATGGAACTGCTTCTAAGTTTTGATTTTTTCATATATTTAAGGTTATATACTGATGTTGTTAATATTTGCAATGTGAAGCCCAGATCATGTGAAGCCCAAGTCTGGAAATGAATTTCTTTTTAGTGAGGTGGAGCCCAAATATGTGGTTTAAGTGGGTTCTTTTTAGTGTGAGTGGGGGTAAGATAATGGCCCAACCCATGCATGTGTGAGCCCATTAGCTAATGAGAAATGCCTAACCCTCCCACTAAAACTATTTTGGCCTAGGATAGAAAACCCTAACTTCCTTTTTCCTCTTCCTTCTTGTTTTCTCCCCTCCCTTTTCCTATGTCGCACCACCCCCAAACCTCATTTTCTCCCATTTTCTTCTTCCTGCCACTGTGACCTTGCGGCTACTACCTCTACCACTATCCGACCACCAAAGCTCTTCTTCGTCGTTAGCTCCTCCACTCCATCCTCGCCCCCCCTCCCCAAATTCCTTCTTCCTTTGTGGATCTCGGGTGCCAGCCTAAACACCAAGTTTCCGTTGTCCATCCCTTGCTGCCATCGCCACTGTTTGCATCTAACCACCTTTTGTCGTCATCAAGCTCTTTCGTCTCTCTCTCTCTCTCTCTCTCTCTCTCTCTCTCTCTCTCTCTCTCTCTCTCTCTCTCTCTCTCTCTCTCTCTCTCTCTCTCTCTCTCTCATGAGATTTGGCATTGCAACCACCATTCGGCACCGTTCAACCTCAAGAAAGAGCAGATCTACCATGGATCATAACCAACCACTTAGATTCATTGTCACTCGGCATTCTCGACCTCTACCACTCATAGCTCCTATGTCGCCACTCGTCTCGCCATCCAATGTTAGACATGGTGGGCTCCTCTTGATCTCTACCTTCATCTCTCAGTTCTCTCTTTTCCCTCTCTCCATTTCTCTCTTCTCATTCTATCTCTTTCCTATGGTTTAGCCATAGTCAGCCGCTCTCAAGAGCTCGTTGGTGTTTGTTAGAGTACCTACATACCCTCTTGCCTCTGCTCAGCCTCTTTCCCCCATGTGAGATCCATGCAACTTGAGCCAAGATCCCTCTTCCTCTAAGGGATGCGCCACCTCCTGGCACCAAGAGTCTCCCTTCCTCCACCCTTGAGCTTATGTTCCGAACAAGGTCCCCATTAATTTTTCCAGATTTGCCTTCGCCATTGTGCACCGCCACTACCACTGCCGTACTCTACCCCTCCTGACACAACCACTGTAAGTCATGAGTCACTCTGTTTATATGTTAACGTTTAGATAGCATTTAGAATTGACTAACTGTTTTTTCCTCTCACAACAGCACACACATGCACACACCCACGGAATACCTTAGTCAGCGCTCTTGATCATCCAAAAACTGTCTTTTTGCATTGTAAGTAAAATTTTGAACTGACCTTGGAAATAGTAATGATGGTAATATTGGCCATGTATTTGCTACAGTGTGTATATGAATGGTCAAGGGGCAAGGGGCCTAAGAAGTGTTGGCAAACTAAGTGTAGTTGGTATGAATTGTCGGCCTAGGGGCAGGCAGAGCATTGGGAATTGCATGTAGTTGTGGAAAACCCAATTCTTTGAAATTGTGAAAATTGTGAAAATTGTGTTTTGTTTGTTGTATTGTATTATGCCATGTTATATAATAATTGCCTACTACATAATTGTATATTTATTATTCTATTTGTTATTATTATTGTGCTTTGCTGGTATTAGTGTCGTGAACTTGAAAACTGTGTTTTTGGTGTCAAAAAGGCAAATGGGATTTTGCGAATGTGTGCATATCATGACCCCAAGCGAAGATGGAGAATTATCTCGGTGGAGCTCTTCTAATCAATTGAAAGTATGTAAAACTAAGTGACATCCCCTAGGTTGTCACCGAGTCACAATAGACTCAGACGAGATGGTAACGCTCTCATGCCGACTCTGTGCCTCTCTGTTGGTGGAGGCTAGAGGAAGTCTGGTAACTTACACGCTAGGCGTACTAGAGCTAGTCATCATTCGTTACGAAATCACATACACAGTCATTACCCATTGTGTGGTAAAGGGAGCCAGAGTGTGCAGATAGTATCTAGAGAAGATCATGATGCATGCGTAATTAAAATGATTGTATGGACTTTATGTGGATCACGACCCCGAGCCTAGATGGTGCGTTATCTTGGTGGAGCTCCTCTGGTCACTCAGGATCGTATAAAACTAAGTAATGTTACCTGGGCTATTGTCGGGAGACAATTGGCTCGACTAAAACAGAAACGCTTTTGATACAACTATGTGGCTCCTCTGCTAGAGAGATTTAGACGATGCCTAGTCACATAAGTGCTAGGCACGGAGTTGGGCATCAATCATTACGAAATCATATACACAATCATTACCTGTGGTGTGATGAAGGGAGCTAGAGTGTGCTGATGGTACCTAGGGGAGAGCATGGTGCATACCATAACAAAATGAAAACTTTCTAAATGGAAATGCAATTTTGGCTTGAGTGATTTCTTTGTAAACTTTTTGGGTAATGACAAACGAAACTTTTGTTAAATCTCTTTCTAATGTTGGCTATGTGTTTGTATGGTTTTCTAAGTTAGTATTATGGATGTCAACTCTATGATTTTACTTGCTGAGATTGCAAAATCTCACTATGGTGTTCCGACCTGCAGTTCCATTCAATGGGATCGTAGACTAATTTGTTACAGAGGACGGATATGGTTATGGAGGACCTACCTCACTTGAGGAGTGACGACTTGGAAATTTTTCCCTTTGAGGTTTGATTGGGCTTTTGTTATTTATCTAGCTAGATGACTGTATTAACTATATGGAGGATTTCTTTGTTGGGATTGTATATAATTTTCTAGTACTTTAGGTTTTGGACTATCTTTTTTTATTTATTCTACTTTTATAACTGCACACATTTCTTGTATGCGTATGTGCACACACTTGGACAATACGTTGGAGTGGGTGAGCCAATTGGCCAACACTCTAATCTCACGACTTCTCCCAAATCAGACGTGGGGGTCGAGGATGCCACATGCAAAGTAATTACAACTATGCCTAGATTTGGAGTTAAATTATGATATTGAGCTTATAATTGAAGATTGATGATGATTTGATAAGAACAAGTAGTTAGATGTTCGAGTTACTGCTGAAACATTAGGTTTAAAGTTTAAGGAGATGTTTGGAAACAATTTTCATTTTATTTCATCTCATCTCATTTCCTTCCCAAATATCATTCAAATACAAACATTTTCAAATTAATCATTATAACTTTTTCAAAATAATCATTACAACTTTCCTAAATTTCTAAATAAAAAATAACTCAAACTTTTCAAAGTTTAAAATAAAAATTATATTAAAAAATTATATTCTAACAATATTTTAATTTCATAATATTTTTTATTCAACATTTTTTCTCTCATTTTCTAAAACTCCCTAAATATTTAACTCAAACTATCTTGTTACTATTCAAAAATCATCTTACTATTATTTACAAATATATATATATATATATATATATATATATATATATTTTATCTCATCTCATTCTCCAAACATCCCCTAAGTTAGAAATATCAAGTATATATTAAATTGAATTTTGCGTAAAAAATCAAAGTCTATTATGTTAGTTAAATTATAATTTGATAGTACTCCAATTAGAGGCTTCAAAGGATTAGTGAGGATATAGAGAATGGGTATAGACGTAGTAGTACTACTCCTTGTCAATGGAATTTAGGCTGTTAAAATGGAAGACTAAACAAAAAACGTAATGTTAGCGTTACTTTTAGGTTAATTTCGTCCAAGAGAGTATTTTAGGAGTAATATTTATCTGTAACCAATTAGTAAATTTTTAAATTAACTAATTTCATGAAGAGTTGCTAAGTGAAGATAAACCATGGAATTAGGCATTTGAGTTAAATATAAAGGACTTGATTGAAATTTAATATATTAAATTTATCTTATTGAATTAATGTTAAAGAGAAAAAAGCATTAAAATTGTAATAAAAAGGAGTAAGGTAATGTAATTTTCGATCATGTCCTAGGAGATGAAATTAAATAAAACTGTGTTATGTGAGAATAGTGGAAATGAAAGTAGTGAAAAGGCAAGATTAATATTGAAGAATTGGGGTTAGTGTACGTAAAACCCATTAATTAGTTTTCAGTCGTGATCAAGAGAATTATGTTTTCAGATGTCAAACAAGGCTAGGAATGGGTAAGAAATAGGGAAAAAGGAATTACAAAACAAATGGTTGAAAACAAGAACAAAATATTAATTTTATAGAGTTTAGGGACGAAATTGTAAATAATAACAGTTTAAGGGTAAAACTGTAAATAATAGTACTAAGTTAGAGAGCAAAATTAATAATGGTTTCTAAGGTTAAATCTAAAGTACAAATTATGCAACGGCAGTACACATGCAAGTAATTGTATCTTATGACATGAATGAGTTTCTAAGATTAAATAGATTCATTTATCTTACAGCCGATTGCATAGAATATGTTTTCGAAAAAGTTAGGTATCTCGCTCCAAGCTCCCACTTCAATTTTTTTTTTAATTAGTGATTAAGAAAATATTGTTTAGCAATATTGTGAATTTTTTTATTTTTTAAAAATATTTAAAAGTGTTAATAAAATAATATAAAAAATAATAATAATAAAAATAAAAATAAAAAACTTTTACCTAGCTGGAGCCCTTAACGGTGGGTGTAGACACACCGGTTTTGTTTTCGTCTGAGGTACCCTTGTATTAATCAATGATCAACCTGTTTTAATAAGGTGGGATGTATTTTATAAACCACCCTAATATGAATATATGCATGAGTTGAATGGATTGATAATAAAACTATATATGGCCAAAGTTTTGAGGGGGATTTGTTTATTTTCCTCAAGAATATCAGTTGCTAATTTTTTTGTGATTAAAACGCGCGATGCTAGTCCTTCAGAATTACTAAAAAATAAGTTTTGCAAAACGCATTAAACAAATTTACGCTACAACCACTCCACCATCAAACACTCTTTTATATCCGTGCACAGTCTTCATCCCTGTCAACCTAAGCTTGGCATAAACCACCCCCCCCCCCCCCCCCCCCCCCCCCCCTCTCTCCCCCTCCTCTCTCTCTCTCTCTCTCTCTCTCTCGAAAATGAATCAACACCAGGTTCAAGGTACCTTCGATTTTCTCTTCTTATATTTCTTTATAAAAAAATGATTATGTTAAGGGTGTTTGAAATTTCCAGGAGAACCATGTCCTTCACCTGCTAATTACCAACTGGGTCCGTATCAGACTCAACCACCTGGTCATAATCTGATGAAAGATCGACAAGGACATCCTGGAAAGGACGTCCCTCCTCGAGGGGAAACCATGTCCAGGGGTGGTGGTTTCTGGAGGGGATGGTACTCTCTCTCTCTCTCTCTCTCTCTCTCTCTGTGAGATAAATGATTATGATTTCTTTATGTTTTTTTCTTGGCAGTTGTGCTGGCTTGTGTTGCTACTGCTGCCTGGATATGTGCTTCTAAAGATTTGGAGAACATGATATATATGTCTGTGTGGGGGCGCCCACGCGTATATATATGTTTGTGGTCATGCCCCATGACTATATAAGAAATGCGACTCTTTGTTCTAAATTCATCATTTCTAGTTATACTAATTAATGTAAACTAGTTTGAGTGTTTTTTATATATATCAATAATTACTTAAAACAAAATCAGCTAGTGTGGTTTAAAGTATTCAAGATGAAGAGCAACCACATTGTCCATTAAAATGTGGGCTAGCTTGTTATCACGTACGTATAGAAGTGATATGTTATTCTAGTTATCATGTACTTATTGTTGTATCACCTACATACGACATCTCTTATAAAAGAAAAAGAGAAATCAATAGTTTTCTAAATAATGTAATGTATAATTTTCAAATAAACAAGATTCACATAGGCCCTTTGTAAAACGTGGATCTCACTAAAAGAAATATATTTTTCTTACTTTTTTAAAATAGGATCTGGTTTTTTATAAAGGCTTGCATGAGTTTTGTTTATTTAAGAATTTAACAAATCATTTTTTATTTTATTAACCTTAAATCATCCTTTATTTTCTTAAAATAAAAGTTGAAAGATTTATAGGTATCATCATCTCATCATAATGGGATGAAAGTACATCGAGAGTGTACTGTGTAGAATTTTCAATCTCATACAAAAGCATGTGCTCTCCTTCCATTCCAGTTAGGTGTCCCCCCATTACGTTCTCTTAATAATCTTTCCTTTTCTCTTTGATATATATATATATATATATATATATATATATATATATATATATGTATGTATATGCTTCTTTTCTTTGCCTAGGTAGCATATCTTTCCCCTAATTATACAAATTTAGTGAAACGAGCTAGACATCTTTCATTTAACCCCTAAATTGAACAACTCTGGGTCGCAAAAGTCAACAGGTTCCGATAGGATGAGTTTCTTATAAATTCTCAAACCTAATCTCTCTATCTTTTGGCCTAAAGCCAAAAGTTTGGCAACATCTTTTGTCACACACATCTAAGGTAGTTTATTATTATTATTATTATTATTATTATTATTATTATTAATCAGTATCTTGTATTTTCAATTTCAATGAAACTTATGACATATTATCGCCTTCATGATAATATCGAAGCTTATTACATCTGCAATATTATCGCCTTACCGTCAATATCGAAGCTTATACAGGTTCCTAACAAGTGGTATCTAGAACCACCAATTCTCATGGCTGAGTTGAGTAATGTCAAACTACAAATTTGTTTTTAGAATTATCATCAGGCACTCTATGGTGAAACATTTAGAGAACCTAGAGAAATGATTCTCACAGTGAAGTATGTGGATGGTAAAAATTTGAAGATCTTGGTCGAACCCTCCTACACCATTAACTACATGAAACTAAATATTGAATATGCTTAAGGGAGAGAGATATATCCATTGGAGCAACAAAAATTGAGGTACAAAGACTTACTCTCGGAAGATGATGTTGCACTGAGCGAAACAAGGGTGTTTGAAGATGGGTATCTCTTTCTTGATATGAGGAGTGACGAATGTGGCTCAAAAAAATTAACAGAAAAGAAGGAATTAGCTACAAATCCAACAAAGAAATTAGCAAATTCAACGTAAGGAAAAGAAAATTTTGTGGTTATAGAAGAAAGCCCAATTTGTGATGGTGAAATCTCAGAGTTTCCAAAGGAACTAACAGATTTATCTTCAGTCTCTAAGGTCGTCTGCTTTGATCATAGTAGGGAAAACCCAGAACGGTTCTTGATGGCAAGGGATCTCGCCCTTTGGGCTTCATCAAAATAACTGTTTGTGTCTCTTACCTTATTCCATTCCCTACAGTCACAATTGAATCATACCAATATGGGACCTTTGACCCAGAGGGTGTTTATTTTTATTATCTCGACTCCTCTTATCAAAATCAGACCCCATCTCCCCACACGTCTCCCTCCACCTCTCAATTCCCATTCCAAATCTACCCTTTGTTTCCCCAAAATTCAATGAAAACCGAGCTCTCCTTCACTCTATTCAACCTCCCCACCTCTCTTCTTTGCTCTACTTCTGAAGCCCTTGTTTGCTCTGCTTCACTCTATTCAAATTATGTTCACCCAATGCCATGTTCGAATGAGGTGATCAATGTTGCCATCGTGTAGGCCATGAGTGACCTGAAGCTACTCGAAACTCTCGAAGGCCATGGTGACAGGGTATGGAGCCTGGCATGGGATCCGGCCACTAGGACTCCTTTTGTCTTCATCTTCGCCTCCTGTAGCTGCAACAAGGCCATATGAACCTGGGAGCACACTCCCTCTCACTCTACTACTTGGACCTACAAGGTAGTTCTGGAAGACAAGCTTACTATTGGAAATTCTAGGTCACTGTTGGGGAAGCTATTGGCCACTGTGAGCTTCAATGCCACCACTGCCATTTGGGAAATGCAACCTAGCAATGAGTACGAGTATGTTTCGATGTTGCAAGGACATCTTGAAGATGTTAAGATGGTTTAGTGGCATCCGACTATGGATATTTTGTTCTTTTGCAGCTACAATAACACCATTAAGGTTTGGAATGATGATAATGATTGGAAATCTATTTAGACGATAGGTGAACCTTACAATGGTCACTCTTCTGTCGTTAAGGGCATTCTTCTTAATGTTGTGGTGCCACAGTGGTGGAAATGTAAAACGTTGTGTTTTCTTGCTATGGAAACGCTACATTTTGTTAGTGACAGTAGTTGAAAATCCTTGCTATTATTGTATCTCTTTCATAGTTGGTTAGAATTTCCTGTCAAAGTGTCAGACAATATAGGCACATGAATTGTATTGGAATCTCATATTTTGTTTGTAACTTTCTAGTGATGGATTGTCTCGAACAATCTCTATCTTGTATTTTCAATTTCAATGAAACTTATGGCATTTGATCTTCCTTTATTAAATTACATCTGCAATATTATCACCTTACCATCAGTAGAAGCTTATACAGGTTCCTAACAAGGTCCCAATTAATTTTTCCAGATCTGCCTCCACCATTGTGCACCGCCACTACCACTGCTGTACTCTGCCCTTCCCGACACAATCACTGTAAGTCATGTGTCACTCTATTTATATGTTAATGTTTAGATAGCATTTAGAATTGACTAACTGTCACAACGGCATGCACATGCACACACTCACTGAATACCTTAGGCAGCACTCTTGATCATCCAAAAATTGTCTTTTTGCATTGTAAGTAAACTTTTGAACTGACCTTGGAAATAGTAATGATGGTAATATTGGCCTTGTGTTTGCTACAATGTATATATGAATGGTCAAGTGGCAAGGGGCCTAAGAAGTGTTAGGAAACTAACTGTAGTTGGTATGGATTGTCGGCCTAGGGTCGGGCAGAGCATTGGGAATTGCATGTAGTTGTGGAAAACCCAATTCTTTGAAATCGTGAAAATTGTGAAATTTGTGTGTTGTTTGTTGTATTGTATTATGCCATGTTATATAATAATTGCCTACTACATAATTGTATATTTATTATTCTATTTGTTATTATTATTGTGCTTTGCTGGTATTAGTGTCGTGAACTTGAAAACTGTGTTTTTGGTGTAAAAAAGGCAAATGGGCTTTTGCGAATGTGTGCGTATCATGACCCCAAGCGAAGATGGGACATTATCTTGGTGGAGTTCTTCTAGTCACTTGAAAGTGCGTATCATAACCCCAAGCGAAGATGAGGCATTATCTTGGTGGATCTCTTCTAGTCACTTGAAAGTGTGTAAAACTAAGTGACATTCCCTAGGTTGTCACTGGGTCACAATAGACTCAGACGAGATGGTAATACTCTCATGCCGACTCCGTGCCTCTCTATTGGTGGAGGTTAGAGGACGTCTAGTAACTTACACGCTAGGCTTACAGGAGCTGGTCATCATTCGTTACGAAGTCACATACAAAGTCATTACCCGTTGTGTGGTAAAGGGAGCCAGAGTGTGTAAATGGTCTCTAGAGAAGATCATGATGCATGCATAATTAAAATGATTGTATGGACTTTATGTGGATCACGACCCCGAGCCTAGATGGTGCATTATCTTGGTGGAGCTCCTCTGATCACTTAGGATCGTATAAAACTAAGTAACGTCACCTGGGCTATTGCTGGAAGACAAGTGGCTCAACTAAAACAGAAACGCTCTCGATACGACTCTGTGGCTCCTCTGCTAGAGAGATTTAGACGATGCCAAGTCACATACACGCTAGGCATGGAGTTGGGCATCAATCATTACGAAATCATATACACGGTCGTTACCTGTGGTGTGATGAAGGGAGCTAGAGTGTGCGGATGGTACCTAGGGGAGAGCATGGTGCTTTCCGTAATAAAATGAATGCTTTCTAAATGGAAATGCAATTGGGAAAACCTCAAGGCCGGTCGGGTGAGGATATGTTTTTTACACCCATCAATACAAATTGGCCACGTAGGAGGTGCAGGAACCAAACATCTGCACCCGCACGCAGCAAAATTCCTCCTCTTGCCCTATCTACCACGCATTCTTCTTCCCCCTTCCTCCAAAGAAAAACGACGAGTTCCCTTCGTCTCTCCCATGCATTCTTCTCCTTTCCCCTCCCATTCTTTCTTGCATCTGAATTTTTTCTTCATGTTACTAGTTAATTATCCTTGTACATGACATCAATGGCATTATTCCTCTTATATAAACATCGGATTTATAATTTACAAATTCTCACTTCCTTTTCCTTTTCAAATGACCAAGGAAATCACAAGCTCTACACATGAAGGAAAAATCCACTCTACTAATTATTCTCGGGAATCGAACTTCGACAGATTATTATTCCACATGGCTTTCGGCACACACTAATGGTAGACATCCCATTATCCCTTCTCTCCCTTAAAACCAAATTGGCTCAAATCTGCTGCTTAGAATAATTGAAACCGAAAGAAAATATAAGTATATCATCTCCACAATCACACTCAAACTTCCTAGCTTTGCTCAGTCATTTTCAAGATTTTGACCCAGCAGACACAACCAATTCAGACGAAGCACAGCTACAGCTTCTCTGTTGTGAGTTAAGCGCTGGTTATATATTTGGCTGTATTTCGTGTATAAGTTTTGATGATGGCCACAGTTTCATGTACTGCACAAAGAGCATATCCTACAGCCCAATATGAGAGAGAGAGAGAGAGAGAGAGAGAGAAGAAGAGAGGGAGAGATATGAGGGATAGACGGGGAGCAGAACGTTTTTTGGGGGGAGAAGAAGGGAGGGGAGTGAAAGAGATTACCTGCATGTGGGTGCAAAAATCTTTTTACTGAAATGTCTACGTGGCCGCTTATGATTGAAGGGTATAAAAATAACACTCACACTCGACCGGCTGGGAGTGTCACTCAATGCAATTTTGGCTTGAGTGATTTCTTTGTAAAAGTTTTGGGTAATGACAAATGAAACTTTTGTGAAATCCCTTTCTAATGTTGGCTATGTGTTTGTATGTTTTTCTAAGTTAGTATTTTTGGATGTCAACTCTATGATTTTACTTGCTGAGATTGCAAAATCTCACTATGGTGTTCCGACCTGCAGTATCATTCAATGGGATCGTAGACCAATTTGTTACAGAGGACGAAGATGGTTATAGAGGACCGGCCCCACCTGAGGAGTGACGACTTGGAAATTTTTCCCTTTGAGGTTTGATTGGACTTTTGTTATTTATCTAGCTAGATGACTGTATTAACTATATGGAGGATTTCTTTGTTGGGATTGTATATAATTTTCTAGTAACTTAGCTTTTGGACTATCTTTTTTTATTTCTATTGCTTTTATAACTGCACACATTTATTGTATGAGTACGTGCACACACTTGGACAATACGTTAGAGTGGGAGAGCCAATTGGCCAACACTCTAATGTCCCAACTTCTCCCAAATCAGACGTGGGGGTCGAGGACGCCACATGCAAAGTAATTACAACTATGCCTAGATTTGGAGTTAAATTATGATATTGAGCTTATAATTGAAGATTGATGACGATTTGATAAGAACAAGTAGTTAGATGTTCAAGTTACTGCTTAAACATTAGGTTTAAAGTTTAAGGGGATGTTTGGAAATAATTTCCATCTTATCCCATATTATCTCATTTCCTTCCTAAATATCATTTGAATTCCAACACTTTCAAATTAATCATTACAATTTTTTCAAACTAATCATTACAACTTTTCTAAATTTTTAAATAAAAAATAACTCGACCTTTTCAAAGTTTAAAATAAAAATTATATTCTAATAATATTTTGATTTCATAATATTTTTTATTCATCATTTTTTCTCTCATTTTCTAAAACTCCCTAAATATTTAACTCAAACTATCTTGTTACTATTCAAAAATCATCTTACTATTATTTACAAATATATATATATATATATATATATATATATATATATATTTTTATCTCATCTCATTCTCCAAACATCCCTTAGGTTAGAAATATCAAGTATATATTAAATTGAATTTTGTGAAAAAAATCAAAGTCTATTATGTTAGTTAAATTATAATTTGATAGTACTCCAATTAGAGGCTTCAAAGGATTAGTGAGGATATAGAAAGAAGGAAAAGTATAGTTGCAAATAAAATTGTGCACTAATCTGTGCACCAATGTGATGTGATTGGTCAAAAAGTAGATTTTATTGAAAATAGTGTTGATTTAAATTTTAAGTATGAATAAATCAGTGTTAGTACACATATTAGTGCGCGATTGTACTTATATGTAGCAAAACTCTATAGAAAATGGGTATAGACGTATTATTACTACTCCTTGTCAATGGAATTTAGGATGTTAAAATGGAAGACTAAACAAAAAACGTAATGTACTTAGCGTTACTTTTAGGTTAATTATTTCGTCCAAGAGAGTATTTTAGGAGTAAGATTTATGTGTAACCAATTAATAAATTTTTAAATTAACTAGATTCAAGAGCAGCTAAGTGAAGAGAAACCATGGAAGTAGGCATTAGGGTTAAATATATAGGACTTGATTGAAATTTAATATATTAAATTTATCTTGATGAATTAATGTTTAAGAGAAAGAAGCATTAAAATTGTAATAAAAAGGAGTTAGTTAATGTAATTTTCGATCATGTTCTAACTTCTAGGAGATGAAATTAAATAAAATTGTGTTATGTATGTGAGAATAGTGGAAATGAAAGTAGTGAAAAGGGAAGATTAATATTGAAGAATTGAGTGTAAATCTCATTAATTAGTTTTCAGTTGGGATCAAGAGAATTAGAGCTTGTTTGGAAAAAAGTCTCATTCTAAAATTCTCATTTTATTTCCAAACATAATTCACATACAAACATTTACGAACTAATCATAACAACATTTTCAAACTAATCATTACAATTTTTTCAAACTTTTAAACAAAAACTAAATTAAAAATAATTTAACTTTTTTAAATCTTAAAATAAAAATAATATTATAAAAGTATATTCTAACAATATTTTAAATTTATAATATTTTTTATTCAACTTTTTTCTCTTTAAAAAATACTCAACTCAAATTATCTCACTAATATTTATAAATTATTTTATTATTATTTACAAAATTCTCGTATCATCTGACTCCTCAAGCATATCCTAAGATGTTTTGAGATGTCAAACAAGCCTAGGAATGGGTAAGAAATAGGGAAAAATGAATTATAAAACAAATGGTTGACAACAAGAACAAAATATTAATAATTTTATAGAGTTTAGGGATGAAATTGTAAATAATACCAGTACTTTAAGGGTAAAACTGTAAATAATAGTACTAAGTTAAAGAGCAAAATTAATAAGGGTTTCTAAGTAAAAAGTAAAAATCTAAAGTACAAATTATGCAAGGGCAGTATATGCAAGTAATAGTATCTTAGAGTATTGGTATTGGTTTGACCAAATTCATCTTTAAATTTAGCCAATAACAACCCTTTTTTATATTTGCTTACTCCATTAAAATTTAATCCCCACATTGAATTAGCTATTCATTATCTATATGATAATAAAATATTATTAAATTAATAAATTTTTTATTTAATTTATTTTCTCACATTTTGTAATTCTACCAATTAAATGTTAATAATAATTATATTCTAATTAGATTAATATTAAAAAAAGTATTATTAATTGTTAATAATAATAATTATATTATATTACAATAATATTATTATATTATAATTAAATCAATATTAAAAAAGTATTATTAAATGTTAATAATAACTATATTCTAATTAAATTAATATTAGAAAAAGTATTATTAAATGTTAATAATAATTATATTATATTAAATTAATATTACAAAACAGTATTATTAAATGTTACTAGCAATTATATTCTAATTAAATTAATATTAAAAAAGTATTATTAAATGTTAATAGTAATTATATTCTAATTAAATTGATATTTAAAAAAGTAGTATTAAATGTTAATAATAATTATATTCTAATTAAATTAATATTAAAAAATGTATTATTAAATGTTAATAATAATAATAATTATATTATATTATATTAATATTACAAAAAAGTATTATTAAATGCTAATAGTAATTATCTTCTAATTAAATTAATATTAAAAAAAGTATTGTTAGATGTTAATAATAATTATATTATATTCAATTAATATTATTAAATATTATTAAATGTTAATAATAATTATATTCTAAATGTTAAATGTTAATTATATTAATTAATTTAATTTATTTGTTTGGAATGAGAAATTAATATTTTAATGTTTGATGAATGAATATTGGTCTTCCATCTTTAACTAACCACTATAGCAAAAGTCCAAATTATTTTAGATTTGCCTAATCCAATGTGAATGATTTTTTAGTCAAATTATGTAAAATTTGACCAAGCCAATGTGGATGCTCTTATGACATGAATGAGTTTCTAAGATAAAATATATTCATTTATCTTACAGCCGATTGCATAGAATATGTTTTGGAAAAAGCTAGGGATCCTGCTCCAAGCTCCCGCTAAATTTTTTTTTTTCTTTTTCTTTTTTTAACTTAATGATTAAGAAAATATTGTTTAGTAATATTATAAATTTTTTTTAAAAATTATTTAAAAGTGTTAAAAAATAATATAATTTTATTTTATTTTTTAATTTGTCTAGCGGAGGCGCCCCAAGAGTGGGTGTAGACCCGCCCATTTTGTTTTCTTGTGATATACGATTGTATTAGTCAGTAATCAACCTGTTTTAATAAAGTGAGAAATATTTTATAAACCACCCCAATATGAATATATGCATGAGTTGAATGGATTGATAATAAAAATATATATGGCCATACAAATTGCATCAAAGTTTGAGGGGGATATTTTCTTCAAGAATATCAGTTGCTAATTTTTTTGTGATTTAAACGCGCGATGCTAGTTCTTCAGAATTACTAAAAAATAAGGTTTGCAAAACGCATTAAACAAATTAGCTACAACCACTCCACCATCAAACACTTTTATATTTGTACACAATCTTCATCCTGTCAACCTAAGCTTGGCATTATAGTTGAAAATTTGAACATTTCAAATTCACCTTCTCTAGAATCTACCATTTGTAAGAATAATAAGAAAAATAGAGAAATAATAACAACACAAAATATTTATGTAAAAACTCCTAAACAGGAGAAAAACTATCAGACCTAGAGAAGAAAATTCACTATATAAAAAATTATTACAATCACACAATTTTTCTCCTCATCCCAAACACACCCACAAATCTTTCCCCACTAACAAAACTTTAACTCACATATCTTCCCATTTTACAAAAATGCATATCAGAGAAATTTTAACTAGAGTCAAAAGTTACTAGCTAAGCATTTAACCAGTGCACTTAAACTAAGAGGTTAAGCCTCTTATTTATAAGCCTGAGGCATTTGCTTTCCTTTACTTCCCATCCATGTGGGACTAAGAAATGAGCAAAAGAATCAACAATCTCCACCTTGCAACTTTGACTGGTCCCACAGCCAAGTTTTACTTCAATGAAGATCTTCATAACTCTCACTATTATACTTCACCATAAAAGCATACCCACTTAAAATAAACCAATTTCAAACATTTCACTTCAGTCCATGTCGAAAAACAATCTTGATGAAAATTATAATGTAACTTCTATATTTGGCTTTCCTGAAAATTTATCAGCATCGACATGAATTTTCACCACATACACTATATCAATGCCAAACCAATGCATGTGTATAAACTTGTATATCCACTAACATTAACACATCCTCTATCATGGCAATTTTAGGAATTAGCACATAAGGATATACATGTTCATTTTTCCATGAAAAAATATACAACATTAGCATCAATATCAGTATCTCTATTTACTGACTTGGAGCTACTTGCTGAATCCGCTCCTTGTACTAGCCATTTCACCAATTGTTTGTATTACTGCTGACTTTAGGTGTTAGTCTGCCCTTCAACGTCTTGTTTAATCCTGATTAAATCAAAATATCTTTGACTTGTACTTGTCACAAGTTAAAATTGATTCTCTCATTAAATTTGATAGGATTTGAAGCCCTACTTCCTGACATTATTTTGATGAATTTACCGTAGAAATGAATAATACCTCACTAAGTAAGTTCCCAGGAAAGATTGAATGGTCACAATGGACATGTTTAAAATTTTCAATCTCCTAGATAGAACTTTATGAGACTGTACGTATTTACACTACTACACAAAAACTCCACCCCACAAAAAGAACCTAGTGGCTCTGATACCAATTGTTGAAAATTTAGATCTCTCAAATTCATCCCTATAGGATTTATCTTTTATATGAATAATAAGAAAAATAGATAAATAATAATAATACAAGATATTTACGTGGAAACTCTTAAATAAGAGAAAAACTACAAGATCCAAGGAAGAAAATTTATTATGTGAAAAATTATTACAATCACATAATTTTTCTCCTCATCTCAAATACATCCACAAATCTTTTTCCATTAATAAAAATTTAACTCACACCTCTTTTCATTTTATAAAAATAAACTTAATTAAAATAAAAAATTATTAACTAAAAATTTGATTGATACACTTAAAGTAAGACTAAACTTCTTATTTATAAGTTTGAGGCATTTGCTTTTCTTTAATTTCCATCCGTGTGAGGCTAAAAAATAGCAAAAAAATCAACAATTACCCCTCTCTCTCTCTCTCTCTCTCTCTCAAATGAATCAAAACCAGGTTCAAGGTACCTCCGATTTTCTCTTCTTATATTTCTTTATAAAAAATGATTATGTTAAGGGTGTTTGAAATTTCCAGGAGAACCATGTCCTTCACCTGCTAATTACCAACTGGGTCCGTATCAGACTCAACCACCTGGTCATAATCTGATGAAAGATCGACAAGGACATCCTGGAAAGGACGTCCCTCCTCAAGGGGAAACCATGTCCAGGGGTGATGGTTTCTGGAGGAGATGGTACTTTCTCTCTGTGAGATAAATGATTATGATTTCTTTATGTTTTTTTCTTGGCAGTTGTGCTGGCTTGTGTTGCTACTGCTGCCTGGATATGTGCTTCTGAATATTTAGAGAACGTGATATAGATGTCTGTGTTGGGGCGCCTACGCGTATATATATATATATATATATGTATGTATGTATGTATGTATGTGTGTGTGTGTCTATTTGTGGTCATGCCACGAGTATATAAGAAATGCGACTCTTTGTTCTAAATTCATCATCTCTAGTTATACTAATTAATGTAAAGTAGTTTGAGTTTTTTTATATCAATAATTACTTAAAACAAAATCAGCTAGATTGGTTTAAATATTCAAGATGAAAATCAACCACATTGTCCATTAAAATGTGGGCTTGTTATCACGTACATATATAAGTGATATGTTACTCTCGTTATCATGTACTTATTGTTGTATCACCTACATACAATACCTCTTAGAGAAGAAAGAGAGAAACCCAATAGTTTTTTAAGTAATGCATTGTACAAGTTTTAATTATGAAAAATGCTACATATCATCCTACACCACACACTTTATATATTAAAATATTATTTTTTATTTTTTATTTTATTTTATTCTTATTAAATTAATTAAATTATTTTATTTATCATTCACACACTACATATTTATTATAAAAAAATAAAAAAAAAATTAAAATAAGTGTGGTGTGTGAAGTGTGAAGATGACAAATAGATTTTTCCTTTAAATAAATAAGATTCACATAAGTTCTTTGTAAAACGTGGATTTCATTAAAAGAAATTTTTTTTTTGTACTTTTTTAAAATAGAAAGGCTTGACTGAGTGTTGTCTATTTGAAATTTATATAAATTATTTTTTATTTTATTAATCTTAAATCATCCTTTATTTTCTTAAAATAAAAATTTAAAGATTTATAGGTAACATCAACTCATCATAATAGGATGAAAGTACATCAGTGTACTACGTAGAATTTTCAATCTCATACAAAAGCACGTGCTCTCCTTCCATTCCAGTTAGGTGTCCCCCCATTACGTTCTCTTTATAATCTTTCCTTTTCTCTTTGATATATATATATATATATATATATATATATATATATATATATATATAATATGCTTCTTTTCTTTGCCTAGCTAGCATATATCTTTCACCTAATTATACAAATTTAGTGAAACGAGCTAGACATCTTTCATTTAACCCCTAAATTGAACAACTCTGCGTGACAAAAGTCAACAGGTTCCGATAGGATGAGTTTCTTATAAATTCTCAAACCTAATCTCTCTATCTTTTGGCCTAAAGCCAAAAGTTTGGCCACATCTTTTGTCACACACATATAAGAATATAAGGTAGTTTATTATTATTATTATGGGATAGGTTAAAAAAATGTACGTGTAGAAAGCGACCTTATTCGGCTGAGGATTAAGAAATAACAACACCCAATCCATATCTCACTAAGTTTAAAATATTGTTTAGATAGTGAGATGAAAATTTTTGATTTTAGATAAAAATTTAAAATATTATTTTTTAATATTATTATTGAATTGAAATTTAAAAAACTTGAATTGTTTATTATTATTTATATAGAAATTTTAAAAAATCGTAACAATGAGATGAGATAAGATAAAAATTTTGTATCTCATCCTACTTTACAAATCTGCCCCGTCCAAAAGTATAAAGAATCAGAAATACTGTAGCTTTTGGATATGGAGAAGTAGTATTAGGTCTACACATAAATCTTATTCAAGAAAATTTACCCGTAAATTCTATCGGTACTGGTTGTGAGAAAAAGATAAAATTAAAATAAAGAATTTATCTTTATTCTTATTAATTTTAAACTTCTCCTAAAACTAAATATAAAATAGAAGGTTGAATTTAAAAGATAAAAAAATTGAAATTCCAAATTCCTATTTTGCCTCCATGCATATGCTTCATTTTTTTTTTTTTTTTTTGAAGGATCTAATTTTCTTTCACTTTTAAAAGAGGATACTGCTAAGTCCACAGATGAATTTCAACGAAGGTGGCAATCGAATAGAGTGCATTCGGTACATTTGGTGGCTTTCATCTATGGATTAAGCATTATCCTTTAAAGAAAGCTCATGCCCTAAAAATTTTGAAATAAAGCAATCGAGCCCTAAAACCCTAGAATTATTCTATAAAAACAAGTTGTTCTTCCATGATTTAATAAACCAAGACCTTGATGCTTCCCATTTAATTTATTCCTATAAACTAGTAAAATTTCCTTAAGAATGTTAAAAAGATGACGCAACAGCAGGGCCCACACCATATCTAAGAAGATCACGTTGTAAAAACAATCTATTTATCATCTTTACATTACACATTATATATAATTTTTTATTTTTACTTTTCTTTACTTTTAGGTCTGTTGCAGCACATCATGATGTAACGGCACCATTAATATATAGCTAGCAACTACGTACAGCTCATAATGGAAACTCAGTAGCTAGCTAGATCTTCGATCCCTTGATCAGGAAGTCAACATTAAATACTAGTCCCACCGATTGTGCCTAATCACAGCAGATCATGATCTACCAATTAAGAGTAGTACTAATACTCTCCTCTTTCACTGATCACAATGTAATGTTCTATACAATGGTATAAATACATGAATACTAGTGTTTCTAATTTGTAACTAATTATTTCTTGTTAAAATTATTATTTTTTATCAAAATAAATATATTATCGGCACAAATAATAATTTTCGTTATGAATAATGAAATCATAAATATTCATTTTTGTTACAGTACTAATTGACCAAATTATTGTTTTCTACATCCCCTTTTAAAGAAGAAAATTATAAACAGCTTGAGGGCCTAATTATTTGGTATCCTAAAGAAATTTGAGTCTTCTACCTAACCCCAATCCTAACCCTAACTCTATTAATACCAATAACCAATCATACCTTCTGCCTCAAGCATTTGAATCTTCTTGACAAGATTCATCAAGATTGCACTACTGCTTTTTCTGACTCTTGCATAACTAGAATCTTTCACCTCCTTACAGCCCTCAAGTCCTAGATTTTCAACCAAAAGCAATCTCTCTCTCTCTTATATTTATTTCTTTCCAAGTTAAGGACTAGCCGGCCACTTCTACTAGTGATATATGTAGATGATCATCATGAGTTTTCTTCAATTGATTCTTAAGTATATTTCATCTAGATTCTACTTTAATTTTTCAAATTATATCTTAATAAGTTTGATGTGTACTTCTTAGGTGATGATTTTATCATCAAAACCAATACACATTCAATATTTCAAATCAAAACGATCAAATCCTATACTTGGCTACGTAGTTAATCATGTTCTTCTCAAAGACTTTAATCTAGAAATCCCATTAGGCAAAAATATATATCACTACAATCCCATAGTTTTTTGATTGAGCTTATTCTTGGTAAAGGCGCGCATTGCAATAGCAAAAAATAAAAGTAAGCAATTTATGAGTGTTATCTATGTAGTATCCTGAAGAAGTTTTTGTAAAGGAAGATTAATGAAGAGGCAAAATGTTTCTTCTTAAAATTGCATGATTCTATCACATTATTCCCTTGAAATTGTATGATCTTTAAATATTTAAGTGATGACTATTAGAATTTCTGTATGCATACTTATGAGTTGAATATATATATATATATATATATATATATATATATATATATATATATATATTTATATATATATGATGTTTGTAGAAAACCAAGGAATTATCAATGTACATGTCTCAAAATATTTTTATGTTTCTCTTTTTCTAATTTATGAATCAGAAAAAGGATCAGATCATAATACCTTTTAGTGGATGCAAACTTGACTGAGCATGGCTCTACTGCTTTATTTTATTTTTTTAAGAGGATTAATTATGCTAGCATGTCAAGAATCGAAATTACTTGACCGAGATTCTATTAGGTTTATATATGGTAAGGGAGCAAAGAAAACTCATTTAAAAAGTGATAAACCACAATCTGCATATAAGAAAATCGAAATTTTCTTCTTCTTTTTTAAATTTTATTTTAACGAACCAAATGTAGCACCCCGCCAAATCGTGACAAGAAACCATAAGGATAATAGGACTTTGACCATGTTACTTTAGAGACTTAGTAGGTGAATAGATGAAGTTGTGACCTTTATTAACTTTTAGAAATCATTCTTTTGGCAAATGACAAGCAGCACGAAAAGGACTAGTTACTACCTTGACAGGATTTGAAATAAACCCATATCATGTTGGGGATCATAGCTAGATGGGAAGTGGGCTTAAGCATGCAGGAAAACTAAAAGGATCAAATTCTGGAGGAGAAAGCCTAGAATGGGCCCAAGGTTGAGGCCTAACTCAATAACTAGAAGAGCCTAAGGTAGGGCCCAAACCAAGGCCCAAAGTTAAGGCCAAGAGCCCAAAGTGAGGCCTAATTTGAAGCCCAAAAACTAGGACCAACCAAATGGACCAAGGCCAATAAGGAAAGCCCAACCCAAAGCCTAGCCCAACCTACAAACTTATGGCCAAAGTTGCCCAACTTGGAGACCAAGCTTAGGAGACTTGCACATCACCCTTGCCTTGAGATTTCAACACCTAGTGAATCTAAAATGTGTCTTGATAGAACCAAGTGGTGCCCAAAACTTCTTGGCTGCCGAGTTTCACACTCCACCATGAAGTCAAGAAGGTAACTCCTAACTTCGTATGACACAATAGGACAAAACCAAGACAAAATAGCATGAATGCTATGTATTGGCTATTTGACTTCAAACCAATTTTCTTTGGGAAAACTTTCTGAAACTACCTCTTTCTCTTTAAATTAGATTAAGCATTACCTAACCTAGACTAAGACTAAATACCAGCTCATGTCATAACCATAGAAAACATGTCAAAGACGTGCACTTCACACAAACATCTCACCAAGTGCAATCTGATACCCTTTAGCACATGCCATGATTGCTATCTAACTTGAATGAAATTTTTGCAACAAGCACAACCCCACCTCAAGCATAAACATATGAGATTTTACATTAAAAATGTTATATGTAACAAAGAACAACACATGTCACAAAATATATTTTGTTGTGAGTGTAGCATCAATATTATTTTTATCACAACCAATTGCTACGATGGGAGAATATCCTAGTAGAACTCTTACGTCCACTTTAGTGTGATTAAAAATAGAGTAATAACCCTTGAGTTGAGAAAGAACAATCAACGAACTTTGATTGGTACCTCTTTAAAGGATTTCAGGGCATTGTCGAATTATGGCACCTAATGCTAGTGGATGCCCATGTTATGAAAAGTTATTATCAATGCAATGAAAATTATCTACGCAACTCTGATGACATTGTTCCCACTAAAAGTTGGGCTACATTAACCAGAGGTACTTACCATGCAAAATGGGGAGCCATGATTATACCATATGTTAAAAAGAATCATAAGTAAAGAAAGAAAATAACTATATCAAAAGGAAGGTGAAAAAGTGTGAAATGTTCTCTATAAGAAAATATGCCTCTAAGTTTTCTGAAAGATGTTGAGGAACCTTGATGGAAAACAAATATGATTCTTTTTCTCAGCATCTGTTATATCCATCTCATGTTTATTGTCTATCATGTTTATATTATATATGTGTATGTTAGTTGTTAACTTAATGATATTTCAATAAATCTCACTATATTAGTCTCAATTATCATTCCTTCCGAGATGGTAGAAGCTATAATAGGACCAGAAGATGGCAATGAATGCTAACCCTTGGCTGGGGATAATTGTGACAACCCAAACTTAGCCAAGTATTCACACATTATTTGTGTTATTTTTAATCTTAGCCCACATAGAAATTAACCCAAAAACCTAGTGACACTGGGCCACTAGGAGACTTAGGGTTTTGAAACCCTAATTAGGGATTTGTTTATGGAGGAAAGCTTCAATTAGGGGTAGTGACCTTTAGATTTGGTTTTGGTTACCCAAAAGCCACACGCCACCCACCAATGCATTAATGCATGAGAGAACTTAGGAGATATTGCAATGATGAGGAAGTGTAAGAGGTGCATGGAGTAAATAAAATCTGAAGACACAAGCCTCTAGTAGACTCTTAATTAGGGTTTTGGCTAAGGGGTTTACATGTCTAACCATGAAGAAGCAACCCCCGCCTTTCCATTTGTCACACATTCACATGATAGTGGAGTCCTAGGATATTTGCAATAATGAGGAAGATAAAGAGGAGACTTTGGAAAGTGACCACACACCACGCTAAAGGCTTCTAGAAGAATCTTTGTAAAATGAAGACAATAGGGTTTCGACTAGGGCGTGCACACACAAGCATGCCTCATGCCAAATAACATCCATGCATAGCCAAAGTTCCAAGACATACACTTAGGGTTTTGGCCATAAAGACCTACATACCCCTTGTCTATAGTAAGGGTTCATTGACCCTAGACCAAATGAGGGAAATGGCAAGGACCATGTGACTTGTCATCTAAGCTAGAGGAACTTTTGGCATTTCTGAAAAAGACCAATAGTGAAGAGGAAAATGGGGAGATTATGGCCAAAGGAGGAAGCAATGTGCCACCTAGCGCCCATGCACAAGGGCCCTTTAGTTTCCACCACAAAGTAATAATAAGAGAGAGAGTGTGTGGGGAATTAAGGAGATATTTAAGGGATGCATTAAAGGGCCTGACGCCCTACACCCCTAAAGGATACCCAAAACTCATTTGGTCTAATTTCCAGATTTTTCACTTCCCTTTTCTCTCTCAAACTCGTCCACCCTAGGAAGGACAAGCCCCTCACACCCACCATACTTTCTTTCCATCCAAGCATACTCCACACATGGGGCCTGGGAAGGACAGAAAGGAACCCCCCACGTTAGAAAGAACCACACAGTAGGCCCTCTATTCCACCCACTTCCCTTGAGTGCACACACACACTCACAAGGCTTCTTTTTGAATGAAGAGGGATTGGTTTGGGTGAGTAAGATGCCACTTTGTCTCAAGTCATGGGAATGTTGGGATTGGTTTCAAACTTGATGAAACCTAACCACCACTAGTGAAAACGGAAGAAAAAAGCCTTTTGGAAGGCTAGGTGAGCCACGGCAACCACTAGGGTTTTGAAGTAAGGGTTTTCTTCTTAGTGAGGCTTTCAGACATGAGGGTTGATAATGAGACTACTAGTCACTTCAAAAAAGTGAAAAATAAATTTGACACTGTAAAATCTTAAATAATCATAGTAGCAAATCGTTTGTTAAATTTCGACTATGAAGTACCTTGAAATAATCAAAATGCATTTTCGAATAAGCGTCATTCCTAAAATTGAAAATTGTTTTATTATGCCATAAAATCATAAATATTTCTCTGAGTATAATGACACAAATTGTATCTCATTCTAACACTTTTAAGTACCTCAAATAAATAAAATCACATTTTTTGCACTATAGTACATTTCTGGCACCATGGTAAGTAGTAACATTGACCATGTTGACAAACTAAGACCTATGTGATTGATCAATTCATGAAAACTTTCAAGATTTTCCTGAGGTTCCTAAAGCCTATAGAAATTCATCTTTTAAATTTATGGTAAGCTATTACAATGAGTAGCCCTTACTTACACATTATGCACATTAACAAACTACTAAGACCAAGTCTTGTAAAGAGGGTACAACCACCATTTTGCCTATGGCATTCCCTCAAGGCCCGCACTCATGAGAAGTCACATAAAGTGAGAAAGGAATGTCCCTAAAATCGAATGGAGTGAACTCTAGAACACGACATACACACATGCGCGGCAAATTAGGTTTCATTGATTTCACTTAGTATAATGATTTAAACCTACACTTTTAGCTTGTTTGATCGTTAGCATTTTCTTTATTTCAGATATTTGCTTTTAACTTACCTTTGGATATATATTTAAGAAGTTGTAAACTTTGCATGTTATCAATCATACTGGTTTATAGAATTGTTGCTTGTCACATGCTATGCTTTCGGCCTTGTACATACTTGCCATGCTCAAATATTGCTTATGGATTTAAATGACATGTTTTGATTCTGAGTAATGTTGTATGCTTGGTTGAGCTTCAAATGTTGTTTTCTTATACAATTATATTGCATGTTCTAAATTCTTTCAAGCCATAAATGTGATGCACTTTGATACATGGCACAAGTACATGATTTCGTTGCATAAGCATCACATCGTTCATGCTATACATGTTCGGGTCATGCATTAAAGAAAAACAAGTTTTATCACAAGTACATGTCACATGCATTTTGGGTAGTGCATTTTTTTAAAAAAAGAAGGAAAAAGGGTTTTTGTCACAACCCCCCAAATGCTAGGATGAGGGAATATCCTAGTTGAACTCCTCTGTCCACTCTAGAGTACTTAAATTAAAGTGGTAACCCCAGAGTTGAAGAATAAAAGTCAACAGACTTTAAATGGGTCCTTTTTAAAGGATTTTCTAGCCAAGTAGCACCTAACACTAGTGAGGGCACCACATTGAAATTGCAATGAAGGTGAAACAATTTCTTGTCTAAAAGCTATCTCACACTTCCTTAAGAAAATTCATGATATCTTAAATAAAAACTATGCACCGCAATAGGCACCCGAGCTTGAGGAAGCTCTTACTCTAGAGAACCAGTTGGACTACATAAATGATTATATAATCCAGGCAATGGGGTACATGGTTGAAGCACAAGAGGTCACTCAAAGTCTTGACATATAGCAGTTGGAACCCCAAGCCTCACAAGTGTATGGTTACTTTTGATGTAACACAAATCAATTTGAATCAAGTGCAAGGGGTTATGGTTTAAAACCTCCTTTTATTTGTATCAGGAGTTCAAAAAAGTATACTTTTGGTACCATATACATTAATTGCTCAAACGTTTGTTAGATTCGAACTTTTTCTCTCAAAATTATTGCATACTGCTATAAACATGTTAGGTGCATGGCATGTTAACTGTCATTAATGATGAGTGTGTAGCCTTTGGTTACATATCTCGACGGTTTAATCTCCGTCAAATTCCAAGCGAGGTTTGGGGGTATCACAGTAGATGTAAAGGAACTAGACCCGGAATGCCAGTTGAAGTTAATCATGATGTTCCTAGAAATGGTCATGTTCACCCTTCAATGCATCTGAGAAATGCTCTAAAAATATTTTTTATTTAAAAACCCTCAATCAACCACAACTTGGAATAAGGAGATAATTCTCCATTTGTTATATAAGAATTGTGTACATGCCTCACGTTATGGTAACTCGCACTTGCATTGGATGGTCTTCAATTCGGATTTTCTCTTCAAGATCCTGGAACGGCTGCTTTGCCATTCTGGAGGCCAAAGCCATATTTTCTTCGCTCTTGACATGCTCCACACCCCAATGACCTTTGTTGTTGAACCATTGGTATTAATTTTCAGTCAATTCACCACACTTATTACTCCTATTTTCCACTTCCATTTTCACCTCTTGAATCACAACTAAAGCATATCCTTCCAAAATCCCAAATTACTACACAGTGTGGTAACTTCCATTGCTTTTGGATCAAATATGAATTGAACTCTCGTACACATTGTAGCCTCTTGAGGTTTAAAGAGGCATCCCAATTGAGTTTAATAACATTGATATCTCACTTTTTCCATATCGTCATTTCCCTATCCATAGGAATACTTGGCTAGTTTTCCTTCTCACCCCTCATTGATGCTTGATTAAACTCAAACAAGCTACTTTTAGCTGCATTTAGAACTTGTTTTGAACTTGTAAACATCCCCTAAAAAAATGAAAGAATTTCTTCGAAACCATATCTTTCTCGTAGTAGTTGCAATCATTTCTAATTCCTTATTATGATATTTGTTCTGTAATTTATCCCACATCTCCATAAAAGCATGTTCATGATATGACTTCTTCTGGACACTATTCTTATCGTAACGCCCCAATGAAAGGCCCAATCGCATAACCTATACTCCAAAAGGACTGATCAATGGTATAGTTGGAGTTCTTTGGAAAAGTATAAAGAGTGAGAATTTCTCCTTTCTAAGCAATCTAATTCACCACCTACCCTTATCACTTATTAGAATGGGGTGTGTATTACATTCTTCTCCCCTTATATTCCCTACGTCCTCGTCGGGTCAATCCGTTATAGGTGTCATGACACAAATCTCACATTTCTGATTAATATAGGCTCTGATACAATTTGTAATGCCCCAATGGACAAGTCACATGGTTTATATTCCAAAAAGATTAGTCAATGACACAATTAGAGCCACATTTGAACATTCTAAAGAGCTAGAACTTCTCTTTCTCAAGAAATATGGGATCCCTACACCACCTAACTTATATCACTTATCAGAATGGGGTATCACAATTAGAGTGATATTAACTAGGTCTTAGCAAAAAATTAAAAAAAAAATATCTAATTCTGAATCCAACTCTGATTATGCCAAAGTCAGAGTCAAATGTATTTATTTGTATATTGATCATTTATACTAGTATATTAATATATTTATATAACTAGAACTGATATGGTTAAATTCTATAATATATTAATATGAACTAATTATTTTAAAATAATATACTTATACTGTGATATAAATTGATAAATAATAGTTTAGTATATGTAATTTGTAAACATCATAGTATTACTATCATGTAATACTAATATATAATATCAGTAGTATAATAACATGTAATACTAGGTCTATTATATAATTAAGTTAAAAATAAGTTAGACATTAGTATAATAACATGTAATACTATAGTATAATAACATATAATTAAACACTATAGTACAAGTCTATAATAGGAATAAGTTAGACACTAGTATCGAATAGTATAATGAGTTAATAACATGTATTATAATATAATAACATGTAATTGTTAATAATCAATGCTATAGTACAAGTATAAATACTAACAATTCTATTTAAACAGACTAAATCACCAGCTATAATCTTACTCTTATCAGTTGCTCCTATGTTAGAACAAACAAATATGGAGGTTTTCTGCTTGTTCAAAATTACCTAACGAGAGGCATTTTCATATTCGTTTAAACTTTCTTGTAACTTTTTTCACTCAACCAATTTTTCTCTACGAAGCAAAATTTAATCATTTGCAAACAAAAGATGATTTATCCTTGTAGTACCCCTTGCCACTGTTAGTCCTTTTGTTTCACCTCTTCTTCCGGATAGATTAATCAGGGAGCACAATCTCTCAGCACAAAACGGACAAGTAAGCAGATAGAAGATCTCATAAGGTAATATTTTTTTCACCAACCTTCCCATTAACTAACACTAAGTAGCAAATTAAATTTACACAGCTTATGATCAGTGCAATCAATTTCTCTCTAAATCCTAGCTTTCTCATAATTTCTTCTAGATAAGGCAACTTAACTCTGTCATAAGCTTTGACATATCAAGTTTAGTACCATGCTTCCTATGCTGCCTCTTTGTCTGGTCTTCACTGAATGTAAAACTTCATATGACACTATTATATTGTCTATAATCAATCAACCAAGGATGAATGCACTTTGATTGCAAGAGATTATTGACGAGAGTACTTTCTTGAGCATGTTTGTAATACTTTTGAAATAATCTTATACATTAACAGAATAATAGGTCTAAAATTACTAACAAGCACATGATTTTTCACTTCTAGTGCTAATGCAATATAAGTAAAATTAAGGGGATGTTTGGAGAATGAGATGGGATGAGAATTTGGTGAATAGTAATGAGATCATTTCAATTTAGTATTTATAGAGTTTTGGTCAAGGAGAGAAAAATTTTGAATAAAAAATATTATAGAGTTAAAAAATTGTTAGAATATAATTTTTTAATATAATTTTTGTATTAAAATTTGAAAAAGTTGAATTGTTTGAAAGTTTGAAAAAGTTGTAATAATTAGTTTGAAAGTGTTTGTACTTGAGTGATGTTTGGAAAGAATATGAGATGGGATGAGATGAAAATTATTACCCAGCATCTCCTAAGAGAGTGGTTCATATCCTCTCTATTTAAGAACTTAAAAACAGCATTACATACCTCATCTCCTACGATACTCCAATGATTCGGGAAAAACAAGCTCTAAACCCATCGGTACCTGGTGATTTTAATGGTGCTATTTGCTTCAATACTTCTTCTACTTCAGCTCTAGTGACTTCCTAGGAGATTCTTTTAATCATTTCCTCTATCACTCTAGCCCCCACAGACCTCACACACTTTAAAATATCTTCTTTTGATGGAGTAGTGGTTGTGAATAAATCTTCAAAGTATTTCTTAAATGCCCATTCAATCTCAGTTATCTTAGACAAGGACCTATTTTGACAATGAGTAATTTGCTTGATAGTGTTTTTGACTTTTTTCTCTTCCTCTAGTTCGCACAAGTATGAAAAAACTTAGTGTTTCTTTCCCCAAGTTGATACCAGCTTCTTGTTACTCTTTGTCTCCATTTAAGATATTCTTGCTCAACCATAATACGCAGCTCTCCTTGAATTCTTTTTATCTCTTCTACATTATGAATCCCCTCATTTGCTTGCAATAGCTTAGTGTTTCTTTCCCCAAGTCTGTTAGCTTTTGCTATGATATTCTTCTTATTATCGTTGAATTTCTAATGACTCCATCTGTTCAAGGCACCACTACATCTTCCTAAAAGACCTTGCACTCTTTTCAAGGGATCTTGGCTTACTACATCATTCAACCACTCGACCCCTAATATCCTTTCATAGTCTGCATCAATAGCCCACCTTACTCCATACCTAAAAGTCTTTGTTTTATACATTTGCCTTTTACACATCTCATTGAAATAAAGGACGATTGATTTGTGACTTGAGCTCCCAGCCCCTCAACCCAAAAGTCTTTGTACACTTCAGACCACTGTAGATTTGTTGCTATCCTGTCTAATATTTCTTTTGTGAAGGTCTCATCAATATGCTTGTTCTTCATATGAACTTATCCTCCCTCCAACCTAGATCATGTACATTACTTACTTCCAAAGCCTCTCTGACATGAATCATCTGTGTTTCAATTCTTGGTGTACTTCCTTGCTTCTCATCTTGAGAAGTAATTTCATTAAAATCTCCAATTACACACCAGGCATGGTGGTCAAGAGGTTTAAGGAAAGCTATAAGTTCCGATGCCTCTTTCCTCTTCCTAACTTCAAGTTGTCCATAAAAGCTAGTGAGTAACCACAAAATATGTCTCTGTGAATAATAAAGCCAGACCACCCCTTCTTTCCATTGGTCCACCACAAAATAACACTCAAATCCCAATCTATTTTTTAAAAAGTCGACTCTACTTGTTTTTTTATTTGTCTACATAATGAAAGCAGCATTTGTTTTCTTTTCTTTCATTATCAAGTAAAAGTCTTAAATTTTTCGAAGGTTTTCAAGCTTTCAGAAATTCCAGCTTAGGATCAACATTATGGTTGGTGTGGCTAACTAGTAACCTCCACCAATACCTTTTCATGTTTGACTACTTTCTTTTCACTACCAATTTTAGCTTTTTTTCAACATTGCAAGGAGGGATTCTTATTTTTACTTAGCTAATAGATTTATTTTTGTGTATGAGCAACTGAGCATAAATTTGGAAGCATTACCTCTTTCTCTAGCTCTCTTCTTCCAACTACCTCTTGTCTAGGTCTTATTATCAAATTTATTTGATTGTGTTATGTGGCCTATTTCCTCATCATTATTGATATTATGTACTGAGTTGGCCTTACAAGCAATTGTCTCTTGGCCCAGGTTTTACTTTGTGCTCATTGGTAGGCTTGCTATCTTCTTGGCCCATCCTAGTATTTTATCCCGTTCTTACAACAACTCCTCTCTCTTTGCATTTTAAAATTTTTCCCAAATTCTTCTCCACACTTCTAGCTTGGATTACATCTAGAATATCTTTTGCATCATCATTTTGAGCCATATCCTTCATCACTTCCTCTATTTCCATTGTTTCCTTCTCAACCCCCACAACTACTTGATTTATGCCTCCATCTTTGCTCTTTCCATAACCCATCTCACTCACAATGTCTCGAGCCACTATCTGACCATTTCTAGTATTGGAAGAGCCACCCCCTTCACAACAATTCCAATTGTTTTTCTCAGCATTTCCACTTATACTTTTATCCTCCATAGCTGTTAGTCTTGTTAAAAACCTTCTATGCATGGTTGAATCTATATGCAACCATGAGCTAAATTGATTTCCTCCTCTATTGGTCTGAGATTTTTTATAACTATTGCTAGCGCATCCCCAGTTCCCGTGCATAATTTGGCCACATTTGAAACACATATGTGGTAGCTTTTCATATTTCAAATGAACCCATAATTTATTTACCCACTCATTAACAGTTCTGCCTCTTGCTATAACCTTGGAAAAATTCAGTTCTAATTTAACTCATACATAATTTCCACATCTGACACCATCCTCTTGTACACCTACCTCAATCAGCTTACCAATCATTACTCATTCTCCCAATGTGTTCTCCACATTCTCGGTTCATACATGCCAAAGGCAGATTGTGTATTTGGATCCAGAAAATTTCATGGTCAAAATTCAATATATGTGGTTGGGTAAATCCATCAAATGGGTTAACGATAAACAAGTTGTTATCGAAAAGCCAAGGGATCCCTTCCACCACTCTTTGTTTATCCACTTGATTTGTAAAAGTTATGATGAACTCGTTTGGCCGAAACTCTAGAAGGAAGTTGATTTGCTCACCTTCCATACTTTTGCCATTGTTGAAAGTATGACATCCTTTCCAATAGGTTGCTTTGAGCACACTTTGCACACCAAATTGCTTTCTACCTTTCTTTTCACTTCTTCGGTATTCCATTGTCCAACTCCATAGACGAATGTTCCTCTTCCATTAATCGAAGTTGATCCCACATTTCCTCTAGATCCTCCATCCCCCTCCTTTCACAATCAGCAACGGTAACTAGCGACTAATTCCACTCTTGCTCCAAAAGAGTATGCTATGACTATAACTCCTCCTCTACCTTCTCAAGTGAGACAAAAGAGAGAAGACTCAATAAGGGCAATAGAGTACTTACGAAGCTTAAGAGTAATAATACATGCACTACCTTTTTTTACAACCTATTTAAAAAAATTATTAAAAAAAACACTTATCTCTAAACTATCAAAATTGTCAATTTACCTCTTAAATGACTTCTCTTTTATAATTTTTCATTCATCCAAAACCTAACAATAATTATGACTTACCACATCACTATTTTAACAATTAGATCTTAATAGATCTTAAATTGCAACTTATGTTTCAAGTTTAGGAACCAAAGCTAATTTTAATAGTTTAATAGTCATATCATAACAAAATGAAATTCCGGCCATACATATAATTAGGAAAATCATTTGGTCGATATAGGATCACATGCAAGTCATGTGCAGACCCGTTTAAAAAAAATAGAACCCACTTGAAAAATTAACTTTTTATAATAAATTTCACTCTTTTAAAAAAATACACGAAATTTACATGTCGTAGTTAAACTTACATCTCTGATCTTAAGCTAACGCAAGTGGCTCAAGCATGTGCTAGCTCAAGCATGGGAAGGGGATTTCTTATAAATTGATCAAATCGAGAAAATTAATGGCCAAGAACCTTTTGGTAATTGTACATCTGCATACCATTAATAATCGTTTTACTTTTTGCTCCCTTGTACAATTTGCTTTTTCCTTGAGATCTGTTTGTTCTCTCGTATATTATTGGGCTTTAATTTCTTTTCTACTGACATTTTCATGACTTGGGACTTCTCTCTCTCTCTGTTTTTTTTTTTAGGGGAAACTTGTGTTGTTATTAAATTATACCAAAGTCTGGATACAAGAGGGAATAGCATCCATAGTCATGATGCTATTACTGATGCTTAGAGCATCTTTACATAACACGTGAGCTAAAGTGTTACAAATTCTCCTAGTATGCCTTGTTGTCTAGTTGGTGAAAGAGTTTAAGGTAGCCTTGGTGTCCCTGATCTAAACGCCTATATATGAGTCTGTTTCTATTTGGGACTTCAGGCAGTTAACAACTTGTAAGGAGTCTCCTTCTATGATCACGTCCTGCCACCCTAGTGATTTTAAGAACATGGAAGCTCGATAGGCAGCAAAAGCTTCGGCTAGTAAGGGGTCTAGGAAGAGGTTGTGGTTCATTCTCAAGGTGGCACACACCTTCCCTTCCCAATCACATATAATAGCCCCAACTCTCACCTTGCAGCTGGTTTTGTCAAGTCCAACATCCCAATTTAGTTTCAATTTTCCTTGTGCAGGAGCTTCCCATTGGGAGTAATCATTGGAATCAGTGGAGCATTCCTGAGCTGGCTGCTAAGTTTGGTGGATCTCTTTGATGAGTAGTTTGACAGCTTGGATGATAGAGTTTGGGTGTGAGAAGTTGTTATTGAATACAAGCTCATTCCTTCTTTTCCAAATCTTCCGAGCAGTAAGAGCAAATTCCATCAGCTCCTGTTCTTCAAGGGTCTCGAGTAGAACTTCCAGTAAGGTCTTGAAAGACTGAAAAAGGAAGCTAGTCTTTTAGATCTTCTTTCCACACTGATTCCAGACATCTTGGGCAGAGGGACAATCCCATAAATCATGCTCAATTATTTCAAGGTGGAGCTTGCATATAGGGCAGGCTTCATCCTCAGTAGCCTTCCGCTAGTAGAGTTTTACTTTGATAGGGATGGCATTTAACCAAGCTCTCTATAGGAAGGTTTTGTTTGCAATTGGTATCTTAAGTTGCCAAATCTTTGTCCAAGACACTACTTCATTTGTGTCTTCAGAGGATTGACATTTTCCTAGCTTATCCATCTCGGATTTTTGGTAGTAAGTTGACTTGATAGTGAATACACCAGGGGTGGTGCATCTCCAGATTATTATATGTGGTGTAGGGTAAGGGCTGAGAGGGATTCTTTTGAGGATGACAGCTTCTGCTCTATTAAAGATGGCTTCAACTAGTAGGTGGTTCCATTGATGAAAGGCCTTGTCAATGAGCATAGCAACCTTAGAGTCTATAGGGAGAAATTTGATTGAGCTCTGAGATTGGTAAGTAGTTTTCTGTGAAAACTATTTGTCACTCCATATTTCTACTGTTTCTCTATCTCCCACACGTCAAATCATCAGTCCTTCCTATGGAAAGGATTTTGCAAAGATAACACGCGACATGCAAACAGAAATATTACACCTGAGATTAATGTTTTGTTACAATTTATAATAACCACGTAATTTAGTCTGTCTTTTCCCCTCATAAACTAAAGAAGAGAAAATATCAATGAATTAATTAATACAGACAAGAACCAAACATATATTCGGTTATTCGGTATACTTCTCGAATTGCGTACGGCGGCTGCGTGCATGCGCCATGCATGCGTTAATGCTGTACAACCACTCCACCACCCAAACCTCTTTTTATACCTGACTCCATTTCATTTTTTAAGACCTCACAGTTCTAATTCTTCTTCGCCTTATTCTTCTTCTCCTAAAAAAACTCTCTCTCTCTCTCTCTCTCTCTCTCTCTCTCTCTCTCTCTCAAAGCATTTAATCTGTTTAACTATGAGTTGCTCTGATGATGAAAAGCAGTTTGAAGGTAATTAATTTTTCAATCTCTCTCTAGCTCTCTCTCTCAATCCCTCCCCTAGCCCATGCGAGAAAAATCAGTTCTTATCTGCATGCATGTTCAGCTTTCGAAATTTTGTGCACCAATGTGTTGAAAATGTACGTCCATCGTACCTACCCCCAGAAAACGAAAAGAAAAACACGTATAACCACTAGTACTAACAGAAAATATGAAAGTACTACTACTCGTACGTATATTTTTTAAGGTTCGATCTTTGTTCTTTACGGCTTTTCTTTGAAAATATACTAACCCTTTTGGTCAACTCAAAGCAGTCATTATCATAGTACTTTTCACCATCAAGCATAACAAAATTACCCGATGATGGTGTCTGTCTACATATGCATATAATATTTACTGAGATGTTCTGGATATATATTTTACTACTTGTCACGTGCGTGGGATGGTTATAAAGGATTGATATAATGCCGGCCTCATTGTTAGCATGAGGATGATTTCGATGTTCAGATGAAAATCACTTCAGGTGAAAATTGTTTTGTCATGTGAATTGAGAACTGTGAGATAGTTTTTACAAAGTTAAAATGTATTTTGATTTCAGCTCCAATTATGTAATCACCTTATTAGAATTTACCATTTGAAATTATGTGTGATGCTAGTGATTATGCAGTTGGAGTTGTGTTAGGCCAACGTAAGGATAAAAGGTTGTGTTATTTATTATGCAAGTAAAAATTTAAATAGTGCTTAAATGAATTATTCAACACCGAAATCATCCTCATGCTAATTAATAAATTAATATCCCTGCATGTAAATACTGCCTGTGGTTGTTTCGTTTGACACTTTTTCACACGTAATTTTGGTTTATATATATATATATATATATATGTAATTTATGCTAAGAGTGTTGATTTGGGATTCTCATATATATACATGATCCTTCAGCTCCTACTCCGGTGCTACCTTATACGGCTCCACCACAGCTGGTTGTCATAATTCCTATAAAAGATATTCATGCTTACCCAACAAATCCTCATCCTCCCTCTCCTCTCCCTCAGGTGGAGGAATTTAAGGCTAGGAATTCTGATGATTTCTGGGAGGGATGGTAATTATGGATCTCTCTCTCTCTCTCTCTCTCTCTCTCTCTCTCTCTCTCTCTCTCTCTCTCTCTCTCTCTCTCTGTGTGTGTAATTATGGATCTCTCTCTCTCTCTCTCTCTCTCTCTCTCTCTCTGTTTTAGATATATATGTACTGATGAAAAAGGATTATGTACTTCATTTCTTTGCAGTTGTGATGATTTGCGCTGTTACCGTTGCTTGGATTTTTGGTTCTAGCTAGTGAGGAGAACACTAGCTAGATCATGAAAGTGCTTTTGGAGGATTGTTATAATATATTCCACAAAAGGAAAAAAAAAGGCCGAGATCATGATATAATACTTCTACACATCAATTCTCATTTTTATATCATGTTTATGTATTGATTTATATCCATTTCAGCTGTAGTACTTGCAAATGTACGTAGTATTTTATTTAAAAATCTTGAGCTGTGCCAGTTCATCACGTTGTTGAATAAATTAATGTCTCCTATCAGCTTGAGCTCACTCGATGATCCCCTTCTAACCGTGTAGAAAATTTATATAGATAAGACATTGCTTTCTTTCTACGTATATGTAGAATAGAAACACGGATCAATGCACTAAGTACTGCTCCGGTCAAAATAGCATATTGGAAATTTGGAAGGGATACTTAGAGCCTCAAATAATGGAAGCCCATGTATTAATGTGCCCCAGTCTAATGAAAGCCCGGCCAGAGGCTGAGCCACGAGCCTAAGGGTTGGTGTTTTGAATATACATTGTAGATAATATAATAGCTAGATAACGCCTTTGACTGATCAAAAAGTGATTATAATTCTAATTTATACGAAGAGTCTTCAAGATAAAATTTAGAATTAGTCATCATCACTATTATTGCGTCTCTATAAATAACGTCTAGAGGTAACATATTCATTCATTCATATACTTATATATATTGAAATCATTTCTCTTAAGCATTGGAATTCCACCAAGCACCTGGTACCGGCCCTTCATTTCGTTGCAGATTATCCGTCAATGTGTTATTGACGGTGCGAAACATGTTCTTAACACACACATATAAACTAGCAACATGATGAACCCTGAAGTGCGTTTTTACATGATCTAAGGCAACCGGAGCTTTGAAGCTAACTGATATAGATCAATGTGATGATCTACAGCTAGCTTTTCTGTACAGCTGGGAGAGAGTTTTGGTGGAAGAATTAAGTGCAACTCTTATAATACGTCCACTGTCAAGTTCAACTAAATCAAATACACCAGAGAAATAAAAACTACGTACTCCTTCAATGTAAGTTATAAGTAATTTAACAGACATAATGTCATGAACCTTCACCTTTTTAATTAGTCAAACAATCTAACAAATGGGTAGCCAATTATGAAATCTGAAGGCTTGAATAATTTTACATTTAAGTCCACAAGTGTAGAAATAAAATAAAATAAAAAATTCCTAGATCATTTTTTCTCTTATCTTCCTTGTTTTTCCTCCTTTTCATTTATTTTCTTTCTTATTTCCCTTCTGATCTAAACTTAATTCGTCTTTAGCTCTCTTCCTCTTTGTCTGCAAACTAAAGTCATGATATTTAGAATCACGGGGCCGCGGCCGTTTGTTGTTTTGTCTTGTAACTACATATATTATTTTTGAGTTTTTCTGGTTATGAATTTTATATTTTGTTGGCTAATACTAAGTTCTTTATCAAGAGGTACTTAAAAATGGCGTACTTTTCCAGAAGTAGGCTGCTAACTTTATTATTGGGTTCTTGCACGTAGTGGTAAATATTTTAATACGAAACATTAAATATAAGGATATTTGATATTTTACTATTCACGATAATAAATAATAATAGTTAGAAAATATACTTTTCTCTATTATAGGTTGATTAAATCTGATATGATTATGATAAAATGATCACTCTAACAACTTTATTTTCAAGTGTTTCTCAATGATTAGAGGCACAATAATATTGTAGGTGAAAACCTTTTAACCTCTCAGTATTATTTATAGACTTTTATCTATCATGAAATTTAGAGTCTTTGTGTCCCACTGTGATTAGATATAGAGGTACTATAGTTCCACTGTGACTCATTAAATTAAGTAATAAGATTGAGTTAATCTAAAATAATTAGATATGGGTGTGTAGGATATAGAGTTTAAATAAAACTATTACACGTAGATGTTAATTCGAAGAAATAATGCATGAAGCTTTTGCATGGTTTTTTTTTTTTTTTTTCAACAACCTTGAGTAGAAAAATATTAAGATCCCGTTTAGAATTTGGACTAAATTGATTTTAAACTGAATGTAATATCTAAACACACAACTTTCAAATCACTAAACTCATATCAACTCAAAACCTCTTTACACGTGGGACCCATAACCCTTTTCAACTTCTCATAAATGCATATAATCTCATCTTAACATCTAACTCATTTAATATGGGTTTCACAAAATTCACTCCATCATTTCAACTCACTGCTATTCATAAATAATTCAAAACAATTCAACATCTAAATGAGACCTAACACATATGAATCATGGGTATAAAAGCGCACATAAGCGATTAATCTTTCTTAATTAATAATTGATTCACATCAAGCATATATTTATTGATTTTAATTGCAGCCTAATGACATTTACCCTCCTTTTTCACAAAGTATGATCTCAATAGTACAAAAGTTCTTATCGACCAATTAGAAATTCTTGTGGGAAATGGTCTCTCTATTTGCTCCGGCTTGTATGCATGTACTACTTATTGATCTATAAATTATTGGATAGAGATTTCCATTACTTTTTCGTTTTCTTTTTGTTGGGGATTTGGTCTCATGTGTTGTTCGTTTGTGGATGTGCTTTTCCTTGTGCTTCTGTTGTTCGTTTGTGGATGTACTTTTCCTTGTGCTTCCGAACGACAGATCAGACCATATATTAAACTGCACACCTCTCTAGACCTCTCACTCTCTCTCAAAATCCAACATTAAATAAGGATGATGAAACAAATTTAAGGCCTTAAAAACAGGATAAAGTAATATTTCACCCGTCAGAAAATATATACAGTAACATTACACTTTTCATATTATTAAAAAATATAAATTTATTATTTTATCTTTATTTATTTTATATTTTAAAAATAATGATGTGTTGAGTAGAGGCTGCTGTATAACATCCATCTTCACCCGCATATAAATTACCGATTGATTGCGCTAAAGCGGCCATCCTAATCAAACCTTCCATGGCAGGCTATGCCGCAGCCTGCCATACATGCGCTTTTCAGAGTTTTGAGTGCGACAAGTCTTTCCTTTTCTTTCTTTTAGCTTTCAAGCAGGCAATAATAGAGCTCTGTTGCAGAGCCAAACCGGAAGAAAGAGCCCACATGCACGTACTGGGTGGGTCTCGTGCTGCTCTAAATTAATCTAGACAGCGGGGCCTCTCCGTCTGCATTAATTGGTTACCCTTCAAAAGAAAGAGCAGGAGGACAATTTTTGTTTTTTTTTTTTTTGTTTTTATTTTATTTTATTTTTATTTTTTATGTGGACGACACTCCCAGTTCATGAGCTCCTCGCTTATGGCTGAAGAAACCGTATTAACAATCAGAAGAGAAAAAGTTATTAAGATTAGGATTAGAGAGTGAGATGAGATGATATCATATGATTTTATATAAAAGTTAAAAAGTAAATAAAATGTTATTTTAATATTATTATTATTTTATAATTTAAAAAATTAGATTATTTATTATATTTTATATAAAAATTTAAAAAAATTATAATAATTACATGAGATGAATTGAGATAATTAGTTGAAACTATCTTTGTATTCAAATCTATCCGTTTACGATAGATTTTATAAAAATAAATTTATAAATTGATGTAATTTTATGCGATATATTAAATTTATTTTATAATATGATGTATCAAGTCAAATTAAATTAATTTATGAATTTATTTTTATAAAAATTTCTTTATAAATAAAACATTTTTGAAAGACTGATTTTACAAGTCAGTGGAAGTACTAAAAGTGAGCTTTTTCGCAAGGTGGATTTCACTTTTTTTAAAATGACTCCACGACCTGAGACTTGCATGTCTTATATATGCACAAATCATTTTCTTGCAGATAATATAATTCTAAAACACAAATTTTAACTAGTTTAGTGAGAGAGTACTGAAATTCACTTTAAATATACGTATTTATTGAGTAATGCACATGTAACGGTTCGAAAAAAAATTCAATGGATTAATTTTTTAAAATATTAGATCAGAATGTTATGAAATCTTGAAAAGATTTTATGAATTGAGTAACAGATTAAATTTCAATTTGTCAGCATAATCAGATCCAGACCCGTTATGGTGATAAAGTTGCATTTTTTTAATTTTTTAGGCACTTAGAAATATACGTCTGTGAAACGAAATGCACTATTAGTCTCGAATGATTATTTAGAATTTTCCCGTGCAATAATACGTTTTCCATTTCTCGGATGAATAGTAATCAGGAGTGCATTTTTATTTAATCCAGGCACATAGGAATCCAATTTCTCGAAACGAATTGCTACTAGACTCATAGGATTATTTAGGATTTATGGTACAATAATAGTTTTTACATTTTTTCGGATGAATAGTAACATTGGGGATAATGCCACATGGCACCCGATTCAAATGATTGTCAAATTGCTATATAGAATGTCCAAATCTACTTAGAATCACTATGATTACTTTTGGATGGACACATTATACAATCCTAACTAGCCACTCCAAATGATAGTGTTAGTACACTTGTTACTTAGAGATAAAGTATTTCAACCAAACCCTAAACCATTGGATTTCAATAAAAACCCTAAAATCCCATGTGTTAGCCGAAACCCTAAACTTGGCTTCAAACCCTAAAGTGACCGGTTTTGATTAATTGTTTAATCACTATGTTAATCACATCTACATGATATTAATCACTCAACTTTTCGCTCATATACCAATAAAAACTCTCTTACAATTGGTAATCATATTAGGCTAATAAAATTTTGATTTGGACTCACCCATAACCGAAACCCCAAATGAAGCCATTGAAACTCTAAATTGAAGCCCATCGGTTAGGCCCATTTTTGGCCCACCAAAAACCACCACAAGCCAGGGCTTCTTAAGAAAGTTTTTTCCCCCTCTAAAAGCCAAGTCTATGGATGACATCCACTCAAGTGCTAGCATCCAACAGTTACTTGATGAGACTAAAAACACCTACCTCCATCACTAGCCATCCTTTTAGACATAATAATATCTAGCATATCCATTTGTACTAGGGGTGTACAAGAAACGTGGAACCAGCTGTGACCGACTTAGACTAGCCGCCGGAGGTTGGAATTGGCCGAAACAGCCAAGGAACCGGTCGGCAGGCGGCAACGATTTAGCAAAACTAACTATCGTCGGTTCGGTCGAGGTTTGAGGCCTACTCAAACCGCTGAACTAGCCAATGTAATAATACTCTCTTTTTTTCATTATATTGATATGAAACGACGTCGTTCCACTAAAGTTTAAGTTGAATGACATCGTTTTACTCCTACGTTTTTGTTTTATACATAAATTAAACAACGCTATTTGTTATTAAACAAAATGGCGTCGTTTTGTCTATAAGGTGCAAAAAAAAAATTAGAATGGTGTCATCTCGTATTAAACCAAACGGTGCCGTTTAAATATTATATAGTCGTCTTCTTCCTTCATTCTTTCCCGTTTATGCGTTTCTAACCCTCTCTCTCTCTCTCTCCTCTGCAACTCTCTCTCTCTACTCTCTCAAATGAACGACGTCGCAGGGGGAACCGAGAACCTACCATGAACCTCCGGAGTCGATACAGCCGATTGTTCTCCTCCCCGTAAACCGGTTACGGTCGGTTGCTCCACCGTTTTCCCTATCATCTGTAGGCGGAGGTTTTGCCCAAAAACCCGCACCGAAGGGGTCGGTTTTCACCCCTAATTTGTGTGACGCCCCCAAATTCCGTTTGGGATCGGAAGAACATTTAAAGTGTCGAGACATGTAACACAAAGTTACCTGCTCCCATTCATGACATATAAGATGCAATGTTCCTAACATGCATCTAACATTATACAATATTCGCAACGGATAAATTTTTTCTTTAGCAATACTATGCACCAAATTGAAAATATCTGAAATGCTTAAAACATACTTTATACATAAAAACCCATTGAACAACTAAGATCACAACACTAGTCCAAAATGGTTATGATCCAAAAAGTACTAGAGATACAACTTCATCGTATAAGTAGTAATTTACGTTAACTACTATATTAACATTGACGTCGCACCATCGCTTAGTCAACTGTGTCTAGTTGGTCAGCTCCTGATTCTCCTTCGGGTCCTATAACAAGATCTACCATTCGATAGGAATGGTAGTTGGGACTACCACAGTGAGATTTGATTACAAATCTCAGTAAGTTAATAAAAAACTTCCACACAGGCTAATGATGCATGGATGATAGTAAAAGCATGAATGAATAATCATATTCATAAGTAATTAAAGCATAACTTGACGTACAACATAGCATAATTGACATAACTTAAATTGAAACGTGAACTGAACTTGACTTGATATGAACGTGATCTGAAACTTGACTTAACATGAACTTGCTCTGAAACTTGACTTAACATGAAAAATACATACTCCACAGTTGTTGTGGCCCCATGTTATCTACACATCACAATGCAGTTAAATACATACTCTACAGTTGTTGTGGTCCCATGTATTTTATGTGTCACAATACAGTTAAATACATACTCCACAGTTGTTGTGGCCCCATGTATTTTACGTGTCACAATTGCTGTGTCTCATGTAGTGTATGCGTCATAATTACTGTGAACCCATACTGTGACCCCATACTTCATGTGCCACAGTTGTTATGGATCCCACGAAACTGAATGTAACTCAAGATGAAACGTGACTGGAATACAAAATGATTGAAACCCTGACGTAACATAATGTGATTTGAACATAACTTGAAAGATATGACTAACTTAAGATAGAAACATTTCGTAACATGACATATAATAGATAACATATTTAACATGACATACTTGTAACAGTGAATATTACATGACTTGACATATATGTAATAGCTGGCATACTTAGTATGACGTACTTGTAATGTACAGTAATACATGACAGAATATATTATATAACAGATAAAAACTGATGACAGAATAAATTCTGTATAATAGACAATTACGTGATAACTTGGCATATCATGACATATATGATAACACACATACATACACTGTAGTTCCGTTACTTAGCACACATATACAGTAGACTACTAGTAAGTTAAAAGCTAACTTACCTCGATCTCCGTGTTTCTTATAAAACCTCAAGCGCGATCACGAGGAACTATAATTAGTAATTTTAAAAGTTAGAACTAAGTCACTAACAATTTGAAATGTGGAAAATACTAACTTAAAGAGTAAAATTTTCATTTTACTCTCTACATGTAGAAAAATGACTGTTTTATCTATAACTTAAGGATTTTGCATACTAACTCCAAAAGTCATCAAAATTTACATGCTTCATGTAAATTTTATCCTCAACTTAAATATCAATTTAGAAAAATTTAAAACTAATCACAACTATTAAAACTCCATAGGGCCGAAATTCCTATATGCTATTTTCATTGATTTTTGTTTCTAACTTGTTTTGATTAACCTTTTGATCTATGACTTATAAAGATATGATTTTCAAACCAAACCATCACATAGTTTAAAATGACATTCTAAAAAATATATAAGCTTCTAATTCAAGATCACATGATTAAAAATTAACTAAAACATAAATTTAGCCAAGAACATTCACACTTTAGCTTATCTGAATATTTCTTTGCATAAAATTTTATATCTTTGAAATAATATCAAATATCTTCAAACTAATAATATAACATGTATATAAGATGCTTAGGATCCTCCAATAAAATTATCAAAGTCATTGGAATAGGTTTAGACCACCAAAGAGTTAAACTTTCTCAAAACAAAAACTGTTTTTCCTCTTCCAGTTTCTAAGTTTCTAAATCTAAGAAAATCTTTCATCAAAACCTTTAATCATGCAAAAATCATCAACCAATAATCATATATACATGTTAACAATACTCCATAAAAATTTTAGACCAATATCTATCCATTAGTTTGGTCAAAAACTAGAAACTATAACATATTCTCCAGTTTATCTCGCAGAATGACCTTTTTATAGTTTACACAATATTTGGCTGACCAAATGATTTTCAAATAGAAAAAATAAGATATCTACGTAAATTAGACTAAAAAAGGAATAACTTATATGAATGAGAATTTATGATAAAATACTTACAAAAGCTTTGAAATGGGCGTGTAAAAGAACACCTAAAAGCTGTCCTAGAGAGAGTATTTGGTATTATTTCAATGGAAAGTGTAAATAAAGATAATTTCGTGGGGGGGTGGTTGGAGATACTTATGGATGAGATATGAAAGCGATGAGGCTAGAGTGAGAGTTGAGTGTAGGTCTTTCTTACCCGGAGTGAGAGTTAAGTGTAGGTTTCTCCTACCCGGAGTGAGAGTTAAGTGTAGGACTCTCTTACCCAATAATATCTACAAAAATCAACTCAAAATATTTTTATCCAATAATATCCACAAAATTAGCTTAACATATTTTTATCCAATAATATCCACAAAAATTAGCTCAAGATATTTTTATCCAATAATATCTACAGTTTTGAACAGACGTTTCGTCCAAAAATATGAAAAAGAGTTATTGCGCCATAAGATCTTAAATAACCAACCGAGTCTAATGGCACAAACCATAATACATTTAGACACTTCTAACTATCTCCAATAATCAAAAACACACTTCTGATACCATAATGAGTAATAACACTAACTATATAGTTAGACTAAAATCTATATGAGATTCGTGAAAACTTATAAAGTTTTCACGAAGTTCCTAAAATTAATAGAAATTTTACAATTGAATTTCTAGCGGGCTATTACAATTTGTACCCTCTTTTTAGCGACCATCCTTCTAGCAACTGTGTAGCCCCATTTGTCCCCACCTTTTGGCTGCCAACTTCCCTTCCAATGGCTACTAAGCCACTTCATGTCAACCCTTTCTCATATATTCTATGACCCTTGCATTTCTATTTTGCACTTGTGGATTTTTCCATTACTTGTTGAGAGAGAAATTGAGAAAGCTCATCAGGCAATTTTTCAAGCAGTTTTTACTCCAGCATTTCCAACCCTTTGTAAGTCGATTCTCACAACACAATCTAAATCTATTTTGTTCCTCTTTGAGTCTAGTTTACGCTGGAATATAATGAATAGTTTTTCATGAAGTTTTGATTTGTGAGAGTTTGGTTTGAACATAAAAATGTCTCACTAGATATTAGTTTTAAAGTTTGTGTGAATCTTTGATATTTTAATGAAATTTTTGGTGAAATATTTTGTAGATCTTGCTTGGTGAAGTGTTAACATGTGTATATAAAATTTAGCATTGGATTTATAACATGTTAATATTTTTATAAAGAAAAATGCTGTATATAGCCACCCTTGGGGAACCGTTGGGAAACCATTGCCCACGTGAAGATAAACGCCCCGTTTCATTTCTTCTCCACTCCCGCCCTAGTCTTTACAAACCCTTTGAAACCACCATCGAAGACCCCCCCTTCATCATCTACCTCCTCTTCTCCACTCAAATACTGTGACGCCCCCAAATCCCCACGCACGGACACAGAAAAATCGAAACGTCCAGATGATGACATAACGGGTCACCACCCTATCGACGTGCCAAGTGTGTGTAAAATCGACGAATGTGCACGAGAAATACGCAGCGAAAAGCAAAGTCAATAACTGAGTACCAGAATTTTTCTTAATTCAATACAAAGCTGTTCAAAACATACATAATAAAATATTACAAAACACAAATATAGTTTTAAACCAAATAACAAAACTTTAACTTTAACTTCAGCACCCCGGTGGAGCCGCATCCTCGGGCTCAACCTCCTCCTCCTCATCCTCGATCTCTGCACCAAAATCCACAGTACCAAAAATGGTGCCGCAGGTAAGTAAAATTCAAACACCACCATATAAAAACATATAAAACTCAAACAATATGCATGAAAGGATGCCAATGCACAAAACCCATAAAATCATATTTTTTCCACGCACGCCAAAAATCCCATTTGGCCCAAAATATATCCTTTAATCAAATCCTCGCCATTATCCCAGATAATGGCCCAAAAACCAGTCTCGCCATTTTCCTAGAAAATGGCCCATTAACCAAACCATCAGGGCACTGTAGGCGAAAATCGCAGGCGGGACTCTACCACCATCCCTGCTCACCAACATCCCTACGCATGCACCGTAGGCGGGACTCTACCACCATCCCTGCTTACCACTATCCCTACGCCGCGTGCACCGTAGGCGAGAATTGCAGGCAGGACTCTACCACCATCCCTGCTTACCACCATCATTACACGTGCCTCTGAATCAAACTAATCAATCCATACGTTCATATATACCAATAAAACATTTCTCGCTTGAAAACTCAGTTTTCAAGATTTAACACATGCATATGCGTGCACAATGCAATGCAAATGATACGACACCAAATAACCAACAATTTCCAAACATCCATAACAATCAAACAAGTAACTCTGTCCTCAATCCATCTAACCCCCGAACTCCTCGGACTCAGTCCGGAATCAGACAACCAACAGCAAATAATCATTGTAGGAGTAAAATATATTTAAATCTAAAATTAGGATTTGGAAAATACTTACAGTGCTATATGGTATTTTTCAAAAGCTCGAGACATTGTAAATGGCGGAAGAAAAGCAACGTAACAGTGTAATTTACACTGTAGTCGTGGGTAATAAATTACCCATTTTTGAACGGGGACAAACCAAGACTCGGGATTGATAGAGAATGGTCTAGGGATATTTATGAAGTTAAAGGAAACGAGTTTTGGCCGTGGGTGGTGGTGGAAATGGCGGTCAAAGGCCAGAAATGGGTGGTTTAGGTTGGCAAGAGATAGGGGAAGAAGCTGTGAAGAAATGGTGGTCAGAGGTAGTGCGACGGTGCCGGAATCGGTGAAAAACCGTATGGCTTGGAGGAGCTCGTGGTGGCTAACGATGGCTCGGATGGAGGTGAAACTTGGTGGGGATGTTTACCGATGAGAGAGGAAGAAAACTAGGTGGGTGGTGTAGGCCACGCCGCCTGCGAGCGGTTGTTCTGGGCTGCAAAAGCAACCGGCGACGGGGGAGAAAAACAGGTAGGTGTCGTGACTTCCAGGGGCTCGTGGTGGCTAACGGCTGGTCCGATAGCTCTGAAAATTGGTGGGGATGATCTCTGGTGGGAGGGGAAGAGAATGGTAGGGGTGGTGTACAACACAGCTTCTGGACGACGGCGCACTTGGCGGTCAAAGGGGCGGTGACGAAATGGAAAGGAGAGCTGCTGCTACGCACGGGGAGAGGGAAAACGGGAAGAAAAAGAAGAAGAAAAAGAAAGAAAAGAAAGAAAAGAAGAAAATGAAAATGAAAAATGGAAAAAGAAAAGAAAAGAAAAGAAATAAGGTCTAATCCTCACCTCTGGAGTCCTACAACTGATCCAACGAAAATAAGTTTAAAAGCAATAAAACTAAGAAAGTATTTTAAACACAACGTAAAGCTAAAATATAATAATTAACTAGTAAAAACAAACTATTTAATTTTAAATCCAAATACAAGCTAAAATAAATTAAACAGCAATTTAAATTCAACAGCAATTAAAATCCAATTAAAATCTGATAATTTAAAATAAATGAACTATTATATTAATTAAATTAAAATATTCTTTCAGTGAAAATACACGTAAAAACGGGATGTCACAAATACGATCTCCACAAACACTTCGAAGCCACCATCAAAGCTCCCTTTCATCTTCTCCAAGGACCCACGAAGCAAACCCCTTTGTCTTCGTTTCTCTACTCAAATCTAGACTCCACAAACCCACGATAAAAAACATCGAAAGCCCCTGTCAGCTACTTCACTTAGAGCTGAAATCCATGATTTTTTATGCCTTTTTGAGTAGGCAACTGGGATCCATACAACATAGCTAAAGAAAAAAAAAACAGAGAAATCTTGATTTAAAAAAAAAAAAAAACCCAAGTTAATCGTTATCATGTTTATCATTTTCTTGCAAATTTGAGAGAGAGAGAAAACCAACTATTTATAGATCTACAAGGATTTTCTTTGCCAAGAATTGTTTGGAGAAATGGGCACTTGGGAGCTGATGGAAGAAGATCGGGGGAAGAATAGTTGCAGAGAGAAGGGCGATGGATGCATTTTCGTCATCGTCGTTAAGTGGGTCGCCATCTCAGTAGTCCTTGGCCTCGATTTCAAGGACTAGCTCAAGACCAAGATTGCCTAGGCTTATGCTGAGGAGTTCCTCAAGACCATACGGGTGAAGTGCTTTACTAAGTGTATTACAAAGCCAAGGTCAAGCCTCCATGGGAGTGAGAGTAGCTGCATATCTAGGTGTGTGGATCACTACATTGAGGTTACTGGCATTGTTAGCAAATCTCTCTTTAGTGCACAACACTGATTTTTTAGAGTGGAGAATTTCTTGAAGAATGTCAGAGTTGCATAATTTCAGAGAAACTATAGATAGACAGGTAGAGGTCCTGTGTGGTATTCTATACCAACTCTGGTATTTTTCATCCAGAAAGTTTTCTTCACATTAAGAACTGATTTACATACTCAAAATTGTATCCCCTTCAAACTTTGTAACTCACTGCATTTTGCCTGCTGCTGCTTTGGAACTAAATGCTTGAATGGAGTTGAATTATTATGCGCTTTAAAGAAAAAAAAAAAAAAAGGAAGAAGAAGACTGGGGGCTTAATAGGAGGCATTTTTTTTCTTGGATGCTAAATTCAATGAAGACTTTGTACATCTGGCCCAGATTAGCAGTGTTGACATGGGAGTAAAGCAGAGTAGAGGTGGTCATGAGGTGCCGAATGTAGTTGGTGACAATCTTAGCATCCCGGCGAGTCGGAAACTTGAGAACCTTGACATTTTTGAGGTGGGGAAACGGGCTGAGAAGCAGGAGACCAGTGAGATCGTCCTTGACCAATTTCTTTGATCTCGACATAGAAGTATTGCAACATCCTCTTTTTTTTTTCTTTTTCTTTTTTTTTCTCTTTATACGCGTCTTAGATTTATGTTTCTTGCAACATTCTCTTTCCCCTTACACGTAAGCTTTGCCACGTACAACCGGTTGCATCCTGTTTCCGCATGCCGGTTGTACGTAGCAGTTCTCTTTTATAAAATAGTTTTGCATGATTTTTGAAAGCAAGAAACTAGATGACTCAAAATAGTTTCTATTTTGGTGAAGTTGTGATGAGTGGTTTTAGAAACTTGATCTAATGGATTTGATCTTCACATATGATTGGTTATTTATCTTGGTGGTTTCCAAAGTTGTGATGTGTGGGTGAGTGGCTTCGTAGTGCATGATTCTCTTCTCTTTTCTCTCTAGGAAAGAGGTGGAGCAATGCGTCAGTGCGCGGGAGGTACGTGAGTGTGAGTGGGGTTAGTTATAACAGCAAGGTAGTCCTAGTGAGTGGTCCGGGGCTTTTCCTGGCAAGTAGTGGTGTAGTCCTGCCGTCAAGTGGCAGAGCACACGGCGGGGGAGAAAAATTCAAGAGATGAAGGGAAGTATCAGGCACATACGATGGATGTTTTAGAGGAAAAATGGAAGGGACTTAGACTGAGGGAAGAAGAAGAAGCTGTGATAGAGCTGGAGGAGGAATGGCAGAGCGAGTTGGGATTGAAAGAACAACAGTCAATCATGGTGAAAATCTGCTCAACAAGGACCATAAGCAGGGAAGTAGTGGAGACAACAATGGGAAAAATCTGGAGGATTAGCAAGGCCGCACAGTTTTACGGAGGTGAGTAAAAACACCTTTGTTATTGAATTCAATAATGTAGCTGATAAGGAGAAAGTCTGGTCAGGGAGGCCATGGTTGTTTGACAACCAGGTTCTGGTAATGAAGGAGTTCGATGGTTTCACTCCTATACAGAGCATTAGTTTTGATACTGAAAGCTTCTGGGTAAGGTTACATAACCTGCCTCTTTCGTGTATGACAAAAAGCAAAGGAGAACAAATTAGGAATAAGGTTGGAAAGGTGGAGCAGGTGGATGTGAAAGATGATGGATTTGGATGGGAAACTTTCCTAAGAGTCCAAATCCTATTGAATCTGACTCAACCACTGGCAAGGGGCAGAATGACGAAGGTAAAAGGGAAAAACATTTGGATACCATTTAGTTATGAAAAAATGTCAAAGATATGCTTCTCATGTGGGTGTATTGTACATGGTATCAATGGATGTAGTAATGGAGAGGTGGTGTCAGAAGCCAAAGATCAACAATATGGGCTATGGATGAGGGCCAAGCAATTTCAAAAAAACAATTTCTTCAATAGTGGAACTAGTAGGTATAAGGATGAAAGCTGGTGCAGGAAAGAGGGTAGAGACAGGAACCTAAATGGGATAAGTGGAGGAGAAAATGAGGGAGAGGAAGGAAGGAAGGAAGGAAGAGGGGAGTGAGGGGGAAAAAAGTGTGAACATAGTGCAAGAAACAAGAGCTGAGGAAGTGGAGGGGATAAAACAAGGGGGTAGTAGAGATGTAAGCACAACTTTTGAAGAGAAGGAGAAGGGAAAGAATGAAGGAAGAAGAGACGAGCTCAAAGAAGGTAATGGTGAGTTAGTTTGCATATCTTTACAGTCACAAGAAGAGAGGGGGGAGGAAGGATTACAGGACATTGTGGTTACATTTGAAGAAGAGAGGGTGGATGGGAAGAAAAAGACCCGGAAGAATGGGGTTTGGAAAAGGAGGGCTAGTCAAAAACATAACCTTAGGGGGTTTATCAAAACAGAAAAATTACAAAAATAGAAAAGGGGGGAGGCTGAGGAGGATGAAAAGATAAATCAGAAGAGGAATAAGAGAGGTAAGATGGAGGGTGGGATTGTTTCAGAGATGAACACCAATGTATTGGCGGAGGCTGAATGTCAGCCCCGCCTTTTATTATGAAAATACTTAGTTGGAACTGCCGAGGATTGGGGAATTCTCGGACAGTTCGTGATCTTTGCACTATGGCAGAGAAAAATAAACCCAACTTGGTTTTCTTAATGGAAACTAAGGTTAGAAATAAAAGTTGTTCCAATGTTAAAAAGAACTTTGATTGTGATGGCTGTTTTGTAGTGGAGGCTATGGGAAGAGGGGGGAGGTTTAGTCTTATTATGGAAATCAATAGTGACACTAGAAATTATAAACTATTCCCAAAGACACATAAATGCATGGGTGGAAGGGGAAGGTGTGGATAGGTGGATGCTCACATGCTTCTATGCACAACCAGAAACAGTAAAGAGAAAGGATACATGGGTAATGCTTAAATCCATGAAACCAAAAGCTGGAGAAGGCTGGTGCATAGTAGGGGATTTCAATGAGATTTAACTAATGATGAGAAGTGGGGTGGGAAGACAAGGCCTGAAGGGCAGATGAAGTTGTTTAGGGAAGTGTTGCATGAGGGGAACTTATATGACCTGGGATGGAAGGGGGATAAGTACACATGGAGTAACTCTCACAATGATGAAACTTTTACAAAGGAAAGGCTGGATAGGGCACTAGCAAATCATGAGTGGAGGGATATTTTTAAGGAGGCTTGGGTGGAAATCTTAGTAGCTAGAACATCTGATCATAAACCCCTTTTAGTTCACCTAATCAAAAGTAGGGCAGCTGCAGACTCGAGTCAGAGGTGGAAGCATAGGTCATTCAAATATGAGGCTTGTTGGACTTTAGAAGAAGATTGTGAAGAAGTCATAAAAGAAGTTTGGAAGAGTGAGGGGTCAGAAGGATCACAGAGTATGTATTCTAGTGTGACTGGTTTATTGCAGAAAACTAGAATAGCTTTTCAGAAATGGAAGAAGTATAGGAGGAAGGGAGTGGAGAAGGAAATAGAAGATAAAACAAGATTGTTAAAAAGATTATAAGCAGAGGAATCTAATAGCAATGTGGAAGTTATTAAGAGGACAACTGCAGATCTGAACAGGTTATTGGATAAGGAGGACCTCAGGTGAAAACAAAGAGCAAAAAATAATTGGTACAAGCATGGAGATAGGAACACTAAATATTTCCATGCCTATGCTAATCAAAGGAAAAGAAAAAATTACATTAAAGAAGTGGAGGATGAGAATAACAGAAGGGCTGTGGGATATAAGGAAATAGAAGAAACTTTCAGGCAATATTTTGAGAAGCTGTTTCAAACTACGAAACCTAGTTGAGAGGAGATTGAAGCTTGCCTTGTGGGGTTGGATAGAAAAGTCACTAATGAAATGAATGAAAGGCTAACAAGAAGTTTCTCAGAAGTAGAAGTCGAAGAAGCAGTGAAGCAGATGGCACCTTTAAAAGCTCCTAGACCAGATGGGTTTGGCCCTTGCTTCTATCAGAACCATTGGAGCTTAGTGTCAAGTGAGGTATGTAAAGCAGCAATCTCGGTGTTGAATGATAACCCACTAGAACCTTCTCTCAACTATACTTACATAGCTTTGATTCCTAAGACAAAAAGCCCAAAAAAAGTGAGTGAGTTCAGACCCATAAATTTGTGCAATGTTATGTATAAAATAGTGTCAAAAACCATCACAAACAGATTCAAACATTTGTTAGCTGACATTATATCCCCAACACAGAGTGCATTTCTTCCAGGAAGGTTAATCAATGATAATGTAATGATTGCCTATGAACTATTACATTCCATGAAAACCAGAAAAAAAGGAAAGGTGGGAAGTATGACTTTGAAGTTAGACATGTCAAAAGCCTATGATAGAGTAGAATGAGAGTTTTTAGAAGCTGTTTTGACTAAGTTGGGGTTCTGTGAGAAGTGGGTATGTCTATTAATGAAATGTGTTAGGACTGTTTCTTTCTCTGTATTGATTAATTTTCAGCCTTCAAGAGGATTAAGACAAGGTGACCCATTGTCACCTTATCTATTCCTTTTATGTGCCGAGGGTTTAAGTTCTTTACTAAACCATTATGAGCAGAGACAATTCACAATAGGAGTGTAGGTGGCCCGAGGAGGAACTAGAGTAAATCACCTGCTTTTTACAGATGATTACATATTATTCGGTAGAGCAAGAATGGAGGAGTGGAGAAGGATTCAAGAGGTGCTAAAAATATATGAAACAGCATCAGGTCAATTCCTTAACAAGGATAAGACCTCGGTTTTTTTCAACAAAAACACAAAAGTAGATGAGAAGAAGGCTATAAAGGAAGCTGACAATTCTATAGTTTGTGGAACATATGAGAAGTACTTGGGCTTACCTGCAATGGTAGGAAGGTCAAAACTCAGCACCTTCAGGAACCTTAAGGAAAGTATTTGGAAGAAAGTGACAAGCTGGAAGAACAGTTTCATCTCACAAGCTGGGAAAGAAGTAATTATCAAGGCAATACTGCAGGCCATCCCTACTTTCACTGTGGGGGTTTTCAAACTTCCTAAGAAGTTGTGTAAGGACATTAATGGCATGTTTGCAAAATTCTGGTGGGGAAAACAGAAGGAAGGGAAGGGTATTGTGTGGAAAAAATGGGAGAAAATGGGGGTGCAGAAAGGGAGGGGGGGTTTGGGCTTTCGAGATTTAGAAAGTTTCAATATAGCTCTCTTGGCAAAGCAAGGATGGAGGTTCATAAAATCCCCCAACTCTTTGGCAGCTACCATATTTAAGGAGAAATATTTCAGAAAAATAAATTTTTTAGAGACAAAACTGAGTGCAAATCCTTCTCTGGTATGGAAGAGCATTTGGTCAGCTAGAAGCTTGTTAAAAGAAGGGATAAGGTGGAGAGTAGGGGATGGGGAAGAAATAAATATTTGGGGATCGAAGTGGATTCCTAGCCCTTCATCATATGCCATTCAATCCCCAGTAACAGTGATACACGCTGAATCTAAGGTTGCTGTTTTAATAGATAAACACAAAGGGGAATGGGATGAACAACAGATCAAAAGCATATTTAGTAAAGAAGAAGATGAAAAGATACTTATCATTCCTTTGAATAAAGGTAGATCCAAAGACAAGATGTACTGGGGTCCTTCAAAAAAGGGACTCTTTTTGGTCAGAAGTGCATATTTTTTGCATATAGAAAATAGAGAAAAGGCAAAAGGCGAGAGCTCCTATGAAGTAAAAGATGATGAAAGATGGAGGTTCATTTGGGATTTAGATATTCCAGGAGTGACAAAGTTATTCTTGTGGAAAGCTGACAATGACTTACTACCTACTAAGATGAACTTACATAGGAGGGGAGTGACACAAGACAAAAAATGCCCTATGTGTGAACTGGAAGATGAGTCTCTGATGCATGCCCTTTGGGAATGTCCTGCAGCAAATGACATATAGGGAGATGAAAGTAGTCATGTACAGAAATGGAACAGTCTTGAAGATGATTTTATGCTTTTGTGGCAGAAACTAATGGTGGTCTTAAAGAGAAATTAGTTGGAGGAATTGGCAGTGACATTCAGGAGGATTTGGCTGCGTAGAAATGGTTTTGTATTTGAACACAAAGTTGAATGTCCTAAACATCTGATTACTTCTGCAAAAGCTACGGTCAAAGATTTTCAAGAAGCCCATAACAAGTGTATGACTGCAGGGAAAGTACAGGAGGATGGTCAAATGCAGAATAGGGGTATGAAGAGGAATATGAGATGGGAAAAACCTGATAAGGACTTTGTTAAGGTAAACTGGGATGCATCTCTGGACACAAAAAGGAAGTTAATGGGTATTGGTATTATGATAAGAGATGAGAATGGTGAGGCTTTGGTTACTTTGTGTGATCAGAAAACAAATGTGGAAGATGCAGCTGTGGCAGAGTGCTATGCACTGAGGAAAGCAGTTGAATTGTGCAATGACCTCAACATTCAGAAGGCTAGATTCGAATGGGATGCAAAGGAAGTCATTGCAGTAGTGAAAAGTGAAGAAGAAGTTCTGGCTAGTTATGGCCCTATAGCAGATGATGTAAAATTTTCTTTTAAACATAGATTAAATTGGTCTATACAGTTTGCCCATAGAGAAAAGAATATGGTAGCTCATACATTAGCAAAAAATGCTCTGACCATAGATGAGGAAAAAGTGTAGATAGAGGATGTCCCAGAATTCATTGTGGGATGCCTAAACAGAGATAAAAATTGTATTGATTGATGTTAGTTGAATGAGAAGTTTATTTTCAAAAAAAAAAAAAAAAAAAGCATGCTGATTTGGTTATTATTGTATTTATATTTTTATTGGTTTTTGAAATATGTATTTATATTTTTATTATTCTTGTTTAGATTGAGAAGGCAAAGGTAATGTACTGATCAACATAAAAAGCCACATTTAATTTGGACCATTGTTAGAATCTATTGAGGCACTAACCAAAGTGGTAAATGCATATGGATAATATGCCAACAAGGAGAAAGAGAGACTGCCTACCATTCCAGCTGCTAATGTCAGGGATGACAATATTTGTGAGAGCATGTCTATTAATGCAAAGAGACCACTAGGCAAGAAAGCTGAAAAAGAAAGGAAAAGAAAAAGGAAACGCAAAGAATCTTCACCTAGTGATTTTGATGAAAGGTTAAGTCATAATAGTGATTTTGATGAAAGGTTAAGTCATAAGGAAAGTGACAGGAAGATAATGATAATTGGGCGACGGGAAGCGGTAAGTCAGGCTAAGAGGGATATGACTGAGATGATAGACCTTACGAAGAAGAAGATGGAGATGGAAATCATGAGTTTGAATGTTAATAACATGAATGCGGTAGAACAAGAATACTTTAAGTCACTTCAAATGGAAATCCTAGAGAAACATAGGAATAGATCATCACCATCTCAATCTTAATATATTTTGCTTGGTTGTTTTTGTACGGTGGTTGGGGTAACTTATTGTTTTAATCCACCTACTTTGTGTTGCTGTTTTGATTATCCTACTTTGTTTTGCTATTTTGATGAACTTATACTTGGCTGGACATTATGTATTAGGTTGGAAATGTATGGATGGATTTTGTGTTGGAAATTCACCTACTTTTTGTTGCTACTTTTGTATAGTAGCTGGAAATGTATGATTTTATGATAGAAATTCAGTTTGACAGATTATGTATTAGGTTGATAGATGGAAATGTATGAACTTTTTATAGATTAGTATGAACTTATGTTGTAGCTGGAAATGTGTGGATTTTATGATAAAAAATTCATTTAGCATGGTTATTATATATTAGGTTGATAGATGAAAATGGTTATTATGTATTAGGTTGATAGATGAAAATGTATGAGCTTTTGATATATTAGTATGACTTATATATTAGCTAAAATGTATCGATTTTATGATGAAAATTCAGTTAGCATGGTTATTATGTATCAGGCTTATAGATGGAAATGTATGAATTTTTGATACATTAGTATGGAGTTATGTAGTAGCTGAAAATGTATGGATTTTATGATAAAAATTCAATTAGCATTATTATTGTATATTAGGTTGATAGATGGAAATATATGAACTTTTGATATACTTTTATAAGCTTATGTTGTAGCTGGAAATTAATGTATAGAATTTTTGATAAAATTTAGTTTGATAGATTATGAAGTTAATTTAGGTTGATAGATGAATTTTATGTATGTTGATATAGAGATTGTTGAGAATTATGAAAATAAAAAATATATATATATATATATTTTAAAAAATAATTAAATAGTGCATTAAAAATATATAAAAAATGAAAAAAATTATTATTTTATTATTACATAAAGTAAAATAAATAATCTTATATGAAGTCCAACTTTTGAGTAATTAGACATAAGGCAAAAAGTGGCATATTAGCCATGCTTTAACAGGTCTTCCTTTACCCCCTTTCTTTTACATTGACAGTTAAATCTTAACTAGGGGCATAAACTATAGGAAAATGCTAGTGTACCGTATTAATTTATTCCTTTATTTTGATTGTTCATATATTTTAATTTTTTTTATTTTTTTACTTAATGGTTAAGAAAGTGAATATTAGTATATCATCGTGTTTTTTTATTTTTTAAAAATATTTAAATATGGTTAAAAATTGTGAAAAAGAAAAAGAAAAAAAAATTGAAAAGTGGTATTTAACCTGTGGGGCACGCCCAACAGTCAAAGTGGAGCATGACTCTAAATACTCTGTTTGGATGTTGAGTTGAGTTGAGTTCTTTATAAATAGTAGTGAGTTGAAATGGTGAAGTAAGTTTTATAAGACTTGTCTAAGATGAGTTTAGATGTATTTGAATGTTGATATGAATTTAGATGTATTTATAAGAAGTTGAAAAAGCTTGTGGTTCTCGCGTGTAAAAAAATATTGAGTCGAAAAAAGTTTTAGGTCTCACGTGTAAAAATGTTTTTAATTAATTTGATTTTAATTATTTAAAAAGTATGTGTTCAGATGTTAAACTCAATTTAAAATTAGTTTGAACTGAGTTTAAATTTCAAATTGGGCCTAAACTTAACTCTTTATACTTTACATAATCTAAAAATAAGATATTACATCAAATAAGATAATAATCATTATGTTATGGTTTATTAAATTTTCTTTATTATGGTTATATCCCATGTTTTTTTTTAAATATATATTCCAGCATCCAAAGCCTTGTTTTCTTTTTGTTTTTCTTATCAACTTTCATATATACTCAAACAAAAATTTTATGTACAGTTATTTTTATGAACTCTTTTATGCACTTTAGTGATATGATTGGTTATGTATTAAAAAAAAAATTAATCCAACCAATCATGTTAGTAAAATACATAAAAAATATATAAAAGTGACTGTACATAACATTACTCATTCTCAAAATTAGGTACCTTCTCACCACAAAAAGAAAAACCACTAAAGAAAAAAAGGAAACTGATGGGCCAAACTCGGGTCAACGAATCCGGGTCTCTCCAAATTGCATGACTTTACCATTACAACGGTCAAAGAGACAAACTTTTGGATAGTATGTCATCCATTTTCCGTCAACTCCCTGTTTTCCGCCATTCTTTTTGTGAGAAATACCAATCACTCCGCCATTGATTGGCCTAGCTTCGAATAGGTCCGATGGGAGCCACTACTTGGATCGATTGGGAGCTGGAGTCGTACCCGAAGCCCGAAGACTTGTTGGTCGTTCCCTTATTTGCTCTCTTTTTCCCTTCCGTGCGGCTTTTTCTTGACAGATGCGTCTTTGAGGTACTCCTCTTATTTTTCACCATTTTTATGTCTCTTTTTATTTTCTTTTGGGTTTTGGATGTCTTTTTTTTTTTTTTCTTTTTTTTCTTTTTTAGGCTTATAACATTCGAAGCGTTGTTATTCCATTGAACTGATATTAGTATTGCAGTTTGTGTTGACTGTTTTCAAATTCGTCGAATCCTGAAAAAAAGTCCGTATTCACAAAGCCCAAGCAATTATCCCACACTGTGTGTGCACTTAAAGTTGAAACATTGTATTTATCACACACTTGTCTTTCTTGTGTTTAAAAGCGTTGTATTCATACTTAATAAAACATTGAAAGAATGATCTCTCTCTAAGCTTTCTGCACACGAGATGATTTATTTATTTATTTTCACAGAGAATAATGACATTGCCAGCCATCTAGGGGTTTATGGCTTGAGGAAGGACATTAATACAATCTTAACTCCAATAGGATTAGCAGTGGCACTTTTAATTACTCAGAACGATAATTCACTGTGGTGTGGTTCAGTTCAGTATATAATCAAAATAATCCAACATATCAATAGAAATCACCACTTTCACAATCAAGATAGATATGTTATAGTCTTATCAGATAAAATGCCCAATTTTATTAGTGATAATATGCACTTAATTTATAAGTTACAGGAAATTTGTGATTTAAATGTTCTGTATATTGTACTCTCATTCATACACCTAAATCTCATATAATGTAGATTTTATTAAATAAAATATTAATACAAAATGTCATACAAATTGGATTCTTAATGCACTATTCCTAACGCATTTACTGTTAAAGATATGATGACAAAGGAACAAGAATGATAGAAGAGAGGATAATAAAAATTAGACATTTTTGGTTTCGAATGTAATGAAAATTATTATTGTTATTTTTTTTTTAAAAGTAAGAAATACATGTTATTAATATGAATGTTATGCAAATTATTAACTTCACATTAAGTTTTTAAGTAAAATAGTCTGTAACACTTCAGTTCCACATTGGGAATATGATGTGGTACTAGAGCAGTGGTTCTAACTCACTCTTTATTTCACTTACATATTTCACATGCTGGACATGCATTTTAGGGGAAATGTTGCTTAAACAAGCAAGTGAGATTTGTTTTTAAAGTTCCTACCCCAAAAAGATAGTCATATTTTCAAAGGGTGAATGCAATGAATTTAGAATGAAAAAAACTATTGCAGCCCTCCATTCACCTCAAATTAGTGCAAAGATCCTATTTTGCCACATTTATGATTTTAAACAACCAAGCTTCAAAAACTCCTCTTATTAGAACAGCCATCACTTCTGACTTGGTTGCACTATCGAAACTTGTGGAGTGCAAAATTGGCCTTATGTCATTTTGCTATCCCAACGGCTATCATTCATTTGACAAGAAAAAAATGGTCTTAATTAATTTTTGTTGTAAAACCTCTAGGGGTTGGTTCAAGCGGTAAGAGCCTTGGTCTTGGGAGATTGCTCTTTCTAGGTCTAAAATTCAAACCCTTGGGTGTAAATAATTTCTAGGGGTCATTTCTTATAGGTGAAAAGCCGTCGATTTGCCTATCCATGTGATGCAGGCATGTTAAATGGCTCCATGGTTTAACTGGATAAAATACATGTTGTGTTTGTATAGTCTCCAAGGTTCCCCATCATCAAAAAAGAATTTGCTCTCAGTTGTAACCATTAGTTCATACCTTTGTGTGACATCTGAATTCTGAAGTTCTTTTCTGCTTTTTGAACATCATCGACTATCCTTTCTGCTTAATTTTTATGTCTACATTTACCTTTCCTTCTTTGGCAGTCTCTTTCTTCCTTTTTCCCTTTTTTCGTATAATTTTGAGCTTATATATTTTGAACTAGATGATCATGCTTGATGCAGAAATTAGCCAGGCGATTGATTTTTGGAAAGGGGCACATCGCTTTGGACGTTGAGGCACATGATAAGAGGAAGAAACTCAATAAATTCAAAGAGTCTGCATGGAAATGTGTTTATTTTTCCTCAGCAGAGCTTTTGGCTCTTTCTGTTACCTATGATGAGCTATGGTTCACTAATACCAAATACTTTTGGGTAGGGCCTGGAGATCAGGTTTGGCCAGACCAGAAAATGAAGTTAGTTCCTACCCTCATACAGAGCATTTATCAATATAAGTCGACTAGTATAATGGGCTTATTTAATTTAATTGGTCTTGATGATAATTACATCTCATTTATCTAGGCGTAACCACATAATTAACCTCTCTTACCCTGCCAGGTTAAAATTGAAGGCATTCTACATGTATGCTGCCGGGTTCTATACTTACTCCATCATTGCTCTGATCTTTTGGGAAACGAGACGTTCCGACTTTTTGGTATCAATGTTTCATCATATAGCAAGTGTTATATTAATCACGCTGTCTTATATTTTCAGGTATATTTAGAGGGCTTTGGCTTTCAGCTTGTTATTTCATAATGTTCTTAAAAAAAGATCAATTCATAATTAATGAAAAACTAGTCCTAGTTCTGTTAATGCATAAGAAGAGTTGAAGTTTTAAAATGAAAAATAGCATACATAACTAAGTTAACATATCTCGAGTCATTTTACAATAAATAGGACCTTTAAAAGTGTGTCGATGTTAGTGCCTTGATTTCCAAAGTTTGGTCGAGCACCTTATTCTTTTCTTGCCCTACTCTCCTTATGTTTTTATGTAAGAAATGGAAAGGCTCACAAGCCTTGTTTGAATGGAGAAAGCGAACCAAGAGCTGTTTTTTTAGTGTGACAATGTAACCTTACTCATAAAAGTCATAGCTTGTAAGCTTTTTAAGTTCCTCTGAAATTCAATAATCCTTATGAATCCAGGATTCATTGATTATAAAACTAAAAAGGCATGAGTTGAGAAAGCCAATGCATTAAAAAAACTAGAAACTCTATTAACATTTGAGAAGATAGACAGTTATCCAACATCATGAGGGAGAAGATGATGTTAATGAACATGAGTAAGAAAGTAACATGCTTGTCTTTTTATTCTAAAAAAATCTTAGTGCAGGCACATGCTCAGAGCATTGGCAATGGTCTAGCCAAAGCCAAAGCCAAAATTTGCCTAAAACTACATGTTTTGCCTAAAACCAAAGCCATTCAACATATAATCCCATATTGGATTATCCATATATTGGCCAAAGTATAATATAATATTTTTTTTTTTAATAATAATATTTTAAACAAAAATTCTTCATATTTTGCAACTACACTAACCATATGTTAATTAATAATTAGAGATAGTAATATTTTTAATAACCATGCACAAAATCAGTTAATTAAGATTATTATTGACAATGTTAATTAATAATTGGAGATACCAATATTTTGGAATAAAATATGTGTTTTGGCTATGAACAGCGTCTAACCAAAGATGGAGAAAGGTTTGGATTTACTGTAGCTCATATGTGGAGCTCCCAAGTTTTGGCTACTCCAATGCTGAGAGTTTCACCAATATAAAGCCAAAAAATTTAGATGCACTGGCATTTGCTAAGCCAATGCCAATGCTCTCATGATTCTCTTGTAAACATTTCCTAAGTTTTAGATCAAGATGCACTCATGTCTTCTGTAGCTCATCTATCTCCATTTGCCACCTGCAGGTTTGCCCGTGTTGGTTCGATCATTTTAGCTATCCATGATGGAAGTGATGTATTTATAGAAGTTGGAAAGATGTCCAAATATAGTGGCTTTGAAAAGATAGCAAGCGTTTCTTTTGGTCTTTTTGTTCTCTCTTGGACTGTGCTTCGCATTATCTACTATCCCTTCTGGATACTTTGGAGCACTAGGTGAATGTTATGTGTCAATACTTTTGAGTACCTCCTTACCCCATATTTATTGTGACATGGCCAACAAGATTGTACATCAATATGTACTCAAGGATGTGTGTGCATTATATCTGATAGATATACAGAACTATGACAAAAAATATAACCATTTATCATATCATGTGAGATAACGACCTAATTTCTGTCAGGAATTTGAGGGTGACTTTTTGTTTTGTCAGGACTAGATGTTGCCAAGTTTCATTTTTTTATTTTTATTTTTTGTTTAATTTGCACTAGTATTTCGTTTTTATATTGGTAAGAGAGTCCTCCCCCCTTTTCCTTAGAGGCTCCTCTACTTGCACCTTCAAGTTTCTGCCACGTAAAATCTCTTTTACAAATTTCAGTATTGTGTTTCTTTCATTAATGAAGGCATCTATTGTGTCAAGTTTGAGCATAATTTTATGTGGCCTTTTCCTATTAGAATTCTTAGTGCCATACTTATAGTAACTGCAGTCATCATTTCTTTGACTATAGTAACCTAATATCTTCCAATTCTGAAAATATATACACCTGGGTGAACACCATATGGTCCAGATCTTGTTCTCGCCCTTTTTTTCTTTTCTAATTATGGAAAGGACAGTTCTTTCATTGCTTTATATTATTCTCTCCAAGTCGATTAACTTTGTTCCATTTCTTTGTGGCAGCTATGAAGTTCTTTTGACCTTGGACATGGAGAAGCACATGGTGAATGGATCCATTTATTATTACTTGTTTAATACTCTTCTTTTCTGCTTGCTCGTTATAAATATCTATTGGTGGAAGTTGATGGTTGTAATGCTCTTGGAACAAATTCATGCAAGAGGCCAGATTGGTGATGATCCTAGATCTGGTAAGTAGCATAATTTTCATTGTTTGGAAAATAGCGCACATACACCTGCACAAGCATGTGCATGGGTAAAAGTAAGAAGAATTTCAATTCAAGGAAGGATACATGTGAAGGCTTAGTATAAAAGATGCAATAAGAATGATAAATGCTAGGCCTACAAACAAAATTACAAGGAAGAATAAAAAGAAAATTAGAAGAAAGAAGCTGGCACGGTATAATGTGATACATCAGATTTGCTTAAAAAAAAAAAAAAAAGAGTTTTATAGGCTGACAAACCACATCAATCCACATAACAGTGTAAACCAGTTTTGTATTCACTTAATGTCAGGCTAAGTAGCAAAATCAATGTTATATCACTTGCATACACTATTGCATACATCATTTTCTACCTGTAGCTATATATTATCGTTACTCATTAATCGCCCTTATTCATAAAAATTAAAAAAATAACGAAGAGACTAATGTTATCTAATTTCATTGTATCCATTCTTGTAAGTTCCTTCACCAAAGAACTTATTTAACCCACATGCCTAAAAGTTTATGTATTACCCTAGGATGATTCCACAATAATTAGTCCACAAACATAGATTTGTGCTTGGAATTTATTTTATAATTTTACATTAACAAACCTGATCATATCAATGTCATAATGAAAATTTTACGTTAGGTCCAAAATCTTAAATATTGTTTCAAACATCTTTGGCTGTAAAAGGTTGATCTAAATTCTTTCAAGTGAAGCTTCTATCCAGAGATTGACTGCAAGCTTATTATGCTCTTTGAAGATTTCACAGAATGACCTTTTACACGATCTTCAAAGTTCAAACTCTTGAAAATCCAGATATCTATTGGCACATATGAATCATTCTACCATCAAATCCAACATTCGCAGGAAAAGTTTTGAAATCATTTTGGTTAGGATTTTAATTTATGAGAGGTGATTGTCATGTCATTCACAATGCTCATTAGTTAGAGCCAAAAAAAATTTTAAAAGTCCAAATAGACAATTATGCAATTATTCAAAAGACGTAGCAGATTTTTATTTCTTTCCCAAAATTACACCCCATCACTAACCTACATGTAATAAGAATGCTATATGGGATAGGCTGTAGTTAAAGGAAAGAATTTATTGCTTTGTAGCTATCACCTATGGTTATGCAGTCTTGGATGCCTTTGCTTTCTACAGATTCTGAAAGTGAGGCGGAACACGATGACTGACCATGATATCGAAGTACACCAAGAAGGTCTAGTATTCTCACTTTCACCATCCTGGTAGAATACTCTGCTGTTAGTTCATCATTCTGATGGTTGTGAAACAGGCATGCCAAACTTGATGTCCACATTCTCGTATTTGATCTGAATGTAAGTTTGGATTTTTAAAGTTTTTTGCACTTGATAAGGAATCATTGTAGTTGAGGAACTTTATATATTATATGATGAAACAGAAAATGTGAATGACTGAAAGGTGGTAAGTTGTTAATGGCTTGATTCGTGCCCAACGTTTGGCCGGTATAAAGCAGAGTTAATCATAAAAAGAGTAGTTACAGGAGAAATCTTGCAGTGTTTCTTTTGTTCTACTTGTGCAATTTTAGACCACTTTTGTTCTACTCGTGCCATTTTAGTCCAGTTTTTCATTTCATAATGGTTGTCCATTCCTCAAAGACAGCATATCTATTGGGAATAATTTTGCTTCTAGTATATTTGACTAGAGCACTGGCATTGGCTTAGCCATATGCCAGTAAAAGTTATATTTTAGAGAATGTCTATTAAATTGAGCTTACATTGGATTAGCTAAACACAATTCATCTGAAAGATTAGCTACAGTAAATTCATCCCACATTCCAATATGAAGTGAACTGTAGCACCTTTATATTAATATTTTATTATTTCCTATTGTCGTTTCCCATTTCCTTCCGACTAGTCTATCTCACTCCTCTTTTCCTTTTCCTTTTCCTGCACATCTCCTTCTCCCGCACGGCTCTTTTCCTTTTCATTCCCGTAAAATTTCCTACAACTCCGTTCCAGCATAGACACGGGATCAAACTTCCAGCATTCATGATTTCAGAGACTAAAAAAAGATAAAAAAAAAAATACCACCTTCAGGATGGAAATCTTTGTTCAAGAGAATGGGAGTATTTTCCCTCAAAACTTTGAGGCTAAATTGATCAGGTTTCTTACCTCAAAACTTTCATACCAAAAGAGAAGAAAAAAAGAACAAGCAGATCGAATCAAAATCATAGAGAAAACAAGGAGAAGAGCCAAAGAGAGAGATTCAGAAAAGCGAAGAAATATAAATATCAAGTAAAGCAAACAGCTTGTCCAAACATGGTAGATAGAGTAATGTTTAAGCAGCTTTAGCTGTACAAGCCAATAAATGTGGGCTAGATCATGCAGAAGACCAGCCAGATCTCCATCAACCTCACCTTCTTTGATCTCTGCAAGCGCTCTCTCAAGAAATCATTGAGTACCCATTTCTTGATTTGCAGGAGATTCTGCCATTTCTTCATTGCATTCTCAAAGAGAGAGAGAGAGAGAGAGAGAGAGAGATGGATAGAAAAAAATATACTTCTTAGAGGAAGAGGGGATGAGCAATCCCTGAAACACAAAGAGAAGACCATAGGAGTCATGGAGCTCAACATGGACTGCATCTTGAACTAGGTAGCAAATCTGAGAGGTAAATTAAAAAGTATTTAAAAAATATAAATAATAATATTTTATTATTATAAAGAATGTAATGACTAATTTAATGTAGACTACAAGTTTTGAGTGATTAGTTAAAAGTAAAAAAGTTACATATTAGTCAAATTTTAAAGATTGAGATGACTAAACCAATGTCAATGCTCGCAATAGGAGGATGAGTAGCCAAAATTTGGAGGTCAGCATATGTGCAGAATCCGAGCCACACATTCCTTAGCATGGAAGCCATCACACCTCCACACAAGAAGTAATTTTCTGTTGATTATTGTTCTCTGTTTCTTTTCTAAATTAATCCATGGATGAATGTTACTTTTCTCTCCCTTCTCTTTAGAAAATCCAAGCTTTCTCCGCTTGAGGGAGGAGCTCATCTCTCCTCGCCGTGCTCGCCCGCCTCTCTAAGCCACTGTCCATACATCTTTTATTCATGTATTGCTAATCTACTGTTTTTCCACAAAATATTAAACGCACACCATCATCATGCTCATTGGCTGCTGATCTTCAAAACTCAGGTAGAAGTGCTGCAAAAAGACCTGCATGTGGCTCTCATGCGCCACCCACACCGTCGTGTATTCCAGCCACTATCATCCATGCAAAGCAAGACTGATTTCCCATGTCCATATCTTACAAATCTTGAGCATCCCATATCACATCCCACCGCACGCAAGGCCAACATGTTGCCACTCTCATTGCGAATTTATTTGGTGAATTACCGTTGGTATAGCTTGTCCAAATTGAACTATCAAACTATGTTCGTGCTTTCCCTGCTTAAAATTTTGGAGGAAGAGGATGTGGATAACCCTATCATCAAGATAAATACTGTAAATTGCAGTGATCCTTACTCGGTTGATGTTACAAACTACATCTGAGGAGTCCATCTATTGGACTGCAAACTGCTTTATCTAGCAGTCCTTTTTTTTTGATGTTTTATGCTTACACTGCATCAATTTTAATGGAGTTTTTGTTGAGATCTCCCATCTCTTACATTCTTAATTTTACTTCAATGCAAATCTTTAATTACCAAAAGAAAACTATCATAATGTCAATTCCTTTGGGCACCATCTCGTTGAATAAACGGCCTCCAACATCATTATCAAACGTATTTTCCCGTTAGGATTCCTATTACGAGTTTTACTACACGTTACACACCCATTAGAGTCAATCAAAAATTTTGGAAAAATCCTATAATCCAATCAATGAAATTGTGTTACGTGCGAGAGACATTTTTTAAGTTGGTGTACTAATTTTAGGTTAACAAATTCAGATTTTAGATGTTCAACATATCAGAAAAGTATTAAATTAATTATACTAAAATACGTAAGTACTGCTACTCCTGCAGAAAATTCGGTACCAAATACTATAAATTGATATCTCAAGAGATAAAACTAGATAGCAATTACAAAACAATACATTGCAAGAGATAAAACTAGATAGCAATTACAAAACAATACAACAAAACTAAACCAATGCACAGCTACCCAAACTATTACTCCACAATCGTTGTAACATTGGCACGTAACACTATTGCTTAAGTTGTTTTGATAACTTCATTTCCATATATCCCTTGGTTGAAAAATGGACGATCAATGGAACTTAAAAAGTCAATCTGTTGACATGCATATAACCCATTTATCACGCTCCAATGTGTTCATTCCAATATTGTCTTAATTAGAGAACTTTGAAATCAACTTATCCACATGGATTATGATATCATCTATGCGAGGGCGAACTGCAGCCTGGGGTTGAAGCATCCATGTCACAAATTGGTGAAGAGCTTCTGGATATGGGGGCTTACGACCAGCTGGCCACTTTACCTGGCCATTTACAATGGCCAACTGTAGGCTTCCTCCAGATTCTCCAAGTGCGTACTCAAATGGAGATACCCCATACCTGCAATAAGTAGCTATCAGTGACTTATATATTAAAATTTCTTGCTAAAGATGCAGCTTTGCTTCAATGGGAGAATCCATTTTCTCAAGATGATGAGTCATAATTATCTTAAGAAAAAGCCGTGCTTGTAATCCATGAAACTAAAAAGAATGTTCTATGCAGAAGTCTATAGCATTTGTATGCAGATACAAAGACATTCTACTAGAATTGATATCTCAGATTTGGTTCAGTTTGAATGTATTGCTGGAGAAGGTGTTGAGTATTACACTGGACGTATACTTAGTTGATCTTGTCTATATATGAGAGATTACAGGGAGCCCCAATAGTGACTAGTCCTTTTGATATATTGGTCACATGCAATTAGTGTCTCCTGTAGTGAGAAATGGTACTAAAACTAACCTAACAATGCCATGGTAGTGTTGGGACATCTCAGCTCAACATACACCTTGATGAGGATATTAAAAACTTGAATGGCAAGATCATGATTACCCACCCCCCCCCCCCCCCCCCCCCCCCCCCCCGGCCAAAAAAAAAAACAAACAAACAAATAGTGTGGATGGTGACAATGACGCAAGGACAGAGTTGCATCCTATATTTAGTGTATATCAGTAATGGAATCAGACACGAGAAAATTATGATCTGGTTGCGCTGTATTGTAACAGCACAAAAGCATATAAAAGATAGAACTTCTCTTTTTGGGCAAATGAGAAACTACAAACTGTTCGGATAAAAAACTAAGGATACTTTATTAATCAACACTCTTAAATAAGAAAAGTAAAATACAGTCCTATTCTAATCTTAACAGTAAACCAAAGAGAATTAAACTAGCAATCCAGATCCGAATAACATTGCAATCCTAATCTTAACAGCAATCCAATTTTGACCTCCTCCCTGAGCAGAGATTACGCTTTATACAGGTAGTGGGGTCATGTATACTCACGGGATTGCTTTTTTTTAGTAATTTGAACAAATTCAAATTGCGTCCATACCAATCAAGATCTAAGTAGTTGTTCGGTAAACTATTATACTTATCACATGCAGTCTAATCCAAAGTAGACTGCTCCGGAAAAAAATCCAAATAAAACTCTAAAATAATAACAAACAAACAAACCTAATCCTAATTAAACTTCTTTTTATTGCAATACTGTTTCACCAGCAATCTTTTACCACATCCGACAGGTTTTCCATCACTTTCCCCTTTTAAGAAGTACCTCGTCTTCAAGGTTCAATAAGTGAAAGGCTGCCTTGTATCCAACAATTTTCCTCCAACCACTATACCCTCCTCGATGAGGAATACTTGAGGTTGAAGTTTGTTAAACTCGTGCCCCAGCATACAGCATTCATTGCAGTTGAAACATAACCCTTTCTTACGTCTCTTTCACAGCAAAATTAGGTACTTTATGGTCGACTTTATGGCTAACAACGGGGAAAACGGTGTGCAAAGGTTTTCATAGGCAAGGAAAAGGGCATGCTTTCGAGGTTGCAAAGAAGAAAGAAAAGAGAATTTGGTCAGCAGCTATGTGAGCAGTGACACGAATGTCCACAATACACCAAAGAAGGAGAGAGAGAAAAAGAGAGGGGGAGAGAGAGGGAGAGAGAGAGAGAGAGAGAGGTGCTACGATATTCTTGCCTCAAAATGCAAATCACTTCAATCTTTCATTAATCAAAATCTCTAAAATTCATTGAGAAGATTCACCATAAATACATCTGCACTCATATCTAGTACTAACATTAGGATTCCAAATCAAAAATAAAAACTTAATAAACTCAACTAAAGAATAACTTATACTCAAAAGAAATACACCAAGACAATCAAAATTAAAGACTCCAAACTATATTACCTAAATATCCATGATTCACATAGAGTTGAGGAAAATTAATTATCTGCCCTCATACAAAACCTTTTTTTTTTTTAATAGAATCCTGGAGACCTTGAGCCCTCATTCAAACTTAACAATAATTGTAAATCAAAACAAAAATTGAATAATATGAATAGATCATCAAAACCATATGCCTGTTGCTTCAGTTGGACATCATACGTTTGAAAATTTCTTAGCAGTCATACCAGACAGCTCTTATCAGGAAAAGATGCTGTTTTTTTTATAATTATACTAGATTTGAGGTAGGTGATGGCTTTAAGACTAGACTCTGGCATGGCTTATGGTGTGGTGACAGCACCATGATGGCAGTGCTCACCCTGCGCTTCCTATAAGGCAGCACCATGATGCATTGAACCAATACCTAACTGAGGCAGCAAAGTTTACAACATCCTTTCACACGACTGTTGCAAAATCTTCTTGGTCCATTGTTATTACTTCAGAAAAAGTCTTGAACTTGAAATCTAATTTCACATCCATCATGCACAAGGATGGAAATTTTTTGCAACAATCTTTTCTTAGAATCTCTTCACTCAAGTACCAAACTGATATGGGACAGGATAATGGAAATGAAAAATTCTAAACATAAGCCTACACACCACATACCATACTTTTTTTAATTTTTTCAAATTTTTTTCTTTCAGAATTTATATTTGCGAAATTACCACTTGTCCCAAAAGCTTAAGCTAATGGAAAGATATAGATTTTATTATTTAGTTTATATCTTAACACTCCCCCTGAAGTGGGTGCAACACGTAGAATATTTAATTAAAAGAGTTGGAGTGTAGAGTCAAGGTTCAAACTCAGGACCTCTACTCTGATATTATGTGAAATAATCACTTGTCCCAAAAGCTTAATCTAATTTGAAGAGATGGATTTTATTATCTAATTTATATCTTAACAATATTGAATTGGAGTTCCAAAAATTGAATTTTAGTGGCTGAAACAGCGACATCAGCTGATGTGAAGAGCAACAGCGCTAGAGAGAGAGAGAGAGAGAGAGAACTAGAGAACATAGACACTCTTGTCCCACAACTCAAATCACTCAATAAGGTCGTAAAATAAGCTGATTTAAATCTAGTATACTTATAACTAGACCTTTGAACTATACGACTCTTGCTTCAATTAGACTTTGCATGTTAGCACTACATATAAATAGTCGAAGTTGTCAGAACTAAAGATCACTCTAAAGACAGCAACTTCACTCTTATCCCATGGCTGCATCAATATCCAGTCAAGCTATTAAAAAACTAATCAGTTATGCTAGGCCTCACCAGTGAAGGTGTATTATCACTAAAGATAAAAAAAAAAAAAAAAAAAAAAAAAAAAAGCTGACCCTTGAGCTCCCTATATTCCTCGAATAAATATTTATGTACATTAGAATGCATGCACAGACCTACATTACATACAATAAAAAAGTTTCCCAAACTGTTTAAAATATTATCACTAATGACACGAGGTACAGTAAAAAAAAGTTGCTTAAAAATCATGAATATAGTGGCGACAGTAAAAGAGCAAGAATTATCCTCACATTATTGCATATAAAGTGCAACCTAATGACCAAATATCAGTTCTCTCATCAATGTCTGCATGGCTTGGGCAATCCCACAACTCAGGAGCTCGAAAAGGAGCTGAACAATGCTCAGATGCCCATTCCTACACAAGAAGAAAACAAAAAATCACCATAGCTATAGCATACAATCCAATGGGTTGATTGAGATGAAAATTGCAAGCATCTATAAATATTAATCATAACAGTAAAGGAAGAGACAAGAGGCTGACCTTGCATACCAAGGATAAGAAAACATGGAAATTAATTTTCAAGACATTTCAAATTAAAAGTGAAGAACTTAAACTAAAGAGTAAAATGGTTCTCTTAGATATCATTAAACTACAAAGCACGCACAAAATATGCAAATATGCATAGACAAAGCATATTTAGATATTTACCAGGGATCCAGGACAATCAACGTTCTAACATCACAATTATTGAAAAAAGAAAGATGAAAGTGAAGAAAAAGTACCTGCAACTGTAGTGCCTCCGAACGAGAGCGAATCTGCTTTCTGGCAGGTCTAGCACTGCCAAAGTCCATTAATATAGCAAGAGGTGGTTTTCCTTTTATATGAGTAATAAGAACATTACCAGGTTTGACATCATTATGTGCATATGGAGGATCAAGATTGTGCATATGATTGAGTCCTGCACAAAGCTGTCAAATTGAATTTCGTTAATTAAAATGATTATTATGCATGTAAGAAATTTCAGATCAATTTATAACATCATCATATCTAAAAATACTACAGATATAAACACAAACAAGGAAAAAAAACTCGTACGTGCTTCTCGTATAGAATCTAGAGCACAAGAAACAACAGACATCCATATTTCTAACAACATGTCTACCTTGGGCCTCAAGCAATCAACTGCAACTCTCGACAGAAGCTAACCAAGTACTTTCAATGATTGTGGCTTGGAGTTAAGAAAGTGTGAACAAAAGGCAGAAAATTATGATATCCATGAGAAAAATATCCACCTTAGGCAGTATCTAGTTATCATGGAAAAAAAAATATTCTAAGAAAATTGATTTGCAGTAGGAACAGTATAAATGAAGTAGAAAAAGAAAGGAGATTTTATTCACCTGTCGAAATATATAAAGAACATCTGAGGTAGAAAAAACCTCCTTTCTAGCTTTCATAGCTTTGGCATTATCCAGTAATGTTCCATCCAAATGAACTGGAAATAACAAGTATGCTTCATGGTTCCTAGATCCTTCTTGTGTTGGCTGTCAGTGAAGTAATATAATGTTATATAAATATCTATTTTTAAAATTATTTTAAATCACATTGCATTCTAGAAGGGATTTTTTCAAATAAATAACATTAAAAAAAAGCTAATATCGCCCAAATAAATTATATTCCCACCACCTAGTAGCAGTTTGAACCTTAAAAAACTTCCCTAAGCACACTATGGATGATTTCCATGCCAATGTGGTTAAAATACTGTTGGTGTGCAACTCCAGCACTAATAATTGCTTTACCATGCTTCCTCAAATTTACACAAAATGTTTCCAAATCTTGTGATTTGGGGGCCCAATGTCAAAGCCAGAACTATATAGTTCAATACCAAGTAATTTTCACACTGAAGCCTACCAACTAAAGCAACAGCCATATATCATTCCTCTTAGAATATTGGTCAAAAAATTTATTTTTTTTAAAGATGAGAAAACTAATTAATAAACTAGAAATAAATAACTATACCAAGTAACTACCTTAGTAGAAATGATAGCATGATCAAGAAGCGGTAGCAAATTTGGATGACTGAATAGCGATGAGACGCGGATTTCCTCCCTAACCAACTCTAACTGTTCAGCATTCTGAATGAGAACTTTCTTCATAGCATAAGTGCCATCATCTGCACACACGCCAAGAAAAATCATTTTTTTCCATCAAATTACTTTCATAACAGGAAGAAAAAACCAGACACAAACATTTTAAGAAATTGAGTAGACTAAGAGTTTTAGTACAAGAGATTACAGAGTATAAATATAACTTAAATGCTATTTTAATAATTTTAATACCCCATATTGAGCGAGTATAGAAAGGTGGGGAATTAGATCCCACATTGTTTTGGAGGGAGAAGTTCTTGCTTTTTATAATGATCCCACGGGAATCCAATAGTATCAGCAACTAGTCTTTTTGGAGTACGGGTTCAAATGTTACTTGGACTTTTTGTGAGTCGTTACAAATGGTATCAAAGCCAAACCAAACCACGAGTGTGAGACTACAGCCGTGTCACCTATGATCGAATTGCCTGACAAGGTTGTCGAGATTTAAGGGTTGGAGATTGTGATGCCTCCATATTGAGTGAGCATAGAAAGGTGGTGAATGGTATTCCACATTCATTGGAAATAAGAAATTCTTACTTTTTATAATGATTCCAAGGCGCTCCAATTGTATTTTTGACTAATCTTTTCCGAATATGGGCCTCGTGTGGCTTGGGATTTCCTTGCATGGTTAAAATAATATATATATATATATATAGACACATGCTGCCGCCAACAATTTTATTCATGTAAAAAAGATAATTGCTTAGACTCCACTAGCTCAAACCAAGATAACAAATTCTTTATCCAGTAAATTTCTTTGAATAGTTTTGATCTACAAGTAATATCACCAGACAATATGGAAATAGGTGAGGGCATCATAGTTATGTGTGAATGCAGATAAATAAGATAGATAAGATAGATAGATAGATAGATGTGTGTGTGTGTGTGTGTGTGGAAGTCTACAAAGTTTAAAAAGAAGAGTACATCGCCAGATTTGTGAACCCAGAAAACCTTAAATCAGAAATTCAAATTAAAAAAAAAAAATAAAGCAAAAAATTCAAACACCCAAATCTGATTCCAAGTATCATAAATTGTATTTAATGATATATATATATATATATATATATATATAGAATAATACCTGAAACACAGATCCAAGGAAAAGAAAGAACAGCAAGAACAAAACAAAGAATATTGGAGAATATAAAAATGCAAGCCCGCCACATTTTAAGATCTACTTTCATAGAAAATTCTATAATTCCGATATATCCTATATAACAGTTTCAGATCACCAAAAAATCCCTCAAGGCCACCATATCAAATTGAGATTCACTCGAATTATTCGATTCAATGGCAAGATTCAATCACTTCTGAGCTCAGACAGACATTCAAAAACGGTTCATTCAGATTCATAACTCGATGATCCAGATGAGAATATCTTAAAAAATGGATACATGCTGACTGGTTTAGAAGAGAGAGCTCAAACCAGAGAGATGAGATGGGTCCTTGACTTTCTTAGCCAAGCCACCACCGCCACCAGTGGCCGAACCAGAGTCTGTGGGCACCTCCTTGACCAGAAAAACGTAGGCGAACCCGCCCTCCCCGAGCTGCCTCACGATCCTGAACCGGTTCTCATTGATCCAAACGTCTCCTCCACCGTTTACTGCATCGTATAGCGCATTCAACCCAGAAAATGAGCACCCCATCTTCCCCCTTGTCAATCTTTCTTGCGTCCTTCTGAATATATGGGGACTGTTTCTTTCTCTCGTTTCTCTCCGATCTCAAGCAAACACATGGTTGGGTTTCCGCGCTTCATGTCGTTATAAATCCACCTTTCGTCGTAAAAACCTCGAAAATCCTTTTTAAGTCGAATCAAGTTCAACTTGTCATAATAGTTCATCTTAATCGAAATAATTAGTTGATAATATATTAATATCCATCGGTGGGGAAGTTCCGTCGATAGTGACACATCCATATAAAAGGAGAATAAATGCAGATTAGACCTTAATGCACCCATTGAGTTTTGTTAGATCCATATCTATTTTCTGATCTTTGTAAATGAGTAGTTATTTTATTATTTTTTTTGCATAATATCATATTCTACATCATAACATGGTAGAATTATTATCATCTCAATCTATCATTTAATATCACATTATAATATAATAAAAAAATAATAAAAAAACATATGACGAATAGATAATTTCTAATTATCTAAAACCGTGTCATGAAATAATGAAAAAATGATAAGAAAATAAATAATAAGTAGAATTATTAGGTTTCGCACATTTTTTTTTTTTAAAAAAAGACCATAACATAAAATTTTATATTTTTAAATATAACCTGCTCAAAAGATTTGCATAACAATTGTACACTTTAATTTTGTAACTATAATTACTCGCAACGTTTGGATGTTAAAATGATCTCAGATGATTTGAGTTGATTTATAAATAAATAATAATTACTCCAAATTGGATGTTCGATAATGATATAATATATTTAATTAAAATAATATATAAATTATAAAGTAAGAAATAATTTTTTAATATTATTTTAATGTTAATAATTTTTACTAATATAAATATAGTTTTAAAATTCCATTGTTTACAAATATTTGTATTTGATAATTTACAATTTATATTTAATTTTGTGTCATTGGCTTGAGATAATGTTTCCTTTATTTTTATTTAAATATTTAGAAAGTAATGATACAATATATTTAATTAAAATAATATATGATCTTTTTAAAATTTCATGTTAAATATTTTATAGATGTATAAAATACTAAAATGTTTTAGCAACTTGATTATATATATTATTTTACATTTAATAATTATATTTTTATATAAAAAAATGAATTTCATTAGATTTATTATATTTCATTTTATAAGCTTAACTGAATTTTATAAACTCATTATTTCTCATTTAATTATAATACAACTTGTGGTATATGGGAATATGTCAAATTATTCACATGACATAATTTGATTTAAAAAATAAATTTTAAATCTTACAAACAAAATCTTACCATTTCAGTAATATAAACAATGTACTCTACACACCAATTTGAGAACAAAATTTTTCGAAAAAATATATAGGTTATAGATACAGATAAATTTAGATAGATATGACTATAAGACTTTCCTTTGAACCGTAACACAATCTATAAGATTGCAGCCTTGCAGGCGATTTATTATTACTTCCATTCAACATTTTGGCATGTCAATTTCTTACATATCTGCCTGAGTGGTACGATTCATAGCACCATCTAAAACAACATACAACCTCAACGGTAAACCTCTGGAGGCACTGTCTACACCCATTTTCCTCTGCACCATCTACAACAACATACAACCTTAAACTATCTAGAAAACCAGAAATCAAAGGGATGTGATAAATAAAACCGTGCAAGTTAATTGTTCAGCTAATCTCAATATGAGCACTAATACATCTGTGCCCATGTTCATAAGGAATCAGTCGTCTTTCACTGTTCCATGCGGGATAATGGCAGGTTGTTGTTGAGTAATACAATGTATGTTTCCACCCCCTAAAACAATCTCTCTTGCTCCTTCGATTCTTACCACCTGAGACAGCCAAACATCATTAAAAGGGTTTGTTCAGGACTACAAAGTTACAGGGCAGTACTGATCCAACAAAAACTAGGCCATACCATATTTAGTAATATGTCACTACTTGGATATTAGCCATGGAAGTGATGAAAAGTATGATGTTTGATAAAAACAAAATGATTTTTTATTAGGTAGATAAAATAAAATATGTTGGCTGATGCATGTGGACTCTCCACAACTTTTGAAATGAAGATTGTACATGTAAACTGAAGAGTGTTTTCTTACTTCATAATCTGGAAAGGCTTCAGATATGACACGAGCAGCTTCTTCATCCCACTTTGGGTCGCCGAACTGTGGCAAGATTATTGCTCCATTGGCAATGTAAAAGTTCACATATGAGGCGGCAAGTCTTGTACCTGGAAGTCTTGGTTTAGCCTCACCGTCCTGTTGCAAAAACAATGAAGATTAGGGAAAAATAATAATAATAAAAAATAAAAATAAAAAGAGGTTCTATGCATTCAAGTGACTACTATTCAATTGAAAAACGTAAATATTGTTCTCAAAAAGGAAAAAAAAGAAGAAGAAAAGAGCACAGAGAGAGTACGAGGCATTCTGAAATAAGTTTAATTCTGTCAGGCATCTTGAAGACGCCTAATAAGAAGATCCACAATGGCATGGCCACAAGAAAGAAGGCATCAGTTCTCCAGATTCAAAGCAGCAGTGGAATATGTTCCGGTAATTTATTTTGCTTGATTAATGCATGTGTGTAGGAGTAATTCACAAGTTATTCATAGCTCAAATGGCCTAAATTTGGGATTGATATATAGCTATATTCAGGGCAGTGGGGCTTATTAGAAAATATTAATGGCATACGCTACCACAGTTTTGTGCTAGGGAATATGTTCCTAGGTATGCTATCAGAAAATTCCTGTTTCTGACTAGCATACGGCAGAAGAGTGTGTATGACAATGCTGCACACTGCCAACCGATGACAGCGGCCTTTATTATAGTTTGTGAGAAAACACTTGGGCCATGCCCTTTTCCTAATGAATAAATCTTCTTGAGTACCTAAAAAAACAAAACCCTTTGGAAGATAACGGCGGGATACCATCTTTTATCATCTTGTGTGCCATTTTTACAGAAAAACACTACAATGCGACCCACTCGGCCATAGGTTATTTGAACCCATGCCCTCACCCTAAACCATCATTTAGGGAGAAGATGCTATATGTCCAAAGACAATGCAAAGGCAAAGGAAAGAATCACCTCATATTTAGAAGGTAAGTAACAAGCCCTGTTGATTTGGACAAAAGATCTATGAGAGCAAAGAAGATGATTCAAATAGTTAACCTTTTGGCCATCTTAAAATCTAAAAGATTTTTAAAAATTTATTTAGCTTCTATTTTGTAACGGTAATCATATTTATAAATAATAAAAAAATATAGATCTTTTATCTTGAAAAAAGACAACAAAAAAAAAGGAAGAGAGAGAGAGAGAGAGAGAGAGAGAGAGAGAGAGAGAGAGAGAGAGAGAGAGAGAGAGAGAGAGAGAGGAAATGCAAGCATTATTCATTGAAAAAAATAAAAAATGAACCACAAACTTTCAAGGTTCCGAAAACTAACACACTAGTGCTGTTAGTGTATCATGTTCATTTCTATCCTTTAATTACTGAACGAAAGAACTGCAGTAGGGACATTTCTTACCCTTAGATTGTAGATTGACAAGTGTTAAGACAGAGCCAAGAAAGGCCAATGCTGGACCTATAAAACACTACCTGAATTACTCCAGCCGCCTCTTCATCTGTCATATAAAGTGGCCCGGGAACATGGAGTTTAATTATTTGTAGTTTCCTACCATTGGCATCAGTAGCACCAGAAAGAACAGAAAAGGCTTCAACAGATCGTTCATACTGAGGATCATTTTCATCATCAGTCCAGGATAACAGAACCACGCCGGGCTTCACGAAACAGCACATATTATCGATGTGACCATTGGTATCATCATCACCTGTAAAGCATCATCCAAAATATGCTTTAAGGAAAAGTTGAGAAGGTGACCAAGTGATGTCCATCTGTTTAAATATTGTATGTAAATAAATACATATTGCAAGAAGGTGCTTGAATGAGGAAAATGGAGGGATTTGAACGTTAGGAAAGAAAATTTCCACAAACCAGGGGATTTTGTTGTTTTAATTAGTGGGAGGAGTGTTGAATTCCTGGAGGGTATGGAGAGCACAAATCATCTTTCCTCCACCTGCATACATGTTGTAAATGGAGCCCCTCCATTTAAAAGTATCAAGGCACATCAAACCTCATCACTACCCCCATCAAGCCCACCACCATCACACCATCAAAAATTTCCACAAGAACAAATAGACAGAGGATGTACCCTATATCCTCCCCAGAGTTTACTAAAGTTTAAGAAAGCAATAAATCCTAAAAGAATGGCAAGGTCAGACAATATGACAAAGGAATAACATTCTATGCAATCTTGTGTATATGATAATAAGAGAGAAAGGCATGTAGATCTTCATAAAGAGAACAACTATCAAGAGCAAAGAGTTTCTCAGTAAAGAAATATAAGCCATAGGATTAAGCAAAGCATCATTGTAGTATCACATACCATATAATCCATGAGGCAACCAAATAACCTTCCTGACTCCAAGATAAGCCTTAAGTTCATTCTCTATTTGCTCCTTATTTAAATGCGGGTTCCTGTTTTTATTCAGAAGGCACTCCTCTGTGGTAAGGCAAGTCCCTGAAGGCAGAAAACAAATCCTGAATAAATGCAAAACAAGTCAATTCAATGGGCAGGAAGCAAACTATATGGTGATGCGTTGAAAGTTTCAGTAACAGAAGAATGGAGAAAAGCTCGGGTTCTGAATTTTTTCCATGTGAAGTGCATGGTGATTCAATCCTTGATATATTGACTACGGGTGTAACCTTTAGTAACACTTTCTGTGAGGAGAAGTTTGACAAAGGAAAATGTAGGAAATATAATATGTGAGCCCTTGAACAATATTAAGATAAGGAAAATCATCCCAGTAAAAGTAAAATTGTATATTTTGTGAGTTAGGTTTTGTTTATATATTCTGCTTTCCAAACAATCTCTGGCTTAACTGTTTATAAAACTTCTGCTTTCTTCTAGCAAAACTTGAAGAGATATGGAAACCTTGATGCATTTAGTGGACTGAAGTGAAGCGCATCTTTCAACCACACGGCAAATGTCCCTCAGTTACAGAGGATATGAGCCTCCCTTATAATGCTTGCTCATTATAGAATATTCAAATGGATAAGCATGCAATCATCTCAAAATACAATGAGGAAGATCCGGTTAAAAGGAAGCATGTAGTAATGGAATGTCATTCGCCTCAGGTAACACAGGATAAACCGTTACCTTGCCCGAAAATGGTAAAGGAGATGTAGGATCTACTGAAGTTGCACGTTTAGGGTCGCCTGAGGTGAAGGGACTTGCTGTCACCCCAGAAGCTCTAATGGGGATGGAAAGAAACAATGGAGTTGATGAGGAGGTACGGGACTTGTCGTTGGTGCCTTGCATGGAAGAAAGTCCAGAATTGGGAATGCAATTGGTTAATGTGTCTGAGGATAATGTTGCTCCCCTGGTCTCTTTTCCTCCAATAGCGGATTGGATTCTATCTACAGTTAACGAGATTCTGCCTTTTGTGGAGATTTCACATGGAGGATGTGAATACCATTTCAATGAACTAATCACTACGATCGAGGCAAGCCAGGCACTTGAAACCAAAAGTTTCAAGAAAAACAAGGAGTTACAACGTCTTTCTTGGGCAATTAACTACGACACTAAGGAAGGTAGCTCAATTAGAGGGAAATCTAAAGGGAGGGCAATGTGAAGATGGGAAACACAAGGGACTGGGGTTTGGCTTGGGTATTAGTTATACGAGAAACAAGGGGTTGAGGTTCAGTGTAATTTTGGGTAGTTTTGGGATTAGTGTATTTTGAATTGTTTTTCTCGGGCTTTGTTGGGTCATTAGGGGCACTTTATTATGGGTTAGGTGTTTTCTTGTATACGTTCAGTGTACTTGGTTACTCCTTTTGATATATATAAAATATTTTTACTTATTAAAAAAAAAAGATCCGGGTAAAAGTACTTTTAAAGTTAAACTACTTTCACGTAAGTAAATACTGAGTAAAAGATAGTGATGTATGCAATTAAACTACAGATTTCTTTAATAGAACTGGTGGCAGTCCCGTAAGTTCCAACATGGAGTAAATATGCGCAAATTGGTGAATGTCCTTAAGAATTAGTTTTATAGTATTTTCAAAATAACTTACATGTAATGAGCCACTTGCCCAAAATGACTATGGTATGCAAACTTCTAAACCTGGGTAGATAGTCTTAAATTCGGAATGGAGCTGCATATTAGTGGATTATATTTATTTAAATTAATTCCTATGTTTATCTAATTAATTCCTATGTTTATCTATGTATTTCGGGTATAGACAAATTTGTACAGCTGTATAGGATTTATAGGATTTGTAATTTGAATATTTAGATTGGGTAGATAAGTATGGGAAACATATCTTATCCAAGATTTGAATCCCTTTAAGATAGGAAGTCGGATTTCGAATTTCCTATATATGTAATCTATTTTTTGCTATTTATGAATGAGAAGAAAGAGGAGGAGATCATTCAGCAAAAGAAAATTGTTATGGTATCACAGCAAGGTTCAGAATCCTAGGTTTTTCTGATCCTAAGATTTCTTTTTTTCTTTTTTTGCTACGGTTTTTCTGTTTCCAGAGTTGTGGCTATTTTTTTCTCTAGTCTCAAGGGTTGTGGCTAGGGTTTCTTGTCTATCATGTCTTTTGAAATTAAGATTCTCTTCTGGTTTGATTCAATGGAAAGAATTATGCTGAGTGGTCTTTTCAGTTTCATCTTTTGGTGAAAGGGAAGGAACTTTGGGGTCATATTAATGGGAGTAGTGTGGCACCAGAGGACAAAGATCAGCAGGCTTCTTGGGAAAGCAAGGATGCCCGAGTCATGTCTTGGATTTGTTGATCTCCATATTATCTTGAATTTACGCTCATTCAAGGATGTTCGTGATATGTGGAATCATCTCAAGCGGCTGTATACTCAGAATAATGCAGCTAGGAGATTTCAACTCGAACTAGAGATGTCGAATTTCTCTCAAGGAGCTCTCTATGTGGAGGAGTTTTATTATGGTTTTTGTAACTTGTGGGCTGAGTATACAGATATTGTATACACATCAATTCCAGCAACAAGTTTGGCCAATATTCGAGCTGTTCATGAAGCAAGTATGCGGGCATAGTTTCTTATGAAACTAAGGCCTAAATTTGAATTTATTTGTGATAATCTGATGAATCGAGATCCTGTACCTCCGCTTGATATGTGTTTGGGAGAGATATTTCGAGAGGAGCAAAGATTGATGACTTAAACAACCATGGAACAAGCTACTCCAGCTTCTGTGGCATATGCAGCTCAAGGAAAAACCAAAGGGAGGAATTTGAGCACTACTCAATGCTATAGTTGCAAAGGTTATGGGCATATCGCTGCAAACTGCTCCAAGAAAACTTGCAACTATTGCAAGAAGCAAGGACATATCATCAAGGATTGCCGGATATGTCCTCCACATTGCCAAGAAACTGCCTATTCAGCTACTAGTGCTGCCAGTTCTACCTTGGCCACTTCCTCTCATGTTCTAGCTTCCACTTCTCAAAATACCACCTCTATTACACCAAAAATGGTACAATGAATGATCATCTTAGCTCTTTCAGCTTTTGGTATTTCAGGTAAAACTAAATCTGCCTCTAAACCTTGGTATTTTGATTCCGGTGCCACCACCCATATGACAAGTGCCTCTCACTCACTTGTTAATGTCTCATAATATGCTGGTCCACTTAAAATTCACACGGCAGACAGTAGTGCCCTACCTATCACTGTCATAGGTGATATTTTTCCTTCCTTGAAAAATGTTTTGGTGTCTCCTTCATTAAATACCAATCTGATTTCTATTGGCCAATTAGTTGACAGCAATTGTAGAGTGTCATTCACTTCTTCTGGTTGTCTTGTACAGTATCAGGTGACTGGGAAGATAATCTGTAACACCCCGTTCCCGTAGGATAGAGACGTTACTAACAAACATGATAAAATGCCCGGTAAAGAGACTCATTACTCTGAAAGACCTCATTTATTGAAAGAAACTTAATTGAAAGGATATAAATAGTCTTGAAACTTAAAATTGAATAAAGCAAAACATGAGCTAGTCTTAAACAAGACTAGTTATTGAAATGACATAAAAGAAACTTAATCCTTGTGTAAAAGACACTTATTCATCTCTAAGTACTTATACTAAATCTACTCTTGGCCATCCAGCTCTGCATCATCATAATCACCATCTGTGGCAATCAACATAGAAGAAAACAAAAAGACAAACAACAAAAATGAGTCGAATACTCAGTAAATAATACATCATACTGTAAAATACTATCTAGCTTAGCATAAAATTGATTTTAAAGCCTTATCATAACTTTCATATAACATTCATGGATTACATGAACGGAAACATTCATAATCATGGCAACATGAAGCGTGAATGCATGAGTAACTTGTTTATCTTGAATTGTACTTATTTCATGTTGAACCACGCTTGAGTCCATGGCACCACATAACTTGTCATGTAGTGAAACACGCTTGAGTCCGTGTTTCACTTAACTTGCATAACATGAAGTGAAACACGCTTGAGTCCGTGTTTCACTTATCTTGCTTGACGTGGAGTGAAACACGCTTGGGTCCGTGTTTCACTTATCTTGCTTGACATGGAGTGAAACATACTTGGGTCCGTGTTTCACTTAACTTGCATGACATGGAGTGAAACACGCTTGAGTTCGTGTTTCACTTAACTTGTGGTAACCACGCTTGAGTCCGTGGTACCGTCTTAGCATGACTATGGTAAACACGCTTGGGTCCGTGCTACCCTAAAATGATTATCTTTCTTAATGCATGATAATTTTTTTGGACTTCATAGACTTTTCTAGCATGGCATATTCTTGTACATGGCATGGCATAACATGATATATTCTTATACATGGTATAGCATAGCATGACATGGCCTAACATGATTTAATCATTTTATGACATTTCATGGCATGCATGATCTCAAAACTGCATGAATATGACATACATGATCTGGCTATTTATTACATGGCATGCTTGACTTAAGTTATTGCATGAACAATACATGGCATACATGGTCTAAGCACTACATGAATGAAGCATGCATGATCTGGCTATTTTAATTCATAGAATACCTATCTTAAATTATTATATGATCATATCATGGCTTCCATGTGATTTTAGTAACATTCAATCCATCAATCAACAATCCATAAAAGCATAACACATATATAGGCTTACTTTCATGTAAATCATCATAATTCATAGAAGTTCATGAAAGCGATCTAACCTTGACTTGGCTCTTAGCTCAACGTAGATAACCATCAAAACCATATCATATTACCATACCCAATTATAATATTTACATTACACATACATTTATATGATCATATTATTTACCTCTTAGCGTTGCTTCCGAAAACTCACGTCGTAGATCGTGACCTATACGAGGCACTAGACGTTACTAATCTTTCTAGAAAACATGTCGTAGCAATCTAATTATTTAAAATCTTACCATAAAGATAATATAATGAATATTCAAATATAAAAAGATTACCTAAAATAATATTATTCCAAAGCTTATATGATAATCTTAATAATTTTATAAAACTTAGTTAAAGGTCAATTGAAATATTAGCTAAGATAACAAGCTGAAACAATATAAAAGAATTCTTTAAAGTATGCTTAAAAGCCCTTCAATATATTGTATAAAAGAATGAGTCTAAGACTAATATATTTATTTAAGTGAAACTTTGGTCTGATTTAAGTTTCAGCCCAGCCCCAATTACAGAAAACATTAAGGTTACTAGAACAGTTTCTGTAAATACAACCAGCCCAATAAAATAATCAAGCCCACAAGAAATCAACTCACTTATCAATTAAAACAAGTTTCTGAAATATACTAGAATCAAGCCCAATTTAAAACAAAAGTCCATACTAATGAAACATGTCTAATAAACCTCAAGCCCAGCCCACAAGGAAAAATAGCCCACGTATATGATCAGGTTTAAAATATAAAGTCTGCCTAGTTACTAGAGGGTAAAGAGGTAACTTCACCAAAAGTTCCTTTATGAGGCAGTTTACGGAAAGGTTAGGTGCAGTGGGTTGAAGGGCATTTGTGTAATAACCAAAACTTGCATGTGCTTTTCAGTAAAGTAAAAGAAATAAGAGGATATGAACAAAGCAAATAATCATTTGCTGGAGAAAGCAGGCCAGCGATGGGATCTAAGGCTTGCTAAGGAAAGGTAATGTGTGACAAGAGAGAGAGAAAAAGGTGGCAGACTGCAGTGGCTTACCAGATAGTGGGGTGTTCAACGAAGTGGTTGACTAGCAGTGTCTGTGCAAATCTCAAGGTGCTCTGATGAGGTGGCTGGGTAAAAGAAAAGAAGGGGCTGCACGAGTGCTATCCTTTTCTTTTCCCTCTTTGTCAACTAAAATTTCTGAAACATTATTCTGAGGGTCTGGTGAGATTTTATAAAGGTGAGGGAAAGGGTTTTACGTGAGTTTTCAGGAGATTAGCTAGAGTTTTCAGGAGATTAGCTAGAGTTTTCAGGGGATTAGCTAGATCTGATTTGGTTTTGATCTTAGAATCTTTTCAAAAAATTTTAAACCTATCCGATAATAACAGAGAATACAAGATAAAAGGAAACCACCCTAAAAAAACTAATTAATCTGGTTCATTATCTTATTTAACAAATAGATAATTATAAGCATCTGAAGATAAATAAATAAGTAATTAATAAAAGCAATAAATATAATCAGAACATAACTAAATAATTCTAACTGAATTAACCTAAATTCTAGGTTCGTACGTTACATAATCGCAAGGGGTCCTAAAGAGGGTCGGCTGTTTCCTTTATGTTTAGATTCAAAATCTGTTGAGTCAAAGTCTTTATCTTCGTTTTCTTGTAATGTTGGTACTTTGAGTGTGAAGGATTCAAATAGGCAGTTGGGCCAGCCCAATTCTTAGATACTTCATAAGTTGTTATCTTCCAGTTTAATTGGCAATAAAGAGATTCTCTTGATCAATTAAATTTTGATTGTGATACATATAAGATAGCTAAAAGTAAATTTTTGCCTTTTCCTTCAAAAGGATCTCATGCCACTCGTGCCTTTGATGTTATTCATAGTGATGTATGGGGTATTGCCCTGATCAAATCTCATGATCGTTATAAATATTTTGTGACATTTATTGATGATTATACTCGTTTTACATGGATTTACTTTCTTCACACTGAGAATGAAGTATTTCAAGTATTAAAGCGCTTCTTGGCTTATCTCACTAATCAATTTTCTGCCTCTCCTAAGGTTCTTCACTCCAATTCAGGAGGAGAATAATATCTACTGAGTTTCAAATGTTCCTTCAAGATCAAGGAATTATTTCTCAACGTTCTTATCCATATACTCCACAACAAAATGGAGTAGCTGAAAGAAAGAATCATCTTCTTGATATGTTCTGGGGTTCTCCTAATTGATTCAGGTGTGCCCTCTCGTTTTTAGTGTGAAATTTTGTCTACTGCTGTGTATTTAATTAATAGATTACTTACTCCGGTATTAGACAATGTTTCTCCCTATTCTTTGCTATTTGGGCACTCTCCAGACTATTTTCAATTGGACTCATTTGGTTGTATTTGTTTTGTGCATCTTTCATCTCACGAAAGACAAACTTTCCGCTCAATCAGTCAAATGTGCTTTTTTAGGTATAATTCTTTTCATAAGGGTTTTGTTTGTTATGATCCTCAGGCTAAACGCATTCGAGTTTCTCGCAATGTGGTGTTCTTTGACAAACAAAAATTTTTTCGTACTCATCTAGACCCTATTCCTCCTAGTTTATGCGTTTTGCCAAATTTTTCATATGAGGATACAACTTCTACACCAGCTTCCTCTCGATTTAAACCTGGTTGTGTTTACACAAGGCGTAAATCATCTCATCCAGCAAATCTGACTGCTCTTTCTGCCCCTTCTGAGCATCTACCCGTGGGTCCTGATCAATCCCTTGACACATCTTATAATCCTCTCATTCTATTGGTATGGTTTTTCCTCTCATTCTTCTATGACTACTACACTTTCTTCTATTGCTATTCCTTCCTCTTATAAGTAGGCTATGGAACATGAGTGTTGGAGGAATGCCATGCAAGTAGAAATGGATGCACTAGCAGCCAATGACACTTGGGACATTGTGTCTTGTCCTTCCTCTGTGACACCTATTGGTAGTAAGTGGGTGTATTCTATGAAACTTAGATCAGATGGGTCCCTTGAGAGACATAAAACTCGATTGGTAGCTTTGGGAAATAGACAAGAATATGGGATTGATTATGACGAGATGTTTGCTCCTGTTGCTAAGATGACGACTGTTCGTCTCCTTCTTGCCATTGGTGCTTCTCAGTCTTGGCAATTGCATCAGATGGATGTGAAGAATGTTTTCCTTTATGGTGATTTAAAAAAGGACATTTACATGAAACTTCCTTGTGGTATGCCACTTTCCTTAGCTAATGATGTTAGTAAGGTGAAAAGGTCATTGTATGGTCTAAAACAAGCTCACAGAGCTTGGTTTGAGAAGTTCCGCAATACCTTACTTGAGTTTCAATTCACTCAGAGTGAGTATGATGCTTCTTTGTTCCTTCATAAGAGTGATTCTAGTTTTGTTTTCCTATTGGTCTATGTGGACAATATCATTATTACTGGATCCGATATTGAATTTATTCAGAGGGTTCAGATGTATCTTCATAAGGTTTTTCATATGAAAGATTTATGATTGTTGACTTATTTCTTGGGGCTGGAAGTTCATAATCAGCCACATGGGTTACTTATTAATCAACATAAATACACCCAGGACCTTGTTCAGTTGGCTGGGTTGGGGGAGACGACTATATTTGATACTCCTATGGATGTCAATGTGAAGTATCGGAAGGATGAGGGTGATTTGATTTCCAATCCTACATTATATAGGAAGCTTGTTGGGAGTCTAATCTACCTCACTATCACACGTCCGAATATCTCATATGCTGTCAATATTGTGAGTAAATTTATGGACACACCTCGGCACTTGCATTTAGTGGCTGTTAGTCTTATTATCAGATATTTGATTGGGACTCCTAACCGTGGGTTATTTTTTCCTGCTGGCAGTTCTCTACAACTTATGGCTTATAGTGATGCGGATTGGGCTGGTTGCCCAAATTCTAGGCATTCTACAACTGGTTGGTGCATCTTTCTTGGAGATTCACTCATCTCCTAGAAATGCAAGAAGCAAGAGTGTGTTTCTAAATCCTCTACTGAAGCTGAATATAGAGCTATGTTAGCAGCTTGCTCTGAGGTGATGTGGTTGCAGGGCATTCTTCAAGAGATTGGTTTTTCGCAAGACAAGCCAACTCCTCTTCATGGTGACAACACTAGTGCCATTCAAATTGCTGCCAATCCAATATTTCACAAACATACCAAACATATTGAAGTGGATTGTCACTATATTCGTCAAGCCTATGAGGCTAAGTCTATTATTCTTCCTCATATCTCTACGAATTGTCAAGTAGCTGATATATTCACAAAGGCGATGACTAGACAGAAGCATCAATTCCTAGTTAGCAAATTGATGCTAGTAGATATCAATTTGAGGGGGAGTATTAGTGGATTATATTTATATAAATTAATTCCTATGTTTATCTATGTATTTCGGGTATAGACAGATTTGTACAGCTGTATAGGATTTATAGGATTTGTAATTTGAATATTTAGATTGGGTAGATAAGTATAAGAAACATATCTTATCCAAGATTTGAATCCCTTTAAGATAGGAATTCAAATTTCAAATTTCCTATCTATGTAATCTATTTTTTGCTATTTATGAATGAGAAGAAAGAGTAGGAGATCATTCAGCAAAAGAAAATTGTTACTGCATACGAAATATGTAACTCTATTAATTGAGTGTGAATCATATTTACATCTAATAGATAGAAATCTAATTAAATATATGCAGCAAAAGTGAACCAGATGCATGGCTTAGAATATCCCATAAGGCTATACCAGTGTGCTTGTACATTACATTAGGAAGACATTGCCTTTAATCGTTTTCTAGAAGTTCAATATCCATTACTCCTCATTATGAAAATAAATAACATATATATCCACATATAATGCCATGCGCTCATATAGTATGTGTTGTACTCTTTCATTGCATATCAGAACAAAGAGGCAGCAATTGCTCAACTATTGTCTACATGGACATCAGGCATTATTTCTTTTAAAGCCTTTTATTTTATATTTGCTCAAAAGCAGCAAGAGAAATACTCTCAAGTCGCTAAACTACCAGTACATAATTTATTCTTCTCCTCTTTACTCTTTCTTTTCTTTTCTTTTCTTTTTCTTTTTTTTTTAACTGGAGAGTATATGAATTGTTACCTTCTCCATCAACATGGATGCTACCACCTTCAAGAACAATTGAGTGTGGAAATCTAGGAAGCCTCTCATTCTCCAAAATCTAACAAAAAAATATTAGCAATTATGCAGAAGAATTGTCCTTGGAAAAAAAATAAAGGTAGATATTATGAAAAAAAATAAAAGCAATGCTACAATCTATCAAACTACACTAACCTTTCTCGCAACAAGGAGGTCAAGACTCCAGTCTTGGTAGCAACCATCACTAAAACCTAGAAATTTAGAGTAGTCGCGGTTATAGAAGGCACCAACCAACAAGATGTATCTAAAACGACAAAGAAAAAGGGCAGTAATTTCTTTTATGCAACCAATGATGCACCCTTGCACTATTTTCAAAGATTACTGCAGCAGATATAATGAACAAGCTTCATTATCTCACATTTGATTCTTGATTTGGTTCCTCAAACTACAGCTGTTGATCAGCCCTTTTATTCAATTATGGCAGACGATATTGATCATCATTTTGCTTTAAGAAAAGGACAACATTTATGATAAGAGAGTACAAGGAAATGAACAGGAAAGAACATAGGTTCAACTCAATAGTTTTAGACTCTGTTGTTGTATACAGTATTTAATAAACCATTACCCAAAAAAAAAAAAAGTTTTCTATGAATACAACAGAACATTAAAATGTCAAGATTATCATGCCTGTAAAAGATGAGAATTCTTGCAATATCTTGAACTTATTTTTAATATCAGTAGTATATTCACTGAAGACATGAGATGACTATTCAAAAGTTTACCACCCCAGCTGTTAAAATTCCAATCAATGCCAGCCACATTCTGCTGTGAGATAACAGAACTTGATGTGCTCTTGCTTACAACGAACTATTACAAAGAAAAAAGACAAAAGCAAAAACACAACTGTCATTGTCAATTTAAATAGCAAACTGAAGATATTACTATTCCAAATACCAAAATGAGTAGAAAGGGAGAGCTCACAGTTGGTCCAGTATCACGAAACCAAGAGTCATTCATGCTCATCTCAACCACTCTTATGTTTTCTGGTAGCTGATTCCGTGCATTGACCCACTGAGCATGTAAGAAACAAAAATCTCAAACTTAGTTAAGAACAAAAGCAAAAGCAAGTTGTGAGACAAATCAACATCTCCAATATGTTTAACCAACCTGAGCAGCACTTGCACAGACAGTCACAGGCTCAAACATTGAGATTGCAGATGCTACCTTGGCATACACACGTTGGGCATGCAATGCATTATCTCTCCAGTTATCTGGGCGTTCCTGTAACACGAACAAAGCCTGATTGTCATAACAGACTAAGCGATAGGTTGAATCAGAGATGATCTACAATTTTGTGCATGGAACCAGGACTCAAAAAAAGCTTAGATAGATACATAGTGAAGTGCTGAGAGCAGTGTGAGAAGGAAGATCAGGATTGACAATATGCCAAGACTGCATATGGTGCAACCAAACAGCACATGTAGCAAAACTGTAACATCCAGAAATTATTGCTAACAAGATTTTTTGGGGTAGAAGAGTAGTGAGAGTATAATAACTTTCTAATTTTGTTTGCAAAAAATCAAATTAGAAAGGGAGGACGGGGGGTGTAATTAAGCACTCTGAGATTTCTATATCACTTTGACCTTTGGGAATTTATTCTTGGTGATGAATGATGGTGAAGTTACAAAGCACAGCTCTAAGACTCATTTGCTAAAGGTGTGGGTTTCTGCGTAGTGCCATTGCAAGTAGACCTGTTCAAAAGGTGTTGGCATGGGAGGTCAAAAGGCATTCGAGGCTGATGATCTTGGACCATATAGTGTATTCACCCTCCAAACCATAAGGAATGCAGGCTGAGGTCATGGATTCAGTCCCATATTGATAATGAGGTTTATTTACCTATCAAAAAATGTGACTAAGAATTGTATTTCTGTAGCGCAGTGGACAAGCAGAAATGGTGTTCAATCTGTTCGTGAACATGGCTTTATAAGGTGTGGAGGTCATTTCAGCTTGTAAATGGAGCTGGTACCTGGCTTTTTTTCCCATTTGGGGAATAGGGCCGTGTGTCATTTGGTCCAACGGGCCTTGCTTTGGCACAAGCTGGTACCTGGCTTTGATACATCGTTTGTGGAAGGTTTATTCTAATCCACTTGGCAAATGGTTTCACTAGTAAATTTTAGCTTCTTTAAGGAAAGAAAAGAAAGCGCTTTTGGCTTCTTTTCTCCTTTTATCGTACAAAAGCAAATCCCGGTCACTTGGTGTCTTAAAATGTAGACAGAAATGCTTCTTGGACTGCAGGAAGAAGCATTTTTGGCCTCCAGAAATCCCTTTTCACACCAAAAAGAAGGCCTAACTAGTTTCCCAGAAGAATCAATGGCTCGGAAAATGGCATCCCTTGCACGTAGTCTATATATAAATGTATGCCAAGTTAATACACAATTCATACATATCCACAGAAGACATGCCCTATATCAAATCTCACAAAATCCATATACAATACTAGACGATAATTAATAGATAAAATAAAATAGAAATCAGCGAACATATGAAAGGAATTACAATAGCCTCAAATCCATAACATACTGCACATCCAAATTAAGCATAGAAGTTCTTGAGGTATCACTATGAGATACATCTGCTTTACTATTAACATGGATACGCATAAGATAGGAAAAGCCCAGATACATCACGGATTCATACAAATAACCAAAAATCCAATTAAGTTAATTGGGTTTCCCATGCAACATGAACCAGGCACAGAACCCATTTCTCAAACAGAGAAAAACACGACCCATAACTCTGACCAAAACACTATTATGTGATATGCAACCGGTGAATTGAAACCAGATGTACTTACCGGCCAGCCCATCCAACACTGTGAATGGGTTTCCCACTCAGCAGGCATTCGATACCCATCGAGAGCAGGGGAACCTTTTAAATCCATTACCGTGAATTGGCTAAGCTGAAATAGTAGACAGAAAGTGAAGGCGGGAACTCCGAGGATCCCCTATGGCAAATGGCAAATTGTTGCGACCTGAGAAGAGAGACGAAGGTAAACTAAACAGAGTGGTGAGGAAGTGAACTCTGTCAGTGGAATAGTACTGTAGTACTGTTGGCTGTGCTGGTCTCGCTGGCTGCGTACATGTGATATGATCGGTTAAGGTCTCTTTTTTTTACTTAATCTTAAATTATTTTATCTTATTATTATAATTTTTTTAAATATTTATATAAAATATAATAAATAATTTAATTTTTTTAATTTTAAAATAAAATTAATATTAAAAAAATTATATTATAATAATATTTTATTTAATTTTCAATAACACATCTCATATCATTTTATCTTTAACTATATAACAAATGGAACATAAAGCTACTCGGCCGGCTGAGCATTATCACTCGTTTTGCCCCTTTGATCTGGCTTAAGCCATATGGCAGCATTAATTTATTAAAAAAAATACAAAAACTCAACATCGAAAACCCTAGATACCTTTTGAAACCCTTCACCCCACGTGCCTCCCCGCCTCCCTCTCAACTCCCTCTATAACCCCTCATATGGTATATGAAGTAGTGGCCAGTGAAATCCAAATATAAAAATTGGAATTTGCTACGTACAGTCGTCAGATGCAATCGACGTGCAATCGACTGTACGGAATGAATAAAAAAAAATTATAAAAATTTTTTTTTATATTCAAAGGGACCTACATAAATTATAAAAAGTTATAAAAATAATTTTTTTTTTCATGTAGGTCCCGTATTAATTTTTTTTTACAGCCGACTGCACGTTGATTGCATCTGCCGACTGCAAAAAATATTTCTCATAAAAATTACCAGTTCTTCAAGTTTCAAAATCAAAAGGCCCATCAAACCCAAGAACCACTAGACTAGCAGTTGCATAAACCCTTTTGACAGATTCTCAAATGAGTACAAACAGAAGAATATAAAGGATCAAGTTTTTACCATAATTGTGCACAGCTGAAATGGACAGCGTTCTAGCATGGAGGCTTGGTATTTGATTGTATGTTCAAGAGCATTGAATGCCCTCTTAAATTCAACAAGAGAAACCAAATACACCACTTATACAAGTACTTGCTTAAGCGAGCAAATGAAGCATCAAATATCAACTTTCATATATCATAGACAATCTACCATCTAGTGAGCTCTTATGCTAGAGACAGAGAGGTGAGAGAGAGAGAGAGAGAGAGAGAGAGAGAGAGAGAGAGAGAGAGGGCATCGTCGGGAGGGAGGGAAAGAGGCTAGAGGGATGAGGGGTTCCGCAATGTGCTAAGAGTTTTCGACAAACAAACCACATCCATCCACCTGGTTCGTAAAGTGATCAAAATGAGCGGTAACACTTGAACAGTAGGATAGCTTTTTCCTGTAAATTGGAGCGCATTGGTTTAGGCATGATAAAATGCGGCCTAGGCATCTGTCCAAGTTAACTCAAGTTATGACCAAGACCGATACCTAGAAGAATCCAAAATTTTGAAACACAAAAATCCAAGTGTCCAAATTGTACAAAATCTTAATTTTTTATTTTTTAAATGCCTATATTTTATTAAAAAAAACTTCAAGAAAACAATAATGTTGAAAACATAACAAAGGAAATTAAATAAATCTCAAAACATTGAACCCTGTACATTATAATAAAAATAGATTAAAAAGGAAAACTAAATTTTATGTCAAAAATAACTAAAGCTAGAAACAACTAATTACCTTTTTTTAACTAAATACATGTAAAAAAAAATCCAATATTCATCATGTAAAATGCATACAATGCACAATGCAATCCATTGCATAATTCATTATTTGATATTTATACATTACATTACAAAACATAAAATTACAATATGTGAATTACAAAATAGGCTTCCATTACTAATTTAATCTCACACCATATTGCAACTTCAATATCTCCTCCAATTTAAGTGAGAGAAAAGAATAGGTGATATACATCTACAAATGTTTGAATAAGATAAAATATTATTTCTACACCTGCATAAATGTTCTATAACACAACAGTTTCTTTATCCAACAATCAACTTGTGACACTAATCCAAACATCTCAGTGCTACTCAAGTCCTTCTAGAGCTGGAGTGCACATAAAATTCATCGGAATCATAACCAATGGGCGCATCAATTGGCCATATGGGCCGCAACATACAATGCTTTCGGTTGCATACTCCTTATCAAATTACCCCAATGTGTATTGGATTTCCATAGTGGAAAGGACTCCCCTTATTTTCTTATCCTGGTTTGTAGTAATTCTTTATGATAACTCTATATTAATCTATTAATATTTGCCAAAAAAAAAAAAAATTTGTGACACTAATCAATCACTTTTCGCATATTTTTTTTTTATAAGTAATAAACTTTATTGAGACGAATGAAACTAGGCGGAGTCCATGTATACAAAAAGCATACAAGATGGGACACCTAATTACATTCTAAAAAGCTGAAAAGAAAACAAAAACTCATGAACACTCTCTCCCTTTAATACAATAGCAGAAAACTATTGGAAAAGAAAAGACACAAAAAAATTCTAGATATGCCCTACTGCTCTTTCCCTGTTGTCAAAACATATGTCGTTCCTTTCTGTCCAAACACACCACAATAAGCACAATGGTATCATCCTCCAAGCCGCATTCAGTTGAGAGTTATTATGATATCTATTTCAGTAGGCTAAAACCTCCACCACCCTCTTAGGCATAACCCAACATAGCCCAACTCTACTAAGAATACCAATCCACAACTCCCTAGTCACCTCACAATGAAGAAATAGATGATCAATTGATTCATCATCCTTTTTACACATCACTTTTCGCATTACATACATTCAAATACATGTAGCTAGTAAACTAGTTGCAAATTAGCTAATTAAGGAAAAAACCGTTCACTCATCACAAGAAAGGAATGTTGCAAATGCTTATTATCACATGAGATTAATCAATCACTTGCCTTATGAGTAAAGAGTCTAAGAAAACTTTGATACTTCAGATATCTGCATGTTTATGATCCTCAAAGATGTATAAATGAAAGAATGGCATGCATAGTTTGTGATACTATTGCTTTTTTCTCTCTGTACAGCATCTACATGAATGTACATAACCTTTCCTCTGGCACTTCTCGCCGAAGCTGATTTCCCTCTCGCTCTCTGAATCTTTTCCCTCTTCATCTCCTTTCTTTTCTTCTCTTTTTTCCCTCTTTTTATCTCTATTTTCCTCCTTTGTTTCTGATGGAAAGAGATAGGCATTTTATGGTGGAAACGAAAATGTTCATTTTCTATAAAGATAAGTGATAACAAATTCCGTATCACTGAGAGAAATAGACGTGTGGCACTATTCCTTCTCATCAATGGGGCGTCGACTTTATGGGTGGTGAAAATGGTGGTGGAAGTCATTGATTCTCATCGGCGTGAAGGTTTTTTCAAAAAGTTGAGGGTGCGTAACCGGTTCCTCACCTTGCAACATCACAGAAATTCCAAGGGTTGTTATCTACACTTGGAGGAGTTTCTCAATGGCAGAAGAAGGGGTTCTTTGATAATACCTAAAGGTGCTAAGGGCCGTGGCTGGGAAAATTTTGCTTACCACCTTAAAAAGGTGGCTGGTTTCGTGGAGATACACCTTAAGGGTGGCTTGTGTCGGGGTTGGGGGTTTGGCCTTGGGTTGGATTTAGGCAGGTTAGCCACTTATGCCTCTGTCTTGGCTGGCTCCTCAATAGAATGCAACTCTGCCATAGATGGTTCCTCGAAGGGCAATGGGAACAACGGTCCTTGTCCCATGGTCATAGGGGGTCCTTTGATGAATGTACAAAGGTGGGGGAAGTGGAAGGCATACTTTGGGTTGTCAAAGCTCAACTTTTTGGGATTTTAGAAAAAGTTTCCATTTTGATGAATAAAGTTGATCTGGGGTTGAGTATGGTGATGGGATTGGGTAGTGTACCTCTACTCCAGCCTTGCTTGATGTGAACGATGGAAAGTTGGCATAGTTAAGGCCATTGGATACAGATGGGTCCTCATTAAGGATTCCCCTGAGTCCTCTTTTGCCTACACGGGTTGTGAGCCCTTTTTCACGAGCCAGGAGCCCTCAATCAAGGGTTGTGAGCCCTCTCTCATGGGCTAAGCCCTCTGTTAGGCCACTTAGCATTGATTGGTAGGCCAAACATCATCATGGGCATCCTATGGGCCAAGCCCTCACTCACAGGCCAAACTCCTCGCCGGTGGTTGCTTTGGCCACTCCGCCGTTGGTACAGATTGTGTCGATGGTCACTGACAAGCACTCTAACATCCGTAGGGAGTAGCCGTTGGCTTCCTATAAGCAGCTTGGTCACGCAAAGGCATCGAGGTTGGAGGAGCTTGATGTCACCAACTGTTTCCAAGCCACTGGCAACCTGCTGTCATCTCAGAACTAGCCGATGGGGGCCGAAGACCTCTCCAACAGCTGTAGGAGCAGCCAATGGCCTCCCTTGAGAAGCTTAGACTTGAGAAGGCCTCGGGGTTGGGGGACTTTGACATCACTAATTGATCCCAAGCCAAGGGAAACCACTCGTCGGCACAGATAAGGCTGTCGTGCATTGCAGTTCGTTTGGTTTGCTCTTTGGAGCAACTCACGGCCACGGATGGTAAGCTTAGCAACGTAGGGGTGGCATCCCCTTCTGGGCCAATTTCAAAGGAAGTTTCAGCACTTCCTTAGCCATTTTTAGGTCTCTTGAAGACTATCTCAAGGGTTCTATGCACAATGTTGGAAGAGGATGAGAAGTCTTCTTTGAATGGGGGGGATCTTAGATGATGGGTCATCTCATGGGTTAGATTTACAATTTCATGCAAGTGATTAAGCTGAATTATTGCATTTTTAATGCTTTTGAAATCAATATATATTAATTCTTTCATTACTTTATCATTGGTTTTATATGAAAAAATGAATAAATCAAAGTTGTGATTTTAATTGATTAAAAGCATGAATTTCTGCTCTAATTTTATCAACTGTTGATTAATATGGTTTATGGTACATATCGCTAGAGCGGCGGCTTCTGGCCGCTCGAGCGAAGTCAGGCAGAATCAAACGCTCGACTTCCGCTCGACAGTGGGCTCGAGCGAGTTGCGGGAAAAGAGATCGCTCGAGCGGAGGCATTTGGCTGCTCGAGCGAATTCAGGCAGAGTCGAATGCTCGATGTTCGCTCGACAGGCCGCTCGAGCGAACTTAGGCAGAATCGAACGCTCGATGTTCGCTCGACAGGCCACTTGAGCGAACTTAGGCAGAGTCGAACGCTCGATGTTTGCTCGACAGGCCGCTCGAGCGAACTTAGGCAGAGTCGAACGCTCAATGTTCGCTCGACACTCCGCTCAAGCAAATATTGTATTTTACAGATCAGGGTTTATTCCGCCGTCAGAGTATATAAATGATTTTTTACATTTTATGGCCGACTTTTGGCTAGGGAAAACTCGGTTTTAAGTAGAAAAACACTTAGAATTCATTATTTTCCATGGATTTTCATTCAGATTCGGAGATGATGATTCATACAATCAATCATTCACGCAGCTACACAATTTCCACTGGATTATTTGCTCACACTGCAGCAGATTGAAGAACTCCTTGAGGGGTCCAATTGTCACTGCAGCTCAGCCTCCTCCACCGCTTTGAATCTTCATCTCCATTCAACTGGCTTGATCTTTTCAATTCCCTACTTTCTATTTCATTTCAGTTTTGAGTTTCTGAATTATTTTGGAGAATTTTGATTTAGACGTTTGAATAATTTATTTGTTATTCATTTAATTCATGTTATTTATTTTTATCGTTTCGTTAAACTTTCATTTTAATAGTGATTACAATTACGGTGATTTAATTTGAGAATTTGTGATTTGAATACAATGATGAACCTAAAACATTGATTTTGGGGCTTTTCAATTTTCAGTGCATGTTTGGTCAATTACTTCTTAATTTAGTTTAATTCTTAATTTAGTTTTATTAATTTCTGAGTTTAATCTATTAGTCCTTTACATTCCAATCCGACAATCAAAATCTAAAAACATGAATCTAGTCCATGACTAGTACCCTTTTCCATCCATTGCACATACCATCATTTTATTTTCTCTTTGTGAAGTTTTTCACCCTTTTCAAAGAGTTTGATTTTTAAGTAACTTTCCCTGAGGAGACGATCTAGGAATTTATTCCTAATTATTACATGACATCCTCCTGCACTTGGGATAGCTTTAGTGCTACTCATTTTTGAGTGAGTCAAGTTTTTGGCGCTGTTGCTGGGGAAAGTATTTTAGCTTAAATTTAAACTCGTTATTTTGTTATGCTCTTTAAACTGATGTTTCATGTCATGGGTGAGGGACAGTTCAAATAGGTTGCTTAGAGTCACATTGAGTTTTGAGAGTAGTATACACAGTTTGGAGATAGATAGCTCTTCTATCTTTTCTATTAGTGAGTCAGGTGAGGAAATTGAAATTGAACCAGAAAACATGGCTGCACCTGCACCACGCACTCTTAAGGATTATTTGCAACCCACTCGCATCACTATACCTTTATGCATTGTTTTACCTGAAAATGCAACTAATTTCTCTATTAAGCATGGCATGATGTCAGTGATACTTCAGTTCCACGGGATGGATTCTGAGAGTCCTTACCATCACTTGACAGATTTTGAGTTGGCATGCACTACTTTTATCACTAGGGCTGTTACTGATGAATTCATTAGATTTCGTTTATTTCCTTTCTCTTTAAAGGATAAAGCGAAGATTTGGTTTAATTCTTTGAGACCTAATTCTATTTCTAGTTGGTCTGATATGCAGCGTGAATTCTTACAAAAAATTTTTCCTTTTTAGAGAACTCAGTTTTTGCAAGAGCAAATCAGCCAGTTCAATCAGAGACCTGATGAGACCTTTCAAGTCAGTTGGGAAAAATTTAAAGATTTGGTGAACATTTGTCCATATCATGGTTTTAAATCTTGGAGGTTGGTGAGCTATTTTTACATTGGTCTCACTCCAGAATGCAAGCAGTTTGTTCAGACAATGTGCAATGGGGAGTTCTTCAGCAAGGAACCTGATGAAGCACTATCATTTTTTGACTACCTTGCTGAGAGCGAACAACAGTGGAACACTCGTACTGATCGAGTTCCATTAGCAGCACGAGGGCTATTTTTGGAGGAGGCAGATATGAGCTTAAGGAAGACACTGATGTTCAAGCCCGAATAGCTGCATTGACTAGAAGACTAGAGGTCATGGAAATGGAAAAAGTGAAGGCTGTGAAAGTAGTAGAGGCATGTTCTATATGTGCTGATTCAAACCATAAGACCCAAGACTGCCCGATTATGCCAGTATTTCAAGAAGGTGGTTCTGAGCAGATGCAATCAGCTAACTGGGTTAATAGAGCACAGAATCAGCCTTTCTCCAACACATATAATCCGGGGTGGAGGAATCACCCAAATTTCTCATGGAGAAATGATCAGCCTAGTAGGTCCCCACCACCTTAGCAGCAGCCATTTAATCAGGGTGCTCCTCAGCACCAGTATCCGCCATATCAGAATCCTCAGAGCTATCCTTATGTAGCTCCTCCTGGATTTCAGTCTCATGTAGCTGCACAGAGTTCTCAGCCTTCATTATCTACAAAGAAGACTCTAGATGACAGTATGGCTCAGATGGCCAATACACTTCAACAATTCATGCAGATTCAGGCCACCACAAATAATCAGAACACTCAGGCTATAAATGAGTTGCGAGGCACTATTAATAAGATGAGCACAACCTTGAGCACCCTAGAGAAAGGGAAATTTCCAACACAGCCTCAGCCTAATCCTCAAGTATACAGGCAGCAACAACAACAAGTGCATAATATCTCAGGGGATATTATTGAGACAACGAAGACAGTTCTTACTTTGAGAAGTGGGAAGGAAGTTCCCCAACCAGAGATGCCTATAGACACACAGGTAGTTGGTCCTACACCTGAAGATGTAACAGAGACTGATGAAGTCGAGAAAGAATCAGAGGTAGTGAGACCAGAGCTGAAAAGGCATGTGAGTGCAGATGTTGAGACTAGTAAGGGATACCAACCTATGGTTCCCTATCCTCAGAGATTGGCAGCTGGCCAAAAGAACAAGTATCACACGGAGATTCAAGAGATTTTCAAGCAAGTGAAGATCAATATTCCACTCTTGGATGCCATACAACAAGTGCCTTCATATGCAAAATTTTTGAAGGACTTATGCACAGTGAAGAGGAAGCTGAATGTGAAGAAGAAAGCTTTTCTAACGGAGCAAGTTAGTACATTGATATTGAGTGAGACTCCTCAGAAGTTTGGAAATCCCGGCTCTCCCAACATTTCCATTATGATTGGTGAATCACGCATTGGGAGAGCTTTACTTGATTTGGGGAGTAGTGTGAACTTGCTACCGTTCTCAGTATATGAGCAATTGGGATTGGGTGAGCTGAAAAAGACCTCCATCATGCTATAGCTGGCTGACAGATCAGTTAAGGTACCGAGGGGTATTGTAGAGGACGTGTTGGTCTAGGTGGACAAATTTTACTACCCAGTGGATTTTGTGGTTCTTGACATGCAGTAGCTGGTCTCCACTATTTATCAAGCTCCTGTCATCCTAGGAAGACCATTTCTAGCTACATCAAATGCTTTGATCAATTGCAGAAGTGGAGTTTTGAAGCTTACCTTTGGGAACATGGCACTTGAGTTGAACGTTTTCAACGCTTGCAAGATGCCAGCACATTTTGATGACACAAGTGATTTGAATGTTGTGGAGAGTTTGACACCAACATATTTTATTTGCTCAACTTCTCTCTTATCTGATGATGATTATATTTTTCAGACACCTGAATTTTTACTTGATGAGAAAATTGATCATATCAATGAAGATGACTTTGATTTTTTTGATTGTTTTGCAGATTCTTCTTTACCACTTGAAGTACAATTTGCGGGAGCAAGATGGAAACCCCAATTTGAAGCTCTACCACCGCTAGACATGCTTAAATCTTCAGAGGAAGAAGTTCTCCAGTTGGAGCTGAAAACCACTCCCTCAAGATTTAAAGTATATGTTTCTTGGTCCTGAAGAAGGCACTTTTCCGGTGGTGATTTCTTCAAAGCTAAATCAGAAGGATGAAGCCCAGTTGATTGAAGTATTAAGGAAGCATCAAAGCACAATTGGTTGGACAAGAGCCGACATCAAAGGCATTGATGCCGCTATATGTACCCACAGAATCCATCTTGAAGATGATGCTAGACCGGTTCGTGATGCTTAACGTAGGCTCAATCCTACCATGAAGGAAGTTGTGAAAGAGGAAGTGCTTAAGCTACTTGCAGTGGGTATCATTTGTCCCATCTCAAACAGTAAGTGGGTAAGTTCAACTCAAGTGGTACCAAAGAAATCTGGTTTGACTGTCATAAAAAATGATAAAAATGAGTTAATTCCAACTAGAATGGTTACTGGCTGGAGAATGTGCATTGACTATAGAAAACTTAATTCAGCCAGTAGGAAGGATCATTTTCCTTTACCAATCTTGGATCAAATTTTGGAAAGAGTAGCTAGTAATGCATATTATTGTTTCTTGGATGGCTATTCTGGTTATTATCAAATTGTTGTAGCGCCTGAGGATCAGGAGAAAACCACTTTCACCTGTCCTTTTGGCACTTTTGCTTTTACTATAATGCCTTTTGGTTTGTGTAATGCTCCAGCTACTTTTTAGAGATGCATGATGAGTATTTTTTCTGACATGATTGATGATATTTGTGAAATATTCATGGATGATTTCTCTATTTTTGGAAAATCCTTTGAGAGTTGTTTGCATAATTTGGCACGTATTCTCCAGAGATGTAAGGAAAAAAATCTTTTACTTAATTGGGAGAAATGCCAATTTATGGTCACTCAGGGCATTGTATTGGGGTATATTGTTTCTTCTGAGGGTATAAAGGTTGACAATGCAAAGATTGAGTTAATATCTAAACTTCATATTCCTAGGACGGTTAGGGATATTCGTTCTTTTCTTGGTCATGCTGGCTTTTATAGGCAGTTTATTCAAGGGTTTAGTTCTATTGCAAAACCTTTGTGCACTCTTTTACAAAATGATATTGAATTTGTTTGGACTAATGAGTGCCAAAAAGCTTTTGATACCCTGAAAAAGTCGCTTACCACTGCCCCTATTGTGCAACCCCCACAGTGGGACCTTCCCTTTGAGATTATGACAGATGCTAGTGACTATGCCTTAGGAGCTATTTTGGGGTAGCGGGTGGATAATAGGTCGTTTGTGATTTATTATGCTGTAGAACCTTGAATGATGCCCAGAAAAATTATACTACTACTGAAAAAGAATTGCTTGTAGTGGTTTTTGCACTTGATAAATTTTGGACTTATATTCTTGGTTCTCTTGTTACTATTTTCACTGACCACTCTACTCTTAAGTATTTGTTGGCTAAGAAAGATGCAAAGCCACGCTTGATTCGTTGGATTCTATTATTTCAAGAGTTCAACATCAATATTAAGGACAAGAAAGGAGTTGAGAACGTGGTAGCTGACCACCTCTCTAGATTGTCATCATCTCCTTCTTCAAATGTCAGCCTTCCTCTTGATGATAGTTTTCCGGATGAGTAGCTGTTTGTGGTTGATAGAGCTCCCTGGTATGATGACATAGTAAATTATCTGGTGACTGAGCGAATGCCTTTTGAATGGTCCACCCAAGATAAGCGTCGGTTTCTCTCAAAGGTACGACACTTTTATTTTGATGATCCATATCTTTTTAAATATTGTTTGGACCAATTGATTCGAAGATGCATTCCTGATGATGAGGTTTCTTCGGTTTTGAGATTTTGTCATGTGGGTGCATGTGGTGGTCATTTTTCAGCAAAGAAAACAGTTTCAAAAATTTTGCAAAGCGGTTTTTCTGGCCTTCCATGTTTAAAGATGCTTATAATTTTTGCAAGGCTTGTGAGCCTTGTCAAAAATTGGGATCCATTAGCAAAAGAGACATGATGCCTCTTTCCCCTATTCTGACTTTAGAAATTTTTGATTGTTGGGGAATAGACTTCATGGGACCTTTTCCGGTTTCTTTTGGAAACACATATATTCTTTTGGCTGTGGATTATGTTTCAAAATGGGTGGAGGCCATTGCTTGCAAAACAAATGACCATCATGTTGTCCTGAAATTTTTGTAATCTTTATTTGCTCGTTTTGGCATGCCAAAGGTTATTATAAGTGATGGGGGTTCTCATTTTTGCAATAAACCATTTTCTACACTTGTGAAGAAATATGGTATCACACACAGAGTTTCTACCCCTTATCACCCTCAAACAAATGGGCAAGCTGAATTGGCAAACAGAGAGATAAAAATTATTTTAGAGAAAACCATCAAGCCTAATAGGAAAGATTGGTCGGTTAAACTTCTTGATACTTTGTGGGCTTATAGGACAACTTTTAAAACAAATCTAGGGATGTCTCCTTATCGATTAGTTTATGATAAGGCTTGTCATTTACCTGTTGATATTCAGCATCGAGCTCTTTGGGCCATAAAACATGTTAACATATCACTTGATGAAGTTTCAGGGTTGAGAAAATTGCAGATCAATGAATTGGATGAAGCTCATCGAAATGCTTATGACAACACTCAGATTGCAAAGGAATGCATGAAAATTCTGCATGATCAGAAAATTCATCCAAAGCATTCACACTTGGCTAGGAAGTTCTTCTCTACAACTCTCGCTTGCACATTTTTCCTGAAAAGTTGAAATCCCGATGGAGTGGGCCGTACATTGTAAAGACCGTTCATCCTCATGGTGCGGTAGACATTGTCAATCCGAAGAATGGTAATAGCTTCACTGTCAATGGACAACGTCTAAAGTCATTTCTGAAGGTCTTTGATCCACATGAAGAGATCTTGCTTGTGCAAGACCCCAGGGAAGTGTTTTGATTTGCTTCTCCTTCTTTACAGTTTTCTTTACTTGCTTTGTTTTTGTTTGTTCTTTTGCTTTGATTTTATATTTCATGTTGTTTGTTTATTTTGCTTGTTTTTTTTGTGCACTTTGTTCTCTTTCGTTCGACTCATTGAGGACTATGTCTCTCACTAGTTGGGGGTAGCATGTGTGCACAGTTTAAAAATATATATATATATATAAATAAAAAAATAAGATTTGTGAAATTTGAGCATCTTGGTGGAGTAGTTGAGCGGGATCATTTGTGAAGATTTATTTTCAAGTTTAAAACATAGAGCATGATTTTTGATGCATCATATTTTGTTGATATGTGGCTTGAAACACCGGGATGTTATGCTTATTGAGATGAAACTTGATAAAATTTTTGTAGAACGAAAGGCAAATTTTGAAGGACATTTTGTACATGCTTACGCTTGTAGTGTTCCTTATTTACTATTCATTGATTTAACACTGGAGAAGTAAACTGCAGGACTACCGAGCCATGCCAAAAAAAAAAAAAGGAAAAGAAAAGAAAAAAGGATTTGAAAAGAAAAAAAGGAAAAAAAAAGAGAGAAAAGGAATAAAGGCGACTTAGTGAACTTTCCTAAGTAAAAAGGGCTAGAAACAGTTACCCAAGACTTTGGGGGTTGAGTGTCCAACCTTTAAAAATAGAGCTGGCATGAAAACTGCTAGTCCCTTGGGCTTTGAGGTAGTTAGAATCAGCAATGATTAATCTTAAGGTTGAAAAATCATATGGCAAATCATAGCTAGTAATGAGGAACACACAACCGGTCTAGCTCCACACACACATTTGAGTTCTGAGACATTTGCCTTAACTTTACGTGAAAGATTGTTGAGATAGTCTTGGTGGGTATAACTTTTGAGAGTTGAGTAGTAACGTGTCACTTTTGTGAGAATTTAGAATTGTGTTTGATTATTTTTGTTTGAATTTCGATCTTTATGGAATATTCATCTCAATTAATGTTCACTATTTTGCTCAAGGATTAGCAAAATGCTAGTTGGGGGTGTGATTGAGCTGAATTATTGCATTTTTAATGCTTTTGGAACCAATATATATTAATTCTTTCATTACTTTATCATTGGTTTTATATGAAAAAATGAATAAATCAAAGTTGTGATTTTAATTGATTAAAATAATGAATTTCTGCTCTAATTTTATCAACTGTTGATTAATATGGTTTATGGTACATATCGCTCGAGCGAAGTCAGGCAGAATCAAACGCTCGACTTCTGCTCGACAGTGGGCTCGAGCGAGTTGCGGGAAAAGAGATCGCTCGAGCGGAGGCATTTGGCCGCTCGAGCGAATTCAGGCAGAGTCGAAAGCTCGATGTTCACTCGACAGGCCGCTCGAGCGAACTTAAGCAGAGTCAAACGCTCGATGTTCGCTCGACACTCTGCTCGAGCGAATATCGTATTTTACAGATCAGAGTTTATTCCGCCGTCAGAGTATATGAATGATTTTTTACATCTTATGGCCGACTTTTGGCTAGGGAAAACTCAGTTTTGAATAGAAAAACACTTAGAATTCATTATTTTCCATGGATTTTCATTCAGATTCGGAGAGGAGGATTCATACAATCAATCATTCACGCAGCTACACAATTTCCACTGGATCATTCGCTCACACTGCAGCAGATTGAAGAACTCCTTGAGGGGTCCAATTGCCACTGCAGCTCAGCCTCCTCCATCGCTTTGAATCTTCATCTCCATTCAACTGGCTTGATCTTTTCAATTTCCTACTTGTTATTTCATTTCAGTTTTGAGTTTCTGAATTATTTTGGAGAATTTTGATTTAGACGTTTGAGTAATTTATTTGTTATTCATTTAATTCATGTTATTTATTTTTATCGTTTCGTTAAGCTTTCATTTTAATAGTGATTACAATTACGGTGGTTTAATTTGAAAATTTGTGATTTGAATACAATGATGAACCCTAGAACATTGATTTTGGGGCTTTTCAATTTTCAGTGCATGTTTTGTCAATTACTTCCTAATTTAGTTTAATTCTTAATTTAGTTTTATTAATTTTTGAGTTTAATCTATTAGTCCTTTACATTCCAATCCGACAACCAAAATCTAAAAACATGAATCTAGTCCATGACTAGTACCCTTTTCCATCCATTGCACATACCATCATTTTATTTTCTCTTTGTGAAGTTTTTCACCCTTTTCAACGAGTTTGATTTTTAAGTAACTTTCCCTGAGGAGACGATCTAGGAATTTATTCCTAATTATTGCACGACATCCTCCTGCACTTGAGATAGCTTTAGTGCTACTCATTTTTGAGTGAGTCAGCAAGGAGCTAAGTACTGATTCTCAGTTAATTGTCCCGGGTGAACCCAAGGATGTGCCTAGCCCTCTTTGTTCAATGCCACCAACGATTTACAACCAGATTGGGTACTTCAGAAGGTCCACGATATGCATCATTGCATGGGGATGTCTTGTGATGGTTTTGAGGACCAGCTGCAAGATCTACTCATCTCCATTAGAGCAGGTCAACCGTCACTCGGCAGATTGGCAGTTAAAAAGGATAGGGAGCTTAAGAAACTGGCTTGCTCCATAAACTATGATGTATAGGATGGTAGTGCGAGTAGGTAAGACACAAGGATAGGGTGAATCTTGGTGATACATGAAGCCTAAGATTCTTTCATGGAATGTTCGGGGGCTGAATAACCCAAGTAAGTGCCTTAGAATGAAGAATTTATTACGAGAATGGAAGGCATATGTTATTTGTTTGCAGGAGACGAAACTAAAGACCATCGATATGCACATCATCAGAAGTTTGTGGAATTTTTCTTATGTAGGATGGACCATCCTCGCTTCCAAGGGTGCTTCAAGGGTTAGTTTGGTGATGTGGGACAAACGAGTAGTTAACTTTGTGAAGGAATGCGTCAGTGAATTTTTGGTAGCATATTTTTTCTCGAATGTGGAAGATGGTTTTGGATAGGGATTTGTAGGGGTATGCGGGCCTAATAATGACAGTAGTTGTGATGACCCGCTTTTGCGTGTATTTTCACTGAAGTGTTATTTTTATTTTAATTAATATATTAGTTTAATTATTTTAATTTATTGCGTTTTAAAATTGGTTTTTAATTTATTTGATGTTGTGTTTTATTTATTTTAGTCGTTTTACGGTTTTTAATCTCGTTTCGGCGGATTTGTTTTGTTTTCTCGGAGTGAGGATTGGACCTCATCTCTTTCCTACATCTCTTTTTCCCTTTTTTCCTTTTTCCTTTTTCTCTTTTCTTTTTCTTCTTTCTTTTTCTTTTTCTTTTTTTTCTTTCTTTTCTTTTTCTTCTTTTTTTTTTCTTTCCTCCCGCGTCGACCCTGTCTCTCTCTCTCTCTCTCTCTCTCTCCTCTCCCACGCCGTTGCAGCCCAACCCCTCGACCCACCGCCGTGCGGCACACCGCCCCCACCGGTCGAAGCCCCTCCCTCCGGCGCACCTCCCCACCAAACCTCAGCCCCATCCGGCCAGCCGTTTGGCCGGAAAACGCCCTTGAAGCTCCCACGGTTTTTGCCTCGATCCGCCGCCGTCGTTCCACCTCCGGCCACCATTTCTTCACCACTTCATCACCGGTCCCTTGCCGTCCTAACCCACCCATTTTCGGCCTCCAATAGTCATCGGAACAACTCCCACGAGCTAGCTTTCTATTTTGGGAAATCCGGCCTTCCTCCGCCGTTTTCGCCGCCACCCACGGCCAAACACCACTTCCAATAGCTTCATAATCATCCCTAGACCATTCCCTATCAATCCCAAGCCCTGGTTTGTCCCCGTTCAAAAGTGAGTATTTTACAACCCCCGGCCACAATGAATTTTCACTGTTGCGTTGCTTTCCTTCTGCCGTTTGCAACGCCGCAAGCTTTCTAAAAATACCATATAGCGCTGTAAGTATTTTCCAAACCCTATTTTCAGATTTAAAAATATATTGCTCATTCAATAATTTTATCTGCTGGTTGGTTGATTCCGGAATGAGTCCGAGGAGTTCAGGGGTCGGATGGATGGAGGACGGAGTTGCTTGTTTTATTGAATTATGTTGGTTGATTATTTTTGTGCATTGATATAGCATTTACATGGTGCATGCACGTGTGTTTTTGTTTAATTGAGAAAAGCCTGTTTATTGGCGTAAGTGGACTTACGAGTGCATGTGTATCACGACCCCAAGCCGGGATGGGGTATTATCTCGGTGGAGCTCCTCTAGTCACTCGGGAGCGGAATAAACTGAGTGATGTCCCCTGGGTTGTCGCTGGGCGATGACGGGAGCGGGGGCTAGGGGGTGCTTGGCTACGAACGCGCCGGGCGCGGAACTGGGCATCGCTCTACGCACCGACTCCGTGGCCCTTCGCTGGCGAGGGCTAGAGGATGCTTGGCTACAAACACGCGGGGCGTGGAACTGGGCATTGTTCGTTAGGTGTCACATGCGTGGTGGTACTCTGCGGTGTGGCACTGGAGCCAGGGTGTGCGGATGACCCCTAGGGGAGGTCATGGTGCATACGGGTTAAAATTGATTATGGTTTGAGATGAATAGAGGCCAAATGTGACTTTGGCGTGATATTTGGAAAGGTTTGTTTTTGGGCCAAATGAGTTTTTTGGCGTGTGTGGAAAATTATGTTTTATGGGTTTTGCGCATTGGCATCACTTCATGCTTGTTGTTTGAGTTCTATGTGTTTTTATCTGGTGGTGTTTGGGTTTTACTTACCTGCGGTACCATTTTTGGTTCCGTAAATTTTGGTGCAGGATTCGACAAGGAGGAGGAGGCTGAGCCCGAGGATGCGGCTCCGCCGGAGTTTTGATTCGAAGTTATGCTTTATAGTTTGGTTTAAAACTATATTCGTGTTTTGTAATATTTTATTTATGTATGTTTTAAACAGCTTGTATTACGTTAAGAAAAATTCTGGTACTTAGTTATATGACTTTCGTTATCCGCTGCCTGTTCCTTCGTGCACATTTGTTGCTTTCGCACACACTTGGCACTCGTCGATAGGGTGGTGACCCGGGTTGTCACCATCCGGACGTCTCGATTTCCCCGTGTCCGTGCGTGGGGATTTGGGGGCGTCACAGTAGTAGGAAACTTCTTTAGGACAAGATTGCTGGCTTGTGTAGCTGGTGGGGTGTTCCATGGTGTATTGAGGGTGACTTTAAGTTTGAGAAAATGTGTTTGAAGGTGGATGGGTTCTTAGAGAAAGTCAAAATGTGGTGGGCCTTTTATCAGCTCACGAGCACTCCTAGTTTTGTATTGTATTAGCCAAGAAGCTTAAAACTTTGAAGATTGATCTAAGAAAATGGAATTTGGAAGTTTTTGGACACATTAATGACCAGCGGGACAAAATCTTTTTGGTGCTACAACAACTTGAGGAAAAAGAGGTGGAAAGGGCTCTATCTACTAATGATAAGGAAAATGACTGTAGTTGCTGAGTTTGAAAGAATCACTCTTATGGAGGAGATGCCCTGGAGACAAAAATCCCAGGCCCTTTGGTTGAAGGAAGGGGGTAGGAGTACCAAGTTCTTTCATAAAATTGCAAACTCTCATCGAAAGAACAACGCCTTAGAAGTCCTTCATGTGGAGGGCAGGGTTTTATTGTGTAGAGATGCTATTAAAGATCACATTGTCCACATTTATGATAAGATTTTGACAGAGCAGTACCTTTGGAGACCCAAGCTAGATGGTCTACTATTCGATTCTATTGACCATACGAGTGCGGCTTGGTTGGAGAGGCCTTTCGAAGAAGGCGAGGTGCTTGGCGTGCTAAAAGGTATGGTCAAAGACAAAGCACCAGGACTAGATGGATTTCCAATGGATTTTTTTCAAGCTTGTTGGGATATTGTCAAGGAGGATCTAATGAAAGTTTTTATTGAATTTCACTCTTTTATGGAATTTGAGGAGAGCCTTAATATCTCTTTCATCACTCTTATCCCCAAGAGGTTGGGGTTGGTGGAAGTGCATGACTTTTGTCCCATAAGCTTGGTGAGTGGGGTTTATAAGATCATCTCTAAAGCCTTAGCGAAGAGGTTGAGTGAAGTCATGGAGAATATCATCTTGAAATCCCAAAATGCATTTGTGAAAGGTAAACAAATACTATACTTAGTCCTCATCGCCAACGAATATCTAGATAGTAAAGTCAGAATTGACATCCCAGGTATCTTGTGTAAATTGGATATGGAAAAGGTATTTGATCATGTGAATTGGGATTTCTTGTTGTATATACTTGGTAGGTAAGGCTTTGGGGAAAGATGGTGTCAGTGGATAAAGCATTGCATTACAACCGTCAGATTCTCTGTCTTGGTCAATGACACTCCTGAAGGTTTTTTCAGTAGTTATTGGGGTTTGAGACAAGGGGATCCACTATCCACACTTTTATTCATTCTATTCATGAATGTGTTGAGTAGAATGTTGGAAGGGGTGGTGGGTGGGGGTTTCACTCGGGCTTCTCTGTGGGCAATCCCTCACATGGAAGCTTGACAGTCTCCCATCTTCTTTTCACCGATGATATGCTGATTTTCTGTGACCCGGACTTGGATCAGATTTGCTCCCTAAGAGTATTTCCACTTTTCTTTGAAGAATTATCTGGCCTTAAGGTGAATTTATCACAGTCAGAAGTAGTCCTTGTTGTGTTGTAAGGTTTCATCCTTGCCTATAAAGTACCTTGGACTCCCTTTGGGGGGCCCTCATAAATTCCAGGCAATGTGGGAATGGATTGTTGAGAAAATTGAAGGCAAGTTGGTGGGTTGGAAAAGAATTTACTTGTCTAAGCGTGAGAGAATTACACTTATCAAAAGTACATTATCTAATCTCCCATGTGCCTGCAGGGGTGGCAAATAGATTGGAGAAGATTTTCAGTCATTTCTTGTAGGGAGAGCTAGAGGATGTAAAAAAATTCCATCTGATTAAATTGAATAAAGTATGCACCCTTTTGTCTTGCGATGGGTTGGGCGTAAGAAAATTGAGAACCTTCAACAAGACACTTCTTGGCAAATGGTTATGGCATTATCATTAGGAGGGAGATGCTCTTTGGAGGAATATTTTAGATGTCAAATATGGGAGTGTTTGGAGAGGTTGGTGCTCTAAGGAAGTAAGAGGGACTTATGGTGTGGGAGTTTGGAAACTTATCCGAAATGGTTGGGATGATTTTCTCAGCAACTAGCTTGAGGTGGGAAGGGTCACACAAATCAGGTTTTGGCATGATTCGTGGTGTGGGGATATTGCTTTGAAAAACACTTTCCCCTCTCTTTTCAGGATTGCGTTAGATCAAGGTTCCTTGGTGGCTGATAATATATGCAGTACTACTAACTCCATTCATTGGTCCGTGAGATTTACTAAAGTTGTTCAAGATTGGGAGGTTGATTTGTACAGTGTGTTATATGCGCTTAAAACAAGGGCAGCAGAGTAGGGCAAATTACTCTGAACACGTACAGGGAACAAGAAATTTTCAGTTCAATCCTACTACAAGGCCTTGAAAATTCACACCTCCAAGCCTTCCCTTGGAAGAGCATTTGGCAGAGCAATGTCCCTCTCAAAGTTGCTTTGTTTGGCTGGTTGGCATCCCATAGTAAAATACTAACTATAGACAAGCTAAGAAAGCGCAGACTCTACATAATGGATTGGTGCTTCTTGTGCAAATACAACAGCGAATCAATGGATCACCTTCTTCTTCATTGATAAGTAGTTGAGTTATTATTGGATGAAATATTTACTAGGCTTTACATTGCACGGGCTATACGTAGGAGGGTGATAGATTTATCGTCTTGTTGGCGAGGGATTTGGGCGATTGCAACTGCATGGAAGATGGTGCCTTTATGTTTAATGTGGTGCACATGGAATGAAAGAAATAGCCACTGTTTTGACAATAGGAAATGCTCTCTAGATGGTTTTAGAGATTTTTTCTTTCACACATTGTTGCTTTGGGCCTCTTCTATTGCATTGTATGGAACGAGTCTTAATGACTTTTATGCTACTTGTAATTAGGCTCTTTCCTATATACCTCTTGTGTACTTGGGTTTTGTCTATTTATATGGATTAATAAAATCTTTTTACCTATACAAAAAAGATGTATAAATGAAACCAGAAGGCGATACTAAAACAAGAGATTATTCAGAAATAAAAATAATGCAAATGATAAAGTTCTTGCTCATTTACATGTTGACGGGGCTCTATTTCTTATTTTGAAAATAATAGAATTTTTACATATATGTAAACTAGTTCCCCACTTAATGATGAATTTTCAATAATTGACAGCTACTGAGCTTCTTTATCTAGGTGGTGTTTTCATTTCTATTGCACTCTCTACCGCGTCTTCATAGGAGCTTTGTGTATTGTCTGGTTTGTAAGAGGTAGCATTGTTTCTTGAGTAAGCTTGCCTTAGAAGTAATACACAGATGGACATGGAGTCTCTCATCTCCCAAATAGAAGCACTATCATGGTAGGATCTTCACCTGCGGACAACACCAGAAGTAGCAAAAACAATATCAGACAAAGTTCTAATAGGAAGGTTAGTAGTTAATAGACCTCTAAACAAATTTATTATCCACTCTTGCATCAAAGCCTCATGGGAAATTCATTCAAAACTTTTTGATTGATGATATGGATGTCAACAAATTCATACTTACGTTTAGAACTTCACAAGATAAACTTAGAGTACTAAACCAAGACTCCTAGAACTTCAAAGGTCATTTGATGATTTTAAAACAATGGTCCCATGGTGCTACCATAGAGGAAATCAATTTAAACCAAGCAACATTCAACATTCAATTGCATGGTTTACCTCTGGATCATTTCAATATGGAAAATGCAGTGGATATTGGGAATGCGATAGGCAATCTCATCAAAGTAGAAGTAGACCCAATTTATGGTCTAGCCTTTCATAAATTCATACGAACCAAGATAGAAATAGATGTCACAAAGTCACCAAAAAAAGGCTTTCCATTGCCAAGATTGGGGAACAAGGTAGTTTGGGTGGCTTTCAAATATGAAAAACTTGCAGATTTCTATTATGCTAGTGGTAGGCTTGGACATTCCCAAATCTTTTGTTGATTCCCCCAATCAACACCTATAGTAGAATACAATCCCCCTCTAGGCATCACTCAATCTTTTCAACAAATAGAAGAGGGACTTGGAAGAGACTTTGGCCAAGTGGAAATGGAGGATCCATCGAATTTGCACTACAACATGCAAAATGCAGAAACGGAAATTGAATCATGAAAAAATAATGAAGGCATAAGCCACCAAGCATAAAAAAGCCAAGTAAGCTCATCATAAAAAAAGCATCTACATTCTTACAACTTGAAGAAGAAGACATCCCGCCCGAACTCACTCCAAAGCTAATAAACTTCTTTCCCTCTTCTTCAAACCACACAAAAATTGACACAAATAGTAAGAACTTATCTGCTACATCTTTGAATGAACAGTTTAGCTATAGTGATCAAGCATCATTTATTACCCCACCAACTAGAGTTAATCTGTTCACTGTAGACTTAACCACTGAATCAGAAATTCATTGTCCTTATCACAGCCATATCCCCCTTCTGACTCATGAATGGAAGATAAGGCCAATAGATGAGTCTCAATTGATGACTAAGCATTATACTGTCACACCATCACAGTTCAAGTCTCTATCAGCAAGAAAGAATGCTCCCTGGAGAGCAAAATGAAGCAAATTTACTTTGCCATGCAAGGGTATCAAACACAACAACTCAAGCAAAGTCCTAGGCCTAAGTCAGCCCATGATGGGGTGTCTCCTCAACCTCATGATACCCACATTGAAGCCCGTCAACTCTTTATCAGCAGTCCAGAGTTGCAGTCCAAGAATACAGTCCACATAACCCTTCATCTATCATATCCTAAAGCCAACAACCAAATGGAGTCCCATTTAAAACCGTTGCAAATAACACCATTTACTTCAGAGGGAAGCGCTTCATTAAGCCTACACAAGCTACAAAATCTCACAAATATACACCAAGGTCAATCTATTAAAGCTCAGACAAATGTCATAATTCTCCAAGAATCCTTTGAGAAAGAGCCTCCTCCACAACCAACCCGCAAAATATCCTCACCCACCATGTTGGAAGCCAATCAAGCTAAAAAGGCCATACCATCTTCTGAGCCGGTTCAAACCATGACAGAAAATCCCTCAATTCAAGCTGATAATATTATACCTTTTTATGTGATACAAGAGTTGCAAACACAAGAGGTAACTACACTGAACACAGTGGAGGTTATAATTATTGGGCTTGGCCCTTTACAAATTCCACCTTCATTCAAGCCGTATAAATGTAATCTCCCCATGAAAAGTCAACAAATTTTGGAAGATCAAGATGTACCAAAATGCAAATCCCAACGTCTGAACAAAATGGAGAAGGTTGAGTCAGAAGGAAAAGAATCTCGCGCAGCTCAATTTGAGGAAGCAAAAATGGCACTCACTTTGATCGCCATGCAATTGGGTTCAGGGGGTAAAGAAAAGAAGTCTAAAGGGAAAGAAAAAAAGAACTTTTATTCTAGGCCAACCACTCAATCCTAGAAAAAATCCAAGACAGCTCATGAGGTAAGCTTCAACATGCCTCCAACAGATAAATTAGAACATTGGCATGGAATTGCCAAGGGTTAGCTCGACCCAAGGTAATTAGGAACTTAAGGGCTAATATTAGGCTATATAAGCTAGATGTCATCTTTCTATCAGAAACTTGCTGTGGCGTCTGGGAGTAGACTTAGAACTTATAAATATTAATATTAATGCCATTTCAGTTCTTGTTTACTCTGATACTTCACATCACCCATGGTTGATTACATATGTTTATAGTCTGGCACAAAGGAACCAAAAAGAAAACTTCTGGACACATCTTGACTCTATTCACCAAGCTTTCCCGAGACCGTGGGTATGCATGGTTGATTTCGATGATTTAATAGATCAGTCGGAGATACATGGGGGTAGGTTGTTCTATCAATATCTGAATAGAGGTCTTAAAGCACTAATGGATTGTAATGGCCTCATCGATATTGGTTATTTAGGACCAAAATTTACTTGGACTAAAAAAAGGCATGGGGCTACACTTATTAAAGAAAGGCTAGATCGAGTCATAGCTAATAAAGAATGGAGGCTCCTCTTCCCAGACGCCTCGCTTCAACACCTAGCTTCCTCAGCCTCGGATCATGATCCTATTCTACTCAACACCACTGCCACGCTTCGAAATGCGCCATCTTTCAAGTTTGAGGAATTTTGGACCCGTGATCCTTTAAGCTATCTTATAATATAAGAAGCTTGGAGTAAAAATTTTCAGGGCAACCCGGCCTTCATTCTCTGCAAGAAAATTAGATCAACAAAAAAGCACTCAAAGTTTGGAATAAAAATCTCTTCGGGGGCATCCAAAATAACATAAAGCATATATAAAGGGAACTTTTGGAAGTCCAAAGCAACCAAATGACATTGAGCAGCCATGAAATAGAAATAGCTTTGCAAAACAAGCTCCATAAATTGAGAGAAAATGAGGAGATATTATGGAAGCATAAATCCCACATTACCTGGCTCACCTCAACAGATCTTAACACGAAGTTCTACCACTTTACAACCACAATCTGTCAATGGAGAAATGCAATAGACTCAATCAAGCTGGAGCCAGGTAACTGGTCAAAGGACCCTTTAGTAATTGAATCAGGTTTCATTAACCATTTTAAAACTATTTACACGTCTTCAAAGTCTCAAATTCTAGATCAATTGGGCCACTTGTTCGATAAGCAAATATCTGAAGAAGATAATGATATACTAAACGAGATTTCGGTTGAAATAGAAATATTTGGCGCTCTTAGGCAAATACCAAACAACAAAGCCCCTGGCCCGGGCGGTATGACTGCCCTCTTCTTCAAGCATTACTGGAGCATTATAAAAGTAAAGGTTATTTGCGCAGTACAAAATTCTTTCTTGAGTGGGAAGCTCCTAAAGTAGATGAACCATACAAACATAGCACTAATCTCAAAGTCTCAAAACCCAAACTCTCCAAGTCAATACGGTCTAATAAGTCTCACAAATGTCAGCTACAAGATAATCACAAAAATCATGATGAACTGCCTCAAAGGATTGTTTCCCTAAATAATTTCTCCTCTACAAACAACCTTTGTCCTAAGGAGAAACATAAAAGAAAATACAATGATTGCCCATGAACTCTTCCATTTCCTAAAAAAGAAATCTGGGAAAAGAGGATTGATGGCTATAAAGTTAGACATGGAAAATGCTTTTGATCGAGTGGAAAAGGATTTTCTTTTTGTAGTAATGAATACTCAAGGTTTCAATTCAAGCTGGATCAAGCTAACAAAAGAATGCATCACTACAACAATATTTTAAATCACTATAAATGGCTCACCAAGAGGTTTCTTTAAAGCAGAAAGAGGAATCATACAAGGAGATCCAATGTCACCTTTCCTATTTATATTAGTCACAGAAACACTATCAAGACTACTTTTAAGAGCAGAAGCACAACAAAAGATTGAAGGGATCAAAATAAGTAGAAGTAGCCCACCAGTATCTCATTTGCTTTTTGCTAATGACACAATCATATTTGCAAAAGCCACAAAGCACAATGCACAAGCCATCTCAGAATGTTTAGAAATAAATCAAAGTTGGTCAGGCCAAAAAGTAAACCTCTCAAAGTCCTCAATCTTTATCACACAGAATACAAGCAATCAAAACAAAGCTGTCATAGCTAATTGGCTCCCATACAAAGATTCTTTGGCCAGAATGAAATACTTGGGGCTTCCAACATCTTTCAATAGAAGAAAAAAGGAAAACTATGCTGATTTGCTAAACAAACTGGGAAAAAAATTAGAATGATGGAAAGCAAAACTACTAGCACAAGTAGGGTGCACAATGTTGATACGATTAGTGGCAAGTACAATTCCTTCTTATTACATAAACACATTTCAACTTCCAAAATCACTATGCAAGTCTATCGACCAATGCTTTAAAAATTTTTGGTGGGGTTTTCCAAAAGACAATACCCATGATTTAACTATAAAATCATGAAAGTCGATTTGTCTACCAAAAACAATAGGAGGTCTGGGCATCAGATTGATGGAGCAAATGAACCAAGCTCTCTTAGCCAAGGCTGGTTGGGAATTGAGTGGCCTTAGGAATGGGCTATGGCATTCCATCCTCTCTTCTAACTACGTCCAAAATACCACCTTCTGGTTGACATCTCCAAAATCATTGGACTCTCTTATGTGGAAAGGCATTCTCAAAACCAAAGAGCTTCTATCTAAAGGTAGGTGCTTTCAAATTTTCAATGGTCGATTAGTTAATATTTGGTCTGACCCATGGATCCTAACTTTAAAAGACTTCAAGCCAACTTTGAATTTAAATATGGAATCCAGCCACCAATCCATAAAAGTATCGGATATTATCCTAAACAATCCAAAATCCTGGGATATCCACAAAATGAAAAATCTTTTTGACCAAACTAGCATAACAGAAATTCTTAAAATCCCACTGACTACAAGAGTCCAAGATGAAGATAAAGAGGTGTGGTCCCTCAATCACAGTGGAAAATATTCAGTCAAAACAGTTTATCAGGCGTCTATAGGATTTCAAGAATCAATTCAGCAGAATCAAAACTCTCTCTTCAAGCCTTTTTGGAGTTTAAAAATACATGATCATCATAAGCTTTTGCTATGGAAGATACTTTGGAATACTCTACCTACAAGAGAAAAATCAGTGAAAGAATTTCGATGCAAACCTTAGAAGAATGCACTCTTTGCAACCAAGAAGATGAGACACTACTTCATCTATTTGTGAAATGTCCCATTATTAGAATTCTCCGGCAACAAAGTAGCTGGCCGCTTTACATAGCAAGACTGCCCATCATTTCCATCTTAGATTGGATAAAAATGATCATCTACCCTGGCAAGTTCTTAGGATTACAGGGGAAGGAAAGTTACCAGCTCCAACTATTCGTAGTCATTTTGCTGGATCTATTATGGAGGAAACAAAATGATATCATCAATAACCAATCTATTTTCTCTTTGGAAGAAATTAAAAAACAGATATCCATAATATACTAAAGCTACAAGGAAGCCTAGGCAGGGAGCATCTTTTACACCATCCCAGTGTTAAATTGGATCCTTCGCCTCTTGGAACTCAAAGAATTTCTTTTGAAGCTGCAATAAGAGATCATCTTTTTAGTTGCCTTAGCTATTCGAAGAAATCACCTAGGAGAAATCCTGGAGATTATAACTGAAAAGACCAATGCTTCCACTACCAACTTCCATCTCGTTGGTAGCGGAAGCATTAGTTGCATTGCTAGCTGTTAGTGTGGCAAGCAATCTTGGGAAAATTGCAATAGAAGGCGATGCCCAATCTGTCTTCTCAGCTATCGAGTGTCAAAACTCAACTCTATTCTAGTTGATCTCCCTGAATATTAAAGACATTCGTCTGATTTCAAAAAATCATCAATACTGGTCATTTACCAAAATCCCTTGATCCCGAAATCGATGTGCACCTCTGTGGCGCAATGGGCAGTAGCCAACCTTGTGTTTGGGAACTTACCCCTAGATTCTATTCCACAATGCTTTTTGTATTTTGATAGTGGGAATGATCCACCTTAAAAGTTGTATTAATCCTCTATAAATATATATCCTAAGCTTGATTAGAAAAAAAAAAATAGTTCCCCACTTTTATCCATAAGATGACGATAATCAAAACGTCATTCATTCAATTGTGTACGAATCTTAATCAAGAAGAGTCACTATTACCCCATATATTGAACCAATATTACAACTCAATGAATCTTCTTATATCTGTTATTGAGTAATAAATAATACACCGCTAAAAAATCAACAATGAAAAAAGTAAATATCACAATAATCACAAGCCATGCATGCAACACATGAGCAGCACATGTATTCTACATATTTTAATGCACTGAATTGGTTTTTTTTTTACTTTTTTTTATTTTTTTTAAATATGCAGTGTTTATGGGTTGCATATGGCGGTTGTGCTGTCGTGGGTTGCTATGCCGGCGACTGGAGGCAATGCATAGAGTCATTGGGGACTACCAAGAGAGAAATGGAGAAAAATCAAGGGAGTGAGATAAGGGGAAAGATAGGGATCTGGAAGAGGGAAGAGAGAGACGTGGCGACAGATGTCTGAGATTATGCATCAATGACGGAGTGGTAGAGAGAGGTTGTGATACCCAGTATTTACGTGTATTTTAATTAATTATTTATTTCATTTATTAAGATTTTGGACTTTCTTATTTTAAATTTAAGATAATTTACGTTTTATTATTTTATGACTCCTAGCTGTAAAATTTAATTTAATGTGTTTTCATGTTATTAAATATTGTTTATTATTTAAATTGCTCTTTCTTCTAAATTATTTTATTATTTTATTCGTAGATTTTACTATTTTTATTTTATTTAGTTACTATGTTTTTAATTTAATTTTTCGTTTTAAAACATTTTCGTTGGATTAGTATTGAGACCCAAATTGAAAGCACTGGACCCATTTCTTTCATTTCCTTTTTCTTTTTCCCTTTTCTCTTTCTTCTTTCTTTTTCGTCTTTTTTTGTTCTTTTTCCCCTTACTTCTCCTTCCTGCGCGCGCACCCCCCTCCCTTCTCTTCTGTCATTTTTTTTCATCCCCCCAGTGCGTTGCCTGTGGTCGTCTCCCTTCCATCCTCTTCCCCACTAATCGGTGACCCTCCCCCTCCATTCCTAGCCCTTCCCACATCACTAATTGCCTTGACGCATGGCTTCAAGCCAAGGGTTCCTTCAGTTCGCACGCCATCGTGCCACCACCATTGGTCACCATTTTTTCACCACATCACCAGCGACCCCCTAGTTACCTAACTCATCTGTCCTTAGCCCCGATTCGACACCTTTGAAGCCCCACCATCTCCATTTCTGATTTGAGATTTTTGGCCTCCAACCGCCACCCACGGCCAACCACCACCATCATTTGCTTTACCAACATCTCTAAGCCATTACCTAGCCAACTAAAGTCTTCGTTTGTCCCATTCAAAATTTGATATTATTAGACCCATGGCCTTGGTTTGAAACTCTGTTTTGTTGTTGTGTCGTCACCTTTAGCACCATCATGGTCCTCCAAAAATTATATTTTATCACTGTAAGTAATTTTCCAAAGAAAGTTTTGAGATTTGAATATATTTTTACACTAACATATTTTCTGCAGTTTGGTTGGTTGTGCCAGACTTTGAGTTCGAGGAGTATGGGGGCCTAGTTGGATTGAAGGATGTGTTCATTTATTAAATTGAATTACGTTTAGGTGCTTTTATGTTGTGTTTGGTGTCATGATTATCATTGCATTATTGCATGCATATTCATGTGTTGTAGATGAAAACTGGATTTTCATGTGAGAAAGAATTTTGGGTATGTTTGTAATGAATGAATTGAAATGAATGAAAGAGAGGAAAACAGGGAACTGTAGGGATGGTGGTAAGCAGGGATGGTGGTAGAGTCCCCCCTGTGATTCCCGCCTATAGTGCTCTGATAGATTGAAATAGAGGAAAAATGAACTATAGGGATGGGGATATGCAGGGACGGTGGTAGAGTCTCACTTGTGATTTCCGCCTATGATGCACACAGTATGGATGGTGGTAAGTAAGGATGGTAGTAGTACCACATGCGATTCTTGCCTATAGTGCAGGTTATAGGGATGGTGGTAGTCCCGTATGTGATTCCTGCATACGGTGCACTCGGTAGGGATGATGGTAGTCCTGCCTGTGATTCCCACCTACAATGATTGATAAATGGATCTGTCAGGCCATTTTTTGAAAAAATGGCGGCATATAATTAAGTGCATACTAGCACCATTTTTTGGAAAAATGGTGGGTTCATTTTTGGGCCATTTTTTGGGAAAATGGCAGATGGTATTTAATGACTTGTTTTGGGTCAAATGAGATTTTTTGACATGTGTTGGAAAAATGATCATTTTGGGAGAAAATGGTGGCCTTGGGCACATGCATGTTTCATCATGTGCACGCATTAATGTTGGTTGCATTAATGTATTTTTATCTCGTAGATTGTTTGGTTGGTTACGTATTGAGATTCATATTTCACGTGGTATTCAACACCCTGCAGTTTTGTTTTATAGAATCGTAGATTTTGATGCAGATGGTGATGAAGCAGAGCCTGAGGTTTCGGCTCCATCGGAGGAGTGACCTGGGGTTGCTTTCTCCTATGTTGGGATTGGTTTCCCGCTTTTGGATCTTGTAATTTGGTTTTATCATGTTTTCACTAGATAATTGTAATACTTTTTGAAACGCTTGTATTTAAGTGATTCATTATTAAGTAAATTCTGGTACTTAGTTGACTAAATTTAACGTATCCGCTACGACTTTTGTTTTATACGTGTTGCATGTGCACACACTTAGCACTTGTTGTTGGGGTTCGTGACCCATGTTGTCAGCATTTCGATGTCACGATTCTCGTATTTCTATACATAAGAGTCAAGGGCATCACATGAGGTATCAAAGAGGTTCGACTCTGGGTAAAACCAAATGTCCCGTAAGTGTAGTACCAGAAAATTTTAAAGGTTTAATTTGAAATTGTTTTATTTAATTTGAATTTATTATATTTAAATTGAAATTATGTTATTTTATTTATGGAATTTATTTTATTTTGTTTTATTTTATTTTATTTTATTTTATTTTGTTTTGTCCAGAGTTGAAAAGTGGCTCAAGGGATACGCTATGGCAGGAAGACAATACGACCGAGAATGCCATTATTAGATATGAATATTTAGTGTAGTAGGCTTGAACTTTTATCAACTTAGTTTGCTTTTATAATATCAAGGCTCGAAAGGAACAGTATGGTCTAGGTGATCTCTTTGGGGTGTGGGAACAAAAGTCACAACTGAGGAGGGGAATGGTCGACATAGCCCTAAGATGTTCTTCATTGTATAGTTAGGGTGCATCTTATAGGAGTCAAACCTCATGGTTAATCCACGTAACCTGGTGGTTGAAGTTCCCCCAAACTTCATCTTCAAGGCTTGCCACATGCTTTGGGCAGTGTCATAGGTTTCGAACTCACACATTAAATCACTATGCATGCTAATCAACATGATTATATGCGCACAACAATTCTTCTTAGCCCACTCAATATTGGCTAGATTATCTATCATGTGTTGGTCCGAGTCCCATTTATTGGGCTCAGTTAGGGAGTGAGATAAGGCCTCCAAGACCTCTTGCTCATCTAGGACTATTGGATCTTGCGATGCCATATATCATAATTCCCCCATCTAATTTCTCCCATTTGTTTAAGTCAGCAACAATACACTTGGCTGCCATTTCACTACAATACATAAAGAATGGATATTACGCACACACCTAAAAAATCTACTGCATCTATGTAAGCTAAAAAAATAATAATTTAGATATGTCGCAAGATCGAAAAATCGCTAGGTTTCAAAATCATCTCTTGCGCCACAATAGCCAATTATTAAATTTCTAACCTAATTCTCGCCAAATTAAAAACAAATATGGGAGATTTCATCATCATAAATCTTAACCATACTCTGATTATCTTAAGTAGTCAGCTAGTCCTAGTCACGCGTAAAGACAGATCCTACTAAAATCGAGGTAATCTTTTGGGCCAATCTACAAGGACAGCTACTTAGACCATAGCAACCTGTTGGGCCAGTCTACAAAGATAGCCAGACTACAGCAACCTGTTGGGCTAGACTACAGCAACATGTTGGGCCAGTCTACAAAGATGGTTCAAATAAGACCATTACAGTCCATTTTTCTTGTTCCATCAGTGCATTTTTTTTATTGGGGCCATCGTAGTCTTTTGGCTATATAGTGTATTTACAGTTCTTATTGGGGTCACTGCAATTCTTTCATCTTATCATTCACATTGAAAATTCTAACTAAGACTACTTAGTGGGATTTTCTATTTTATCACTAAAAGAAATGAAGAATAATGTCTAAACATTCAACCCTACATTCATAGATGATAAAATAATTACATATCCACATGTTCAATCCACAAAAACATGTAATCACATTTAATCTTAAATATTAAATAAAAAGATCACATGTAAAATAACATTATGGAAAAAAAAAATAGCAAGAATATAACCAAATATTCACATGTAATCACATTTAATCTAAAACATAAATACAATTAAAAAACCCCCACCTAGGCCAAAAGAAATTTGCAGCCTAGTGGTGCACCCAGCTTTTTGGATTAGTAGGTCGTCTTGGGTTCAAAATCCAGATGTTCCACTTTATTGTCTCCTTTTATTTTGTGTTAAAAAAATGTGGTCTTCGTTGCTGCCGAGCCACGAAATTAGCCTAGCCATTTTTTTATTAAACAGAATGATAGAATAGCCCAAGCCCACTGTTTTTTTTTTAAACAAAACTAGTGGGCCAAAAGGCCCAAAACCATAAAAAAATAGGCCCAAATGACTTAAAAGTCATCTTCAACCTTCAGCTAGGCACTGTTCAGAACAGTGCCTCTCTTGCAGCGAGGCAACTACTGCTGACATAAGCAGCTGCTGCCACCCCCTCAGCCACAGACGAAACCCCAACCACAGCCTCAACAACATCCTCAACTGCTGAGACATGGCTTTGTCTAGAAAAAACAAGTGGTGCCGCACCACCTCTTTGGTGCCAGCAGCACCACTGTGGTGCTTGCCACACCATTGTGGTGTGTGCAAAACCATTGTGGTGCTTATCATGCCATTGAGGTGGCGAAGCACCTTGCATGGTGCACACTGCACCAGTGAGGTGCGCGCTACACTTTGCGTGGTGCACACAGCACCTTGAGGTGATTGTAATGCCATTGTGGTGTGCGCTACACCAACCTCCAGGCAACTCAACTCAGATAAAAAGAATCACAGTGGCAGCATCATGGTGCAAGTAGCGACTTTCAAGGTTTTTTAAAAAAAAGTAGACAAAAAAAATGACACCAAGATTTCAAGCATATGTGAGAAAAAAAATATAAACTAGAAAAAACAGAAAAATAGCTCTGATACCAATATATGAAAGCATAGCAGAAATACCTCAAGTATAGCTTATTGAGTTGCTCTACAAGTTTATCCAGTTTAACAAAACGTCTCCTCTTAGCGGTGAATTGTACTATGTTGTAGGGCCGAGTAGAAATCTAAAAATCCAACTCCGACTCCGATGCCCTGGCTCTGACTCCGACTTTGAATCCGCTTCGACTTCACTCCGATATTGTATATATTTAATAAAAATATATGTATTTTTCTATATATCAATCATATAAATATAATAACATGTAATAATAATGTATAAATATTAAAATGCATAATAACATGTAACACCAATGGATAAACACTAATATATAAATAATAAATTTATAATAACATGTAATACTAATGTATAATAACTAAAGTATTGATTATGTAGATTTTATCTAACTATGTCTTATATAGTTAGTTAAACTCAATATATATATACTAGCATGAATTAATTATTATTATAAAAATATCTATATTCTTTATACATTAATCATATATATTTTATATAACTATAACTTATATAGTGAGTGAAATACTAGTATGAACAAATGTACCTAAAATAATACACTTTTACTATAATAACATGTAACACCAATGTACATAATATATCATGTAGTAGTAATGTATAGACTATAGTAATCAATCTATGATTCTATAATAACTTATATAACATGTAATACTCATTTTGTTCCTTTTTCTTTAGGCACAAGTTGTATTGGTTCTTTTGTTGTAAGTTGTAACTTGTTGATGGAATTAGAACTTGATGGATGATGAGCCATGAGTTGGTTGGGTAATTTGGGAGGATAGATGATGATGGATAATTAGTTTGTAATTTTGGTTATGTATTTTTAATTTGTAATTTTGTATAAATGATTTTAATTTGTAATTTTGGTTATGTATTTTTAATGTGTATCATAGTTGGAAAAGTTCTTGTTGGAAGTTTGAATTTTGTTTTATTTTACAGTGTCCAAGATTTTAATGTGTGTATCAAGTTTTAAGGATCTAAGGATGAAGGATCCTTGTGTGAATGATCTTTTTTTACAAATTTGGTTAAATAAATTAGAAATTATATTTAAAAAAATTGATATGGAAGCCCAAATCCGATTAGAGTCCAAAACTGTAAAATTAAAATATCAAATGGATTAAGGAAAAAAGTCCAATAAAAAAGCTTAACTCCGACTCCGCTCCGATAAGTCGGAGTGGAGCCTATAGTAGTTAGAGTCAAATTCGGAGCTCGGATTCGACCTCTGACAAAGTTGGAGTCGGAGGACGACAATACCGACTTCGAAAAGTCGGTGCTTAGCCTTATTACATCGTATAGACTAGAGCAACACTCAATATATCTACCGCCTAAATACTATTTCAAGAGAGAACAAAAGAGAGAGAGACTTGACTAACTTAGAATGCTGCCAAGAATCAACTGAGGGGGGCTATAATGCATGGTTGGCTTTTAAGACTAGCCTTCACTTTTACATTTAAATGGCAGTAATGCATGGCATTAAGTAATGTTTACAAGCCAAGTAATGCATGGCTTAAAGCCATACATTACAATGCAGGAAACGTGGGCGCCCCTTCATCTAACAATGTATATATCACCACCTTGAAATAGTTTTCAATAGGGGAAACATAGATGATGAATATGTATTTAAGTACTGTACCCAAACCCAATAATTGACCACTTTCCATGAGCAGAGGCCTTAAATACAGAGACCCTTTCCCCGCAGGAGGAACTTGTGTTCGTATTCAATGCCACAAATTCATATATTTAAAAATATGTTTAAACTTCCATTGACAGAAATAACTCAGAAACAATAAAAGTGTCAATGCAACATTAGTCTTGGGCATTTTCTTCAAGACAGAGAGAGATTGCCCAACGCTTATTGGCTATGGTAGTTTGCTTCACAACATCTACAAATTGATCAATGGAGGGTGATGGCATGCACATTGTTTCAGCGCCCATTTTCATGCGAATTGCATTCTGTTTTTGATAGAAGAGAAGAAGGTATCCATCTTCACTCATGTATGCTTTTGTGCCTTCAAATAGTCCCTGTTAAGATTTTACATTTGATTATAAGTTTCCTTTAGGCTACACAAGTAAAGGGTAAAACAAAGCTACACTCAAAGTACCTAAATTCAACAAAATAAAACCTTTCTTTTAAAAAAAAAAAATACAATCAAACAAGACATCCTTTGTTACCATATAGTTAAATTCTGAAGCAAATATCAACTGCAACATACCTACCCATAATTTAGAACTTCAGCAGCAGGGCTCAACTTAATGTTTCCATATCAACTAAGATGTCCTTGTTCAAAACACTTTGCTTTAGTGCATTTCGTTGCGTACATCCTATCATGAATGAAAACATTTTTAGCCTACTTTATTACTTAAGATTCCTAATACCTGAACATAATTACTAAAAACTATATACCATTTCCATTAGAGAGATCATATATGATGAATGAAAACACCCATATGATCACAAATTATTTGAGTACTATATATTTTTTTTAAAGTGAAACTTTGTTCCATTTATTCATTAAACTGACAATTAAAACTTCTGACCTGAAAAATACAAGTCAAATTCTAACATTTTCTCCCTCTCCAACCTACAAATTTCTTTGCGGCTGATAGGGTCTTGTTCAATGCCTCCAGACTAATCATCTGAGAGACTCAACTCTGTCTTAGACCACTATCTAAGATAGCCCACATAACTCACATTCCCATAGAGTGAAGTACAAACTCTACGGTCCTTGGGTCCTAGAGACAATGTTTCCTACTACTACCTAAAACAAACTAAATGAACGAGAATACATGAAAACCACTCAAAACACACAATACACTGAAAAAACTAAAATCACATGGACTGAAGAAACACCTTGGGCCTTGCCCAAACAAAAAAATCTAGCCCAGCCCAAACAAAAAGTCCAGCCTATTGGGAGGGCCCCTAGGGTTTCATCTCTTTTTCCTACTACTCCCTCTCTGTGCAGTGCCATCCCTCCAAGCAAGTGCAAAGACCACCAAGTGCAGAGAACACACTTCTCCTCCACAGCTCACGCCGCAATTCAAGCACTGCTCATAGCAACTCATGCGCACTTCTCCTTCCTCCCATGGGCTGAAAACACTAAAAAAATATTAAAAAACAAAACTCATGATGGACTTTGGTTAGCCCACGCTGTATGGGGCACAACACCATCCACATGCGTGCCTCCTCCACATTTTATGCTGAAGCACTCCAACAAAGCAATACATGGTGCTGCGCTGAAACCACTCCACCAGTCCTAGGATTTACGAAAGCCACCACGAAGTTATGCTGGCAACCCAGAGACGTCAACTACACTACGTCGTCATCCTCACCCTAGCCCAAAACCCCCTTCACGTGAAGTTCCTTTCGGCCATTAAGTCCCACCTTTATTTTTGTAGATGGAAATAGAGCTTGACAGCTGCACTGAACTTCCTCCATGGAAAGCGTTTGACCACCTGGAATGGCAGCCGCATCAATGCTCATATGGGGTGGTTTGTGTTCGGGTTGCACTCGGGAGGTGTTCCTCCCCTTGAGCCACTACGCCACAACCATGAAGACAAGAACCCGTCTCACCTTATTAGTCAACACCAAAGCAAACAAAACAAAAAGACTGGAGAAACAGTAGGAAAACAAAGTAAACAACAAGAAAAGGGAGGGAGGAAAGAGCCGAAACTCCCACCTCCCTTAGGGATGGTTGTCTTTTTAGATTCTAGAGAGAGAAAAAATTTGTAGAGCTTGAGTACTATTTTTTAGTCTATAGAGAAGAGATTCTTTAGCCATGAGTTGCTTTAAACCATATGGAAAATAGCACTCAAATAATCAAAAACTAAATTGTGATATAAGATTGAAACAGGAAAAAATTTGATTTTTTACTAAAAACAAAGAAAGCATTGTTTTTGGTTTCAGATATCTATAAATATCTATATCACATCATTCAAGTCCTACGAAATTCTCCATTATACTTTCTAACACCACGCTGCAAAACACTACAAAATTTGGGAACCATAAAGACACGTATTCTTTTAGAGATATGGCCCGTTTGGTTGATCAGGAATCAAAGGAATAAAAGTGCAACCAGAAAGAAAATAAAAAATAGGTTTTGAGTTTGAAAGGTTGGGCTAAGGAACATGGTCTACGATTTAGAAAGCTCATTCCTTTTTCATCTTCCATCACTTTTTGACCCTTTTTTATTTTTTAGGCAGCCAAATAGAATTAATAACTCAGAAAGGAAAAAGAGGCTGAACCGAAGCTAACCTTCATGTTGGAGAGAAGCACGAAGGACTCAAGGAACGATGTCGGGCTAAGCCTGGGTGGGATCGTATTCCTCTGATCGATGGCCAAAACCAAAAACCCAAAACCCTAGCCTCTTGTTGAATACCTTTACAGTTAGTCTTTTTGAACACGACCAGCATGGAAAATAGAAATTAAAGCAGAAAGATGGAGACAGAAACAAAGAGAGAGCGAAAGAATAGAAAAAATGAAGAACAAAAAAACAACTAAAGGCAAAAAAATGTCAGATGCAGGAGTGTATGGGAAGTACCCTTCAGATCTAGATCTTGCATAAAGGAAAAAAATAGGAACTAAGAAGAGCATACCCACACGGTATTATGAAGAGCAATGAAGAAAATGAACCAAGATATACCTAGTAGTGAATGGAAGTGTTTTTTTCGGCACCTCACCCTTGAGATTCGTCTGAATTAATGGCCAAAACGAAGAGAAAGGTCTGAAGGGAGAGAGAGAGAGAGAGAGAGAGAGAGAGAGAGAGAGAGAGAGAGAGAGAGAGAGAGAGAGAGAGAGAGAGAGAGAGAGAGAGATCTGAGGCGGTGAATGTATCTGATGATAGTATAAAAATTTACAGATGTTGGATTGACAGAAGAAAGAAGCGAGAAGTTAAATATTAAGGTTTCACTGGTTTCAATCAGTGAGGAATGGAGAGGATTAAGGAAGGCATAAATATCCAAAAGTTTTAGTCCAAAACATTTCAGGAGGTGAAGCGATAAACTTCATAAATGCAAGAATGCTAATGGGCAAGAGGAAAGTAGAAATGGTCAAAATTGTTAGATGATAAAAGAAGCAAAAAGTGAGGAATCAAGAAGAAGAAGGAAAGTATAAACATCCAAAGGTTCTAGTCAAGAAGCTTTCAGGCAGTGAGAGCAAGGGATAAACTTGAGAAATGTAGAAGACAATATATATTAAAACAAAAATACTATTCCTATGTCAAACAAAATACTATTTCTTCTACATTGACGTTTATATATATTATAGAAAAATACTGTTTCTCCTACATTGGTGTTTATATGTAGAGTAGATATATTTAATTTTAAGTGATGAATAAGATTCTGTTCCAATGTCCCATTCTTTCATGATCTCTCTGTCTTCAATCGCTTCCAAAATGTATACAATCTATCTACCTAGTGCATGTATTCGTCTGTTCTGTTATATCTGTAAAATTATATAATCAAAGTGACTGAGTTGTTTATGGTAATTCGAGGTTAACAGGCCTCCTTTTGATATTCTGTAATTTGAATAAATGCATCAGTGCCTTTTGATTGAATAATAGCAAACTTAAATAGGCCAAGTGATAATTGACCATTACACAACGTGGGCATTGCCCAGTAAATACGGACTGAAACAACTGACTCAAACAGACTACAGAGACTCAACAACTACCCACAAGCCTCTCGGTCCACTTACAAGGACTCAGTCAACAAAAAAAAAACAAAGTGAAATGACACAGTAGTAGCACCATTAGACAAACATCAGATAGTGAGGGTCTCGAACCGTCACACATAACAGATCCCCCCTTGTTAGAAAACCTTGTCCTCAAGGTTAGGGTAGCACCTCCTTAGGGTTTCTAAGTCTTCCCAGGTAACATACTCCTCGCCAGCGCCATCCCACTACACCAAGACTTCAACTCCAGCCACATTCCCTTTCCTTTTTAGTCTCCGTTGTAGGATCTTCTTGGGCTCGGGTTTCATGGATCCTTCGGGAGTAATACTCGATAAGTTTGCACATTCTTGTCTTCCTTCTCCTAGCTTCCTTTTAAGGCATGAAATATGAAATACAAGATATATCTTGGCTTCGGTGGGTAGATCTAGTTCATACGCCACTTGTCCTACCTTTCGAACTACTTTAAACGGCCCATAATACCTCAGTGTGATCTTCAAGTTCCTTCGCATCGAGACCGTCTTTTGCCGGTACAACCTTAACAAATTCACCAATTGCAAACTCTTGGCTCCTTCTTTTCTTATTAGCAAAATATTTCATTTTAGCTTGTGCTTCTTGCAGGTTTTCCTTGATGAGCTTGGCTATAAACTCACAGCTTCACAGTTCTTCATCAACCACTTGAACTTTGGTAGCTACCAACTTGTATGGTAACATGCGAGGAGGAGGTTGACCATAAACAACTTCAAAAGGGGATACCTTTGTTGATGTATGGACAGAGGCATTGTAAGAATACTTAGCTAAAGGTAACCACTTAACCCAGTCTTTTGATTTGTCACTTGGGAAGCACCTAAGGTAACACTTGCGCACTTTGTTCATGGATTCTGTTTGTTTATCCGTTTGAGGATGGTAGGCTATACTGAGTAACAAATCTGTTCCAAATAACCTGAACATTTATCTCCAAAAATTGCTAGTGAACACAAGATCTCGATCACTTATTATGGTTAGGGGTAAACCATGTAATTTAAAAACATTGTCCATGAACACCCTGGCCATGGTGAGAGCTGTGTATAAGTGAGTAATAAGCATAAAGTGAGAATATTTACTTAACTTGTCCACCACCACAAAGATTACTGTCTTACCTCATAAAGGAGGTAATCCTTCAATAAAGTCCAAACTGATATCTTCCCAGTTCTTCGAAAGAATGGGCAAAGGCTGGAGCAACCCCGATGGGAGGAGGGCTTCAACTTTGGTTCTTTGGCATACATCACACTCTTTGATGTGTGTCCGAACATCATTCCTTAGGCCAGGTCAGTAAAACTCCTTTTTGATTCTTGCTTGTGTTTTTTGTACTCCCATGTGACCTCCTAATGGACTGTTGTGGAATTGATGCAAGATCTGCTACTGGAAGGGCACCAACGGCCCAAGATGTAGCCTACCCTTGTAATAGAGTAGCTCATTTTGGAGTTGGTAATGAGATTGGTCTATGTCTCCGTGATGGTAGTGGCTAATCAGCTGCTATAGCATGAGGTCCTGTTGGTAAGCTTTCTTTAACTCTTGCATCCACTGTGCTTGGACTATACTGATTGCTTTAATTTGGATTTGATGCTGGTTGGATTTCTGTTTGGATATTGTTGTGGAGGATGGGTTTGTGATGAAATTTTCGGTAGTTGGATTGGAGTTAGTAATTTCTGGTTGGTTTGTGTTTATGGATGGTGTTTGGGTACTGTTTGGGTTTTTGCTCTTGGAATAATGTACCCTGGAGAGTGCATCAGCCACTGCATTATTTTTTCCACTCTTATAGTTGATTAGGAAGTCATAACTAAGCAATTTAGAGATCCACTTCTGTTGTGAGGGAGTTCCCACCCTTTTTTCCAATAAATATTTGAGTGCTTGCTGGTCAGTGTGTACTTTGAAGGACTGTCTCAATAGGTAGTGCCTCCATTTCTTCACTACTATCACCAAGGCTAATAGGTCCTTCTTATAGGTGGATAAAGTCAGATTCCTCCCCTTTAAAGCCTGACTGAAATAGGCTAGGGGCTGCCCTTCTTGCCTCAGCACTGCCCCAATGCTTCTCTTGAAGCATCACATTCGACCACAAACATTTTTGTAAAATTAGGTAATCTGCACAAGGGGACTTACCATAGCCTCTTTTAATTCCTCAAATGATGCTTGTGCCTTATCATTCCAAGAAAAAACATTTTTTCTTAGAAGACAGGTGAGGGGGGCTGCGATTGCTCCATATACTTTAATAAATTTCCTATAGTATCCTGTTAGTCCTAAAAAACCTCTTAAAGCTTTGAGATTTTTAGGAGTTGGCCATTCTTGCATAGCAACTAGTTTTTGGGGATCAGCTTTGACCCCTTCCTTAGAAATAAAATGCCCCCAAATAATTGACTTCCTTGCTACCAAAAACACACTTGGACAGCTTGGCAAAGAAATTTTCAGCTTCTAGTGCCTCCAAAACCCATGTGAGGTGTTCTATATGGTCATGCATTGACTTACTGTATGTTAAAATATCGTCAAAGAATACCAGTACGAACTTCCTCAAATAAGGCCTAAACATTTCATTCATCACCCCTTGAAAAGTCGATGGAACATTAGTAAGCCCAAAAAGCATTACTAAAAACTCATAATGACCTTCATGTGTGCGAAAGACAGTTTTAGGAATGTCTTCAGGATGCATTCTTATCTGCTAATATCCTGACCTTAAATCCAACTTTGAAAAAATTTCAGCGCCCCCTAATTCATCAAGTAACTCATCAATATTAGGGATAGAGTACTTATCTTTGATGGTATCCTTATTGAGAGCACGGTAATTCACACACATCCTCCAACTTCCATCAGCCTTCCTTAATAGTAACATGAGTGAAGAATAGGGACTTTGGCTACTCCATATGCCGCCATTCTTGATTAGATCAGCCACTAGCTTCTTAATCTCCTCCTTTTGGTAATACAGATACCTGTAGGGTCTTACACATGTGGGTTTATAGCCCTTCTGCAATTTAATTTTATGATAAAAAAAATCCTAGGGGGTGGCAGCCCTTTTGGTTCAGCAAACACCCCTTTGAATCTGTCTAGAAGTTGCTGTATTGCTCCCGGGATGCTAGGAGTGAGACTTGCAGCATTTCCATCCATAATTTGCAGCCATATGCCTTTTGTTGTTCCCTTCTTGAGGTCGCAAATGTTTGTCTTCCTCAGTCACATTTAGTGCTAGTCTCTTGATTCCAACTCTACAGCCATTTCATCACATTGGAACCGCATAGTTAGATCAGAAAAATTCTATAAAACTGGTCCCAATCCTCTTAGCCACTCAACACCCAAAACTAAGTCACAACCCCTAAGAGTCAACACATATAAATTAGCCTTACATGTGTAATCCTGTAGCTTCAATGAAACTGCCTTACAATAACCAAGGCAAGGAAGAGTGGCACCATTAGCCACCTGAACTGTTAAGTGGCTCTCTTCCCTTGGTGGATTTGCCTTCCTTGCTACATTTGGATCTATAAAACTATGAGTGCTTCCTGTGTCAATCAAGACTAATACTTGGTGGTGATTAATTTCAGTAAACAATCTCATAGTTTTAGGGGCTAAAGATCCAGCAATAGCATGCAGGGTGATTCCTAACAACTCACCCACTTCCTCATCATTAGTTTCTATCACAGCCAAAGTACCTTCCTCATTTTCTGGTTCCTCAAGTTCCTCTACCTCTCCCTCCATTCCTTCTAAAAGGTAAATTCTGGGTTTGGTACATTTATGTCCGGGATGGTACTTCTCATCACAAAACTAACATAGACCTTTTTCTCTTCTTTCTTGCATTAGGGTAGAAGAGACTCTTTTGATAGGAAAACTGGTTTTGCTGGGGTTATTAAAGGTTTGAGGTCTCAGGTTGGGTTTATTTGGAGGTGCTGGAAGTCTCAAAATAGGGGCTGGTGTAGGCTAGGCCTGTGCAAATTTCTGAGATTTCCGACTCCGCTCGTAATTCCGCTCCGAATCCGACTCCGACGGAGTCGGAGTTTTCAGAATTCGGAATCGGAATCGGAGCCACTCCGAAAACAGAGTCGGAGTCGGAGTCGGAATTCGGAGTTACTCCTAACTCCAAACTCCGACTCCGATGTTTTTAAATAACAACACAGAAGCAAAACGACGTCGTTTTGCTTCTGTGTTATTTACATTATTAATTTAAATGATGGCGTTCCTTTAAGATAGGAATGACGTCGTATGGCTGGGTATAGATCCCGGCCGAGGCTGCTTCTTCAGTTCTTCTTCGTCTCTTCTTCCATTCGCGAAACATCCCAATTCCCCATTTCTTCTCTCAATCTCACTGTCTTCGTCTCGTTTTTAATCTTCAACCGTTCAACGCCTCAAAGCCATTTCATTTCTTGAAAGTGCTGCCGTCATAGCTCTCCCAAGTCGTCAACACAGTGCCGAACTGTCGCCTCGCCGAGTCGCCTGCATCACCATTACAAACTGGTAAGCCGTAAGCTTTGTTGTTTGTACTTTAAATTTGGGAATGAAAATTGCTGGATGTATTTAGGATAAATTTACAGTATGTGTTTTGGAAATTGCTGGATGTATCTAGGATAAATTTACAGTATGTGTTTTTATGTTGTTGAGGTGTAAATGGAAGATGAGTGCAAGGTGTTTGAATAAATGTCTCAAAGCCTAAAAAAATTCACAACAACCTCGAAAGAGTGCAATTATCTCAAATTACAAACTAAAAGTCTAAAACATCTAAAAGAGTACTTATCTTCTTAAAAACTCATTTTGGACGTGAGATCAAAAGGTGAATTCTTACCACTAAACTACAGCCAGTGAGCCACGGTGTTGAAAGGTTAGCATCTTTTAAATATATGTAATTATTTTTTTTTCCATCAATGAATTCTATTAGACATATTAGACACTAGACAGTTGTAGTTGCTGCACGATATGTCCAAACAATCGTCTTCATTCAAGGTTTTTCCTGTGGTGGATAAAATAATGTCACGACTTATATATATATTATACACATATATATAGTAAAGCATCAATCGCACGTGTGCTTAGTTGATAATTTTCCTATTCCATAACTCTAAAATTTCCGAATTTAACTCTAGAATTATTCTTCAATCATTGATGGTTATAATTATTTATTTTGAAAATTAGATCATCAACATATATAGAAACAACTAGAATATCTATGTGATCTTGGGTCTTGATGTAGAGCATTGGTTGATCATTTTTGATCCTCCTGAAACTATGGTCACTAAAATATTTATCAATTTTAATGTACCAAGCTTGAGGTGCTGGCTTAAGCCAATACAAATACTTTCATCAAGCGTCACATGGTTTCTGCATCCACTGTCTAAATGTTACTTTTCATGTTACTTCTTAGAAGCAACTTGGCATGTATAGAACATATGATCCTTATCTTCTTCTTCAAAAAATTTGCTTGATGAGTATCTTTGAAGTGGCAAACTTGTTCAGTATTCCCAAACATTTTACAATTTCTACACCAAGGCTTTCCATGATACCAACAATCTTTTTTGAGATGACTTGTCTTCTTGCAAATGCCATAAGATGGATGATCTCTTTTCTTTTCCTTCATTTTCATATTTTCTTCCTTGTAAGATATCAATCCTCTGTTAGAATTCTTTTAAAATTCTCTTCCCACTTTGCATGATATCTAAGTTTCTATGTTGAGCTTAAATTGAAAGGCATTCTCTAATGAGACTTTGGAACACCTATTGGATCATTGCTCATTTACTTGTAGAGAAACTATCAGTTATGCGATCAACATAGATGATAAGTACTTAGACTCTCCAATTGCAGCTACAACAAGTCATATTTTTCTGTCATGTCGGTTAATATCTTTTGTAACAATCTTTGATCATATATTTTTTCTCTGTAAGCTCTCATCCATTTTACGAACCTCCATCATCCTTAGACGTCTTTAGCAACTCAGGATCTTTCATTATAAAATTCTCCAATTCTCTTATCAAAATTTGGAGTTTGATAGTTCATACTTTGGTGTGTTACCTTGGAACTTCTCCTACAACATATCCCAAGCCTGCTTTGATGATTTAACTGTCATAATTTTTGGAAAGGCTGTATCAATTAGTGCTTGTTGGAGAACAAAAAGAGTTTTGCCATCCATCCTTTTGTTTAAGTTCCTTTTGTTTTGACATTTGACTTGTAGAGAGAGGACTTCCTTTAGTATGATTTGCAACTCCTTCAATCACCTCTCATAAATCTTGATATTGAAAAACTAGTACTGTCATCATCTTGAACTAGAAGCCATGATGCCCTTCGCCCAAAATTGATCGAATTTGAGCTCTAATAGTACTGTTAGATATGAAAATGTGATATTTAGTTGAATGGATAAGTTGTGAGAAAAGGCTAGATGAATTAGGAAGACTTCTACATTTGAGTTCTTCCAAAGCTTGTAGAAAAGATTGATATTTATTTGTTTTATTTCTTTTTGGATTGTCATACAAAGCAGCGTATGTATGGTATATATAAGGGAAGTAAACAGATTCTAGAACCAGCCATTACAAATTATTTCTTTGACAGATTCATTAATACCAGCCATTACAAGTTACACTCCTCAAGTAACTTGTTCAGCTCAGCTGCTCTGTGAACACTTTTGACAAAAATAACAACTTGATTGAAGTCCAATGCATCAAGAAGATCATTTAATTTGCGGTTTTTTAATTGCTGCATGCATATTAAGGATGATCTTCATCTTCTTCAGAATTCTCAACCTTCCCATTGACAGAAAATAACATATTTCTAAAATATTAATAAAAGCTTCAATTAGACCAGTATATCTATTTGTATCTTAACAATAAGCATTAAGTGTGCTAAAAACACCAAAGTTTTTTACGAATACTAATATATTTCTATTTTCTACCATGTAGTGCGTTAAGATATGGGAGAATACATAATATGGTTTTCTGTTGCATAGATTCCTTTTGGTTGAAAGTGTCATTCTTCTTCTATTTTTCTATTTATATTAACTATTTCTTTTATTTTATTTTTGATAGATATGGAGGCTTCACCTAGTGGAAGGTCAGAAGGGAATCCAAGCCCCACGATCCCGTCACTGACACCGAGATCTAGACCCACTTCTAAAGCAGCTACTTCTTGTGCAAGTAGCCGATTCTCAATTCCAGTAGACATAGAAAATGAGGATGAGTTTAATGAGTATGAGGAGATGGGTATTGGGGATCTACCACCTCCATCTACAACTCCATCTCAACCACGAAATACTAGAAAAAGGTCTTGGACATGGGAGCATTTTACCAGGATTCCTGGTAATCCTGAGAACCCACAGGCCCAATGCCACCACTGTGGGCAACTCTGCAAATGTCATTCAAAGAAGCACGGCACCGCTGTCTTAATAGCCCATCTCCAAGGTTGCCAGCGATATAAAATGTCGAAGGGAGAGGCAGCCACTGATCAGACCAAGCTCAGTTACGAAGCTTCTACGGGCACTAATGGTACACAGATTAAGAAAATGGTCATCCCTCAATACAGTGAGAAATTGGTGAGGGATATGCTTGCAGAGATGATAATTGAAGATGAGATGCCTTTTACCACAGTCAATAAAAGAGGCTTCCGAAAGTTTGTCAAGACTATTGAGCCACGATTTCCATTGTCATCACGGTATATGGTGATGCAGGATTGTATGAAGAAGCATGCAAAAGAGAAGGCAGAGATGAAGAAGATGTTCACTACCACTAGCCAGAGAGTGTCATTTACGACTGACACATGGACTTCCATACAGAATATTTCCTACATGTGTATCACAGCGCACTACATTGATAGTGAATGGAATTTGAGAAAACGGATTATTGGGTTCAAAGAAATTATTGATCATAAGGGAGCATCAATTGGGGCACTGATGGATGATTGTTTGAAGGATTGGGGAATTCAAAAGGTTTTATGTATTGTAGTTGACAATGCCAGTGCCAATGACACCGCAATTGAATGGTTCAAGAGGAATACGAGTATGAAAGCTGATGTCATCCGCAACCACAAATTTATTCATGTTCAATGTTGTGCTCATATCCTCAACCTTATTGTCAGTGAGGGGTTAAAAGAGGTTGATGATTCCATTACCAGAGTCCGCAACATTGTGCGGTATGTGAGGGCTTCCCCTCAAAGGCTGTCAAAGTTCAAGGCAATAGCAAGCCAGCTTGGAATTTCATGTTCTAAGACATTGTGTTTGGATGTTCCGACTCGATGGAACTCAACATACCTTATGTTGGATGTGGCACAAAGGTACCAAAGAGCATTCGAGCGGATGAAGGTCGAGGATGGGGCACTTAAGTATGCTTTGTTGGAGCCTGCAGGAAAGGGGCTCGGTGCGCCAGACACACATGATTGGACTAGTGTGGGGCATTTTGTGAGATTTTTACAAGTTTTTTATGATATGACTATGCGGATATCTGGATCCGCATATACAACTGCAAACTTATTCTTCAGCGAGCTTTCAGAGCTTCACTACCACTTGTAAGAAGGTTGTACGGGTTCATGTGGATTATTATCTGGTATGGCTATGAGGATGCAGGCCAAATATGATAAATATTAGGGGGATGTTGAGAAAATAAATAGATTACTTTTTGTGGCTGTGATCCTTGACCCTCGATATAAGTTGGCCTTGATAGAATTTTGGGCAAATTCCACAATGGGGGCAGTGAAGGCTGCATGGTTTATTACATCACTTAAAAGGGATCTTGATGACTTATATTCTCACTACAACAATAATGGTCAGCCTTCATCCGCAGCGGGCACCTCACACTCGAGGCCGACACCTCTATTCGATGACCGTAGCTCAGATGACTCATTAAATCCACCTCGTCGAGGTTATAATATGTGAATCAGTATCATCAGCTCGTTGCAACGAGGAATATTATGCAGTGTACTTCTGAGATTGAACGGTATTTTATGGAAGAGGTCGAGGCACCTAGCGAGTCATTTCAGCTTTTAACTTGGTGGAATGTTAATTCCACCAAGTATCAGATCCTTTCTCGTATTGCCCGAGATGTGATGGCCATTCCAATCACCACAGTTGCCTCTGAGTCAGCATTTAGTACTGGAGGTCGAGTATTGGATTCTTACCGGAGTTCATTGTCACCGTCAACTGTGGAGGCCCTCGTTTGTACACAGAATTGGTTGAGTGATACGCCCATTGGACTAGATACCATTGGCTTTGATGCTGATAGCTATAAGCTTGAATCAGGTAACTTTGTTTGAGTATTTCAATTGATTTATTTAATTCTTTTTATGATTTCATAAATCTATTAACCTTATACTTTTTATGATTTCATAGATATAATTGTGAACCCTAGCATACTTGCCGATGATTGATACTTGGAGTGTGGCTAAGCTGATAAACTCGCGATTAAAAAATATTGGTGAGAAATGATAATCATTTTTTTCTGAATCATTTTTTTTATGAATCATTTTTTTTCTTTTTATTGATTGTGACTTTTTATTTTAATTTTAGGTATCACCAACGAGTCAACGACAAACCACGATATATTGAAAGATGTTTTGGAGCACCTCTGTATTGGAAGATGTTTTTATTTTGGTATTGGAAGATGTTCGGAATAGCATTTAAACTATTATCAATGTTTTGGACAATTGTATAAGAGTTTCTTAAAGATGTAATATGTATTATATACATACATATATATATATATATATATATATATATATATATATATATATATATATCTATATATCATTTAAAAAAAAAATCGGAATCGGAATCGGGCGGAGGTCGGAGCCCGATTTCGATCGGAAGCCATCGGAACTCCGAACTCCGATCGGGATCGGACTCCGACTCCTCGTCGGAGTCGGAGTCGGAGTGAAATTCAGTTTCCGACTCCAGTCGGAGTCGGAGTTCGGAATTGGCGATTCCGACTCCGTCGGAGTCGGAGCCCAGGCCTAGTGTAGGCAATCTAGGTTGGTTGTGTAGGTTGGTGTTTTGGTAATTTTAGAACTTGTTTGGGTTTGATCTTACATGCCTAAGCACTTCTTCCTCCTGTAACTTAGCCAAACCGAAGGCTGCTGAGAGTGTAGATGGCTTCAACATGGTGACAGTGATCCTCAAATCATCCCTAAGGCCACTGAGAAAGGTACTAATTCAAAACTCTTCAAATAATCCAGGTATTTTATTAGATAGTATTTCAAATTGTGTCTGATATGTTTCTACAGTCCCATTTTGCCTTAATTTAGTAAATTGCCCTACAAGATCCTCATAGGCCAAGGGTCCAAATCTCATTTCTAAGGCTGCAATAAAATCATCCCAAGATTGGATTGGGCTGGACTCCTTTAACCAATTATATCATGATAGGGCATTTCCCTCCGAGTTTTGCTACATACAAGCACAATCGCGTACTAATTTGTGTACCAATACTGATTTATTCATACTTAAAATTTAAATTAACACTGTTTTCAATAAAATCTATTATTTAACCAATCACATCATATTGGTGCACAGATTAGTATACAATTGTGCTTGCAACTATATTTTTCCTTTCCCTCCATATGGAAAAAGGTTATTTGAAGCCTTTGGTCATTAGCTGTTTTGTAATACTCAAAAAATTGTTATGCCTTTTGAATCCATTCATCTGGATTAGTACCATCAAATTTAGAGAAATCCAACCTTAAGGACCTAGCTTGAATTCTCCCATTTTCCTCAAATAGAGGATTGTTATTGACTTTAGAGTTGGAAGAACCTTCCCCAGAATTGTGATGTGCTGCTAAAGCCTCATAGCTAGATGCCAAATTTTTGATCTGTTGAAGTACTGAGGCTAACATCTCCTTCTGTCGCTCCTGTTCTTCACACAGGTGGGAGTTCTCTCCTTTCAGTGCTGCCAAATCTTCAGTCATTTGCGCATGCCTAGTACCTTCGGCTATTGTCATAGAACCAAGGCTCTGAATATCACTATTATATCTGTAAAATTATGTAATCAAAGTGACTGAATTGTTTATGGTAATTCGAGGTTACCAGGCCTCCTTTTGATATTCTATAATTTGAATAAATGCATCGGTGCTTTTTTGATTGAATAATAGCAAACTTAACTAGGCTAAGTGATGACTGACCATTACACGACGTGGGCATTGCCCAGTAAATACGGACTGAAACTACTGACTCAAACGGACCACAGGGACTCAATAACTACCCACAAGCCTCTCGGCCCACTTACAAGGACTCGGTCAACGGAATAAAAACAAAAAGAAACGACACAGCATAGCACCATTAGACAAACATCAGATAGTGGGGGTCTCGAACCGTCGCACATAACATGTTCTGACGAATAATATCCCGCCAAGTGGTCTTCCTTCCTCTCCCTCCCTCCCCAGAAGAATCATAGATTCGTACTAATCCCATGACCACCATGAAAATTTCCAGAACCAACCGTCCGATTTGATTCAAAGAAGCTCCAGAAACTCAAAGAGGAAAAACGAATTTAGCAGTTTAAAGAGGTTTATATGCTTTGTAGCAATCATAGTTATTTGCTTTATGTGAGTTCCGGTTTGTTGTTATTTTGTGGATGCTTGTTCTGGGCAAGTCTAGATTCAATTTTATTGCTGTTGGATTGGCTCCTCTTTCCCAAAGTTTGATCGATTCTACAGAATACACTGGTTTAACAGTTTTCTGACTCTGCTTCTTACTAATTTCCTGTTCTCATTTATTCTGTCTCTTTTTGGATAAATCATTTTCTTAATGTCCGTTAATTTAATAGTTTATTTATGCCCAACTTCTTTTTAATGTTTTCTTAACATCAGTGACATTGATGTGGTTGTTTCCAAAATTCTCATTCGAAAACTATCTCTGGGTATGTTTGTGTGTGTGTGTGTGTGTGTGAATAGACGAGTTGGTTTTAAGCTGTGTATTTCAGTGGAACAAAAAACCTTTTTTTTTTATTGGAATCTATATGTGCATGCAGGCGGTTGTAAATCTCTTTATATGAATCAGATATTTGACTGGGTTTTGCTGTTTTTCTCGTCATATAAATTTTACTGTTTTTGCTGTCTTGTGGAGAATTTATGTAATCCGAGTGATACTAAGTAATATAATGTGCTTTCTGAAAACTTTTTTGGATTAGTTGTTGACACTTTTATGGATTCGCTAAGACATATTAGTGTTGTCTGTCTTAATTTTTTAATGTACACTACGAACTCTGATGCCTGTATGTATGCATCTTCTCGAAGTGGTTGATACGAGTTTTGTTTAGATCATTAATTTCTTGGCACCTATTGAAAATTTTAATTGAAAGATTCAATTTCTTTTCTATTAATTCAAAGGGACTTGTGAAAAAATATCCATTAAATTCACAAACTCTTTTTTTTTTTTTTTTTTTTTTTTTTTTCTTTCTTTAAAACATGTTAGTGCTCTTGCTGTTCTCAATGTACATGTTTCCTTGAACCTGCAATCTAGTGGTAAAAGCGGTGTTCACCAATCCCAGCCTTTAGGACCAGAAGAACTCTGACTAGTTGGTGATGCAGGTGCAAGTGGATGCTTCATGCGTACTCTATACTAATGTACACTGATAAGCATGCATGCCAATGTTCAATTTTAAGCTTTTATATCTTTGCCATAGATAAAATTCCAGTAGAGGTGGAAGTTATTCAATCCCAATGGCTGTTGAATTGTGTTACTTATAAAAAAAAAAAAAGGGCTGTTGAATTGTGTATGTTTAACTGTTTTGTTATCGATACTTATTATTCTTTCTTTTCGCAACTTGGAAAAAATATATTTTTTCTTTTAGATGGCTCAAGATCCTTCTCTTGGTGCTGAATCGCCTCGGCGACGTTTTGGTCTATTGCGGGATCAGGTCCAACTGGTTAAAAGAAAGGACTCTGACCGCCACGAAATTGTCCCAATCCAAGATCCACTGTCGTTTGAGAAAGGTTTCTTCATTGTAATTCGTGCAAGCCAGTTGCTGGCTCAAAATAATGAAGGGATAATACTAGTAGGAGTTGCAGGTCCTTCTGGAGCTGGGAAGACTGTGTTCACTGAGAAGGTGCTCAGCTTTATGCCCAGCATTGCTGTCATAACAATGGACAGCTACAATGACTCTAGCCGAATTATTGATGGGAACTTTGATGGTAAAATGAAATTTTCCTTTAGTTTTTCTTAAATTTTTATGCCAAGAGCAATCAACATATATTACTTCTGTGTATTTGTTGCATACTATATAGGCAGTAATTTTTCTCTCGACTGTCAAGCAATTACATTTTCTTTCAATCATATTTCCTAGGAGGAGACGACTGAGTGAATGAAAGTCGATTGTATGCCATACTGTTTTTATATCTGGTTGAGGACCTCCCGAATGACTGGTTGAGTTGACTGTTAGGACTTAATAATTTAGTGGACATCGACAAAGAATACTGTTACACAACATACACATTAAACGTTGTCAGGGTCTCTCCAAGCCTACCGTGGCTATTCAGAATCTCTCAGATTAGTATCTGCCTAGAGAAAGCATTGAAAATAGAGGACTGCTGGAATTGTAGATTTTCTTCACTATCTTATTACATTGAGTGGCAGAGGTACATATATATACAAGTGTGCTCTACGAAGATCCCATAAGTTGAGTGATATCAGAATAAATGTAATCAAAGCAATAGAAGGACAATATAACACATATGGAAAGTCAAGTCTGTCTGTGTGATCTGGAGGATCTGTATTTGATTCAGCAGTAAGTGCCTGTGATAATGCATGAGATTGCTGAGATGATTGATTTTGTTAATCTGCTTGCTGTGAGCTTACTCTAAAACCTAAGTGGTTACATCTGTATAAAACTTGCATAATTGATCTTAAATCATGTTTCTCACTCCTCACTCCACCTTCTTTTGGCCCATACTTCCACTCTCATTCACCTGGGTCTATGGCTATCACCTTCATCTTTGCAACTTTTTGGTAAATGGATTTTATTCTATTATCATGTTATTTCAGAAAAAATGTGTTGAGATTCATTTGATTTAAAAATTTTCTTAAATACATTTGGTGAAATATGCTGCAGACCATTGAAATTGTGAGCGTTTTGAAATATCTATTAATGATCAAATACAACTCTTCACACCAACCAAGTATTTGGGGGCAATTTGTGATTTAAAAGATCATATTCTTGTCACAAATGATATTCATTTTTTCTTATTGCAGTTCTGAATTTTATAATTCTTTTTGCTTCTTGTTTTTCTCTCCAGATATTATTATTTGCTTATCATGAAAGTTAGTGATTCAAGATGAGAGAAGAATGCATCCGGGCTCTAATGGTTGTCATGTTTTGTAACAGACCCACGCTTGACAGATTATGATACATTGCTTGAGAATATACGTGATTTAAAAGCAGGGAAACCTGCTCAGGTCCCAATATATGATTTCAAGACTAGCTCTCGCATAGGTTACAGGTTGTGTAGCTCTCCATCCTCTTTCTCATTGAAATGTTGTCTAGGGACCATGCCATCTCCACTTATTCTTGCCAACACATAGAAGGAAATATGACAGAAAGAATGGAAATAAAAACTAAAGATGTCCCTCCTGTTGTAAAGGTTATTTAGTGTTTTACTTGAAGTATCTCAAGCCTGCATAATTTTAAACCTACTCAATCAGATATGTATAGCTTTTTTCTCATTGCTTAGTTGTGTTGATGCTTCTTATAGGACAGTTGAAGTCCCTAGCTCTCGCATTGTGATTATTGAAGGCATCTTCGCCTTAAGTGAAAGGTTGAGACCTATGCTAGATCTCCGTGTCTCTGTTACTGGTGGAGTTCATTTTGACCTTGTCAAACGAGTTTTACGAGACATTCAACGTGCTGGCCAAGAGCCTGAAGCAATCATTCATCAAATCTCTGAAACGGTGTTTTCACTGATCCTGTGTTAGATGTTTTACCTAAGGAATTTGAATGATTGCCCTCAGTAACTAAGAATTAGCTTTTAAAGCATCTATAATATTTTCATCAATTTGTTTTCTACACAGGTATATCCCATGTACAAAGCTTTTATTGAGCCAGATCTCCAAACTGCACATATAAGAATCATCAATAAGTTTAATCCTTTCAGTGGGTTTCAGAACCCTACTTACATACTGAAGGTGAATCTTTCGTTAACCAACCCACAGGTTTATGATTTATTTGTTTCAAGTGCGTCATGATTTTGTTTGTTTAATCTAACTCTTGCACAGAGTGCTTTCTATTATTGTAGTCAACAAGGGCAGTGACAGTGGATCAAATCAAGGCTATTTTTCCTGAAGAACCTAAAGAAACTAGAGAGGAAACATATGACATATTTCTGTTACCACCAGGTGAAGATCCTGAAGCATGTCAATCATATCTGAGGATGAGGAACAGGGATGGCAAGTACAATCTTATGTTCGAGGTAGGGGAATTGAAAATAATTGAAAACTCAAGCCTATTTAGTACAGGAGTGATTTGTGTTTTGTGTTTATTCCTTAATAGCCTTGAAGAAGTCCTAAAAATTATTGTAGTTTCCCCCTCTCCACCACTCCCCCCCCCCCCTCTCGCTCCTACAAGCGCTTGTTTTGGATGATTTACATAATATAGAATTTTTTTTTTATTAACAACAGCTTGGTATTGATCTCTCTCTTCCTACTAAAAAGACTATATAGATTGGTGTTTGAATAATGAACTCGTAACTTTAGTGAATTTTGGTGTTTGAATAATGAACTCATAACTTTAATGAATTTTTGTATTGTTTAATATTTGCTACTGCTAACAGCCAACGAGAAGTTCTATAAACTTTTTGGATCTATTTGCAGAAGGACCTATGCAAAAAAATTGGATACCAGACATTTAGATGCTAAGGTTTAACATTGCAACTCAGGAGCTTGAGCCCTGTACTTTTGTATCGGGGTGTTTTTAATGGACTTATGAATCTGTAATATAACTGAATATGAACATGCAAATAGTGTAAAGGGATTATCTCCTTTAGTGGCAGATCGAATTTTCTGAGATGTTCTAGCTACATAAGATTTTCCAAGGGACTTGTGAGGATTGTAAAATGTAGGAAACTTTAGATTTCTGACTGTTTTGTGCTTCTTGTTTCCAGGAATGGGTTACGGATACTCCATTTATTATATCACCTAGAATCACTTTTGAAGTTAGTGTTCGCCTTCTTGGGGGGCTCATGGCCTTGGGGTATACAATTGCTACTATCCTGAAACGGAGCAGCCATGTCTTCTCTGATGAAAGGGTGTGCGTGAAAATTGATTGGCTAGAACAACTTAATCGGAAATATGTTCAGGTGTTCTACCCTTTACTTCATTCATTTGTTGCAGTTGATTCAGAGTTTATTGCTCTAATTTCGTTCCTTATTCGCTTCAGGTTCTTTTGTGTTGTACCCAATGACCATCCAATTATTATTCTACTTCAATTGCTTTTGTTAGTAAATATTTCATGTCTTCAAGTAACAATCACGTCACATACAATTGTTAGCCCTGGACTTGTGGATGATTGCACTTGCCTAATCTGGGTTTTTAAGTCCATGGGTTTACATGGCTATGTTGATAGCCAATCCAATGCATCCCTCTCTCTCTCTCTCTCTCTCTCTCTCACACACACACACACACACACATGCCAGATTATTTTTTATGACCATCATTGTTAGAAATCATTTACCAGTTACCAGGCAATATTGAGATTCTCTGGTGCTGAATCCCATTCTTTTAGTAGAATTGGATGTATATGTGTGTGTGCGCGCGTGCACACTGAGCTTTGGGATTTCCTATACAAATTTTCACAATTAGCTTATCAGGTTAATCATCAAAGCATAGCACTTACAACCTTTTTTTTTTTTTTTTTTTTTTTTTTTTTTTTGGGTGTAAAGGTGCAGGGAAGAGATCGTTTACATGTTAGAGATCTTGCAGAGCAGCTGGGTTTGGACGGTTCATACGTGCCTCGAACATACATAGAACAAATTCAGCTGGAAAAGCTTGTTAATGATGTTATGGTATTACTCTTCCAACTGAGCTTGCAGATAGTTGACTTGTTCATAATCCTGATCTGATGAATTTCAGGCACTGCCAGATGATTTGAAGACAAAACTCAGCATAGATGATGATTTGGTTTCGAGCCCTAAAGAAGCCCTTTCTCGAGCTTCTGCAGATAGGAGAATGAAGTATCTCAATCGGTACTATCTAGTTCTAGTGATGATTTTATACATCTGCAATCCGATATGGGAAGGCACTAGAAAATTGAATAAGCTAAAATAGTAACATGCTTTTAAAAACTCACATGTTTCCCCCCACATTCATTCGACTCATATATCATCAGTTTATTGCTCAAAAAAAGAAAAAATCTTACAACTATTTATAAGTTCATGAAAAAGGTGAGATCTCCTCTCAAATTGCTGATACATTTTGGACAGAGGTATATCACACTCGTACTCAAATCAACGGGACAAGAAGAACCTGCCCAAGCTGACAAAGCTCACTGTTAACAATAGAAGGTTTGATGGGAGAACCCTAGAATCACCTGCGGCACTCACAAATCAAGTGAGTATATGTCTACGTTTAGAATTATCATTGCTTTTTTTTTTTTTTTTTTTTTGGCTGGGAGCTAAAGAGAAGTAGGGACAAGCTTATAGAATTATTTCAATTTTTATAGGATAGAGGAGATAGGGGAGGTGCAAGACACATCACCATCCACTCACATCATTGGTAAAAGAAAAATGCTAGGTCTACCAAGAGAATTTTTAAGAATACAGTTTACAAACTTGCATGTATTGATGTCAGTGGCGGAACCAGCAATGTTTTTAGGAGGGGCCGACTTTTTTACCGTATGACACATTTATGTAAGATATTAAAAATTATAAAAATATAACTATATATAAAATTATCTTAGTATTTGCTACATATACATAGAAATAAAATAATAAAAACACAACTTAATACATATTTCAGATTTTTGACGATAATGTTTCATGGAATAATATTAATCCATTATTATTTTTGTAATGAAATATTTAGAATTTATTTTCGTAAAAACTATCAAGTGATCTTTTAGAATGTTATCTTTCATTCTAGTATATAAGCTAGTTTATCAAGTGTCATATAAAATTTAGATATTTTCATGTCACATTAAGCATATAATGTTATAATCGAGACCTTAAATAAATTTCTTCTTACTCAATGAAATCTAGAAGATAAAACTTTTCAACTATTTTTCATATAGATAATCAACTTTAAATGATTTTTCTTGTATTTTCACTTTAGATTCCATATTAAGAAGTCTAATATTGTTTAACAAAAAACTTTGGGATCCATATTAATAAAATTATTGTTTCTCCTAAACATAATTTTAATTTAATTTTGGTGAGGACACATTCCTAAAAATAGATAGTATATAGAACTACTTGATTTTCCATGATTTCTCTTCGTACACCCCTTTCCTCCCGCTCTCTCATCTCTGGCGCTTCTCGTCGAGGATGACCTTTTGGTCTTCTTTCACGTTTTTGTTAGTTTTTCTGCTTGTTCTAGTGTGGCTTTAATTATGGAATCGATTAGGAATGTCATTATAGATCAGAAATGCTTTGAGTTTAAGTTGAATGAGTGGTGGTGGAGATGCACTGAGAGTAGTTGTCGGGCAGTGAACTACATCTCTTTAGATCAAGCCTCTATGGGATGGTTGGTTGCCATGTTTAAAGAAGGCATAGCTGATGAAGGACCTGCAACTTTCATCAAAACAAGGAGAAGAGGGCCTTAGGTTTTGGTGATCCAGAGGCAGAGGAACTCTTATGGGAGATTTGTCTCCATTTCGGAATTTGGTCAAGTAAAACGCCGAGGGCTGATTGTTATACCTGAAGGAAGCAAGGGAGAAGGTTGGAGGAATTTTGGGGAGATGCTGCAGAACTATCGGTAGTGCACGTTGTTCCGGGAGGAAAAAACAGAGGAAGAAGTGCAGGGAGGGCCTTACCTCCGCCGCAAGGGCACTGTAATATCTCGTACAAGGAGGCGCTATCTCGAGCGCCAAAAATCACAGAATTGGCAGGAGATCTTTCTGATGTGGGTAAAGATCATGAGGGTGTATCGGATAGCAGGGGAATGTCGGGGCCATTAATGGGAACTCTGTTGCACGCTATTGTTGAGATGGAGAAGCAGGTGAGTGTCCTACAGTCTAATATGGCTGTACTAAAATGGTGTGTACAAGAGGGTGTTTTTAATGAAGTGGGCTTGGGCCATTCAGCAGGCCTGTCGGGGTTGATTAAAGAGCTGACCCTTTTCAAAGGCCAGTCATAGGCCCCTCAGGGCTTTTCAGGCTCGCAAGCTTTGGGCCCTTCCAGGGCCCAACACGTGAGCCCAGCTCCACACAATGGCCCGTCTAACGGAGAGAGGAGGCCTATCGGGGCTCTGGGTAACAGGCTAGCGGGTAAAGACCCGATAAACAACCCACGGACGTTGGAAAGTGGTCTGGAAAAGATGGGTCCATCGGCGTTCCTCCCTCAGGTGAAACAAACAGCGCCGGCGACCTTGGTAGAGCAAATCCTCCTTGCGCGCGATGCAGAGCAAGTTGGAAACTTGTATTTTTTCTCCTTTTTTTCGGATCTTGAGACACAGAACAGACCGACGGAGGCCCCCAGTGTAGTGTTTGAGACTCCTTCGATTTCTCACGCACAGGATAACCCGAAAATGAGTTTTGACTCAACGCACGCCCAACTAGAGATCCCCTCTTGTGCGGTTGATCTGTCCCTTGATTCCCACATGTTTTCGGAAGTTGCCCCCTTAGTTTCCGATAGCCATTTCGAAGGTGTCCTGCAAATGATGGGCCCCATAGCTTCAGATGAACATTTGGATCTGTGGGCCCCATAGCTTCGGATGAACATTTGGATCTGTGTTTGGAAGGTGAGGAAGAGAGGACTTTGGAATTTAGAAGGGGGGCTACAAACTGTGAAGAGCTTTCGCAACTGGTTGGGGATGACTCTGTTATCAGTGTGGTCCCTGATTCACAACTGGTTTCTGTTGAGGTTGAGAACAATGTGGGCCAGGCGATTGAGTGGGGAGGACTTAAGTTTTTTGGGGATGACTCTGATGGTGGTGATAGGAATCCTTTTCCACTGAACTGTTTATTACCCAGTGAATTTGAGATGTCAGACTGGGTTTTCAAAAAGGTAAAGGACATCCAGCACGTTGTAGGAATGAAATGTGTGGGCTATGAAGATCAGTTTATGGCACTTCTTACGGCCATAGAGGCGGGTCATGCACAATCAAAGAAACTTGGATCCAAGAAACAGAGGGAGCTCAAGAGACTTAATTGGTCTCTGAATGAGGGGAGCTCAAGTCGTGATCGGAGCAAAGGAAAGGGTACAATTGTTTCTTTATGAAGCCAAAAATTGTCTTGGAGTGTCCGGGGGCTGAATGAGTTCAATAAGTGTCTCCGCATAAAAAATTTACTTCGAGAATGGAGGGCAGATATAGTTTGCTTACAAGAAACTAAATTAAAATTGGTGACCAGAAAATTAGTGAGAAGTGTATGGAGCTCCCCGTACGTAGATTGGATCTATCTAGCGTCGATTGGGGCCTCAGGGGGTATTCTTGTGATGTGGGATAAAATGGTGGTGGAGAAAATGGAGTTCATAGGAGAATATTCAGTGGCCGTCTCTTTTAAGATGGTAGAAGATATTTTGTGGGCTTTTGCAGGTATATATGGGCCAAATATTGATAACATCAGAAAGCTTATGTGGGAAGAACTTTCAGGTTTACATAGCTGGTGGGATCTCCCTTGGTGCATAGGCGGTGACTTTAACATCGTTAGGTTTCCAAGCGAAAGATCGGGAGACAGTCGTCTAAGCTCAGCCATGTCCGAATTCTCAGATATCATTTTTGATTTGAACTTGGTGGATCTCCCTCTTATAGGTGGTCCTTTCACTTGGTCGAATAACCAGACATGGTCTCGTTTGGACAAATTCCCAATATTGCCGGACTAGGAGTGTCACTATCCAGGGGTGTGTCAAAAGAGATTATCACGCCTTTGTTCAGATCATTTTTCCATTTTATTGGATGGAGGCGGTATTCAAGGCGGTAGGCGCTTGTTCAAGTTTGAAAACATGTGGCTCAAAAGTGAGGGCTTCGTGAATAGGGTAAGAAGTTGGTGGTCTACTTATCAGTTTCAGGGTACTCCATCTTATATTTTTGCAGCCAAACTAAAAGCTTTAAAGACTAATTTAACGCTTTGGAACGCTCAAATCTTTGGAGATGTAGGGGTACAAAAGAAAACCATGTTGGAGCAGATCCAGAACTTTGATAGAATCACCGAAGTTAGAGTCCTCACCCCGGAGGAATTATCGCGTAAGGCAGAATTGGGGTCTGAATTGGAAAGGATACTATCTTTAGAAAAGATCTCCTGCCGTCAGAAGTCAAGAGCCCTTTGGCTAAAAGAAGGGGACCGAAGTATGAAATATTTCCAGCTAACTCACATAGGAGAAATAATACCATTGATATGCTAAAAATCAATGGTAGAGATTGCATAGATGCTCATGTGATTCGGGAACATGTGGCAAGTTTTTTTGAAAATTTATTTTCCGAACAAGAGGGATGGAGACCAATTGTGGATGGACTCGGTTTTGATTCTATTGAACTTCAGTTAGCATCTTGGTTAGAAAGAGCTTTTGAAGAAGATGAGGTATTTGAAGTTGTTAGAAAAATGGGGAAAGATAAAGCACAGGACCGGATGGCTTTTCCATGAGATTCTTTCAAACATGTTGGGAGGTTGTGAAAGAGGACACCATGAATGTTTTTAAGGAATTTTTCTCCACGGGAAAATTTAAGAAAAGTCCGAATTCTACGTTCATTGCTCTTATTCCAAAGAAATCTGGGGCTTCAGAAGTGAAAGATTTTAGACCCATTAGTCTCATTAATGGGATTTAAAAAATCTTGTCTAAGGTACTAGCTAATAGACTAGGGGAAGTCTTAAGCAAGATAATTTCAAAACCCCAAAATGCCTTTGTAAGGGGTCGCAAATTCTGGACTCTGTGTTAATTGCTAATGAATGCCTGGATAGTAAAATGAAATCTGGTATGATCGGGATTATGTGCAAGCTAGATATGGAAAAGGCCTATGATCATGTTAATTGGGACTTCCTACTGTATTTGTTGTAGAGATGTGGTTTTGGGGAGAAATAGTGTAGGTAGATCAGATGGTGTATTTTAATGGCAAAATTCTCAGTTTTGATCAATGGCAGCCCGGAGGGTTTCTTCAATAGTTCCCGAGGTTTAAGACAAGGAGATCCTTTGTCCCCCCTCTTCTCTTTGTTATCATCATGGAGGCCCTAAGTAGGATGTTAACGGCTCTGGTGACTAATGGCTTTATGATTGGATTTCCAGTGGGTGACGTGAACAATGGCCTTATCTCTATTTCTCACTTGCTTTTTGCAGATGACACGTTAATTTCCTGCGAGGCAGAGTATGAACATCTTAGGGCTTTGAAGGCCCTTCTTTTATGCTTTGAAGCTGCTTCAGTCTGAGAGTGAATTTTGATAAATCAGAATTAGTGCCAGTCGGGAGAGTCAGTGATACTCAGCAGTTGGCTAGCGCACTTGGTTGTAGGGTTGCTTCTCTCCCCATGAGTTATCTGGGATTACCGTTGGGAGCTACCTCACGATCCTTACCCATTTGGGACTCAGTCATTGAGAAAGTAGAAAGAAGATTGGCAGGGTGGAAGAGACTGTATTTGTCGAAAGGCGGTTGTGTCTCTTATTAAAAGTACTCTTTCTAACTTACCAACCTATTTTCTGTCTTTATTCCCTATTCCAGCATGTGTGGCGGCACGCATTGAAAAACTTTATAGAGACTTCTTATGGAATGGGATGGGGGAGGAATTTAAGTTCCACCTAGTCAGGTGGGATAAGGTGTGCAAACCAATCCAATCAGGTGGGTTGGGGATAAAGAATTTAAGAAGGTTTAACCGGGCACTTCTTGGAAAATGGTTTTGGAGATACAATATGGAACCAGAAGCTCTATGGAAACTAGTAGTTGATTGCAGGCATGGCAAAACATGGGGGGTTGGTGTACTAGAGAGGGGACTGAGCCTCATGGGGTGGGACTTTGGAAACACATCAGACAAGGATGGGGAGTGTTTGTTGATCATACTTGTATAAAATTCTGGAGGGACATTTGGTGTGGGGAGGAGGCATCGAAGGAGGCTTTTCCAGTTGTGTTCCGAGTGGCTTGCGAGCCAGATGCTTCGGTGGCGGACCTTTTAATTCGGTCAGTGGACCAAATTCATTGGAACATTATTTTTAGTAGAGCAACTCAAGATTGGGAAGTTGATTGTTTTGAGCCTTTTTTCAGCCTACTTTACTCTTGGAAATTGAATGGCTTGCGGGAAGATAAATTGTGGTGGACACCTGCGAGTAAAGGAATTTTCTCGGTAAGCTCTTTCTACAAGTTTCTTATAGCCACACCAAACTCTCGCTTCCCTTGGAAAAAATTATGGAGGAATAAGGCGCCTCCCAAAGCACTCTTTTTCACCTGGACGGAAGCCTTGGGTAAGATTCTGACTATCGACAACCTCCGGAAGCGTCGGATAATTATTGCGGACTGGTGTTGTATGTGTAAGAAAGCCAGTGAGTCAGTGGAACATCTCTTGTTACATTGTGAGACAGCTAGAGCTTTGTGGTGTAAGTGTTCAGCAGAATTGGGTTAAACTGGGTGATGCCTGCTACAGTAGTTGACGTTTTGGCTTGTTGGGAGATACTGGGAGGACTCCCTCAGATTAAAGCAATGTGGAAGATGGTTCCTATCTGCATCATGTGGTGCATTTGGCGAGAGCGCAATGAAAAGACCTTCGAAGATAAGGAGAGGACACTAGAGGAGCTTCGCTCCCTTTTTTTCACTATTTTACTTCTTTGGGCCATTATGTTAGACTTTAATGGCCAAAATGTGCACGATTTTCTTCTTTCTTTTGTAGCGAACTAGATAGGTTTTATCTCTTGTATTACATTTTGTATGCTTGGGCTTTGCCTATTCTTATTAATATTACCGTTTACCTATATAAAAAAAAAAAATATAGTATATAGAAATTATACAAAATTTTGGGACTATAGGGAAAAAATTGGAGAGGGAAATTTACCTATCAAAAAAAAAAAAAAAAAAAATTGGAGAGGGACATATCTAAGTATATTGAAATTCTTTGGATTATAAATTCTTTTGGGAGGCCATTTTTTATATTTATAAAAGTATAAATAAAAACTAGTGGATATTTTAAAATTTCAAAAAACTTTGTGGAGGCCCTGGGCCATGCCCCCCCAAGGTATACCTAGGTCCGCCATTGATGCATGTGATAGATCGTGTTTTCTTTACAATAAAATGAGCTTTACAATATGGCGTGCCACACAAAACTACTTTAGTTTATCTGGCATACCACACAAAGTTACATCAGTTTGTAAATTAATATTTATTTGTGGACCGAGCATATCTCTTGGTGAAAATATATAATTTTTGCCTTCAGATTGGATTCTGTTTCCTTTATTGCTTGTCCCTGGGTTCTGTTCTTTGTACTGCCTTAATGCATCTAAACGTGGCATTAGTTTTCACTGATCAATTTGTTTCTGGTTTCCTTTAGGGAGTCATTACTCAGCTCTCAGAACAAATTTCTACACTGAACGAGAGAATGGACGAGTTTACATCGCGTATTGAAGAGTTTAATTCAAAGATCTCTTTAAGGAAAGTTTCAGCTAGTCAGCAAAACTTTGCTCTGCAGGCTGAAGCATGCAATGGCTCAGGACCCACTTCTCTTTTTGCGACTGGATTGGGGAATGGTTCATTGACGGGGTCATTACTGCCCAATTCTTCATCTTCTTCTCAATTGGCAAGGGAGTCCCCACTAATGGAAGAGGTACCCTAATGAATCTCATCTCCATCTCTATAGTTATGCTATGGCTGTTGTGTAGCATTTATGAGGTTCCATTTATTAGTATTTTAGCCACCCAGTGTCAAAATATTAGGAAAATTATAAACAGTTTAACCGGTAGAAAAATCAAAGATGCTATAAGAAATCAAAGAATACTGATAAGAATGACATGTAAACAGTCCCTAATATTGTTGAAGAATGGAGGTAAATAATTATGACAATCAATTATAATAGAACCCTCTTGGGATTTAAGCTTTTTGGTTCATTTTATTAATTAGCGTACAAACAAAACCTGCAAGAGTGTCCATGTTAGCTCAATAACCTTCTGAAATGACCACATTTGAGGTGTTATCTTGTGCTTCATTTCCGTCAGAAAATTGATAGAGATTATCAGCCAACATACAACAGTGACTTCTATTGCCAACCATGATTGATCGAGGAATAATGCACAGTGACGAGTAGCTTTAAGCATCTAGAGAGTTGGTTTTTTTTTTGTTCTTCTCTTCATCCTTTGACAACCAGGAGCAGTGAGAACTAATCATTACTCAAGTCTGAATATTTTTAACCATTTTGGTTAAATGTTAACTAAATTGACTCAGATCTATCCAAAATTCATTGCATCAAGTCATACTTGCCCCCAGTCAGAGCTGGCAGTCATGTTGCACTGGATGTATAATCAAATACAAAATTGAAGATAATTGTCCATAACTGTTTGTATCTGAATCACAACTCCAATTTAATATTCCGCTGAACGCTTCTGACTATGGGAATTGTTTCCTGAACAGATACAACAAATTGCCCGTGGACAACGTCAAATCATGCACCAAATGGACAATCTAACCAATCTTCTGCATGAATACAGGGGTGAGAGATCACAACATGGAAGAGTAGATCATACTAACAGATTGATTGATGTTGATTCCATCAGCATCCCTCTTATTCTAACTTTAGCAATTGGAGGTTTAGGTATCGTCTTGTTCAAGGGTTTGGCATACCAAAAATAATTTTTTTGCCAAGCTCCTCACTTTTCAACATGAAATAAATATTTACATCATACCACTTCAGGCTTCTTGCCAACAGAGGGAGAGATTCGATATTAGATAGTTCCATCATCTATAGTTTTGAGAGTTGTGTTGCAAATGTTGAGATATATTGGAGGATGGTCCTGTAATATCATAAAAGTCGGATATCTGTAGGCTTTTAAATAAGGGGCCATTGATCTTTTCAGTTCTGTGTACACACTACTGATGGACTGAATCTGTTGTAAATGTTGTATCCTCTCTGATATATAACATGGCTGGGAATTCCCTTCCCAAGAGTACATCCAGGTACAAGCACCAAGCTTGCAAGTCTGGGGCAAGCCTCTGGCATTGCATGCTCATCGAAGATTTATAAATGTACCTCGTCAAACCCCCAGTCTGAAAGTCACCATTTTCAGACAGAATCCAACCCGATATCTGAGTGGCTATTTGAAACCCACAATCTCTTGACTAATCCAACAATTTCTTCTCGAAAGCTTCAAAATGCACCATCGTATGAAATTCTCTTTTATTTCTTCTCTAAAGCTCCAAAATCCGTTTCAACCCATTTCTTGAAAGAGTTTTAGGGTGGTATTGACAAGTTAATGAATTCTTTTAGGCAATTTCTTTTGTCCAAGACATTTAAAAATGATTTATTCTTTCACAAATCCCTCACTTGGGCAAAATGAATTTCTCCCTTAATGCTTGTTAGGGGTGTAGAACTGGGCCAAGTTTTTTTCCAGTCTGGTCTGAAACTCAGAATCCAGGTGCATCCAGATAGTTATCTGTCCAGATTACACTCAAGCAGGTAAGATAAACCCAGATCTGCTTTGCGACCCAAGTCCTTAACCGGATCCGGATAGCACTATTAGATGGAAGTGTGGCATAAAAGGTCTTGAATGGCACTATTAGATATATGAATCTTTCGTCTATATAATACTACCGAATTCTTTGAGCTCCAAGTAGGCTTCACGTTGGGATGAAGAAATCTAAGATGGCCTCACTTTCTACAGGCTTACGTTTGGTAGTTTATACTTCCATAAAAACATGAAAAGGAAATGAATGGATTGAATTGATGGAATGAGTATACTGAATGGAAATGACAATAATGAAATGAATAAAATCTTTCTTGTTAAAAACTTTTAAAAAGTGTTAAAATTATTATTATTTTTTAAATCTGGGTAATTTAAACATGATATCATAATTTAAAAAAAAAAATACTATAAAAATATTTTTTAAAGTTTAAACATTTTTTTAAAGTATTAATAAATCCAGATTAAATTTGGTTACAATCCGGATATCAGGATTTATAGCTAAAAAAGAATCTGGACACCGGACTGAATCCCGTTACCTGAACAAAATGAAGTTTCTGCATCATATTTAAAGGTACTGTATCGAATACAGTTACTCAAAAATATTTCGGCGGTTGGATCACAAGGTACCCAACCACTCGAAATAAAGAAACAGCTCTACCGACATCAGAAGATACATGAAACAGCAGGCATTGTACCAGCTTAGGTAAAGTACAATAACTTTGTTCTGTCCTTCAGAAAAGAGATGATGTAAGTTCAGACACATCCGCTGCAACCTGGTTGTAATCTGCTTTTAGTTTTTCCTGTTCCTCCGGACCTAATTCTCCCTTGGTAGGCTTGGTTTGCACCAGAACACAGCATGTTGGCCTCTTAGTCGCCCCTGCATTTGCCAGGTCCTGCAGAGAATATTAACAAGAGCAAGGTGAATGCAGTTGAACTGAGTTGAGCAACAAAATAGCGAGATTGAAATACCACCAGAACAAACATAATGTAAACAAGGATAAGCTGTGCATTCACCAAAAATCTCTATTGATTATCTTCAATAGTGGGAAGGCTTCATATCAATGAGTTTGTTTGGGGACACTTTTGAATTGAAGTCATTTGAGTATTTACATTCAGTACTCACAATAATCTTATAGCAGATATCTAAGGAGAAGCCTGTAAGGTTCAATTAAAATGGAAAGCTTTACCAACATAAACAAAACAGGACCAGTCAGTCATAATGAATGAAGTGAAAATTGAATTTAAACCTCTTGCTAAATGAAAGTAGAAATTAAAAAAGAAAATTATGATCTCATTGTAAACAAAAGGAAACATCACCAAAAGCCAGAGGCGAAGACACGGGCAGAACTATATGACACACGTGTGTCATCCTCTTGAGATAGGAAGAGGCAACAACAATCAAGATCTATGCCATAAAAAATAGATGCCACAAACTTACCTCTTTTGAGTGGACATATACATAGGGAATTTCAGCCTCTTCGCATAAGATTGGAACGTGAGTAATCACATCAATAGGAGATATGTTCCCAGCTATAACACACAATCTGCACTCAACAGAGAAAAATAACTATTTATAAGTTCCAAATGACAAAAATCACCTCCAGCCTATGCCTTTTGACCAGACTATACTTGTCAATATCAAGCTAATTTGAACTATCAAAATGAATTGCTCAGTATTTGACTAGAATCTGAGAAGTAACTATTTCTTTTAATAGGTAAAATGAAAAGTACAAAACCCTCTCAAACAAAGATTAAATAGTTTTTCATTCTTCTGCACCGATTTTTCTCTATTAGCAAGACATTTTTCCTATCCACAATAACTCTAATACCAGTACTGCCTTTGAACAATATTTTTCACATATTTGTTTGAGTTTATGTATTCATTAGATAAGGCAAGACACGTCAACAACTTCCAGTTTATATGAGAACATAAAAAAAGTAAATAAAACTTGTTTCATGCTTCATAAGCAATGCAAATGCATGATGCTAAACAAGTACCAAAAAAAAAGAAACAATCATATTACAAGAAGTGCATGGTTTCTAAGTCTTTTATGAATGCTTGAAGTAATCTTTGCCCTCATCCTTCACATAATATATTTCTTAAAAAAAATTCAATTATTCAGTTAAACATCTTCGGCTAGGATTAAGCTACTATTTCTCTACAGAAGAATGGGTGAAAGGTGGACAAAAATATAAGAAACCTCTTTTCTTTCAACTCTACTTTAAGAAAAGTATGCAGCCTTGTTGACATGCATTCGTAACGCCAACAGAAAGAAGAGGAATCTCACAGAAACATACCCTTTCTGACCACGCCTTATACTTTTAACCACTTCTTTTACTCCTCTTTTCAGGCATTTGTGTTCAGCAGCTGGAATGACAAATACAAACAATTAAATTCCATTTCTGTTTTTGTAAGTTGCACACGCACCTAATTCGTCTGAACCCATGACCTCACCCTCCATCCCATTCTAAAATCCCATAATTGTCATCATTGAAAACCTATACCTCGAAAATATCTCATGCAGTTGCAACAAATCCAACAATGGTAGCCGAATATATAGGCAAAAGAATTCTCAAGATCCTTCACAAAACTCCATAAAATGGATCAGAAATTAAACACAATGTTACATGTTTGATCCTCAATGAATTTGGTACATACGCTAGAATTGGAAGAATATGGTTATTTTCAATAAGATTTTTTAATTTACGTATTGGGCAAAGATAAATGTCATATTTAATCCTACACGTGCTAGCATTCTGGAACCTCAGGCAAACACAAACCACCCCCATGACTTAGCCCAATAATGCCAAGTGCCATGTTCGAGGCTCTTTTTTTCTGATAAGTAATGTTCCCGGTTCTTTCTAATTAATAAAAAGGGAAAAAAAGAAAGCAGACAAAAAACATAACATTCGAAATTCCAGTCTCTGGTATTTTTCAGCATTTTCTCAACAGTCAAACAACTTTGCAAAATAAAATGAATTTATTCACACCAGCATGAAAAGAGCATATAATAAACACTATTATAAAGAAAACGTTAATAAGCTCTCTCTCTCTCTCTCTCTCTCTCTCTCTCAAGAACAAATTTTATCTCCAGAAATTAAAACAATGAACATTCTTCTGATAATAAACGAGGGAGAGAGTTAATTTACACCCCCCTCATTCCCTCTCCAAAGAACAAATCTTTTCACCAGAAATTAATTCAATAAAACAAAACAAACAAACAATAGAAAGGTTGATTATTGTTCAAATACAAGAGTCTATGCAAACTTTCCCCAGAAAAATCTTTACGTAACTAATTCTAGCACGAAACGAAAAACACCCATATCTATACACAGTAAACCAAACATATAACACAAACACGCACACAAAATCACATTTGTGTGGGTGTGTGGGGGTGTGTGTGTGTGTATCAAAATATACCTCTGCGGACGAGTTTGAGGGTGCGCTTGGAGAGCTTCTTGCCGGCGAGGGGTTTGGCGATGGGGGCGATGGCTAGCAGCTTCTTCCTCTCCTTCTCCTTCTGCTGCGTCTTCTCTGCTTCGCTATCGCTTCCCATTTTCAGTCTGCCTTGATTCTTCCTTAGCGGCTCAACTGAAGGGAAAGGCTCAAATTAAAGGTATTGTTATAGCCTTTGCAGCGCTGGCGGAGATTAGGGTTTTTCACCAACAGGGTTTTAAGGAGCACAAGATGCTGTGTGTGTGTGTGTGTGTGTAAGGGTCGATGCACGTGTGTACGGGTTTTAAGGAAAAATCATCCTAGATTTCTAAAATCAAAATTACATGTTTTTGTTCTTACATTTTTTAGATGTTAAAGGGCTCATATATTGAGAAGTGAGATCAGATTAGATGAAAATTTTATAAATGATAGTAAAATTATTTATAAATAATAGTGAAATAATTTAAATTAAGCTATTTTAGTACTCATTTACACACTTAGAATATCTTAGAATATTTGTAAATAATAATTAAATAGTTTGTGAATACACTAAATAGTAATAAAATAATTTGAATTAAAATGCTTTATTAGAGTTTGAAAAAAGTGAGAGAAAAAATTGAATAAAAATATTATAGAATTAAAAATTATTTTAATATAATATTTTAAGATTATTTTTATTCTGAAATTTGAAAAACTTGTATTAATTTTTGTGGTTGTTTGAAAGTTTGAAAAAGTTATAATGATTATATGAAAAATTTAAAAATTTGTAATTGAAAAATATTTTATATTTGAGTGATTTTGGAAAGGAAATATCTAAGAATACTGGTGTTCCCAAACTAGTTTTTATTAGATTTAGAAAATGAGAAAAGAATAGTTAAATAAAAATATTATAAAATTGAAATATTATTATAATATAATTTTTTGTTTCAAAATTTGAAAAATGATTATTTTTTTCGTGTTTTATTTAAAAGTTTGGATAGATTATAATGATTATATGAAAAAGTTAAATTTAAAATTAAAAAGTACCGTTTGTGTTTAAATGATGTTTGAGAAAGAAATTAGGATAATAAAATGAGATGAGGTGATGTCACCTCCCAAACAAATCCTAAAGTCTCGCACTTTAAAAAAGTAAGTAAATCTGTGATTAATATGAAAAAAAAATACTTTTAAAAGGAGTGTGTAAGATTTTCATATCCTAAAATTATATTTAGTATTACTATTATAAAATTACATAAAAAAAAGGTCCAATATACATTATAAATTATAAAAAATTATATTGTATATCATCGTTCAAGACAATGAAAAATAAACCATAAAACACAATCGCGATTAAATCTTAACTAAATATGCACTTTTTGATGCTCTAAAGGAGTAAATCCATATTTAAAAAAAAAAAAAAAAAGAGTAATGCTATGTACAGTAATGAAATATACAAGTTTCGTACAGTCGTTTTGAAAATGAATGTGATCTATTATTAAAAAATAATTTTTTTTCATACGAGTTTTATATTTATTCACATTTTTTAAAGTGATTGCTTGATGTTTTACACACTTACGACATCAAATGTCATTTCTATTTATAAAATTCTAAAGGGAAAAGCTTCTATGCGGCTTATGTTTGACCGCCCTAGTTGATCGTAGGTCCAAATTTTTTTTTTACTTAATGATTAAGAAAGTAATTTTAAGTGTATTAGTTTATTTTTTATTTTTTAAAATATTTAAATATATTAAAAAATGTGAATTTTTTTTTGTTTTTTTTGCTTGGGTGGCATAGTAGCCTAACCCAGTACTAAAATCTATGTACACTGATGAGGAATTATTTTATTCTAAAAATGAGAATCGACATGCTTTATCTTGTTACAAAACAGATAAGAAAACAGAAAATATAAATCATCCCATCAACGGTTCTAACCATTTTATAGTAAGCTCAACCACACTGAATTAATTTTATTAATAAAAAAACTGAAACCCTGCAATATAAAGAAGGATCGTGCTTATCATTTTACACTATACACTTTAAAATAATAGCCACTTTGCCTTTGGCTTTGGACTCCACCGTATCACCATTCCTCATCTTGACCTTAGTTTTGACAGGATCTAGGTCAATGAAGATGCTCTCCTTAATTGCCAAATGATTGCTACAACCACTATCAATGAACCGAGTATCATTGACTTCTTTTACTGCAGCTTGGTAAGTAAAGAACAAATGCTCATGATCTTGTTCAGAATAGTTAGCTTGATGCTCTTTTTCCTTATATTGGCAATCTTTTTCTTTATGGCCAAACTTTTTACAATTTGTACGTTGGGGCTTCCCCTTTTGAAAACAATTTTTCTACAAATGATTGGTCTTTTTGCAGGTATTGCAAGGTAGATATTCATCATTTTTAGGCTTTCATTTTTCTTTCTTCTGAGAAGTTTCACCCTTAAACTAGCCTTTATTCTTCTTTTTTGTAGTGTCCCGATTTTGGATTCTTTAGGTTGACTTTGGATTGGAAGGCATTTTCCAGAGACTCTCCACTCATTCTGCTCAATCTCTGCTCATGTACCTATAACGATCCCATAAGTTCTATAATGGTTAGAGTTGACAAATCATTGGATTCTTCAATGGCTGCCACTATGTGGTCATATTTTTCAGTGAGGTTAATCAAAAATTTTTGAACAATCCTTTGCTTAGTAATATCTTCTCCATAAGCTCTCATCTGATTCACAAGCTCAATTACTTTGGTGCTATACTCCGTAGCATTCTTAGAGTCATTCATCTTGAGATTCTCCATTTCTTTTCTCAAACTTTGAAGTTTGATGGTCTTTATCTTTGAATTCCCTTGGAACTCCTACTGCAAAATCTCCAAGGCTTGTTTTGAAGTTGTTGCTCTCATTAGTCTTGGAAAAATTGCTTCAGTAACAGCCTGTTGTAGAGTAAACAAAGATTTAGCATCTCTTTACTTGCCAATCTTGTTTTGGGTTGATTCTGAAATTCCTTCTGCTAAAGCAGAGATGCCACTTTCAACAACATCCCAAAGATCCAGTGACATGAAAATAATCTTCATCTTAATACTCCAATAATCATAGTTCTCACCGCCAAATATTGGAATAGTGGTAGATGAACCAAGACCCACCATGGTGTTTACCAGTTACTACTCGGTTGAATGTTGATGCCTTGGTAAGATCGAACCTGCTCTGATGCCACTTGTTGAAAATAAAGTGAATATTTTGAACAAAAACAACAAGAGAATTTTCTGGATAATTTGGAGTACGTATATCATTTTCTTTATATATTTTTCTTTCTTCTTTGTATCTCTTTCTTTCACAAGTACATGAACTTTTTATATTAGTCTCATAGACTATTTTTAGATAATGCAAAATACTAAGCATTTTCTTGGTACATATACATACATGGTACTTAGCCCTCCTGGGTACTCACCCATACATGTATCTAGCCTCCTTGGTACTCACTCACACATGTATTTAATAAATCAAGAACACATAATAATCCTAGGGGAAATACATTAACTTTAATAGTGAATACACTGGTCTAAAATGTATTGTGGTTGGAGGATAATTTCTTCTTGTTGACCCACGGATGAGAGTTGTGGTGATATTGTGACTGCTTCCCCCACCTTTTTCTTTAGTAGACTCACATGAAAAATAGGATGAAAGCTTGAACCTTGTGGAAGATCCAACTGATATGACACCTTGTTGATTTTCTTGTAGATTTGGAAGGGACCATAATAACGAGCTTCTAATTTCATGTTGTTATGGAGATTTAAGGAAGACTGCCTATAGGGATGAAGCTTGAGATCATAAACCCAACCCCATACTCCGTACTCCACACCTCTATGGTTCCCATCATAGTGACTCCTCATTTACTCTTGTGCCAATTGTAGATTCTTCTTAAGATGCTTCAAGGCTTCAACACTTCAACATGAGTTATGCCTAAGATGTACTTAAGTAGATTGGGTGGTGCTATGCAATAAACCAACTCAAATCGTGTTTGCTTGGTTGTGGAATGCCAACTAGTGTTATAACAATACTCATCCCAAGATAACCATTTATGCCACTCTTTTGGTTGAGTTCCCACAAAACAACGTAGATACATTTCCAATGTTTGATTTACTACGTCAGTTGCCCATCTGTTTGTGGGTGATAGACTAATGTAAAAGTAAAGCTAGTGTCATGTAGCTAGAACATATCCACCTAAAAGGAACTTGTGAACACAGGATCACGATCACAAACAATAAATAGTGGCATGCTGTGTAACTTAAAGACATCACAAAAAAAGAATTGAGCCACTGCCATGGCTGTGTATGTATGTTTAAGGGGCAAAAATGGGTGTACTTCATTAATTAATCAACCACCCTAAAAGTGATAGTCTTACCATTTGAGCTAGGATGTCCCTCAACAAAATCCATTGATATGTCTTCTCCAACTTTCTTTGGAATGGGTAAAGGGTTGAGTAATCTTGCAGGTGCTAGAGACAGTCTTGTTCCTTTGGCACGTGTCACAAGCTTGGATGAATTTCATTATACTTTCTTGGATGCTCTTCCAAAAAGAAAAAACAAAAAAAAAAAAGTGATTAGAGTAGATTCTATGGAAAGTCTTATGATACCCTTGTGGAAGTTTCCATGAAATTGGGCGATTATGTCTTTAATGAGAGGTGAGTCTTTAAGAATTAAAATCCTATCTTTAAAAAAGACGACACCATCTGAAAACTTCTAGGGCCCTACAACCTCACCTTCTCTTATCTTGTTGCCCATAACTTCTCCTTGGTGACATTTTCTTTTTTAATTACCTCTAACTAGTTAGGTACTGATTGTAAGAGAGCTTGCAGTTGTGATAGGGGATTTTATGTCGTTGTTAAGTTCTTGAAAGGGTATCAACAACTACATTTTCTCCTCCTTGTACTCAATAATAAAATCAAACCCCATAAGCTTATAAAGTCATTTCTACTATTATGTAGTGATGATCTACTTGGACCATAGATGCTGCAAACTCCTTGATTCGTGCGTACATTAAACTGCCATCCTAGCAATTATGATCTCCATTTTTGAACCATTGTCACCAAGGCGAGCATTTCTTTTTCATATGTGGAAAGAAATAAAGCTTTGCTAAAAAATGCCACTGGCCTTTCTTGGCGTAAAACAGACCCTAGCCTGAACTAGATGCATCACACTCAATTATGAATGCCGGTTCAGCCTCACTCTCACTTCCATTCTATTCCATTTTTATATCTCCATCTTTATCCTCTTCTTGACATGCGTCAATCATGAACAACATTTTACACCAGTCTCTTGCCTTATATTTCTTATTGCATTTAAAGCATAAGCCTTTTTCTTGCCGTTCTCAAAGCTATGCTGGGGTTAGTCGTTTGACAGGCAGCATTGTTTTCATTCTCCCCCCCCCCCCCCCCTGAGTGTTTCCGATATTCTTCTTAGGTTCCTTCCAAGTCAAATTTTACAAGGCATTAGTCCTAACCTCATAAATTCTTGCTAGGCCCACTGCCATTGATAGGTCTTGTGGCCTTGCTGCCATTTAATAGATTCTTTAATGTCACTTACAAGTGCATTGAACTATCTTTAAGGTGAGAGAACTCCTATCTTGGTCAACAATATTTCAAATTTGCTTTTCTACCTACATACAATTTGTTGCAACTTCACGAGCTCATCAAATGGATCGAACAGTATAGTAGGTCCATAACGTGCATGCAACACTCTCAAGAGCTCCTCCCAAGTTATCTCTCTTCCTTTCTTGTTTTAGGAGTTAAAACCAAGGTTGGGCTTCTCTCCTTCTAGGTGGAAAGAGGCTAATGCCACCCTTTCTTTAGGTGGTGTCCTTTGGTATGCAAAATATTATTCCATCCAACATGCTCAACTTGTTGGCTCCTTTGCTCCATCGAACCACATAAACTCAAGTTTCACCATTCTTTGCATTTGTTATTGACAAGGCTGCAAATCTGGGGGTCTTGTACTACCCTACATGTTGTTAGAGTTCTCCCTAGCTTCATGGTTTGGTTTGGTTGATAACAGTTGGAACACTTCCGCCACTCGTTCTATCAATTATTGATGCCCTTTTGATATCACCTTCATTGACTACTCTAGATATGAAACTCTTCCCTCTGTGGTAGATTGCTACTATTTCTATGAAAAATACCTTATAACAAGTTGAGAAACAACGGGAAAATCTGGAAAAACTACATGCATAAGCCCATAGAGTAAACCCAGCCCATTTAAAAAACTCCCTCTCACTCTTCCTCTTATTTCTCAAGTCTTTCTCTCATTCTCTCCATCTCTCTCTTGCTCTCTTTGTCCACTTCCATCTCTCTCTCTCTCTCTCTCTCTCTCTCTCTCTCTCTCTCTCTCTAGTAGCCCCTATTTTCTCTCATTTACATTGCGAACCCTATAAGGTACCCAGTGCTACCATCACTCATAGACATCGGTAAGTACCCTGCCTGTCCTTCTCTCATTCATCTCATTCATTCTCTTTTTTCTCTCTCTCTGCCCCCTCTCTAACTCTTAAGTCTCTCCCTCTCAGAAACGGCGCCCTTCTTCGGTTTGACTTGTACTACCAAGTGCACCTCGAACATCTCTAGACAGAAGTGTCTTGCTCTCGAATAGGATCAACCACCTCAAGGAGGTAATTGAGGCTCAATACCGAACCCAAAATGATTACTATTGGGATTGAAGTTTCAATATGTGGTTTGATCATTCATTCATTCTCCTCCAAGATGTTGAAAAATCAAATTTGATGAATTATTTTGCTTGTTGTCCATTTGATTGCCTCTATTAGATGAATTGTGAAACATGTTGTGGTTGGTCTCTATTTTTGGTTCTACGCCTCTATTATGCAATTGAGAGATTTATTTGGTGCTTTGGTCACTGTTTCAGGTGTTGAGTCCATGTGGTAAGCCTTTCCTTTTTCCTGAAAGCTGTATATGTTGTTAGATTATTTATATATCTTGCCTCTGTGTTATGGAAGATTATGTGAAAATTTGGTTGAGATCTTCCCTGGTTCTGTGGCTTCTTGGATCCTTTGGGTTGTTTGGACTCTCGGTTGAGCTTAGGAAGTGTGGGTTTTGTAGTTTTGCAATGGGCTGGTTGTTGGTTGGGAACTGTAACTTGTTGAGAAAATTTTGATTTGCTGGATGTAGTCCACGATATGATTTTTTGCAAGTGGTGTTGGGGGGGGGGGGGGGGGGGGGAGAGGGGAGATTTGGCTCCTTGACCATGTGTCAAATAGGACTATCATTGTATGGTTGTTGTTTGGATGTAACTGGAGTTGTGAATTTCATGTTTTTATTTTATGTTGCTGTTGAGGTATGCTTGCTGGGATTTTTTACTCATTCACATTGCTTTCAGCCCATAAATGGTTGCTGGAATTTCTCATATTTGCACTGATTTCAGCTTGTTAATTCTTCATGGGAATTTTTGACACTATTTTACAACATGTAAATACCTGATGGACATTCTTAAGTTTGTACTACCTTAAAATGTGCAATTGTTTGCTGGATTTCATAGTATTGGATTGTTTTAGCCTATACATTGATTAGGAAATGTTGCTGGGTTTTGGTTTGAAATGGATTATTTTATTTCCAAGTAGTGTGTGTGTGTGTGTGTAAGCGTTCAAATAAACGGGTTTTATGTAGGTTTGTGAGTATCAGAACCCCAAGTCGAGATAGGGCATTATCTCCGTAGAGCTCTTCTGATCACTTGGGAGCACATAATATTGGGTGATGTCCCCTAAGTTGTTATTGGGTAATAACGGGCTCAAGTAAGATAGTAACGCTCTCGAATTGAAGCCGTGGCCTCTCTAATGGTGGAGGCTAGAGGACATCGTGGTCAAGGACGGGGTGCAACTGAAATGAAGTCATACACATGGTCGTTACCCATGATGTGGCGAAGGGGGCCAATGTGTGTGGATGTCTCATGTAGGGGAGACCATGGTGGACACATTAATAAATTAATGGATATTTTAAAAACTAAGTTTTGCGTATGTTTTCCACTTGCTAGAAAACTGTGTCAAGTGCTTTGAATTTTGTTCCACAATAAATTTTTGTATGAAGTTAACTGTTGCTTGGATATCCTTAATTGGTTAAGTGTGCAATTTCAAGTATAATCTTTCCTTGCATCAACTACTTGATCATTTTCTTTTCCATTGGCATGCATCTTTGAGTGTTGGCATGCACCTTGATGCACATAGAGATTTTGGTGGTAGTTATAGACATGGAGATATGGAGCAGTCGGAAGATTGAGGACCGGGTGTGGTCAGATAAGGTAATGATAAAAGCATGTGCACGTAAAGATTTGTCATACTTTGATGTGGATCTGCAGGAGTTGTACATAGATGAAAGTTGAGTTGTGAAAATTTTGTATTGGTACTAAGGTAGAAATACTCAACTATATTCATCATCGTTGTTGTGTGTCCAAGTGAGATCAAATGTTGAGGTGAGGGGTTATCATATCAAATAGTGTACCCCTTGGTTTTCCATCCTCCCCATAGTGATGGTTCCTATTAGACTGTTGGTTTGAGAAGTATCAAGAAACACAACCATTTGTGTCCCTTGCCAATGGTTGTGCCTATTGCAAACTAGTGCTTGTGGTCTATAAATAGAGATCAAGTGGGCAAAATTTTCACACTTGCAATTCCTCCCAATTTGCAACTCTTCTGTCCAACACTGACTTGTAGGACAAACACCCTTACAAAATTGTCACCATTTTATTCAAAAACCAACAGATTTTTGTTCCTATATTCTAATAGGCTCCATGCCTGGTAGTCTTGTCGCCTTCGTTCATGAGCAGGCAGCGGGCATGCGCATACGTGCATGTTGTGATGGTTGGTTCCATGCCCTACCTTTGTGCTTTTCCTCTATGCACCTTTGTGTGTGATCAGGAGTACTAATGAGGAACTAGTTGGCCCCATGCCTTCCAGCCCATACTTACATTCAATATAAAACGCATTGACGGACATCAAATACTTGTGTCCATATGCTTATATTCGTCTTACCCGGTGACTTCTTCATTTTCATCCACTTGCTCTCTCATGGATCACGTGACCTTTTGTTCGAAGAATAACTAATCGATCCAATAGAAGGTACCAAACTATTAATGTATTTTTTGGTCTTCACAACCCAAATATGTGGGATTGGGAAATATTTTGATCCAATGTCGAATTTAGAGAGTTAACTATATATATAAATTACATAATGATACTACTCTCAAAGCTTATTTGATAAAAATAGCAAATAAAGTTATATATTAATGTTGCCCAAATTAATTTTCTCGTGCTCAAACTTAAATAATAAATAAATTTGTTGTTCACATGCAATGTTTGATAATAAACAAAAACTTAACTCCTGCTCAAATAAGACAAGTGCCTGGTAGCATATAATCCGGTTCTTTAAATGAAAAACCTTGATTCGAACTTATAAAAAAAAAAAAAATAAGATAAGAAAAAAGAAAGAAAAGAGAAAGACCTCATGCTCAAATAAAAGTTGAGTGAAATCTTGACCACTTATTACTCGCTCAAATTTGAATAATTTGTCATCTAATTTGAATGATGGCAGAAGATGCAAGCCACCTTAATTAATTAATATTGAGTAATGTACATATATATGGGCTCTTGACCAATTTAGAAGGAAGAAATTAATTTGAAGCGAGGGCTTAAATATTAGTCACCAATGATATATGGACTAGCTATGTCATGCATGCACATGTTCTTGCATGCCATAATTACCGTATCGAAGAAAATTCATGCAATGCAATAAATAAGTTAGACGATGAATTTTGTCCATTCCATAGAGATGACAAGACCAAGAAGGTGTAAACCCATGCAGGCAGTACCATTGCAAATTAAAGTTTGACTTGTCTCCAAAAACTCCAAGCTAATAAATTGTTCGGGCCTGTATTTTTCTACACTGGAAAAGTACGTGTAGGGACTCAAGTTACAGCTAGGGGAAGATCTTTATTATACATTGAAAAGTATTTAGTCGTGGAGAACCATAACACTTAAAACATTGAAAAACGTGAATTTGATAGGGACCGATGTCTAAGTTGTCCAATAATCACGCCTAAACGAAGAAAACTCATGATCTTCCGTGTATGAGAGAACCTCCCTACATATGTGTATATATACCACACCGGCTGTTAAAAACTGTTGAAAATAGAAAGTGAAAATGAGAGGAAACAAATGAAGAACAGAGTTTGACAGAGATTTGAGGAAGTTTGATTCTCATTGATCCTTTTGTCAATACAAAGGTCACATATATATACATTACAAAAAAGTAGAAAAGTAAAAGCTACTGAAAATCTAACTTTTGATTATCTACACAAGTACAAGCATCAATTCAGAACTTTTTATGCACAACATGGTAAAGATCAGCTTTATGCATCGTGTCCCTCATACTTCTTTGTGTGCAGCCATGCATTTCCTCAACTGTGCCATCTTCTTTTCTGTGCCATCTCCTGTCTCCTTTTTGCTACTGCTGCCATCTTTTTCTTTCCATGTATTGCAGCTTGCTTTATCAGCTTTATGCATCTCTTGAGTGTTGCAGTGTATTTCAGGCATGCTTTGGCTGCTATCCTTGTGCATTTCTTGCTTGCATTTTATCTTGTTACATTGCATTCTGTAAGACTCCCCCTCAAGATGGGCATAGATATTAACAATTCCCATCTTGGACAATAAGAACTGAAATGTAGAAGTTGGTAAGGCTTTAGTGAAAATGTCTGCCAACTGAAATTTTGAGGACACATGCATTGGTGTGATGATACCAGCCAAGACTTTCTCTCTAACAAAATGACAATCTAGTTCTATATGCTTGGTTCTCTCATGAAAAATTGGATTCTTTGTAATGTGTATGGCTGCTTGGTTATCACATAAGAGGGAAGCAGATTGTGCATGGTCAATATTAAATTCCTTTAGCAAACCGAGAAGCCACATGATCTCACAACTTGTAGATGCTAGTGCCCTATATTCTGCCTTAGCTGAAGATCTAGAAACTGTTGCTTGCTTCTTAGATTTCCAGCTTATTAGTGAGTCTCCAATGAATATACAGAAACCTGTGACAGATCTTCTTGTCTCAGGGCAGGCAGCCCAATCAGAATCACTATAGGCCTTTAGATGTAAAGCTGATCTAGATGATAAGAAAATGCCTTGACCTATGGATCCTTTGAGGTACTTGAGAATTCTATAGGCTGAGTGCAAATGAGATTGTGAAGGTCTGTCCATGAACTGGCTTAGAACACTTACAGCATAGGTGATGTCAGGTCTGGTGATGGTTAAGTAAATTAACCTTCCAATGAGTCTTCTATAAGCTGTAGGATCTTGGAGGATTTCTTCTGTGGTGTGGCTCAATTTATGGTTCAGTTCAATAGGTGTAGAAACTGTCTTTGTACCAAGTAGACCTGAATCTTCTAATATCTCAAGGGTGTACTTCCTTTGGCAAAGGTTAATTCCAAAAGAGGATCTAGCAACTTCCAAACCCAGAAAATATTTGAGGGGTCCAAGGTCCTTAATTTTGAACTTGCTATGAAGGTAAGATTTGAGTGAGTCAACTTCTTCTTGAGAGTTACTTCCAACTATGATGTCATCTACATAGACTAAGAGTGCTATAAATCCATTGGGACTGACCTTAGTGAACAAAGAGTAGTCAGATTTTGATTGATGAAATCCAATGGCAATGAGTGAATTTGAAAACTTTGAAAACCATTGCCTAGATGCTTGCTTAAGTCCATAGAGGGACTTATTTAATTTGCATACCAGTTTCTCCCCCTCAATTTGCTCACTCTTGATGTGATAGCCTGGAGGTAATTGCATATAGATGTCCTCATCAAGGTCTCCATGTAGAAAGGTATTGTGAACATCCATTTGAGTGAGGGACCAATTTTTAGTGGCTGCTATGGCAAGGAAAACTCGAACTGTGGTGAGCTTTACAACTGGACTGAAGGTTTCTTGGAAGTCAAAGCCTTCTTTTTGAGTGTAGCCTTTTGCCACAAGTCTAGCTTTGTGCCTTTCAAATGATCCATCTGATTTCAGCTTGGTCTTATAAACATATTTGCAACCAATTGCAGTTTTGTTGGGGGGTAAGGTGGTGATAGTCCATGTGTTATTCTCTTCTAGAGCATGGAGTTCAGCTTTCATGGCATCTTGCCAATGCTTAAACTTAACAACTTCGTTATAGGACTGGGGTTCATGAAATAATGAAAGTGAAACAGAAAAAGATTGGTGAGAGGGAGAGAGATTTTTGTAAGTTATGTAATCATGAAGGGGATGAATTGTTGAGGAGGGAAGGAAGGGTTGAGAGGCTGCAAGCTGGCAATGATATTGATGGAGATAAGCAGGTTGGTTTCTATTTCTGGTGGACCTTCGAAGAGGGAAAGGGTCAAGATCGGGTGAGGGGGCAAGTGAGGGAACTGTGGGAGCAGTAGGTGAGGGAATGATGGAGGGGTCAGCTGCTGAGGAAGGTTCTTCAGATTGTAAGGGAGTGAGATTTTGAGTGGGATTTTGAGGAGTTTGGGGAAAGGAAAATATGTCATCTGGTAATGCAGGAGGTAAGACCAAATTATTTGGAAAGGATGATAGGTCATGGTCTGAGAGGGAACCAGATTTGAAGGGAAAAATGAATTCATGAAAAATGACATTTCGAGAGATGAAGGTAGAGTGGGATTCAATGTCATACAGCTTATAGCCTTTGACATTAGCAGGGTAGCCCAAGAAAATGCAAGGTTTAGCTCTATGTTCAAATTTGGTCCTATTGGGTTTGAGTGTGCTAGCATAGGATAGACAGCCAAAGACCCTAAGGTTTGAGTATGAAGGTGGGGATGAGAAAAGCATCTCATATGGGGATTTATTGGAGAGTAGAGGTGTAGGGATTCTGTTAATGATATATGCTGCAGTCAAGACAGCATCTCCCCAAAATTGGATTGGTAATGATGCTTGAAAAAGAAGGGCTCGGGCAACATTCAAAAGATGTTGGTGTTTCCTCTCAACAACACCATTTTGTTGAGGGGTATACACACATGAGGTTTGATGAATGATGCCATGTGTTTTGTAAAAATCAAGCATAGCAAACTCAAGTCCATTGTTAGTTCTGATCTTTTTAATGTTTTTGTTGAATTGGGTTTGTATGAGATGGAAGAAAGATTGCAAGAGGGATCTTGTGTCTGACTTTAATCTCATTAAGAAAATCCAAGTCACTCTAGAATAATCATCAACAATGGTTAAAAAGTAATGAAATCCTTGAAGGGAAGCTTGGGAGTATGGACCCCATATATCACAATGGATCAAATCAAAAGGAGATGAACTACTTGAAACACTTGAAGGAAATGAAGGTTGTTTTTGTTTAGCCAAATGACAAACTGTACAATGAGATTTATCCTTGGACTTTACATTAGGTACACTGGAATGAATTAAATTCATTCTTTGAGAAGATAAATGTCCTAATCTAAAGTGCCATAGGTCGAAATCTTGATGTACAGCAGCTTGGTTGACTCGAGTTATACTAGATGGGCTTGAGGATGGGATGGTGGTGCTGTCAGGTGGTGAAAGCAGTAGGTGATAGAGACCAGCTTGGACTTTAGCAAGTCCAATCGTCATCCATGAAGAGAGGACCTGAATAAAACAAAGATCATTTGAGAAAAACAGACAAGTGTCTGGTCTTTGAGTGAGTTTACTGACTGAGATGAGATTGAAAGCAAATGAGGGAACACATAGGACATCAGTAAGAAGGAGAGAATCTGAGATTTTAACAGTGCCAATGTGTGTGACTTGAGCCTTTGTGCCATTTGGAAGTTGTACAAAGGCTTGAATGCAGCAGGAAGAATTAGTAAAAAATGAGGTGGAGCACACCATGTGATCAGTGGCTCCTGTGTCCATGATCCATGGTGTGTTCTGAATGATATTATGCTGATCTTGTGAAAGAGCAGTGAGTTTTTCATGACTTGTGACATTGAAGAGAGAGGGTTTATGAGAAACTTTAGAACTGAAAAAAAAAATGGTGATTACCTGCTAGGTTGGAGTGGGATGTTGTTGAAGGAGCAGGTTCTGAGATAATTGGTGAGGGATGCACAGGTGATGGCAGGAGAGGTTTATTGTGTCCCGAGGTTAGCTGAGAGAATTGAGCATTTACAAGTGCCACAAGATGTTGTGCTTGTGCTTGAGAGAGGGTCAACTGAGAAGTACTTGGAGTAGGTGATGCTTGACCTGAAACAATAGTATGATCCACAATGGAACCACCAAGAGCAACCTGATTTGCAGAGTAAGCAACAGCAGCAGGTTTTCCAGAACCACCTCTAAACTTAGATTTGGTGAATTTGAAGGTGGGTGGAAAGCCTATTAGTTTATAGCACTTCTCCTTTATGTGTCCTATCTTTCCACAATGATCACAAACCAAATCTGTTTTGTCCTTTTTCTTTGAGAAGTTTTGATAAGTTAGTAAGGCAGATGGTTCTGTGGCAGGTACAACCATGTTTCTTGCTTGCCTTTGCCTCTCTTCTTGTAAAATAAGTGAGAAGGTTTTATCTAGAGAGGGCAAGGGGCTCAACAAGATAATTTGCCCTCTAACAGCATCATAGCTATCATTTAGACCCATTAGAAATTTAAAAACATAATCCCTTTGCTGAACTTCACCAATATTCTTTAAAGCATCACATGTACATAAACCACAAGAGCAGCAAGGGAGGGGTCTATAACTATGCAGTTCTTCCCAAATGGCATTAAGTTGGGTGAAGTAGTCACTTACAGAAAGATGACCTTGAACTATGCCACTAAGTTTGTGTTGAAGGTGATATATTCTTGCTTCATCAGGCTGTGCAAAGCGCTCTTTGAGTTTATCCCATACCTGTTTAGCTGAGGTCATGAAGAACACATTAGAGGCTATGTCCTTGGAAACAGAATTCAAAATCCAAGCAAGTAGGATATTGTTGCATCGTAACCAAGACACATAAGTGGGATCTGCAAGGTCAGGGGTGGTAATGGTGCCATCCAAGAAACCTGACTTGTTTTTGATTGAAATGGAAAGAAGAAAAGATCTACTCCAATAAATGTAGTTAGAGCCAGTCAAGGGTGGTGAAACAATGACAGTGTTTGCACTGTCACTGTGATGCAAGAAAAATGGGCTGTTAGGATCTTCTGTAGGAGAAGAAGATGAAGAAGAAGAGGTGGTCATAGCTTAATGAAAGGTGATCAAAAAATTGAGAAGGTATTGCAGGAAATTACTCCTACTCTGATAACATGTTAAAAACTGTTGAAAACAGAAAGTGAAAATGAGAGGAAACAAATGAAGAACAGAGTTTGACAGAGATTTGAGGAAGTTTGATTCTCATTGATCCTTTTGTCAATACAAAGGTCACATATATATACATTACAAAAAAGTAGAAAAGTAAAAGCTACTGAAAATCTAACTTTTGATTATCTACACAAGTACAAGCATCAATTCATAACTTTTTATGCACAACATGGTAAAGATCAGCTTTATGCATCGTGTCCCTCATACTTCTTTGTGTGCAGCCATGCATTTCCTCAACTGTGCCATCTTCTTTTCTGTGCCATCTCCTGTCTCCTTTTTGCTGCTGCTGCCATCTTTTTCTTTCCATGTATTGCAGCTTGCTTTATCAGCTTTATGCATCTCTTGAGTGTTGCAGTGTATTTCAGGCATGCTTTGGCTGCTGTCCTTGTGCATTTCTTGCTTGCATTTTATCTTGTTACATTGCATTCTGTAAGACCGGCCCAGCTCTGCATATTATATACATTCAGATCATCACATTACTTCGCCTATCTATCTATCTATCCATCAATGATGAAGACCATTTCACTCATGATCTCCGGCCTTGCCTTGGCCTCCTTTTTTCTCTTTGGTATGTCTCATGATCGATGATCGTTGTCCAAATTTCTTCAACGAAAATGGATTTGTTTTTTCTTTCTTTCTATTGAACAAGCTCTCTATTTCTCGTATGGTTGTCCTAGCTAGGCTTATGAATAATTATTAGTTACTGTCGGAGAACACGCATGTGATATACTTATCAAATCATAAAATGACATGCCTACCAAAATGGGTTGTTTACATAAGTACCATGTCATATTATATGCATATGTATCATGGTGATAAGCATGCATGTGTGATTTACGATCGAATTCATTTGCTGACATGGATATGTTGGCTTTATGTTCGACATATATGCATGGCGACAATGAATTATTTTGTTTGATGATGCATATATATGAATATTGCAGGTGCTCAATCCGCTAGAATAACTTTCACAAACAACTGTCCTAATACCATCTGGCCGGGTACCCTAACCGCTGATCAGAAACCTCAACTATCAACAACCGGATTTGAGTTAGCGTCCAAAGCATCCACATCACTTGATGCCCAAGCTCCTTGGAAAGGTCGTTTTTGGGCACGAACTGGTTGCACCACGAATGCCTCAGGAAGGTTCTCTTGCGCTACTGCGGATTGCGCCTCCGGACAGGTTGCATGCAATGGCAATGGTGCAGTCCCGCCGGCATCTTTGGTAGAAATCAACATAGTAGAGAATGGTGGTCAAGACTTTTATGATGTCAACCTTGTCGATGGCTTCAACCTGCCTGTTTCAGTGAGCACAGAAGGTGGGAGCGGTGAATGCAAGACCTCGAGTTGCCCGGCCAATGTGAATGCAGTTTGCCCAGCAGAGCTGCAACTAAAAGCCACGGATGGGAGCGTGATCGCATGCAAGAGCGCATGCACAGCATTCAATCAGCCACAATACTGCTGCACTGGCGACTTCAGTACCCCAGCAACATGTCCTCCCACGAACTATTCAATGATCTTCGAGAACCAATGCCCTCAAGCTTATAGCTATGCTTATGATGATGTGAACAGCACCTTTACCGCTCCGGTGCACCTAATTACGTTATCACTTTTTGCCCAGCTTGAAGTAATTCTTGAATATGAGATGATACCAAGAATTATGCATGCATGCATATTGCATGCGTTCTGAGCTTCTCTTTATAATTGTTATAATAATAATTGACTATGTAACAAATAACAATGAAGTTCATTACTACATATAGAAAATTCATAAATAAATGGGCAAATTATATAAATTTCTTGTGCTATTGATCTGTATGCAGCTAGGTACTCGATCCATCTTCACATGCAACCATATATTCATTCATAAGAGTACAATATAGTACAATTACTCCATCAGAATCTCTCTCATCATGTTTACATCGATTAAAATTAACCCATAACACGCGGTTTCTATCATTCTTACATATGAAGGTTCACGTACAACAGTACTTGAACCAACACTGGCTTTCTTGGTTTACCAATGACTCACTTAAGATTGTTTCTTTATTTTTATTTGTGAGCAAAGATCCGCGCCCGCACACAAAGATATATGCACACACACGGATACAAATGGTTGTTGTTAATTAAATGGATAGAAATCATTTTAAGGGAAAATTACTTTTCAAGTTTATGTGATTTCACTTTTTTAAAATTGGTACATTTGATATGATATTTGTAGGTATGAATTGTGAGAACGTCATGCAAATTTTATTTAAAAAATAGAGTCTAATAATTTTTACATTTTTTATTTTTTTAAAACGAGTTTCCGCAAACTAGATATTTATGGTTACTGTGAAGTTTCAATTGGCCCCTTTGTCAAGATTCCAGTACTCTGCTTTTGGAAAGGCTGACATGGACTTAGACGGTCACTTAAGCACCGGTTAGAAAACGACACGTGGAATAATTTGATAATATGTGCAATCAACGTTTAAAAGTTTTAAAATTAATGCAAAGTTAGCATGAATTGTGAAAAAAAATAAATTAAAACATCAATAAAAAGTTAACCATAACTATATATTGGTGATTAATTGTTCCAAATTTTCTAAGCCAGAGATACTAATTTCGAAAAAGTTGAAGCCACATGAGGGGATATCATGAACTGTAACTCTCTCTTATTTTAATTACAATAATTTTTTTTTATAAAAAAATGATAATAAAAAAGTTGAAAGAAATTATGAAAGATTTGGACATTTTTCTATATCTGGTCTTGGAAAGAAGTGTCGTCCGCCTAATTTTCCTTTAGCTTAATTGTCATATTTTTATCACTGTTTTCTAAATTGTGATGACATTTTATCGGTGTTTGTATCACCAAAAGTCATTATCGTATAGAATCTATAGATCCACATGGCTCCCCCAGAGTCAAATTTCTGGTTTCTCCACTATCTTCCAAGCCGGATGTGTTGAAATCCGTGCCTTGTTATCTTTGGCCTTCTTATTCCTCTCCGGTATGCCTCATTATCATTATCCAGATTTCTTCACGTTTTAGCATGAACTAAAACATTTGATCATTATCTGTTTTATCGGCGCTTCTAAATGTCAGAAATGAAACAGTTAATCGATCGGTTAGCTATTGACGTAGTTTTATTTTACTCGCGTCTACATACGCCAGTAAATTTCTTTCATCTTGGCATTTAGAGAATATATTATCGACGCTTATGTATTTTAAATACTGGTAATTGAGGGGTTTAAATCTGCAATCAGCCATCCATAAAATTTGAAAGAGTAATGTTACATAAAATCGTGAAGTGTACAAACGCCGCGTAATCGTTTTGAAAAAAAATGAGGTTTATAATTAAAAGAGTTAATTTTTTTTTTTATGTGGATCCTGTATTAATTCACTTTTTTTAAAGAGACTATACGGTGCTTACACAACTACGACTACAAATATCATTTCTTAATTTAAAAATAGTTACAATTAACTATTTTTTCTGTACCAAAATAGGCACACAGGAACAGAAACAATTTTATTTCACCGACATCTATCTTCTAGAAACCAAAAGAGTTTTTCGTTTCACAAAGCAACAAGCTGAAACTGGACATTAGATGTTTATTTAGTTTCCTTTGTTTTTGTTGAAAAAGTTGGGATATTGGGGGTGGTGTGAAAGGGAGGAGGATGGAGTTATGGAAAAAGGAAATGCTACAACATATATGGTAAATGCATGTGGAAAGCATGAGATCGATTGCGGACATAGAAAACAGGGTCCCAAAGGAGGTCGATGAAGAGGGAGAGCTTGCCGCTGGACACGTACATCTTCCACGTACTCCCAAAAGCCTTATATTTGAAGTGTCAGAGAATAACCATTTGGAAATCGAATTTTTTATTTGTGAAACATAAAAAGGCTATAATATTCTTAGAATGTTTTATTTTAATAAAAAGAGAAATACTGTAGTCACAAAACTATTAAATAAAAATAATCTTAAAAACTAATGTAGCTTGACGTGGTTCAATAGATTATAAAGTTATTTTTATTATAAAGTATATTTGATAAATCATATAAAGGTACATCAATTTGTGAGATTATTTTTATGTAATCCTTTTATAGCTGACTGACCACATAAAGTATATTTGACCTACTCTGATAAAAAATACTCATGATAAAAATTTTGCAAAACATGAGAAAATGATTAAGAAAATAAAAAAAAAAAATAGGATAATGAGCTTTTTCACTTTTATTTTCTTTCTAACATCTTATTGGGTTATTGATGTCACTTTGACAATAGGAAAAAATTTTAATCACATTAATATACAAGAAGATTAATATTTTCAATATAACTCTTACTTCTGATGTGACGCCCCCAAATTCCGTTTGGGATCGGCCGGACATTTGAAGCGTCGAGACATGCAACACAAGGTTACCTGCCCTCGTTCATGACATATAAGATGCAATATTCCTAACATGCATCTAACATTATGCAATATTCGCAGCGGATAATTTTTTTTCTTTAGCAATACTATGCACCAAATTGAAAATATCCCAATTGCTTAAAACATACTTCATACATAAAGACCCATTGAACAACTAAGATCACAATACTAGTCCAAAATGCTTATGATCCAAAAAGTACTAGAGACGCAACTCCATCGTACAAGTAGTAATTTAACTAATATATTAACATTAACGACGCACCGTCGTTCAGTCGACTGTGTCTAGTTGGTCAGCTCCTGATCCTCCTTCAGGTCCTGTAACAAGATCTACCATTCGGGGGGAATGGTAGTTGGGACTACCACAGTGAGATTTGATTACAAATCTCAGCAAGTTAACAAAAAACTTCCACACAGACTAATGATGCATGGATGACAGTAAAAGCATAAATGCATAATCAAATTCATAAGTAATTAAAACATAACTTAGCGTACAACATAGCATAATTGACATGACTTTAATTGAAACATGAACTGAACTTGACTTGACATAAACTTGATCTGAAACTTGACTTAGCATGAAAAATACATACTCCACAGTTGTTGTGGCCCTATGTATTCTACACAAACTTGACTTAACATGAAAAATACATACTTCACAGTTGTTGTGGCCCCATGTATTCTATGTATAAATACATACTCCACAGTTGTTGTGGCCCCATGCATTCTACACATCACAATGCAGTTAAATACATACTCCACAGTTGTTGTGGCCCCATGTATTCTACATAAACTTGACTTAACATGACAAATACATACTCCACAGTTGTTGTGGCCCCATGTATGCTACGTGTAAATACATACTCCACAGTTGTTGTAGCCCCATGTATTCCACACATCACAATTGTAGTTAAATACATACTCCATAGTTGTTGTGGCCCCATGTATTCTACATAAACTGAATGTACTCAAGATGAAACGTGACTGGAATACGAAAGGACTGAAGCCCTGACGTAACATAACGTGACTTGAACATAACTTGGAATACATGACCAACTTGAGATAGAAACATTTCGTAACATGGCATAACATATAACAGACAACATATTTAACATGACATACTTGTAATGTATAGTAATACATGACAGAATATATTATGTAACAGATAAAAATTGATGACAGAATAAATTCTGTATAATAGACATTACGTGATAACTTGGTATGGCATGACATATATGATAACATACATACATACACTGTAGTTCTTTTACTTAGCACACATACACAGTAGACTGCTAGTAAGTTAAAAGCTAACTTACCTCGATCTCCGCGTTTCTTATAAAACCTCAAGCGCGATCACGAGGAACTGTAATTAGTGATTCTAAAAGTTAGTACTAAATCACTAATAATTTGAAACATGGAAAAATACTAACTTAAAGAGTAAAATTTTCATTTTACTTTCTACATGTAGGAAAATGACTGTTTTACCCATAACTTAAGGATTTTGCATACTAACTCCAAAAGTCACCAAAATTTACATGCCTCATGTAAATTTTATCCTCAACTCAAATATCAATTTAGAAAAATTTAAAACTAATCACAACTATTAAAACTCCATAGGGCCGAAATTCTCATATGCTATTTCTATTGATTTTTGTTTCCAACTTGTTTTGATCAACCTTTTGATCTATGACCTATAAATATGTGATCTTCAAACAAAACCATCACATGGTTTAAAAAGATGTCCTAAAACATATATAAGCTTCTAATTCAAGATCACATGGTTAAAAATTAACCAAAACATAAATTTAGCCAAGAACATCCACACTTTGGCTTATCTGAATATCTCTTTACATAAAATTTCATATCTTTGAAACTAACATCAAATATCTTCAAAATAATAATATAACATGTATATAAGATGCTTAGGATCCTCCAATAAAATTATCAAAGTCATTAGAATAGGTTTAGACCACCAAAGAGTTAAACTTTCTCAAAACAGAAACTGTTTTTCCTCTTCCAGTTTCTAAGTTTCTAAATCTAAGAAAATCTTTCATCAAAACCTTTAATCATGCAAAAATCCTCAACCAATAGTCATATATACATGTTAAAGATACTCCATAAAAATTTCGGACCAATATCTATCCATTAGATTGGTCAAAAACTCCAAACTATAACATATTCTCCAGTTTATCTCCCAGAATGACCTTTTTATAGTTTACACAATATTTGACTGACCAAATGATCTTCAAATGGGGCAAATAAGATATCCATGTAAACTAGACTCAAAAAGGAACAACTTATATGAAGGAGATTTTATGATAAAACACTTACAACAGCTTCGAAATGGGCATGCAAAAGAACTCCTAAAAGCTGTCCGAGAGAGAGTGTTTGATATTCTTTTAAATAAACGTGTAAATGAAGATAAGTTTGTGGGTGATGGCTGGAGATGCTTATGGAAGAGATAAGGGAGATGATAAGGCTGGAGTTGAGAGTTGAGTGTGGTTTTCTCCTACCCAAAATATCTATAAAAGATTATCTCAAAATATTATATCCAATAATATCTATAAAAATCAGCTCAATATATTTTCCAAATGTGGAGTAGACTTGGAAGAGTAAGGTGGCTAAAATCTTTCTATGTGTATTTTAAATCTCTATTCTTAAGATATTTTCCAAATGTGTATTTTGCTTAGGTGTCATGATCTCACACCTTGATTTCCTTCACAATTCCATCTAATGGTTTCTCTTTGTGCCAAGTATCTAATACTATTCATTATGTGTGGTTAAGATCTTGCCAAGTGTCCAAATAAAATATCGCTAACCTAATTTGGACATTTCACACTGTGATTTTGAAAACACTGCGCTTAGTACATTTACCGAGGTTACTATTCACTCCAAAAATAAACGTAATAAACTTAGTACTGAAAAATCCTAAATATTCAATTAAGCCTAGTGGTGTAGACTATAATGTATTTTGACACTTTTAACTATCTCAAATAATTAAAATCGCATTTCTGGCACCATAGTGAGTGATAACACTAACTATGTTGACAGGCTAAAATTTATGCGATTAGTCGATTCGTGTAAACTTACAGAGTTTTCACGAGGTTCTTAAAGTCAATAGAAATTCTTTAATTGAATTTCTAGCGGGCTGTTACATCTGACACACATCAATAGTGTCGTATTAGCCCTATAATTCTTCCCCAACCTCACCCTTATTAGGCTTTTGGGTACAATTATTTGTTGTTTTGTATTAATTGGGAATAAGCTATAGTTCTTAAATTTGAGAAAAACATGGGGGAAATGAGAATTTCTTTTATGCCGATAAATCTATATTTAATTACATTTTCAAAAAAAAAAATCAATAAATGACTATTTTTCTACATTTGTATAAATGCTACTAATATAAACGCCGCAAAATCCTCTCTACTTTACTGACGTTTATGTAAACGCCGATAAAGATATATTTAATTACTGGCGTGAAAACGAAAAGTCGATAAATTACTAATTTTTGACAAATCTATAAGCGCCTCTAATATAAATGCTGCTAAATCCTCTCTACTTTACTGACATTTATGTAAACGCCGATAAAGGTATATTTAATTACGGGGTGAAAACAAAACGTCGATAAATTACTATTTTTTGACATATCTATAAGCACATCTAATATAAACGCCGCTAAATCCTTTCTACTTTATTAACGTTTATGCAAACGCCGACAAATGTATATTTAATTACTGGTGAAAAAATGAAATGTCAATAAATTTCTATTTTTCTTTGGCATATGTATAAGCACCGCTAATATAAACGTTGCTAAATCCTCTCTACTTTACCGATGTTTATGCAAATGCCGGCAAATATATATTTAATTACTGGCATTAAAACGAAACGTCAATAAAAGGCTATTGTTCTGGCATATCTATAATCGTTGGTAATATAAACGCCGCTAAATCATCTCTAATTTCTCGACGTTTATGCAAACGCCGACAAATGTAAATTTAATTATCAGCGTATAGGCATATGTGCCAATAATATTTTTATTGGCATTTATATAAAGGTCGGTAATATAAATGCCAGGAAATTGGCTTTTTTTTTGTAATGACATATAATACTATAGTATAATAACATTATGATTTGACACTAGTTAAATAATGATTACAAACATATAAAGAAAAAAATTAAGTGATAAAAAAAATTACAAACATATAAAGAAAAAAAACTTAGGGTTAAAACATAGATTAAAATTGATTTAGGATTTAGATTAGGCCCTTAGGGTTTGAATTAGGGTTTAGACAAAAAAAAAAAAAAAGTGGAGAAGTGGAGAGAAGGAAAGAAAGGCAGTCAGACCACAATCCTAAGTTGATACACAACAATTTGAACATGCGAGAAGTGGAGAAGGATAGCAAGGAACGGTGTCAGACTAAGACGGATAGTCGCTACTGCAAGTATCACCAGACAGGATCACACTGGACTGAAGATTGCACAACTATGAAGAAGAAGATGATTGAGCTAGCAGGGATGGGAGAGTTGGAACAAATGGTTGCAGAGCGCTCGAAACCCAGGAGGCACAAGGAGTTTGGATGTGATACCCAAAGAAGCAGCAGTCCTGATCGATGGCACCAATATTGAGTTGATGTCTACCAAGCAACAAGGACATTTACATTCATATTCATAATCATATCTACAGTTACTTAATTCTTATTGCATTCTACTGTGTTGTTATCTCTTGGTATAAAAAAAGTATACCGTAAGGTGGAAATTTGTGCAAAACCAAACGCCCATAGAAAAAGGGCATGGAGGTCACGCCACCCTTAAACACTTATGACAAGCCTTAGCAGCTTGCTGTGCTCTAGAAAAAAGGCATGGAGGTCATGAGACCGCGCCACCCTTGAAGACCTATAACAAGCCGTTTCTCCATTCAAGCCAAAAACATTGGTAGCGCAGGTAAAACAGGAAAGGTTTCGAAAGGATTACTTGAAAATAATCATCATAGACTTAAAAGTAAACCAAAAGTTATCTTGACAAGAGTTTATAAGATAAATTACAGGAGGTACAAAAGGAAAGGTAAAAATACATGAAGAATAAAGGAGTTAGAAGGTGTCATTTCCAGAGGGCGGCAGTAGTAGAGGGACACCCCCAAAAGCATTAGGCATCTCATCCGGCCTAAAGATGTCAACTCGGTGACATGTAGCTACCATAGGAAAAAATAAGCCCCAATCCAAAGCCGTAAGGTCAGTAGAAGGGTCGAGACCTGAGCCTCAGGATGCCAGCACCATAACTATAGGCAAATGCACGGTCCCTAGTTGCAGGGGCAAAGGTTAATTGGGCCCGCAGGAAGGCCAAAATTTAGCTTCTTGAGTTCCTCGTCTGAGTTCTTACGGCTCTCCTTATATTGTTGATGACGTTGCCTGAGCTTTGCCAAGGCCCTCTGTGCCTCTGAAATGTCAAAAGAGATAAGGCAGGTCCTCTCCATAGCAGCCACCAACTCTCGTGCCAGCGCTTGACTATGTTCCTACAAATGGGCCAGTTCCTTGTGAGCTGAGTCTAACTCCCTAGTGCTGGCAAGGAGGTCAGCGTTAAGGCAGGCGAATTTGGACAAAACCCTTTTGGGCATCGGAGAGTTGGGACCTAGCAGAGTCTTTTTATGATCTTAAAAACCTTGAGGTGAAGTCATCCTTGGCCTTTGCCTCTTGGGCACGGCTTACTTCATCAGAAGCCCAAGGGCTTCATTTTCAAGAATCTCCAGATCGCCGTGTAGGGAGTAGGAGTAGCCTTTTGACTGCTCTAGCAGTATTTCCAACTCCCTCTTCTTCTTGAAAAGCACCTCCATCTCCACCTTCTCTACCCTCCATTTCTCAAAGGCGACCATGGAAATATAACACAGCCTTCACCGTTCTCAAACTTCTCTTCCAGGTGGGCCTAGTCCACCATAATCCATGCCGCCAAGTAATTGATTCCCTAAATAAACGATAGGACACTCAGGTCAAAATTGCAAATGAGCAAACAAGGAAGAAGAACAAGTCCCATGGCGATATTACCTCAGAAACCTAGTCCCTAAGACAGCTAGCCATCTTAGTGGTGGCCTCAGCTAGGGAGTTGGTAGAAGAAGAGGAAGCACATGCATGGGTATCTCCAGCATTGATTTCTTCAGGAACACGAACACCCCTAGTAGAGAAATCCTGTCAGGTCTTGGTATTGAGTTTGCCATTCATTCTAAGGAACATCTAAGGCCCATAAGTGGGCGGGAAGCCCTGTTGTATGCCGGGTCAGCATCAATCAGGCGAGTGTCTTATCCCATCGCACCGCCCAAGCCCTTGAAAAGAAGGGACTCGGTATCCCCACCAAAAGATGGGGTGAAGAGGGAAGGAATGGAGAGGCACTCACCGCTAACATTTAGCGAAGGGATAGTGCCCTTAGAAACAATATGTGGCAGGGTCTTAAGGAGGGGAATGCTAGTCTCCACTTCTTCACGCACTTCCTCGTGGTGAGGAAGTATAAGACTTTCCCCAGATTTTCTATATGTGCAGGAACGGTATCCGCCTCTCTAGCTGGGGAGATTCTCATTGGCTCACCGTATACACTCCCAGCTGGGGAATGTATAAGACTTTCCACTATAGTGGGGCGAACTCCTTCACCCACGATAGGGACCAGATTGAGAGCGGCGACAACTTTAGCATCTAACTCACTTTCCCCCACCAAATCCTTGAACATGGGGAACTCGAAAGTGGGGTTGGATGCCAATGTGTGCACTTCTGGGGAGTTTCAAGCTGGAAGGTGGCAGCTAGGTCAAAAAGGACTAAGCAAGCCAAACTCTCAGCATCTTCCAGGCTAGGGGAGTGCGACCCCATGGGAGAGGTGCCAAGGATAGAGAGCGAAGTAATGATTGGCAGGTTGGATGCTTGAGTATGGTCACCCACTGAGGGCGTTAGAATCTTTCTTTGTTTTAGGGTAGGGGAAGGGGCGTCCTTAGAGCGACTTTTCTTCTTTTTCCTTTTTCTTCTTTTCCTTTTCTTTTCCCTTTTATTTCTTCTCCTTCTTGCTTTTCTTTCTTCTCAAGTTGTCCTTTCTTTTCTTTCTTCTCTTGCACAGCTTGGCCATCCTTCTTATCCTTTTTTGGGGATTTCTTTGGCGGAGATGTTAGAACTACAGCCAGATCAAGAATGATCACCCTTGAACATGGGAGCGATTGGGGGACAGCAGGAAGCGATCGATGTGGGCGGGGGTCAACAAGAAGTCAGTCTAAAGACTATCAGGATGAGCCTCAGCCTCGGAATGGACAATTTCAATTCAAGCCAGTTCTTGGTCAGACAGTAGCTCCATGCTCGCCCACAAACCCTTTTCATCAACAATTGGACCCCAATTAGCCTAATTGGAAAATCTCACTGGTGGGTTTCAAAGGCAGGAAACTCCCAGCCTTAGCCAATGATGTAGAAGAACTTATGTGTCCAGTTCTTTAGGTTGGAATATCAAGTTTCAAACTGGGCCAATGTCTCCCCTTTATCTTTCTTACAAAAGCTTATGACGTTACCTTTTGTAGTTGGCCTCAGGTTGTAGAAGGATAAAAACTCTCGAGCGGTCAAGTCGAGGTAGAATTCTCCAAGGGGCTCCAGGGCCATACGAAACATAATATAGGCGCAGAGAAAGGCACTTAACAATAAGGAGTGGAGCTGAGCAGGAGCTAAGTAGAAGAGGTCTAGGATGTCATGTAGAGGGCGACATAAGAGAAGCCTTAATCCGTGAGCCAACAGAGATACAGTCAGGGTGACCTTGCCTGAAAAACCCATGTTGTCGTAGCACCCTTGTGAGGGAATTTCCAGCACGACTGTATCGAGAATGCAATATTCTTCTTGAATCGGTGTCCAATCCCTTGAAAGTTGGGATATCCAAGACGTACGACGATTGTGTGTAGGTGACACATGCAGAGCTGCCACCATGTTCAGCCATGGGAAGAGGAGGTGAAGAGTAGCAAATGATCGAAGAGGATGGAACAAGCTAGAAAAAAGAAGAGTCAGAGAGAAAGCACGAGCAAAAAGACATAGAAATCGTACTAAAAGAGGGGAAAATGAAAAGCTCAAGGGAAATATATCTGAAAGATGAATTTGAAGGGTCAACCATTGTAGGCATCATGGCCTGACAAGGGAGCGGAATGGTAACCATTGCACGTAACCCCATAACCATCGACACGTCAGCAGTAAGTCATGAGTGTCCTTGTTTCTTGAAAACGGGAAGCGGCAGGATAAAATGGGACAGCAGGGTAATCGATGGTTTTGAAACATGCTCGGAGGTGGTTAGAAGGTCTGAAATGTGAAGGCCAATTTAGCCCACAGCAATAGCAGGGTTCACATTTAAAAAAAAAAATTATTACCAGTCTGCACAAAGTCAAAATTATAAGGGAAAAACCAATGATATATACCAGGTTAGAAATGAATTCCCCATGCCTGGGAGCTAAAGGAATTAGCGGGATAGCTGGAGCGCCCATTTAGTGGTTCTAGCCCAATGGAGGAGACTCCTTATTACACAGCCCAATTTAGAAATCTGTGGTGCAGTAGGGATCTATATGCTGCCTTGCATAGAGGTATAAGAATTTCATGCATATACTTGGTTGTTTCGATTATTTAGAGATAATCTATGTTGATAAACATCGCGTGAGATAGACATCACATGAGCGTGATCTCATTATAGTACTGATCCAATTCAACATGAAACCTCTATATATACCAGGTAATTCCAAAGACAATCTAGATCTAAATTCTTGATTACTAAAGTGAGACTCTTACTGACATAAGTATCGGAGTGTTTGCAGGCATATCACGTTGACATTTTCTTACATTGTGCAGGTGAACGGTTACGTTTGACGTGGTGGGACACGTCTTTAACAAGTTTGGTATTGATCTTACCTGACCACTTTTATTATGCCTATTGCTTGTATATCTACGTTGAGTTTGACATAATCTGCCTATATATCTACCGATTTCTTTTTCATTTTCCAGTAGATATAGTTTATCAAAATAGTGAAGAGTTTCCCAAACAATTTGGGCTCCTAATTATAGGAGGAATTGACAAGAAGATAAGAAGATCTTCTGGTACTCAAAAGGTGAGAAAAATTATAATCCCAAAGATCGATAATGATCACGTTTCTTAGCCTATACATTATTTGAAAGGACGAGTTTGAGTCAAATACTCTTTATAAGAGTCCTAAAATATAAATGTCCATATATGAAACCGTAACAATTCAAAAGAGGAAGTGTAATGACCTGGCCTAATATTCCTAAGGTTGAAATATTAATAATTTTTATTGGTTCTAAGTTATGTTCAATAGGCCATATTGGAAAAACCCACGAGTAATAAATTATTGAGATTCATTAGGAGTTTTAATTAGGCTCAATAACTAGGTTAAATTTCATTTATTATTTATCGAATGAGTTAGACTCTTTTTAGAATTTAAAGATTGATCATTAGAAATTTATTTTAATTTAAAATCATCACTGATTACAGCTCCCTAAGCAGTCTTAGTCACTTCCAATCATATATTAAATGAACTACTAAATCATGTTTTTAAATTCAAAGTCTCTTCTCAAATTATCATGATTGAGTTCAACTTGAACTCAAACTTGTTGGGGTGTCTTGGAAAAAGAACTTGTGGGAAATTGGAAAATTTGTTGTAGTGCCTATTCCAATAATGATACAACTCTACTAGTCATTTTTACATTAAAACTCTTTAACCGAGCCCAACTCAAACTGGTCATTACCTTCTCCCAAATCTCTCTATAAATATCTTATTTCCGCGTGTTATTTGGAAAAAAATTCATAAACCTCATAGTCCAGCACCATGATCGATTTTGTGTCTGAAATTTTAGTAAACAACACTATAAGGTAAGCAGTTTGATCATAAATTAGGATTAGCAATATATATTATTATTAAAGCCAATTCTTTTGAAGCCAGTGTTTACGTACCACGGATGTCATGATATTTGTAAGCGCGTCATTCATCATGTTTCATCCGCATATTATAGTTATGTATGTATTATACATATCATGCATCTCATATTACATAAGACACATAAGTTTTCATAAGATCAAGTATAAGATAAGCTCATAATACTTAATCAGATGGTCATTTAGATGCATGATACCAAACAATTTATGGGTGGATGTGCAAGCCACGGAGATAAGCGTGGTCCATCATAGTATGCTAGAATACTATTAAAGGATCTACTTGCGGCCTCAAGATGTGGGGACGGTACACAATCTTGCACATAAGGTTAAGTGTGCGGGCTAGTAAGATAAGTATGATAAATAAGATAATTCAAGATAAGTCATGCATGACATAAGTATACGTATGAATAAGAATGATTTTAAGTTTTCAGCATGAAATGTTTTATAAAAAAAAAGCCTTAACTATCATTAGTAGCACTCCGGCTCCCAAAAAATTTTAAAAGTGACTTTATTATTAACCATGAGGAGCGGGATATTACAGGCAGATTGACAACAAAATTTAGGAGTAAAACAAGTTTAAATTAGTAGTAGTAGGTAGACAATGTCCAGTGCTTTCATTTGATTTATGTTGGGTTCTGTTTATAAGTAAAAATATTATATCAATTACTGTTAAGTTATGAATGGACCTTTTGCACTGAATTCTGAATGATTATATCTAATTGTTAATGGTCAATCATGAATAACTATTTTTAGTTCTACAAGCTAATTGCTATATGTCTGCCAATTGGATCTCTATTTCTTCATCTTTCTGTCACGAAAGAACAATAGCAGAGCATTACTCATGTAACCTTTTCTAGCATAAAACCTTTCAAACACGTTTCGTTTGCTGCCTTCACTAATCTTCAGAAAACATATCTCAATGATCTTCCTATTGCTTTCCCACATAGTTAATATTTGTTGTTTGAGTGAATTGTTAATAATTTACTATGACAGTTTCTTTACATTGAATTTACATCTTACCTAAGTTATGCTTACTACTAGCACAACTTTGCACGATCTGCATGTGTATTTATTAAAAACTTTTTATAATGTTTTGAACAAGTGGAATGTACGTCTAGTTTGTGATTTTGGAACTGTTGAAACGACTAACCTAAACATGTGGGGCTATTTTAGTGATATAACTAAAACGGCCCCAAGTTGAGTCAATATTTTTGTATTGTGCTTTTGGGATTGTCTTAACCATTCTATTTTGTTTGTTTGTTGTATTCTAGTTCTTAAATCATGAATATAGAAGGCACAAGCACTCCTACATTCACATCTGCATCTTGTCTTGGCGTCCGAGTACTAGCATTGGCTGTCTTGTGCATAACTGTAGTCAAATTTGAGTTAAAAAGTGTCGATCTAGTGGCTTTAGGTAATTTCAATCAATTTCATCCCACATTAAATTAGGTATAAGGTTAGCTAAATTAGTCTTTTTATTATTTTTTCATCCCACATTTGAATATGACCATTGGGGAAAAAATATAAAATAATATTTAACTTTATAATTAGAATATCTTAAATATTTAACAATAATTAGGGAAATCATTTTCCTAGTACAACACATATATATTACTCATATATATATATATATATATATATATATATAAATTATCTAATGATCATACTCTCAACGTTTATTTGTTAAAAAGTGTCGATCTCGTGGCGGCTTTAGCTAATTTCAATCAATTTCATCCAACATTAAAACATTGACATTTACTACAATTTCTCGTTGCCCCAACGTATACGTCCGATCGACCTTAAAGTCACGGTCGCGACCTCAATTATCGGAATGCGGACAGGAGTTTCCTGCCTATCTATCTAGAAACGTCGATGAAGACCCTTCCACTTTCCTGCCGCCTCGTCTTTGCTTTCTTTTTCCTCTCTGGTATGCCTCGTGATGATGATGGTCATGAGTATCGAGATTTCTTCAACGTTTTAGCTATTGGATTAATTGCTTTTATTTATTTTGTGATCATTAATAAGCATTCATTTAATTATGAGCCCCCGCCAGGTACAAATCTTGAATGCTAGCTTTTACTATTGGATTTTTATATATTTATATGTATTTTATATATATGTATCATGATCTCATTTTAATTATATATGGACCCCCAACCACTACTGGAGATGTTAATGCCTAAAATTCGCATAACAGATTGGAATGGAAGAAAGAATTATATCTCCGGCCCACAATAATAATTCAGACTTCGATACGATGCTCTTCACATTCGTTCATCCATAAAATAATAATAAATAAGTAAATATAGATAAAGAATGAAAAACACAAAGATTTACATGTTTGGCTATCACAAAATCTCTTCACGCTCGAACATTGCAAATCACAGCAAACTTTTGATTGACACACAAAGAAATTTAGTGTTGGTTGAAGAGTAAACAGTCACAAAATATTTTTGTGATGCCTTTTTGGTGACGTTTTTCTGACAGCTTCAGATCACTACAAAAAGTTCTTATGCCCCTTTTTTTAATTTTTGGTGACAATCTCATCTGTCACAATAAATGAAATCTATTGTAGTGTCCCAACTATATTGACAACTACATTGAAAAAATGAATTAGCTCGATTTATTTATTAAATAAGCCTTTCACGAACATAAAATTATGATCGAGTATTAAACTATATATTTTAAATAAAACTTGAATTGATTATTATAAGTCTGTATAAACTTGAAAAACTTTATAATTATTATTTTTATAGTATTAACTTAATTTATAATATTAGATATGTTAAGTATTTAAAAATAAAAAGGAAAATCATGTTCCTATTATGAGAAATATTGCTTAAATTTTTATAAATAATAAATAAATGAGTTGTCCATAAAGTTTGACAATAAACTCAAACTTAACTCGTACATATCGGCTCTTGGCCAGCGATATATATATATATATATATATGGACTAGCTATATCTGTCATGCATGCATGTTGCTGCATTTCATAATTACTGTATCGAAGAAAATTCATGCAATGCAACAAAATAAGTTAAGACGGTGAACCATAAAACTAAAACATTGACAAACAATTTTTAAGGACGAATGCCAATTCAAGTTACATCATTGATTATACATTGAAAAGTATTTAGAAGTGGAGGACCATAACACTTAAGTTGTAAGGGACCGATGTCGATCTATTAATTAAGTTGTCCGATAGTCCCAATATTATACCATTTGGTCTAATAGTCATGCCTAAACGAAGAAAACTGATCTTCCGTGTATGAGAGAACCTCCCTGCATATGTGTATATATACCACACCGACCCAGCTCTGCATATTATATACATTCAGATCATCAAATTACTTCGCCTATCTATCTATATATCTATCCATCAATGATGAAGACCCTTTCACTCATGATCTCCGGCCTTGCCTTGGCCTCCTTTTTTCTCTTTGGTATGTCTCATGATCGTTGTCCAAGTTTCTTCAACGAAAATGGATTTTTTTTTTTCCTTTCTATTGAACATGCAATCTCTCTATTTCTCGTATGGCTGTCCTAGCTAGGCTTATGAATAATTATTAGTTACTATCGGAGAACACACATGTGATATACTTATCGAATCATAAAATGACGTCTACCAAAATTGGTTGTTTATATAAGTACCATGTCATATTATATGCACATGTATCATGGTGATAAGCATGCATATGTGATTTATGATTGAATTCATTTGCTGACATGGATATGTTGGCTTTCATGTTCGACATATATGCATGGTGATAAGGAATTATTTTGTTTGATGATGCATATATATGAATATTGCAGGTGCTCAATCCGCTAGAATAACTTTCACAAACAACTGTCCCAATACAATCTGGCCGGGTACCCTAACTGCTGATCAGAAACCTCAACTATCAACAACCGGATTTGAGTTAGCATCCAAAGCATCCACATCACTGGATGCCCAAGCTCCCTGGAAAGGCCGTTTTTGGGCACGAACTGGTTGCACCACGGATGCCTCAGGAAGGTTCTCTTGCGCTACTGCGGATTGCGCCTCCGGACAGGTTACATGCAATGGCAATGGTGCAGTCCCGCCGGCATCTTTGGTAGAAATCAACATAGTAGAGAATGGTGGGCAAGACTTTTATGATGTCAGCCTTGTCGATGGCTTCAACCTGCCTGTTTCAGTGAGCACAGAAGGAGGGAGCGGTGAATGCAAGACCTCGAGTTGCCCAGCCGATGTGAACGCGGCTTGCCCGGCAGAGCTACAAGTGAAAGCCGCAGATGGGAGCGTGATCGCATGCAAGAGCGCATGCACAGCGTTCAATCAGCCACAATACTGCTGCACTGGCAACTTCAGTACCCCAGCAACATGTCCTCCCACGAACTATTCAATGATCTTCGAGAACCAATGCCCTCAAGCTTATAGCTATGCTTATGATGATGTGAATAGCACCTTTACCTGCTCTGGTGCGCCTAATTACGTTATCACTTTCTGCCCTTCAAGTTGATCATGAGATGAGAACAAGAATTATGCATGCATGCATATTGCATGCGTTCTGAGCTTCTCTTTATAATAGTTATAATAATAATTGACTATGTAACAGATAATAATGAATTTCATTACTACATATAGAAAATTCATAAATAAATGGGCAAATTATATAAATTTCTTGTGCTATTGATCTGTATGCAGCTAGGTACTCGATCCATCTTCACATGCAACCATATATTCATTCATGGGGGCACAATTACTCCATCAGAATCTCTCTCATGTTTACATCGATTAAAATTAACCCATAACACGCGGTTTCTATCATTCTTACATATGAAGGTTCACATACAACACTTGAGCCAACACTGGCTTTCTTGGTTTACCAGATGACTCAATCAAGATTGTTTTTTTATTTTTATTTGTGAGCAAAGATGCGTGCCCGACACGAAGATATATGCACTCACACTGATACAAATGGTTGTTAATTAAATATTTAAGAATGAGGAATAGAGGCTACTAATTTTTACATTTTTTATTTTTTTAAAACGAGTTTTCGCAAACTAGATATTTATGGTTACTGTGAAGTTTCAATTGGCCCACTTGTCAGGATTCCAGTACTGTCCTTTTGGAGAGGCTGGCATGGACTTAGACGGTGACTTAAGCACCGGTTAGAAAACGACATGTGGAATAATATGTGCAATCAACTTTTAAAAGTTTAATAAAAATTAATGCAAAGTTAGCATGAATTGCGAAAAAAAAAAAAATTAAAGCATCAATAAAAAGTTAAAAAAGTTAAAAAAATTAGTGAAAATAAAAAATTACAAAATTTATAATTTAGTAAAGTAAACATTTTGAGAAAAACAATAGGACGAATATAACCATAACTATATATAGGTGATTGTTCTAAATTTTCTAAGCCAGAGATACTAATTTCGAAAAAGTTAAAGCCACGTGAGGGGATATCATGAACTGTAACTCTCTTATTTTAATTACAATAATTAAAAAAAAATGATAATAAAAAAGGTGAAAGAAATTATGAAAGATTTGGACATTTTTCTATATCTGGTCTTGGAAAGAAGTGGCCGCCTAATTTTCCTTTTAATTGTCATATGTTTATCACTGTTTTCTAAATTGTGATAACATTTTCTCGGTGTTTGTATCACAAAAAAACAAAAAGGCCTTGAGTTCTCTATAGGCCGAATATAATATATACAATACACATATGCATTGTATGCAAACATAATCATTATCGTATACATACATATGGCTCCCCCAGAGTCAAATTTCTGGTTTCTTCCACTATCTTCCAAGTCGGATGTGTTGAAACCCGTGCCTAGTGATCTTGGCCTTATTCTTCCTCTCCGGTATACCTCGTTATCATTATCCAGACGAGCCTATAACTCGCACACTATTATTTATATTAATTTTATAAAAATAAAAATTAAATTATTTATTAATAGAAGTGAAATAGTTTAAGTTAAAATATCTGAGTTAAAATAGTTGAGTAGATTTGCTATCCTAATTCAAATTAAACCGTGGAAACTACAACCACCTATTTTTTCTTCCAAACTTTTTCCCTCTTTTGGCGTAAAAAATCAAGATTTTTTAATAGAGTTTTGGAAAACACATCATTCGGTTACAACCACTTATTTTTTCTTCCAAAACTTTTCCCTTTTTTAGTTTAAAAGATCAGATTTTATAACAAAGTTTTTGAAAACATGCCAATTTGTGAAGAAAGCAAAGAAGACAAATACTGGAACAACCTTAGGAAATGACCTCACACGGTCAGATCACCTATCATCCAAACTATTTACCTAATAAAAAATAAATAAATTCAGGTAAAATAAAATTATGGAAAATTGATCATAGATATATTAGCTTTCTGCGAATAAATCTAATTGTGAATAAATACATGACAACGATCACCATGAAACAAATCATTTGAGACAAAGAATAGAGTAACTAATGAATCTAGAAAAACATATACTTCAGGTTTACAAATCCACCGCATGAACGTTTGAGAACCTTCGAATGTGGTGGAGATATACTTAATCAAACCAGGGTTGAAAATAGAAGAGAGTTGAAAATGAAATGAGGGAGTATAAAGAGTTAATGGCTGTTTCAATTAACATTTTTTAAAGCGATTATTTTTTCACTCGGTGCCGTTTCACTTAGTACCATCCATATCAGGCAATGAAAATGTTTATTTCTATTCTAAGTTTATGCTTGGATACGAGGGTACGTTGTTTTTCAAATGACCCGCGTGACAACAAAAGTCTCCTCTCTATTTTCCCTCTAAGGAATAGAGGTGGCGAAAGGTAGTTATAACTAACTACACTAGTGTGAGTGTGTGAGGCAGCCATGAATGCGAACTCGAGCGGAGGGATGAAAGGACTGGAAGCTCAATGGGAGAAAATGAGGTTATCAGAGGAGGAGAAAGTCATTGTTGATGTTGGTGAGGAGGCAAAAAAGGAGGTCTGGGAGAAGGGAGAGAGGAGCGTCATCGGGAAGATCTGCATGGAGAGATCAATAGGTAGTGAGGTCATATCCTCTACAATGGGAAAAATCTGGCGTATCAGCAAGCTTGCAGAGTTCAAAGAGGTAGGGGATGATAAATTTGTTGTAATTATTCGATCTCTGAGTGATAAAATGAGAGTGATGGACGGTAGACCTTGGTTGTTTGACAACTAACTGTTTGCACTCCAGGAGTTTGATGTTTATGCACTGCCAAATGAGTGGAGGTTTGAGTGTGAGCCATTTTGGATTCAAATCCATAATTTACCAATGGCTTGTATGACTAAGGAGAAAGGGAGAATGATTGGTGAGACTCTAGGTAGGGTGATGGAGGTGGATGTGCCAGTAGACAGGATAGGATGGGGAAAATATTTGAGAGTTAGAGTGAAAATTCCTTTGAAGAAAGCTGTGGTGAGAGGGAAATGGATTAAAATGAATGGCCAAAATGTATGGGTAACTCTTAAGTACGAGAAACTGCCTAGATTATGTTTTCATTGTGGATGGTTGATTCATGGAGAGGGGGAATGTGTGAATAATGTTGAGGGGAATGGTAGTGGGAAGGGTATGATGGAGCAGTTTGGATCGTGGCTAAGGGCAGAGGTGGGGCCAAAAAAGAAAGGTTACAGGGGTGCTGGGGTAGAGAGGAATGGGGGAAAAGGAGAGTTATGATGGAGCTAAAAAGGGAGAGGAGAGTGACTATTTTGCTGCTGGAGGAAGTTGGAGAATTGGGAATATGGATGAGAAAGGTGAGGATAAAACAGTGAGGGAAGAGGTGAGTAAGAACAATGGTGAGGAAGTTTCTGAGGGAGGGGGTGGGGAAATGAAGGGGGGTAGTGACAGGGTGCTGAAGGTATTGGAGGTGGGGGAAGGAGGAAGGGAAAAAATAAAAAAGGTTGACAGGGGAGGAATTTTTGGAAAGAGAAGGGGAGGGGGTGAGGGTGGAGGAATGTGGGAAGGAAGATATAATAAATAAGATGGAAAGGACTTAGTATTGCAACAAAATCTGGGTATTAAAGGGGAAGAGAGTGAAAAGAATCAAGAGCAAAGGAAGACATGGAAGAGGAGAGCAAGGGGAGTTGGAAAATCAGAAGGGGAGGGGGTGTTTGTCGAGAGAAAAAAGAGAAAGGTTGGGAAAAAAGAGGAAGAGAGTGGTGATGGGAAAGAGGTTACAAAGAAGCAAAGGATGGTGTGTGAAGTCTCATTGTTATTGGCAGGTGCTGTGAAGCAGCCCCTGCCAGGACCAATGAGGGTCCTGAGTTGAAACTATCGAGGGCTTGCAACCCTCGAACATTTCAAGTCCTTTGCAAACTTGCAAAGGAAAAGAGGCCAAATATTGTTTTCATTATGGAAACAAAAGTGAGATCAAAGAATGTGGAATTAGTGCAAAAGAAGTTGGGTTTTGAGAGCTGTTTAGTGGTGGAACCGAGATGGTTGAGTGGAGGATTGGTAATGTTGTGGAAGGATGTGGAAAGGATTGAGTTATGGACCTACTCTCAATGGCATATTAGTCTATGGGTGAAGGATAGAGGAGGGGGGGGGGGTTCTAAGTGGCTTTTGACTGGATTTTATGGGAACCCAGAAGCTGCTAAGAGGGGGGTTTCTTGGGACCTGTTAAAAGCCATTAAGCCTTCAATTGAGGTAGGATAGTGTGTAATAGGGGATTTTAATGAAATATTGTCTCGAGGAGAGAAATGGGGTGTGAAAGAAAGAAGGGAGGGTCAAATGGAAGATTTTAGAGTTCCTCTAACAAATGGAGGGTTGAGTGATCTTGGTTGGAGGGGCCTGAAATACACATGGTGTAATGATCATGAAGATGAGTCTTTTATTAAAGAAAGGCTGGATCGAGCAGTTGCTAATCAAGTATGGAGAAGGGATTTTACAAAGGTAGAAGTTGAGACTGTGATTGCTTGGGGTTTAGATCATCTTCATTTACTACTTACTTCCTTAAGGGAAGGGTCCTGTATTGAGAGAAGGCAAAAAAATTTTGGTATGAAATGAGTTGGGATTTAGATGGGGAGTGTAAGGAAACTGTGTGTGGGGTATGGAGGAGTAATATTAGGGTGGAAGGGAAGCTGTGCAATGTTAAAAAATGTCTCAATTCTTGTAGACAAGCTCTTTGTTTGTGGTCTAAAGAAAGGGATGTTAAGGGAGGTGAAAATATTAAGAAAATTTCAAAGAGGCTCAAAGTACTTAAAGAAGTGGAAGGGCCTGGTTATGTGTCTGAAATTAAAATGGTTAGTGGGGAGCTAGAAAAATTGTTGGAGCAAGAGAATATATGGTGGAAACAAAGAGCTAAGGCTCATTGGTTACAACAAGGGGACCATAATTCAAAATTCTTCCATGCTTGTACAAGCCAGAGAAAGAGGAAAATTTTGATTTTTGAGGTTGCCAATCCACAAGGGCGTACACTAAGAAAACCACCAAAAATTGAAGGGGCTTTTAGAGATTATTTTTTGGAAGTCTATTCCTCAAGTGAGCCTTCTATTGTTGATATTGAAGGTTGTGTTGTTGAGATAGAGCTGAAGATCAATAGGGAGATGAGGAGGGATCTTGAAGAGATATTCAGGATGGAGGAGGTAGAAAGGGCTTTAAAACAAATGTCCCCGTGGAAGGCCTCAGGGGCAGATGGGTTTGGGGCAAGTTTTTATCACAAGCATTGGGGTGTGGTAGGCAAGGAAGTATGTGATGCTGTTCTGGAGTTCCTCAATAGGGGGTCTACGAGTGAAGACTTAAACCATACCTTCATTGCACTGGTGCCAAAGGTGAAGGAGCTGAAGAATGTGATAGATTTTAGACCAATTAGCTTGTGCAATGTATTGTATAAGCTAATTTCAAAAGTACTTGCTAATAGAGTTAAAAAGGTGCTAAATGTGGCAATTTCTCAAAATCAAAGTGCCTTCATTCCATATAGACTTATTACTGACAATATTTTGGTGGCCTTTGAGGTGCTCCACTCAATGCAGTCTAAGCAAAAAGGGAAAACAGGTAGTATGGCTGTGAAAATTGACATGTCTAAGGCCTATGATAGAGTAGAGTGGCCTTTTCTGAAAGCTATGCTAATCAAATTGGGGTTTGGGGAAAATTTTACAAGGCTTCTCATGGAGTGTGTGCAAACTGTCAGCTACTTAGTGGTGGTGAATGGCAGGCCAGAGAAGAAATTAATACCATCTAGGGGGTTGAGGCAGGGTGATCCTCTCTCACCCTCTCTGTTATTGATTTGTGTAGAGGGTTTAAGTCAACTTTTCTTGAGGGGTGGATTAAGGGTTAATCATTTGCTTTTTGCAGATGATTGTGTGATATTTGGCAAGGCTACTAATGAAGAGTGGAGGAGCATTTATGATATATTGGAATATTATGAAAAGGCATCAGGGCAGAAATTAAATAAGCAAAAGACCTCGATTTTCTTTAGTACAAATACAAAAGAAAGTGTGAGGAAAAAAATCTTTAAGGAGGCTGGATCCTTTATTTGTGACAAATATGAGAAATATCTTGGTTTGATCAGTTATTTTCTAAATTCTGGTGGGCTCAATATAAAAAAGATAATGGGATCCATTGGAGGAAGTGGAGTTGCATGGGGCTGAGTAAATCAAGTGGAAGGTTGGGATTTAGACAACTTGAAGATTTCAATATGGCCATACTTGCTAAGCAGGGATGGAGAATATTAAAGGATCCTAATTCTTTGGTGGCTAGAGTTTTTAAAGAGAAGTATTTTAGAAATTCTCAACTGCTTGAAGCTCCATTGGGAAAGTCCCCCTCTTTTATTTGGAGGAGTATTTGGTCAGCTTTGGGGGTAATAAGGAGAGGCATGATATTAAGAGTTGACAATGGGAAAGATATAAAAATATGGGGACAAAAATGGCTGCCTAAACCTGTGACAGGGTGTGTACAATTCCAAGTGAAAGTTCTACAAGCAGATGCCAGTGTAAGTGAATTGATTGATGAATCTACAAAAGGGTGGAAGGTGGAACTTGTGAGGCAAATCTTTGATGAAGAGGAAGCGGATTTGATTTTATCCTTACCAATTTGTCCAATGGGAGCTAAAGATAGATTGACATGGGAGCATACAAAAGATGGAAAGTACTCGGTTAGGAGTGCTTACCATATGGAGCAGGAGGCAAGAAGGCAAAAGGGGGGAGAAGTATCGGGGGCTAGGAAAGAGGAAAGAATATGGAAACAAATTTGGCATCTAGGTGTCCTAGGGGCTGTTAAACATTTCCTATAAAGCTAATCAACAACATTCTCCCTATAAGGGTGAACTTAAGAAAGAGAAGGATAGTAGAGGAAGCAAGGTGCCCTATTTGTTGGCAAGAAGAAGAAACTGTTATGCATGCTCTTTGGTGGTGCCCAGCAGCCTCTGATGTGTGGGCAGAGAAGGGGAGTCCTGTTCAGAAATGGAGGGTAGGGGTGAATGATGTTTTTCAGCTTTGGGATGAGATGATTAGTAGACTTACAACTAAGAATGTTGAGAAAATGGTTATGATGTTGAGAAATATATGGCACCGTAGAAACAAAACCATTTTTGACAAGCAGTTGTTGGGTCCAACTACTGTGATGCAGATGTCATTGGTAGGATATGAGAATTTTAAGCTAGCACAAAGGAGGCTGGGGGGTGAGGTTGAGCAGGAAAATGATAAAATAGGGAGTGGGAAAAGGAAAGGATGGAAGAAGCCAATGGGGTTGCAACTCAAAGCCAACTTTGATGCAGCTCTTAATGTGTCCTCTTTGAGTATGGGAATTGGGGTTATTATAAAGGATTGTAATGAAGAGGTTTTTGCTGCAAAGTGTGCTAAAAGGACATACAGTTGCCATGCTTTTGTTGCAGAATGTACTGCTCTTTGGGAAGCTATGGTTCTGTGTGAGGATTTGGGATTAAGGGGTGTGATGTTTGAAGGGGATGCCAAGTGTGTTATAGATGCGGTAAAGAAATATGAGAAGGATGATTCAAAGTTTGGAAACTTGGTGGAACATCTGCAGCAGAAGCTGAGGATTTTTAATGGGTGGGAGGTGGGTTTTATCTATAGGGAGGGTAACGAGGTAGCTCATCAATTGGCTAAAATGGCTATGTTTGGGGATGATGATATGTATTGGATAGAGGAGGGGCCAGATTTAATTTCTAACCAGTTGCTCCTAGATAAAATGTATACTGTTACTGACAAAGTTGAATATGAATACAAGGTGATTTCTTTTCAAACAAAAAAAAAAGAGTTTCTGCTTGGATTGGAGCCATACATATTTCTTCTTCTTTTGAATACTTTATTTAACTAATTTTTGTTTGCAGACTGTAAAACTCATGCATTTCCAGGCAGGCTAGCAATTACATTACTGGAAGAGGAGCTTCCATTGCTAAGTCTGATGCTTCAAAGACATTTCATGGAAAGTTTATTGTCTTGAAGCCAACGTGGGAAAATAGTGTTTTCCCCATATTGGATTAAGAAAGGCGAACAAAAGCACCTTTTTAAACACAATCTTTCTGAACCAAAATTAGAAGGATGGTGGGACTTTAGTTTCAATTGTAACCCTTAAGTTTTATGAATCTTTTAGTTTTACACTATTAAGGACACTACTTGGTCTATACACCAAAGGATGCAGTGAATGGCACAACAGCAAAAGAAGGCTCATGCATCAGACCTGCTGTAATAGAAATGCGCATGTGAGCTAATGGAATATTGTGGAAACCTCTGGAAAAATATTTGTGTAACTAACTAGCTGAGCTGTACAATGAGGATTTAATCTGAGAATTGTATTTGTCGAGACTTGCATTATAAATACCTATGAAAACAGAGCATTATGTATGACAGGAATACAATCAACAGTGAAATTCTGTCAAGCACCTTCCGTGCCTTGCTTCTCAGTTTTATTCTTTAGTTCTCTATTTATACACAGATGATATTAGCAATTCAAATTGAACAGTTGTATATGTATATACACACACGAAAGGCAGTTAGACTCACCTGTTCAATTTTCCTTCGAACGTTAGCACAACCTTAATATATCCTACAACCTGATGGCACCTCCAAACCTCAAAGACAATTTAATGCAGAAATGTACAGTGGCTTGGCCTCGTGGTGATTTGAGAGAGAGCGAGCAGAGAAGAGCGGAGAAGAAAGTAAAATAAAGAAAAGGAAATTTCCAAAATATATATGATCGAAAGAATGAAACAAAGAAAAGAGCCTTTCGTATTTGCCTCTTTGGTTTCAACGCGTTTGCCTCATCGGTTTCTTTTTTGCAACACTGGATAACGGTTGCCTCTTCGATTTTTTTTTTTTTTTTTTGATAATCGGTTGCCTCTTCATGTGATAACGGCCAGTTTGTACGTGTCATATAAGCGGTGCCTTTATAAATCTGTAGAAACATCGCTTTGTGTTTGCCTCTTCACTTTCATTTTTGCCCCGCTTGGCTCTTTAATTTTGAACTCGATCCCCCACTTTACACCGACGTTTGAATGTAATCTTGGACTTCCTTTGTGCACCGCTTGAGTGATTGTGAATTAATGGTGATTATGGACAATGATAAATTCAAAAGGGCAAAACGTACGTAAATTAATCATATTCCACCGCTTGAGCTTTTGTTTTAATTAATTAGTTTGTTCTACTCGTAATCATATTCCACCGCTTGACTCTTTAATTTAAAACTCGATCCCGACTTACAATTGCCAATTTGTTTGAGTCTTCGGTTTCCACCGCTTGAGCTTTTGTTTCTAAACATCTAAAACGTTAACACCGACTAATGCGGTACGAATGCCAAGTCAGAAAGTCAGAACTTGGGTTTTATATAATTAAATAGATTTCTTCACGTTTTAGCCTGAACTAAAATATTGCTTTTATTTTGTCATCAAGCATTCATTATTTTTCCAGACTCAAGGATATGTTGGCCTGCTTTATGGGTTGGACATGCATGCATACGGTTAGTACTGCTCAATCCGCTAGAATAACTTTCACAATGAAACCTCGACTATCAACATGCAACAGCGGTTGAGCTAGCATCCAAAGCATCAAGGCTCGCGTATTTGGTGGAAATCAACATAGCTAGCAGAGAATAGTGGGAAAGACTTTTACGATGCCATTCTTGTAGACGGCTTCAACTTGCCAATTTCAGTGGCCACAGAAGACGTGACTGATGAATGCTAGACCTCGAGTTGCTGGACATGAACACAGAATTGCTTGACAGAGCTGCAATTGAAAGTAGGGGATGGGCGAGTGATCTGTTAATTACAGATCGAGTCTGGTGTCTGACCTAGGATTCGAGTTAGAGATCATGTTATTTTGATTAAGATTGGTTGCAGACCGTTGATGGGAGGAATGGTGGAGATCAGATCAATAAGCAAGTGGTATCTTGCTGACGTGGAGGAACTCTTCCAGAAGATTTTACTTTTATAGTTTTATTTCTTGTCAGTTAATTGTAGTAAATTCCCATTGGCTATGACCGGGGAATTTCTTGATCTTTGATTGTCGTTTTGTAGCTTTGCCATAGAGTTTGTTTCGGATACCCTTTATAAGGGAACAATAAATGCCGATGATTTTAATCCAAAACTCTATTTCCTTCCTTCCTTCTTTCTTTCTCTCTCTAGATCCCTCACCCTCAAAATTAGGCTGAGTTAAAATATAAAAATCCGATTTCGACTTCAATTCTGACTCCGACTACGTTCCGGCTCCACTCCAACATGACAAGTCGGAGTTGGAGGTGTAAGTGAACCGACTCCGACACTTCTTGTTAAACAAAAATAGAATTTCTACAATTCAACTTATTTTCGTTGAAGATTGTGTACGTATTTATACACAGTGAATGAAGGAATAAAGGAATATTTTTCTGTTACAGAACTTGAGAGAAATGCTAACTAATCCTCTATTGCATTATTCTAGAATGTTTTGGTGTCTGCTGTTTGGACATTGAGGGAGCACTGCTATTCTCCTTTGCCTTCGACTGGTGCGGTGCCACATGTGCCTTCTTTGTGTCTGTGAAAATGCTCCATAGGTTCACTAAGTCTAATACGCCCCCTCGAGTCCAGTGGGGTATCAACCACAGTGAGGCTCGATCTAAAGAGAATGAATTTGTCTGAGACAAGAGGCTTCGTAAGTACATCTGCTATTTGATCCTTTGAGCTGCAAAACTGAACTTGAAGGGTACGGGCAGCAACTCGATCTCTAATGAAGTGAAAATCTATATCCATATGCTTGGTCTTCGAGTGATAAACAGGATTGGTGGAGAGGAAGGTTGCACCTATATTATCACACCAAAGAATTGGAGCTTTGGCTAGAGGTACAGCCAATTCCCGAAGAAGAGTTTGAAGCGAAATGACTTCTGCAACTGAAGAGGCAAGAGACTTATACTCAGCCTCTGTGGATGAACGAGCTACAGTTTTCTGTTTTTTCGAACTCCAAGAGATGAGGTGATTACCTAGAAAAACACAGAAGCCTCCTGTTGATCGGCGATCATCTGGACAGCCCCCCCAATCCGCATTTGAGTATGCTTGAAGGGTGATATGGGACTGTTTTTTGAAGAGAATGCCATAGTTGATGGTAGCTTTGAGGTACCTGAGAACTCTTTTAACAGCAACCCAGTGAGAATTTTTCGGAGTATGCATGAATTGACAGATTTTGTTGACAGCAAAGGAGATGTCGGGTCGAGTGAGAGAGAGGTACTGGAGACCACCAACAATGCTTCTGTACAGCGATGGATCATCAAAGTCTGGGGAGTCAAACTTAGAGAGCTTCAAGGATGCTGCCATGGGAGAAGAGATGGACTTTGCATGAATAATTTTGATGCGGACAAGTAAGGAGTGGATATATTTTCCTTGAGTAACAAAGACACCTGCAGATGTGTAGTCAACCTCTAGGCCAAGGAAGTAGGATAAACTTCCCAAGTATTTTATTGGAAAGGCACGACTTAAATCCTCTAACAAAAGATCAATTGCTGAAGACTTAGAGGAAGTGATGACTATGTCATCAACATAGACCAGTAAGTACATTTTAAGATCACCATGATTTAAAATGAAAAGAGAAGGGTCTGCCTGTGATGCAAGAAATCCATACCCGAGAAGCCAAGAACTGAGTTGGGCAAACCATGCCCTTGGGGCTTGCTTGAGACCGTATATAGCTTTCTGCAGCTTGCACACATGCGTGGGTTTGTTAGGATCAATAAAACCCTGAGGTTGCTGCATATAGACATCATCAGTTAAAGTTCCATGCAAAAGGCGTTTTGAATATCAATTTGGCGCAAGGGCCATGCACAGGTGATAGCAATAGATAAGATCAACCGTATAGTCGAGGGCTTTATTACTGGACTAAAGGTCTCACTATAGTCCAGACCATGGAGTTGATGATAACCTTTGGCGACTAGACGCAACTTTCTTCGCTGGAAGTAGCCATCTGCATTAGTTTTTGTACGAAAAACCCATCTGCAGCCAAGAACGTTAGTTGCAGAAGTGAAGGGACCTAAAGTCCATGTTTTATTCTTTTGTAGGGCCATAAATTCCTCAGACATTGCAGCCTTCCATTCAGAAAATTTTGAGGCGATAGAGTAACTAGAAGGTTCATCTGGGACAGTTGCAGAGATGGTGAGACAAAACCGTGAGGTGTATGGGACAGTGCCATCCGTGTAAGTCCGAGGTCTAGAAGAATTTGTTTGGGCATGGGTTATGATGGGAGACCCAGGTGGAACCAGGACTGGTGCAGACAAATCTGAGATGGATGGAGAGGCACCAGTCGGTGAGATAACTGAAGAGAAAACAGGGGAGCTAGAGAGATGAAGACTGATTTTCTGATGTAGGAAGCTATGGGCTTGGACCTGGACCAAGTATGGAGGGCTAAAAGATAGGTAGATGGGCTGTAGCTGAAGGTGTAGGAAGTGAATGAGAATTGGGCTGAGGTTTGGAAGAAGGAAATGAAGCCTCATCAAATGCCACATCGCGTGAGATGTAGATGCGATTATTTTTTATGTCTAAACATTTATAGCCTTTATGTGAAGAACTATATCCTAAAAATAAACAAGGAACAAAACGAAAATTGAGTTTGTTGGTAAGATAGGGCTGAATGTTAGGCCAACATTGACAACCAAAAACTTTTAAAAAAGTGTAGTCAGGGTCTGATTTATAGACACGAAAATGTGGTGTTTGATTTTGAATAACGAGGGAAGGAAGAAAATTAATGAGATGAACAGCACATTCGAAGGCATCGGCCCAATATGAAAAAGGAAGAGAGGAATGAGCTAAAAGGGCGAGCCCGGTTTCAATGATGTGCCGATGTTTTCTTTCAACGAGACCATTTTGTTGATGCGTGTGAGGACATGAGAGACGATGATTTATTCCAAATTTTTGACATAATGGAGTTAAAGATTTAAATTCGCCTCCACCATCAGTTTGTAATGTGAGGAGTTTAGTGTTAAATAAACGTTCAACATAGGGTAAGAAAGTAGTGAAAACAATAACAACATCAGATTTCAATTTTAAAGGGAAAAACCAAGTGTAACGAGTGTAATGGTCAACAAAGGAAAGATAGTATTTGTATCCAAGTCTGGAAGCACAAGGAGCAGGGCCCCAGAGATCAGCACAAATTAATTCTAAGGGCTGAGAATAACGAGCCCGACTATTACAAAAAGGAAGTTGATGTTGTTTTGCAAGAGGACACTCTGGACAATAAAAAGCAGACTCTGTGGAGGACTTTGGTAAACACTTGGAGTGCAGGATGCAAGAGACAAGTGTGAGAGATGGATGTCCTAGCCGTCGGTGCCATTGAGCTAGAGTAGTATGTTCACCAATGTATGCAGATGGAGATGAGGCTGAAGGTAGTGAATCTGGAAAAATATAGAGCCCATTACGTGTGGGTCCTGTGAGGAGGAGTTTCCCAGTTTGATTGTCCTTCATAGAAAAATGGGAAGAGTGAAACTCAAAGAAACAGGAATTATCAACACAAAATTGAAGAACTGAAACTAAGTTTTTAGTAATAGAAGGCACATGAAGTAAGTTTTTTAGAGTAAAAGAGGAAGAACCAGAGGAGAGACTGGATTGACCGAGGTGTTGGATAGGCAGACCCGTTCCATCACCTACACGGAATGTGTCATCACCTTGAAACTGTTCAGATGAAATGTTCAGATTACTCAAGTCATTAGTAATGTGGTGGGTTGCAGCAGAGTCGGGATACCAAGTAGAATCCGAAAGTGAAGCTGGTGCAGTGTAGTTTGCCGAGAATGAGCTGGGAGGATCAATTTGATAGGAATGATCAAACCTGTGATAGCATTGAAGAGCAATATGTCCTTTTTTGTTGCATACTTGGCACATGGGTCGTTGAGATGTGTAACGTTGGGCAGAAATGTGAGAGGGAGGTGATCGTCCACCACGAGGAGGGTTAAAATTTCTACCCCTGCCTCTACCTTGACGTCCACCTCGAGGAGACCCACGACCACGGCCACTAGAGGCACTGAAATGTGCAGATGGCTCAACAGTGGAGATAACACTCCGAGTTAGATCGGTCATGCGGGTTTCATGTATAAGTAAAAGTTGATACAACTCATGAGAGGAAAAGGGGTCTGTCCTTGTAGTAACAGATGTTATAAATGACTCATAAGGGGAGCCGAGGCCATTGAGTAGGTAAGTGACTACTTCTTTGTCTGGGAGAAAAGTCCCAGTAGCAGCTAGAGAATCAACGAGAAAGCGTACCTTCCCGAAGTATGAAGAAATTGATTGATCTCCTTTGGAGAGGTTTGTAAGTTCAAACCGAATTTGAAACTCCTTTGCTTGAGAGTGTGATGCAAACATAGAAGCAAGAGAGAGCCACAGCGCTTGGGCTGTTGTGGAAGAAAGGACATGCCCAAGAATGGAGTCGGACAGTGAGGAGAACAGAATACTTAGCACTAATTGGTCTGTTCGGCACCATTTAACAAAGGCTGGATTTGGCTTGGGTCCAGTTTCGGTAGTTTCAGGTAAGGTTTCAGAGGGCTTGAGTTGAGTCCCATCTACATAGCCAAAGAGGTCTTGACCTCTAAGGTAGGCTGAGATCTGAACCTTCCATAGAAGGTAATTGTCATTGTTGAGTTTGGTGGTGACGATATGAGAAAAGGAGGAGTTCTGGGCAGATGAGGTAGCCATGTATCAAGGGACGTTAGTCCTCAAAGGCTCCTGATACCATGTTAAACAAAAATAGAATTTCTACAATTCAACTTATTTTCGTTGAAGATTGTGTACGTATTTATACACAGTGAATGAAGGAATAAAGGAATATTTTTCTGTTACAGAACTTGAGAGAAATGCTAACTAATCCTCTACTGTATTATTCTAGAATGTTTTGGTGTCTGCTGTTTGTACATTGAGGGAGCACTGCTATTCTCCTTTGCCTTCGACTGGTGCAGTGCCACATGTGCCTTCTTTGTGTCTATGAAAATGCTCCATAGGTTCACTAAGTCTAATACTTCTACTCCAACTCCAACTTCGACTCCAATTTTGTCATCCGACTCCGCTCTAATATTGTACATGTTTTACAAAAATATATGTGTTTTTCTATATATTAATCATATAAATTTTGTATAACTATATCTTATATAATTTGTTAAACTCAATAATATATTAGCATGAGCTAATTATTATAAAAGAATATATTTATACTACAATATATATAGACTAATGTAGTTTAGTGTATGTAAACACTAAATTTCATACTATTTCAATATTACTAATGTATAAACACTAAAATGCATAATAATATGTAACATTGTAATACTAATGTATAATAACATGTAACACTAATGGATAAATACTAATATATAAATTTGTAATAACATGCAATACTAACGTATAATAACTAAAGTATTGATGATATAAATTTTATATAACTATATCTTATATAGCTTTTTTTTTTTTTTTTCTAATCAAACTTGCATATATAATAATTAAGTTACAAAGTTTAAGGAGGATCATTTCCACTATCAATAAACAACAAGCATCTAGTTCTTGTACTATCCAGAGAGCCTATTACCAATTGCGAGTCCTCTTCCATAATTGCCATTTCTTGTTTCCTTTGGGATGCCATTTTCGATGCTAGTAGAGCTGCCTTTGCTTCTACTACCATATGATTAGTCGAGAAGATCTTTTCTGTCTGAATATCTAGAATTTTTCCGTGATGATCTCTACAGATTGCAGATGCCACTGAGAAAGAATCTTTAACTGCTGCATCTAAAGAAAAGCTCGGTGGTTGATGGGGGGGCACTTCCAAATTGTAATCTGTGTTTGCTTTTTGATTGACCACGCTTCCTTGTATTCCTGGTAAGTTTTGTTCAGTTGGATTTTTGCTCTTTCAAGAGAGAATGGAGTGTGGTTGTGGAGTATATCATTTTTTTGTCTCCATATGAACTCCAACATTATAACTGCAAACAATTGAAAGTGATGTTCATCCTCTTCTCTCAGTCCTAATTCTTTAACCGGAGAAATGATGATTTTTATCCAGTCCGTCATGGTTTGAATTGGTAGAGTTTCTAACTTGAGTGGCCATGAGCTTTGATACCACAAAATTCTGGCAATGGGGCATTTTATAAAGAGATGGAGAGGTGTTTCTTCTTCCTAATTGCAGAGGAGACATTCTTCTAATGGTATTTGAGATGATTTCTTTAATTATTGATCTTGTGGATAAGATGTTCCAAATAATCTTCCAGATCTGTAGTTTATGTCGGTCATGGATTTTCAGTTTCCATATATTCTTGAAAATATTCAAATTGGGTATTTGCTGATCATTCTCTTGGTTGTCGATGATTAGATGATAGGCTGTTTTGACTGAAAATTCTCTTGATATACTTGGTGCCCAGATTGATTGCTTTGTCATGGCTTCTTGAGTGAGAAGGTAATGGTATTTTTTGTATTTCTGTTATGCTTTCTTCATCAAATAACTCTTGCAGTTTTTTAATGTTCCATGATCTAGGGACCTCTGTGATGATATCAGCAACTTTTAGTTGTGGGTGGGCTTCTTCCATTCCACGTTTTGGTTTTGGCTTGAAATTGCACAAGGTAGGAATCCATGGTTCTGACCATAAGTTGATTGATCTTCTATTATGGATATGGTAGCACCTTCCTTTTTTAATTGTGTCTCTTGTTTGCAGTATTCCTTTCCATAGTCCCGAGTCCGCCTGTTTTGAGTTTATTTGCCATAAATCTGCATTCTTGAGGTATTTTGCTACTAGAGTTTCATACCAAAGCTTATTTTGTCCTTTACTCATTTCCCATCCCGTTTTTACTAACAACGCTTGATTCATATTTCCCATTTGCCTGGGGACCAAGTCCTCCCAAAGCTTTTGGTATGCATATTGATTTCCAAGATTTAAGGGTTAAATTGTGACTTTTTTTTTTTTTTAGAATCCCCACCAAAAATTCTTGAAGCTTGTGTCAAGTGCCTTGCATACAGATGTTGGTAACTTAAAAGAGGACATGAAATAGGATGGAATGGTGCTTGCAACTGATCTTATCAACATTGTTCTGCCTGCTTGAGAGAGGAGTTTTGTTTTCCATCCTTCTAGTTTCTTTTCCACCTTAGTGAGCAGTTCTTGGTAGTCTTTTTTTTTTCCTGCTAAATGAAGTGGGTAGACCCAGGTATTTCATTTTTACCGAGGATGATTTGTATGGGACCATTGTTTAATTGTTGTATTGACCTCTCGACTGGTATATCTTGTAACAAAGATGGAGGATTTTTGCATGTTAACTTTTTGGCCTGACCATTGCTGATATTTGTTTAAACTCTCTGTTATAGTTCTTGCATTCCTCTCTGTTGCTTTTGCAAATATGATCATGTCATCTGCATATAGTAGGTGAGAGACTGTAGGGCTGTTCCTGTTGATTTTGACTCCCTCCATTATTCCTTGTGCTTCAACCTTTAAGAGAATCCTTGATAGCGCTTCCGTTACCAAGATAAATAAAAAAGGTGAGATTGGGTCACCTTGTCTTAGTCCTCTTTGAGCATTGAAAAATCTTCTAGGTGAGCCGTTTATGAGAATTGAGAAAGTTGCTGTCGTGACGCATTCTCTAACTAGGTTGATCCATATTGCACTGTATCACAGCTGATTCATTATCATAAAAAGAAATTCCCATTCCACTTGGTCAAATGCTTTTTCCATGTCCAGCTTTATTGCCATTAAACCTTTCTTCCAAGTTTGTTTTTTGAGATGATGAAATAGCTCATGCAGATGATTGTGTTCTCTTTTATATTGCGTCTAGGAACAAAAGTTGTTTGCAGAGGAGAGATGATTTTGCCCAAAGTGGTTTTGAACCGATTTGCCATTATCTTCGTGATGATTTTGTAGATTACATTTGTAAGGCTAATGGGACGATATTGGCTCGGGTTGACTAGGCTTTGGGTTTTGGGGATTAGGGCAATATTAGTGTGGTTGATCTGTTTTAGCAACTTTCCACTTCTGAAGAAATTTTGAACTACGTTGATCACATTGTCTTTGATGATACTCCAATAGTGTCTGAAGAAAAGTGTTGTCATTCCATTTGGCCCTGGTGCTTTATGGCTTGGGATTTGTTTCAATGCCCCAAATATTTCATCTTCCTTTGGTATTGCTTGCAACGTTTCATTCTCTTGAGCAGTTATTTGCCTCTCAAATAGATAGGCCAAGGTGCTCGAGAAATTGGGATTTGATGAGGAATAAAGAAATCTAAAATGAGATATGAAAGATGATTCGATAATGTTGGGGTCCATAGACCAAATACCTGGACTCAGCTTGATTGAATTTATGGAATTTCTGCGCCTTCATATTGTTGTTGAGAGATGGAAATATCTTGTGTTAAGATCTGTTGAATTGAGCCAAGTTACTCTTGATTTTTGCTTCCATAGTAACTCTTCATTTTCTCTTTGTTTCTGAAGGTCTTGCTGCACTTGTTGCTCTCTCTCTTGATTATATTCATCAACTAGATTGCTTTGTATTTCCATCAATTCAATTTCTAGCCTTTGAATGTTATTCTGAATTCTCCCAAAGTGAGTTTGATTCCAAAGTTTAAGTGCATCCTTTGTTGCTCTTATTTTCCTGCATAGAATGTAAGTCGGATTTCCCTGTATTCTACTACTCTAAGCTTCTCTGACAATGTTTTGACTTAGAGATTCCCGGGTCCAAAAAGCTTCAAATTTGAAAGAGGAAGCTTTATGAATGTCAGTAACTGTGTTTAACAAGAGTGAGTGATGACACGGCATCAGGGAAAAAGAGTCTCCATTCTTGGTTAGCTATCACTCTATCCAGTCTCTCTCTATTAAAACGGGCCCTTGTCTGTTGTTGGTCCATGTGAACTATGGCCCCGTGAATCCTATATCGATTAGTCCTTGTCTATTCATTAATTCTTTCAATCCATTTCCTGAATTATGAAAAAGGATGTCCTCTATACTTCTCACTTTGATTTATTATATCATTAAAGTCACCCATACATATCCATGGTCCTTGAAAAGGTTGGTGCACTTGGTCCAAATGGTTCCAGAATGTTGCTTTTTGATTCCAATGTGTAGGAGCATAAACAAAAGTTATTAACCATGGTTGATGAGGCGGATCTGAGTAAACCAAAGCTGAAATAGCATTCATATTCACATTAACCGGTTCAATATCTACACCCGGTCTCCACAAAAGTATTAGTCTCCCTTTTTTACAAGAAACTGAAAATTTCACAAAATGGTGGAAACCTAAGCTATGTACAATGGGGAGGGTGCGGTCTTCTGCCACCAAAGTTTCCGACAAAATGACTACATCCGGATTATATTTTCTAATATTTTCCCTTAAATTCCGAATTGCTTTGGGTCCGGCAAGGCCCCTGCAATTCCATGCCATGATCCTCATTTCTGTGAGGGAGACCCCTTGCAGCTGGCCTCCTGAGCTTGTTTGGATGATCTGGGATTGGTTGAGTTCTCTCTTGCGTATGAGGTCCTTTGATTCCTTCCTTTTGCTTTCTCTGTTCCATATTTACCAACCTGCATATCTAGTAAAGCGTGGGCGAACGATGCTTCTTCCATGATTTGGTCACTGTCCATTATTTGTTTATTGATATGCTCCGCTATCTTCATTGATGACTCCTAGTGTTTTTTCGTTGGCTGGGTTTTTTCTTCAGTGCTTTGTTCATGAGGTCTTTTCTTGGTAGAGCTTGTTCCTGCTGGTTGCCTCTGAGCTTGGCTTCCTTTTATCTTCACTGATCGATCATAAGTCATCCCTTCAGTTGGATTCTTTTCAACTACATCACTCTCAAGTAATATGATAGTATCTTGGAGATCAGATTGGCATAAGGGTGACAGCTCACTTGTGGTCATTTTGCATTTCTGTGAGTTCACAATGTTCTGTATGCATGCATGGGTGCTGTGTGAGGAGCTTTCTTCATGATGCGGCGGCTTCATTGCAATGGGAGGGGGAAGTGTGAAAGACGGTGGGGTGAAATTGACAGTTAAATTGACTGGTATTTTTGGTTCTAGAGGGAGTGTGTCCGTGTCTAAATCTTGTGATTTTTTTATTGAGATTGACTTGTGGGTTGAGAACAAACGGGGGGCCTTTTAATTCTTGAATTTCCAGTGTGTGGGCATGCTTGATGAAAAGAGCCGTGCTTGTGGCTATTTGTGATGGGGCCTGTTGGCTTAAAACAAAGGGTCTAGCTGGGCCCATTGAAGTGGTTGCTTTGTTTATGATTGACTGGTCCAGATTTTATTTTCTCCTAAAACAGGTGATTATATCTTATATAGTTAGTTAAACTTAAGTAACATATAATAGTAATGCATAATGACCAATGATCTAATATATAATAACATCTAATACTAATATATAATACCTAGTGTATAATAACATGCATTGTAATGTATAATCACTGGTATAATAACATTAAATATAGAATACTAAGTCTAGTATATAATTAAGCTAGAAACTAATATTAATATGTAATACTTTAGTAGAACAACATGTAATTAAATACTATTGTATAAGTTTATAATACTAATAGCCTATTAAATACTATAGGAATAACTTATAAGTTAGAAATTAGTATAAAATATTATTGAGTTAATAACAACTACAAAAAAGGCCCTTTTGCCGGCATCCCATAAACGCCGGCAACTTGGCGATAAACATCGGTAAAGACTTTGCTGGCATTTATTTGCCAGCACAATCCTAGTGCCAACAATTAAGAGTCGGGAATATTCTCTACTGACGTTTGGGTAAGTGCCAAAAACCAATTTTATGTTATCGGCATTTTGTGCACTCTTTTATTAACACTAGAGTATTGACAATGACTTATGCATCTTTATAGTCATCTTCATATTTGTATAATATCTTTCTAAATTGGTCTATATTGAATTATGCATCTTCAAAATTTTGCATAGTTATGAATAGTGTTTATTCAAGTTTGAAAAAGCACAATTCACTCTTCAAACATTATTTTACTATTTTTTCTCTTTCCTACCCATTAAAATCAATTTTGTGAAATTTGTATTAAGATGATTTTGATATATTAAATTTATATTAAGTTGATGATATAAAGTATTTTTTTAGTATATATTAATATTTATTGATAAAAGTGGTCATTTTGATATATAAAATTGGTAATATTTAGATATATGGAATTGGTATTTTTTAGCACATTGTACTAATTGTAAAATATATAAAAATAATAATTTTAAGAAAAAAATAAAAAAATAATATTTTATTATTATTTGGTTAAAAAATGCATAATATAATATGAGAATTTTTCTTTATATGCAAAATCAATCTTTAAAAGATGTGATTTTGAATATGCATATAGAGAAACCAATGCTAATGCTCTTAAATGCTAGTAACGGGCCGGTTGAATTGACTTTTCTTTTTGCATCATCTACAAGTGCCAGTAACATTTTTTAACTACTGGTGTTTTGATGAATGCATTATCAGCACTTAGAGCATTGGCATTGGCTTCATCAAAGTTATCTTTAAAATTTGATGAAAAGTACAAGTTTTCCATAAATCCAAACCTTCCTATCTATAATCTCACATTGGATTAGCCATTGGATTCATCAAAATAATAATATAATATTATTTTTTTCGTAATAATATTTTTATTTTTTCTCATATTTTGCAATTACACTAAACATATTTACATTAATAATTTAATTTGAGAGAAAATTAACCGGACCATCAATATATATATCTTAATATAGCCAACATTCAGATTAAATAATCGGTTGGGAATTAAAATGTAATAAAATAATCGATTGATGAGTGTATAGTAGCCCTTCAAATTTGAAGGAAAACATAGAAATCCTGTAGCTCAAAACTTCCCATTTTTCGTTTGATGAGACCAATGCAGCTGTAATTTATACAGATTCATCACTTTATGCATTTGGCTTGGTTTTTGATGAAGCCAATGCCAATGCTCTTACAAATGCTGGCAATTGATTTTTATTTTACTAACGTATACAAGCGCCAATAAATTTTGTCGGTTTTGACTTTTTGTAGATTATGTTATCGGTGCATACAAATGTCAGTAATCGCCTTTTATTTTACTGACGTCTATAAGCGTTGATAAATTTTGTTAATTCTAACTTTTTGGAAATTATTTTATTGTTGCTTGTAAATGCTGGTAATTGAGCAGCCACGAAATTAAAAAATTGTGATGGGTAGTTTTATTTTACTAATGTCTACAAGCGCAGATAAATTTTTTCACTATCGGCATTTTGGGTCGTTTTAGCGGCGCTTCCTAACGTCAGAAATGAAGCAATTAATCGGTTAGCTATTGACGTAGTTTTATTTTACTGGCATCTACAAACACCAGTAAATTTCTTTGGTCTTGGCATTTAGAGAATGTATTATCGATGCTTATATATGCCGGTAATTGAGGGGTTAAAATTTGCAACCCGCCATCCAGAAAATTTAAAAATCGTTACAATTAGCTTTTTTTTCTGCACCAAAATAGGCACACAGGAACAGAAACAATTTTATTTCACCGACATCTATCTTCTAGAAACCAAACTAGTCTACCACAATCATAATTATATTCTAATTTGTTAAAAGCTTAAAATAAAAAATCTACAACAGTATATGTCGACGAGTTTGATGAGTTCATTGTTGTTGGTGCTGGTTTTGGCATTACTGGAGAGGGGTTTTTTTTTTTTTTTTGGCTGCAAGTAGCAATCTTGATGCTATCTTTAATCGTGCCAACTATCTCTTTCTGTTCGCCCATCTAAACCACCTGGGTCGGACACAAACAAAGAGAGAGAGAGAGAGAGAGATGATATCAGTATTACTGAGTTTTTCGTTTAACAAAGCAACAAGCTGAAACCGGACATTAGATGTTTATTTAGTTTCCTTTGTTTTTGTTGAAAAAGTTGGGATATTGAAGTGGTGTGAAAGGGAGGAGGATGGAGTTACGGAAAAAGGAAATGCTACAACATATATGGTATTTACCAGCATGAGGGAAGCATGAGTCGAGTGCGAACACGGAAAACAGGGTCACAAAGGAGGTCGGTAAAGAGGGAGAGCTTGCCGCTGGGCACGTACATCTTCCACTCCCAAAAGCCTTACCATCCCATAATGATGTGCATATAAAAGGCCATGCATATATATATATATATATATATATCAAAAGCTAAGAGAGAGGAGTAAAACCAAGAAGAGGAGGAAGAAATAATCGCGATTCCTTCCATACGTACGTGGTAAATGAATATTTGAAGTGTCAGAGAATAATTATTTGAAAATCGAATTTAGATTTGGTTGGCGCTAGTGTTGGGTGCCAACATGAAAATAGAAAACGAAAATTATCATGTGTGGTTGCCGCCAACTTTAAAACTAAAATATGCGGCATTTACACTTTTTTTTTAATATATATTTCATATGTTTATTATTTAATTTGTGAAACAGAAAAAGGTTACAGTATTATTAGAATGTTTTATTTTAATAAAAAAAGAAATATTTTAGTTACAAATTGATTAAAAGAAAATAATCTTACAAATTGATGTAGTTTGATGTTGTTCGTTAGATTGTACGTAAAGTTCCTTTTATTGTAAATTAAATTCGATAAATCACCTAAATACACATCAATTTGTGAAATTAATACTTTTGTGTAATCTCTTTATAGCTGATTGACCACATAATGTTATAAAGTATATTTGACCAATGCTGATAAAAAAATACTAATGATAAAAATTTTGCAAAACATGAGAAAATGATTAAGAAATCACAAAAATAGGATAATGAGCTTTTTCACTTTTATTTTCTTTCTAACTTCTTATTGGGTTATTGATGTCAGTTTGACACTAGGAAAAAGTTGTAATAACATCAATGGTGTTGTATTAGCCCTATAACTCTTCCTCAACCTCACCCTTATTAGGCTTTTGGGTACAATTATTTTATTGTTTTGGATTAAGTGGGAATAGGCTATAGTTCTTAAATCTGAGAAAAACATGGGGGAAATGAGATTTTTTTTTTTTTTATGTCGATAAATCTATATTTAATTACATTTTTCAAAAACAAAACATCAATAAATGACTATTTTTCAGCATTTGTATAAACGCCACAAAATCCTATCTACTTTATTGGCGTTTATGTAAAAGCCGATAAAGGTATATTTAATTACCGGCTTGAAAATGAGATGTCGATAAATTACTATTTTTTGACATATCTATAAGCACCTCTAATATAAACGCCGCTAAATCCTCTCTACTTTATTGAAGTTTATGCAAACGCCAACAAATGTATATTTAATTGCCAGTGAAAAAATGAAATGTCGATAAATATCACATGTGAGAGTGATCTCATTATAGTACTGATCCAATTCAACATGAAACCTCTATATATACTAGGTAATTTCAAAGACAATCTAGATCTGAATTCTTGATTACTAGAGTAAGACTCTTACTAACTTAAGTATCAGAGTGTTTGCAGGCGTATCATGCCGACATTTTCTTATATCTTGCAAGTGAACGTTTACATTTGAGGTGATGGGACACGTCCTTAACAGTAGTGTCGTTTGTGGGATCTAAGTCCATTTCTCATTGTATACCAACGTGGTTCTTACATGCTAACCATAACCTGTTCCTTAGCAAACCAAGAAATAGATACATTACCGACAACCATGGAAGCATGACTAGCAGCATCTGAAGAAAAGCTGAAAAAGGTGTTAGAGGCCATGGAGATTCTGAAGAAGGAAAATGATGACTTGTGGCAAAAGAATGCAGAATCCAACAACACCATTGTACCCAGTCACAGTGAGTAGGGTGAAGCTGAAGTGCATTACAATGGAAATTTGAGCCTCGGAATGGCGGAGAAGAAAAAGATGCACAACAAGCTGAGGAGTCTGGCAAGAAAATATGAGGAGATGGCGAAGAAGATGGGGGGATCTTCCTAGGTAGAATGCTTGTTAAACTAAACTGATTTACCATACAGTGAAAAGATTATGGACATGCCCCTCCTGCCAAAATTCAAGGTACCCCAAATAGACATGTATGATGAGTCCAAAGATCCAATGGATCATCTAGAGAACTTTAAAGCCCATATTACACTGCATGGTTTTCCTGGGGAGATCGTCTGTCAAGCTTCCTATTTGACCCTAAAGGGGATAACAAGGGGGTGGTTCGAGAACCTTAGGCCAAGGTCAATAAACAACTTCGAATAGCTGGCTAAGCAATTCCTCACCCAGGTTTTGCCTAGCAGGAGGTGTTGACTCGCAGCCACCTATCTACTAAAGGTCCAACAAAGGGAAGATGAGAACCTGAAGGCCTACCTTACTTGTTTCAATAAGGAAAGGTTAACAACGAATGACCAAGATGAGAAGATACCCTTACCACCCTCCTAGGTGGGATTTGGCCACAAAGTCCCTTCATGGTTGAACTGGCTAGGAAGAATCCTTCCACCCTCAAGGAATTCATGGATAAGGTAGATAATTTTGTTAATGCTAAAGATTGAGCAGAGAAGTGTGCAGGTTGATAGGAAGCTTGGATCAAATCGTCAAGAGAGAAGGAAAGAAAGGCGGTCAGACCACAATCCTAGGTTGATACACAACAATTTGAACGTGCAAGAAGTGGAGAAGGACAGCAAGGAACAGCATCAGACTAGGACGACTAGTCGTTACTTCAAGTATCACCAAACAGGATCACAATGGACTGAAGATTGCACAACTATGAAGAAGAGGGTGACTGAGCTAGCAGAGATGGGAGGAGTTGGAATGAATGGTTGCAGAGCACTCAAAACTCAGGAGGTGCCAGGAGTCTAGACATAGTACCTAAAGAAGCAGTAGTCCTGATTGACGGTACTAAGACTGAGCTGATGTTCACCAGGACAATAGGGATAGGGCGCCCCCAAAAGGAGATAAGAACATGGCCCCCATAGGAGAAATCAGAACAATAGCAGGGAGCTTTGCTAGAGGCAGCGTGACCACATCTAGCCGAAAGGCGCATGCACGAAAGGCAAGATATGAAAAATCTATGTGACAGATAGGGCCCTTAAGCATCAAATACTTGATGCTCAAATGGTGATATCATTCGGGGAGGAAGCTCGTGAAGGAGTATTGTATCCGCACGACAATGCCTTGGTGGTCACCCTCATAATAGCCAACTATATGAATAGATGGATGCTAATTGACAGCGGAAGCTGGGCAGATATACTATTTTGGGAGGCTTTCACAAGGATGGGTATTAACACAAATAAGCTAAGGTCTTCCTCGATGCCACTAAAGGGTTTTTCAAGAGATACAATACAACCAGTAACTGCCGGGGACGGGTACATGGACAACCACCACCATGACTAACTTCTTGGTAGTAAAAGTTCCATCCTCTTATAATGCTATATTGGGGAGACCAACGCTCAACCATCTCAAGGTGGTAACATCCACTTATCACCTTAAAATGAAGTTTCCAACCGATGGCGAGGTAGGAAAGGCATGGAGCAAATAGGCTCTAGTATGAGAATGTTATATCCAAGAGTTGAAGAGCAATCAAGGCAAAGTTTGTGCCATTACAAAAAGAAGTGAAGTGTTGATACCACCCTTACCGCCACCTTTGGTGATGACTTTAGGAAAAAACTTGGAAGTCAGGGATGAGCAGAGTCTAACAATAAGCTGAAGCCAATGAACCACTAGAGCTTGTGACACTATACCCGGACCACCCCGGCGCTACCACATGTATTGAGACCCAAGTCCATCCAGGGGACAAAGAAGCTTTAAAGCAGTTGTTAGTAGAGCATAGGGATGTTTTCATGTGGAGCCATGAGGAGATGCCGGGGATAGACAATAGTATCATTGGCCTATGCGTGGATCCCGCGCACAAGATATTGCACCAAAAAAGGAGGTCATTCAGTGCAGAAATGTATGCCACCATTAATGAGGAAGTAAAGCGCCTACTCGCCGCTGGATTCATCAAGGAAGCCCATTACCAGGAATGGTTGCTCAATGTTGTCTTGGTGAAAAAAGTGAATGGAAAGTGGAGAATGTGCATAGACTTCACTGACTTGAATAAGGCTTGTGCAAAAGACAGTTTTCCTTTGTCACGTATTGATGTTATCATGGATGCAACGATAGGACATTAGATGCTGAGTTTCATGGATGCCTATTCAGGCTACAATCAGATCTGAATGCACCCAGCAAATGAGGAGAAAATGTCGTTTATTACAGATCGTCGGTTGTATTGCTACCAGGTTATGCTGTTCGGATTGAAGAATGCAGGAACAACCTACCAAAGGTTGGCTAATTGCATGTTTAAGAAGTAGATTGGGAAAACCATGGAAGTATAAGTAGACGACCTGCTAGTGAAGAGCAAGGCACCTGCCAAGCATCTTGATGACCTGCAGGTGGTGTTCGGGATCCTACGTCATTACATGATAAAGCTGAATCCTGCAAAATGTCCTTTCGGTGTCGAGTTAGGAAAATTCTTGGGGCTTATTGTGTTTGAGAGAGGAATTGAAGCCTCTCCCAAAAACGTAGATGCTATACTCAACATAAAGCTACCAAGAAATCTAAACGACACTCAGCAGTTGGCGGGAAGGGTAGCCACCCTGAGTAGATTCATAGCCAGGTCGACAGACAAATGCCACACTTTCTTCTTAGTACCATACAAGATGCACTCTTGGAATGAAAAATGTGACGAGACTCTTGAAAAGTTAAAGTAATACCTTGCCAGCCTACCGCTCCTAAAGCAACTAGAAAAAGGTGGCATATTTTACGCATATCTAGCAGTCTCCCCCCTAGGAGTGTTAGCCATCCTAGTGAAGGAGAAGGGAGCCACCCAGTTTTCAGGGGAGTAGCGGTAAGGTATCCTTGAGTGGAGATTAGCCTTCGCCTTGGTGACGGCGGCCAGGAGACTACGCCTGTATTTGCAGGCTCACACAGTAAAAATCTCATGGAGAACCCGTTAGCAAAGGCGCTAAGGAAGCCTGACAACTCAAGAAGGTTGGTAAGATGGTCGATCGAGCTAAGTGAGTTCAATATAGAATACATGCCAAAGAAGGCAGTAAAGGAGCAACCATTGGCAGATTTTGTTGCAGAATTCTCAAGTTTCTCCTAAGAAGACGTAGTATCTCCAACAGGTAAGCCGTGAGGACTTTTCATAGATGGCTCTTCCTGCTTGGCGGGCAGAGGCATGCGGGTGTATCTGCTAAGCCCCGACAATTAGGAACGACACTACATGGTGAAATTAACATTCAAAGTAACCAATAATGAGGTAGTGTATGAAGCACTGATGGCAGGGCTCTTTATAGTCGTCGTAATAGGAGCAATCGAGGTAAAAGTAAAATCGAATTCATAGGTAGTGGTCAATCAGGTGCTGGGTCTATAAGCCACGAAGAGGGAGAAGTTGAAGAAATACTTAGCCTGAGTCTAGAAGGCATGCGATCTTTTTTGTATTTCAATATATCTCATATACCTCGGGTAGACAATGAAGTGGTAGATGGGTTGGCATGAATGACATCAGGAATGGAGGAAGTGCCTCTCCTATGACAAGTTGAGAGGAGAATCGTTAAGGTCCTAGATATTGGGAAAAAAGTGGGTGCCCTAGGCTCAAGCATTCTAGAATGGGTGACCCATGTTGTCGAATATTTAGATGTGGGAACATTGCTAGAAGGAAAGGAGGAGGCAAGGAGGATAAGGAGAAGGGCGACAAGGTTCATGCTTATTGATGGAGTCCTTTACAAAAGGGGTGGGGTTTTTCAACCATTTTACTATTTCACCACAAGAAGAGCAGTATGTCTTAGCAGAAATACATAGAATATGTGGAAACCATTATGGCGGAAAAGCCCTAGCCAGGAAAGCGGTAAGAGCAGGGCACTATTGGCCCAATGCATTGAGAGATGCTCAAGAGTTCACTAAAAAATGCATCAAGTGCCAGACATACGCACAAGTGCCTCACGCTCCCCTGGAGGAGTTGAAATTCGTGACTAAACCTTGGCCTTTTGCCCAATGGGGCGTGGATCTAATTAGACCTTTGCCTTCTTAGAGAGGTGGTGTGAAGTTCATGGTTGTTGCACTGACAGCTATGACAAGCAAGGTCGTGACAAGATTTTTGTGGAAGAACATCATTTGTAGATACAGGATCCCAAAAAGCATAGTTACAAACAATAGATGCCAGTTTGACTCAGAAAATTATAGAGAATGGTGTGCGGAGTTGAAGATCAAGGTGAAATAGTCTTTGCCAGGTCACCCGCAAGCAAACGGACAAGTAGAAGTGACGAATAAGGCATTACTTTCAATCCTAAAAAAAGGGTCACAGAGAAGAAGGGAGAATTGGTGGACAAGCTGCCAAGAGTACTTTCGGCATACAGAACATTAGTAAAGCCTCCAACGGGGGAATCCCTATTCACATAGGTGTATGGGTGAAAAGTGATTCCCCCAGTTGAAGTAGGGCTCCCAAGTTTCCAAACATGCTACTTTTTGGCACCCTAAAACAACAAAAAGATGGAGGAGTACCTTGACTTATTGGAAGAGGAAAGGGAAATAGCAGAAGCCAAAATGTTGCATGAAAAAGGTTAAGGCCGAGCAGTATTTCAACAAGAGAATGAGGCCCAAGACTTTTAAGATAGGGGATTTGGTCTTGAAGAAAAGCGGGGTGACTACCCAAGATGACATCAAATTGGGACCCCAATGGGAAGGGCCCGATGTGGTGTTAGCAAACAGTAGACCAGGGTCATACCGCCTGAAGGACAGCTAGGGCAAGGAGCTACCACACCCATGGAATGTAGAGCACTTAAAGAACTTCTATCCGTGTCAATTACATTTATTTCTTTTATTTCATTTTGTTATTGTTACATTTACATTCATATTCATACTAACATCTACAGTTACTTAATTCCTATCGTGTTCTACTGTGTTGTTATCTCTTGGCATACAAAAAGTATACCCTAGGGCAGACATTTGTTCAAAACTTGATGCCCTTGTAAAAAGGGCACAAAGGTCACAAGACCATGCCACCCTTAAACACATATGACAAGCAGCTTGCGGTTTCATGAAAAAAAGGCGTGAAAGTCACAAGATCACGCCACCCTTAAACTCTTATGGCAAGCCGTAGCAGCTTGCGGTGCTATGAAAAAGGGCATGTAGGTCATGAGACCATGCCACCCTTAAACACATATAACAAGCCTAAGCAGCTTGCAATGTCCTGGCAAAAGGGCGTGGAGGTCATGTGTCACAATCCCACCCTATCAAGAGCGAGATCGTGATCCCGTACTTGTTCTTCTTCCTATTATAACAGTAAATTTATTTATAAATGAATGCCCATATTGTTATTATTATTATTATTTTATTAATTTTTTTAAAAGATAATGCGTGACGATTCAAACGCATCACGCATAAATTCTAATTTTTAACTGAAAGAAATATCTAATAGACATACCTTTATATTCCTTTACAAAGGACTCTCAGAGTCCGTCATCCATTTATTTAACATAACTATTTTAAACAAAAAGGGACTCAGTCCCTTCAGTCTTTACAAAAGAAAACTAACTTAAAGTAGGAGAGGTTTCCATTACCCCACTATATACTTTATATCCGAAGGTATCTTGTTTAGAAGTTAACTCAATAAAACATCCTCGTGTGGGGTCTAGTATTAAAACATAAGAAACATATATCTTCATAAAAAGAAACCAAACTACCCAGGGACTACTAAACGTCGGCCCCTCCCTCCTCAGTAATATTCAGCTCCTCAGTAGATTCGTTTGTACCTGGACGTTTAAAACATAAACATAAAGTGAGTCTAATACTCAGTAAGCAGTACACCATGCTGTTAACTTAATAAGCATATAGTACTTTCTTTTGAAAACATGCATTCATAAACCAATACTAATTCTAACAATACTTCTATACATATACTTTTTTTATAACATCAAGCATACACTTACTTCTTACTATCATGCATATACTCACTTCATACTTTCATGTAAAATCTTTATTTCTTATTTTCATACATACTTATATATCATATCTTCATTCATACACTTCATTTAATCTTTCACTTTCTTGTGGCCAACACACTATTATGCCCCGTGTGTTGGGGTTAGCAATCTTATTGGACCTGGATTCCACCCGTGGCCACAGGTTAGGAACCCCTTTCTGTCAGGGAGCAGCACTGGGTGCACTACCAGTACTACTTACCCGGCATTGCAATCTGCCCATTTCTTTGATATCATTTTCTTTCATGTGGCCATTACATATTTTCATACATTAATTCATTCCCTTTCTTTCTTTGAAATCAACATTTTCAATATCTTCCTTAGTCCGATGAATATGCTTTTATTTTGGAAAATAGCATTTTATGTCATGCTTACATATAAATAAAATCTTAGTTATTTCAAGAAGCATGTATAAAAATTTCATGACTTAGGATCTACATGCATGCATTACCATATACACATACAATCAATTATAATCGATAGGATACTTAACAGGGGCTACCAAGAAAGGCTTGTACATAATATAAACTCATTTATTCTTTAGTTAGAGGAACGTTTGAAAAGAGATAGACATATATTCTTCCACAAGAGAACTTGGCATGGGCGCATGGTCATAACTCCTTACCTCGATCCGCTGCAATCCCTTTAATTTCAGAAAATCCTAATCCAATAAATAACAAGTGTGTTAAAACTCATCCAACATCTTTTAGATCCCCTTTTTAACGATGGCTAAAAAAATTATAAATCTAAAGTCGTTTTCTACCCTTAATGTTACTTCAAATAACTACCCTCTCAACAAATCCTTACAAAAGTAACATAAGAAGATAGTTAATTTAGTTAACATAACATCAAAACAACTCCATATATGCATTTAATCACTTAAAATAGAACATAATTATATATATATACACAAAACACAACATCAAAACAGCCCTATATATGTAATTAATTCCTTAAAACAGAGCATATATGTAGATATACAAAACATAACTTCAAAACAGCCCTATATATATAATTAATCCCTTAAAACAGAGTATATATATGTAGATATACAAAACATAACATCAAAACATCCCCATATAAATACTTAATCCCTTAAAACAAAGCATATATGTATATATAGCAAACATAACATCAAAACATAAGCTAAACAATTTAGTTAGCTTCCAAAATCACATTAAATCACATTAAAAAATTTACCTTAAGCTCCTAGATTCTTTCAAGAGGTGAAATGAAGGTCCAAAGCTTGAAGAAAATGAGAGGAGTTTGATTTCTTGAAGAGGAGAAGAAAAGAGGGAAGTGACGTTGGCTAGCATGGAAAGAGAGGTGAAGAAGACTTGTTCTTCATTTGTTAGGTGTAGACCGATGGGTTTGAAGAGGAAAATTTTCATCTATTAGGTGTAGACCGATGGGTTTGAAAGGGTTCATTTGTTAGGTGTAGACCAATGGGTTTGAAGAGGAAATTCTTAATCTATTAGGTGTAGACCGATGGGTTTGAAGAGGAAATTCTTCATCTATTAGGTGTAGACCGATGGGTTTAAAGGGGTTCATTTGTTAGGTGTAGACCGATAGGTTTGAAGAGAAAATTCTTCATCTATTAGGTGTAGACCGATGGGTTTGAAGAGGAAATTCTTCATCTATTAGGTATAGACCGATGGGTTTGAAGGGGTTCATTTGTTAGGTGTAGACCGATGAGTTCGAAGAGAAAATACTATAAGGTTTTAAAAATCATGTACTTAATTTATTTTAACAACCCACATAAAAAAATAAAAACACACCCATCTAAAATAAAATAATAAAAAATCTTTACATGAACATATTTAACTTAAGGAATAAAATAAAAATGACATAAAGACTCACGTAGTAAGACTAGGGTATTACATCATGAGACCGCGCCACCCTTAAAGACCTATAACAAGTCGTCTCTCCATTCAAGCCAAAAACATTGATAGCGCAGGTAAAACAGGAAAGGGTTCAAAAGGATTACTCAAAAATCGTCATCACAAACTTAAAAGTAAACCAAAAGTTATCATTACAAGAGTTCATAAGACAAATTACTGTAGGTACAAAAGGAAAGGTAAAAATACGTGAAGAATAAAGGAGTTAAAAGGTGTCATTTCCAGTGGGAGGCAGCAATGGAGGGACGCCCCCAAAAGCATCAGGCATCTCATCTTGCCCAAAGGTTTCAACACAGCAGCAGGTTGCTGCCCTAGGAAAAAATAAGCCCAATCCATAGCTGCAAGGTCAGTAGAAGGGTCAATTAGGAGACGGGACCTGAGCCTTAGGATACCAGCACCATAACCGTAGGCAAATGCATGCTCCCTGGTTACAGGGCCAGAGGTTAACTGGGCGCACAAGCTTGCAACTTCTACCTAAGCAACAGCTAGCTCATTCTTCTTCTCGATCAACTGTTGGTCCTTTGTGAGGAAGGCCAAATTTAGTTTTTTGAGTTCCTCGTCTGAGTCCTTACACTATTGATGGTGTCGCCTAAGCTTTGCCAAGGCCCTTTTGCACCTCAAAAAGCTCAAGAGAGGTAAGGCAGGTCTCCTCCACAACGGTCGCCAACTCTTGTGCTAGCGCTTGACTATGTTCCTGCAAACAGGCCAGTTCCTTATGAGGTGAGTCTAACTCCCTAGTGCTGGCAAGGAGGTCAGCATTGAGGTAGGCAAATTTGGACAAAAGCCTTCTGGGCATTGGAGAGCTGGGACCTAGCAGAGTCCTTTTCTAATCTTAGAAGCCTTGAGGTGAAGTCATTCTTGGCCTTTGCCTCTTGGGCACTGCGTACTTCATCACGAAGCCCAAGGGCTTCATTTTCAAAGAATCTCCAGATTGCCGTGCAGGGAGTAGGAGTAGCCCTCTGACTGCTCTAGCAATATTTCCAACTCCCTCTTCTTCTTAAAAAGCACATCCATCTCCGCCTTCTCCACCCTCCATTTATCAAAGGCGACCATGGCAATATAACACAGCCTTCAACTTTCTCAGACTTCCTATTCCAGTTGGGCTCAGTCCGCCAAAATCCATGCTTCCAAGTCATTGATTCCCTAAAAAAATGATAGGACACTCAGGTCAAAATTGCAAATGAGCAAACAAGGAAGAAGAACAAGTCCCTTGGTGACATTACCCCAGAAAGCCAGTCCTTTAGATGGATAACCATCTTAGAGGTGGACTCAGCTTTGGCATTGGCAGAAGAAGAGGAAGCACCGCCATTGGTATATCCACCATTGATTTCTTCAGGATCGCGGACACTCTTTGGCAGAGAAATCCTATCAGGTTATGGTATTGAGTCTGCCATTCATTCTAAGGAATATCCAAGGCCCATAAGTGGGCGGGAAGCCCTAGAGTATGCCAGGTCAGTGTCAATCAGGCAAGTGTCTTCGCCCATCGCACCATCCAAGCCCTCGAAAAGAAGGGAGTCAATATTCCCACCAAAAGATGGGTGAAGAGGGAAGGAATGGGGAGGCACTCACCATTAGCATTTAGCGAAGGGGTAGTGCACCCAAAAACAGTATATGGTAGCGTCTCAAGGAGGGGAACGCTAGTCTCCAGTGCACTTCCTCGTGGCGAAGAAGTATAAGACTTTCCCCAGGTTTTCTGTACGTGCAGAAACAGTATCCACCCCTCTAGCTAGGGAGATTCTTGCTAGCTCACCGTATATACTCCTAGCTGGGGAATGTATAAGACTTTCCGTCACAGTGGGGCAAACTCCTTTGCCCATGGTAGGGACCAGATTGAGGGCGGCGACAACTTTAGCATCTAACTCAGCTTTCCCCACCAAATCCTTAAACATGGGGAACTCAAAAGTGGGGTTGGACGCCAATGTGTGCACTCCTAGGGAGTTTCAAGTTGGAAGGTGGCGGCTAGGTCAAAAAGGACTAAGCTAGCCAAACCCTCAACGTCTCCCAGGCCTAGAGAGTGTGACCCTATGGGAGAGGTGCCAAGGATAGAGAGTGGAGTAATGATTGGCAGGGTGGCTGGTTTAGTATGGTCACCCGCCAAGGGCATTAGGATCCTTCTTTGTTTTAGGGCAAGGGAAGGGGTGTCCTTGGAGCGAACCCTTTTTCTTTGTCTCTTTTCTTCTTTTTCCTTTTTCTTCTTTTCCTTTTCTTTTCCCTTTTCTTTCTTCTCCTTCTTGCTTTTCTTCTCTTTCTTTTCTTTCTCTTCTTTCTTCTCAGATTGTCCCTTCTTTTCTTTCTTTTCTTGCACAGCTTGGTCGTCCTTCTTGTCCTTTTTTGGGGATTTCTTTGACAAAAAGGGCAGAACTGCAGCCAAAATCAAGAATGATCACTCTTGAATGTGGGAACAATTGGGAGATAGCAGGAAGCGATTGATGTGGGCGGGGATCAACAAGAAGTCAGTTCAAAGACTATTAGGGTGAGCCTTAGCCTAAGAATGGACAACTTCAATTCAAGCCAGTTCTTGGTTAGACAATGGATCCATGCTCATCCACAAACCTTTTTTTATAAGGAATTGGATCCCAATTAGCCCTAATTGGAAAATCTCACTGGCGGGTTTCAGAGGTAGGAAACTCCCAGCCTTAGCTAGTAATGTAGAAGAACTTACTTGTCCAGTTCTTTTCGTTGGAATATCAAGTTTCAAACTCGACCAATGTTTGTCCTTTATCTTTCTTACGGAAGCTTATGACATTACCTTTGGTATTTGGCCTCAGGTTGTGGAAGGATAAAAACTCTTGAGCGGTCACGTCAGAGTAGAATTCCCCAAGGGACTTTAGGGCCATATGTAACACAATAGAGGCATAGAGAAAGACCCTGAATGCAAAGGGGTGGACTTGAGCAGGAGCCAAGCAGAAGAGGTCCAAGATGTCGCATAGAGGGCGACATAAGGGAAGCCTTAATCCGTGAGGCAACAGAGATACGATTAGGGTGATCTTGCTTGAAAAACCCTCATCGTCGTAGCACCCTTGTGAGGGAATTTCCAGCACGACTGTATTGGGAATGCAATATTCTTCTTGAATTGGTGCCAAATCCCTCAAAAGTTGGGATATCCAAGACGTACGACGATTGTGCATCGGTGAGACGTGCAGAGCTGCCACCATGTTCAGCCATGGGAAAAGGACGTGAAGAGTAGCAAATGATTGAAGAGGATGGAACAAGCTAGAAAAAAGAAGAGTCAAAGAAAAAGCATGAGCAAAAAGGCATAGAAATCATACTGAAAGGCTCAAGGGAAATATATCTGAAAAGTGAATACGAAGGGTCAACCGCCGTAGGCATCATGGCCTGACAAGGGAGCGAAATGGTAACAGTTGAACGTAACCCTGTAGCCATCGCCACGTCAACGATAAGTCATGAATGTCCTTGTTTCTTGAAAATGGGAAGTGGCAGAATAAAAGGCATGCTGGAAAGGCTCAAGGGAAATATATCTGGAAAGTGAATACGAAGGGTCAACCACCGTAGGCATCATGGCCTGACAAGGGAGCGAAATGGTAACCGTTGAACGTAACCCCGTAACCATCACCACATCAACGGTAAGTCATGAATGTCCTTGTTTCTTGAAAATGGGAAGTGGCAGAATAAAAGGCATGATGGGACAACAGGGCAACTGATGGTTTTGAAACAGGCTCAGAGGTGGTTAGAAGGGTCTGAAATGTGAAAGCCCATTTAGCCCATAGCAATAGTAGGGTTCACGGGTTCACGTTTTAAAAAATATATATATTATCAGTATGCACAAAGTCAAAATTACAGGGGGAAAACCAATGATATATACCAAGTTAGAAAGGAATTCCCCATGCCTAGGAGCGAAGGGAATTATCAGAGTAGTTGGAGGGTCCATTTAGTGGTTCTAGCCCAATGGAGAAGACTCCTTATTACATGGCCCAATTTAGAATTCCCAGGCCCAATAGGGATCTACACACTGCCTTGCATGAAGGGATAAGAATTTCATGCATATATGTGGTTGTTTTGGTTATTCAGAGATCATCTATACAGATAAACATTGTGTGAGATAGATATCACATGAGCATGATCTCATTATAGTACTAATTCAATTTAACATGAAACCTCTATATATACTAGGTAATTCCAAAGACAGCCTAGATCTAAATTCTTGATTACTAAAGTGAGACTCTTACTGAATTAAGTATCAGAGTGTTTACAGGCGTATCACGCTAATGTTTTTTTACATCTTGTAGATGAATGGTTACGTTTGAGGTGGTGGGACACATCCTTAACAAGTTTGGTATTGATTTTACCTGACCACTTTTATTGTGCCTATTGCCTAGATATCTATGTTGAGTTTGACATAGTCTACCTGTATATCTACCGATTTCTTTTTCATTTTCTTGGAGATATAGTTTATCAAAATAGTGAAAAGTTTCCCAAACAATTGGGGCTCATAATTTTTAGGAGGAATTGACAAGTAGATAATAATATCTTTTGGTACTCAAAAGGTGAGAAAAATTATATTCCCAGAGATCAATAATAATCGTGTTTCTTAGCCTTTACATTATTTGAAAGGATGAGTTTGAGTCAAATACTCTTTTTAAGAGTCCTGAATTATAAATGTCCATATATGAAATTTTAACAATTCAAAAGAGGCAATGTATCGACCTAGCCTAATAATCCTAAGGTTGAAATATTAATAATTTTTATTGGTTCTAAATTATATTTAATAGGCCATATTGGATAAACTCATAAGCGATAAATTATTGAGATTCATTAGGAGTTTTAATTAGGCTCAATAACTAGGTTAAATATCATTTATTATTTATCGAACGAGTTAGACTCATTTTAGAATTTAAATATTGATCATTAGAAATTTATTTTAATATAAAATCATCACTGATTGAAATCCCCATGCAGTCTTAGTCACTTCCAATCATAAATTAAATGAACTACTAAATCATGTTTTTAAATTCAAACTCTCTTTTCGAATGATCATGACCGAGTACAACTTGAACTCAAACTTATTGGTAGGTCTTGGAAAAAGAACTTGTGGGAAATGGGCAAATTTGTTGTAGTGCCTATTCTAATAGGGATACAACTCTACTAGTCATTTTCAAGTTAAAACTCTTTAACTGAGCTCAACTTAAACTAGTCGTCACCTTCTCCCATATCTCTCTGTAAATATCTCCTTTCCACATGTTCTTTGGAAAGAAAACCATAAACCTCACAGTCTAACACCGTGATCGGTTTTGTGTCAAGAATTTTAGGAAACAACACTATAAGGTAAGTAGTTTGATCATAACTTAAGATTAGCAATATATATTATTATTAAAGCCAGTTCTTTCGAAGCTAGTGTTTACGTACCATGAATGTCATGATATTTGCAAACATGTCATTCATCATATTTCATCTGCATATTATAGTTATGTATGTATTATACATATCATGCATCTCACATTGCATTAGATACGTAAATTTTCATAAGATTAAGAATAAGATAAGCTCATAATATTTAATCAGAAGACCATTTAAAGCATGGTACCAATACGATTTATGGGTGGATGTGCAATCCACGAAGATAAGCATGGTTCACCATAATATGCTATAATACTATAGTGACTCCTCTTGTGGCCTCAAGATGTGGGGCCAGTGTACAACCATGCACATAGGGTTAAGTGTGTGAGCCAGTAAGATAAGTATGATAAGTAAGATAATTCAAGATAAGTGATGCATGACATAAGCATACGTGTGAATGAAAATGATTTTAAGTTTTCAACATGAAATGTTTGATAAAACAAAAAAAAAAAAAAAAACCTTATAGGCAGTATATTTACGTTATGATGAGTTTTTTACTAAGTCATTGACTCATTTTAGTTTATTTTTATGTTTTTAAACCACCCAAGTTAGAATATTTATGACAATAGAGCTACAGGACGGGACTTGGTCCAAGGAGGCGTGATAGAGGCCTAGATCATATACAGAGATTTTAAGTTATAATTTTTATGGCACAAATTTTGAGAAATTTTGATAAATGCTACTGCACACTCTCTTTTATGATTTCAGTATTTTCATAAAGAATTATTTTATTGATAGAATCTTTGCACCTTGCACTTCCTTGAGAATAAAAGAAAATACTTTTAAGTCAATGTTGAGTGGTAGCACTTTGGCTCCCAAAAAATTTTAAAAGTGACTTTATTATTAACCTTGGGGAGCGGGATATTACAGGCAGATTGACAGCAAAATTTGGGAGTAAAACAAGTTTAAATTAATAGTAGTAGGTAGACAATGTTCAGTGCTTTCATTTGATTTATGTTGGGCTCTGTTTATAAGTAAAAAGATTATATCAATTACTGTTAAGTTATGAATGGACCTTTTGCACTGAATTATGAAAGATTATATCTAATTGTTAATGTTCAATCATGAATAACTGTTTTTAGTTCTATAAGCTAGCTAGTGGGATCTCGATTTCTTCATCTTTCTCTCACGAAAGAACAATAGCAGAGCATTACTCATGTAACCTTTTCTAGCATAAAACCTTTCAAACATGTTTCGTTTGCTGCCTTCACTGATCTTCCCAAAACATATCTGAATGATCTTTTCTATTGCTTTCCCACTTAGTTAATATTTGTTGTTTGAGTCAATTGTTAATAATTTATTACAACAGTTTCTTTACATTGAATTTACATCTTACCTGAGTTATGCTTACTACTAGTAAAACTTTCCATGATTTGCATGTGTATTAATTAAAAACTTTTTATAATGTTTTGAACATGTGGCATGTAGGTCCAGTTTATGATTTTGGGACTGTTTTAGTGATTTAACTAAATAGCCCCAAGTTGAGTTAATATTTTTGTATTTTGCTTTTGGGACTGTCTTAACCATACTATTTTGTTTGTTTGTTGTATTCTAATTCTTAAATCATGAATACAGAAGGTACAAGTACTCCTACATCCACATCTGCATCTTGTCCTAACGTCTTAGTATTAGCATTGGCCGTTTGTGCATAATTGTAGTCAAATTTGAGTTAAAAAGTGTCGATCTAGTGGCTTTAGGTAATTTCAATCAATTTCATCTTACATTAAATTAGGTATAAGGTTAGCTAAATTAGTCTTTTTATTATTTTTTCATCCCACATATATTTGAAGATGACCATAGGGGAAAAAAATATAAAATAATAATTAAAAATGTTTTCCCTTAAGCTATATATGATTCCTTACATATTTGTTGAACATTAATGGTTAGCCATTAACTTTTATATATATTGCACTAACATTTGGCAATTAAAGACGTACTTAATGTCAGTGCACTTCAATGAATTGATTTTGTCCATTCGATCACAAAACGGCCTAGAAGTATAAAACCCCAACTGCTATTGTAAATAAAACTTTGAGTAATTGTCTCCTCAAACTCCAAGCTATAAATTTTCCACGTATAAAGTTTTCTAGAGTGAAAAATACGTTTAGGGGCTCGAAAGTTTTCAAGGGACGACTCTACATTTACTAAAATTTCTCCTAGCCCCAACGTATACATTTGATTGACATCAAAGTCATGGCCGGTGGCAATCTCAATTTATTGTGCCACCCCAAAAGGGGCCATGCTTCATCAAAAGACTCTGACCAAGGGGGCAGCTGAGGTGACATATACCTATAACACAGAGTATAGGCAATTAACCCTAGAAACCAGCAGGTATATAAGCCAATCCCCAGTTACGAAGAAGTCTCTTTGAACTCTCTATTTATTTGTACAAACTACTAAGATGATACTGATTTAGGCATTGGAGACTCTCCGGTCTATACTAAGGCTCCTGTCTCTTTGTGTTTTCTCTATATTTGCAAGCCCGAGACCATAGACTCGAGTCCCTGGAGCCTAGCTCAAAGTAGTGCAAAAACACGACCTTAACAAGTGTAATTTATCATAAAAAGATATGATCATTGGAAATTGAATGTAAAACAAATAATGAAAAAAACAATATTTTATTATTATAGAGAGGTTAATTACTAAAAAGATGCTAAGCCTCTTTTACTACCCAATCGCTTTTCTATAGCAAGATTTAAATTTAATACAACTAATCATCAGAGGACGAAGAGTAAACAATTTCAATGTTAGGATCCATAAAGAGTGTATGGAATAAATAGAAGAAATGTGAGAAAGAAATTTATATGAATTAGTGGTGAATATTCTTATAATATACTTAGGAATATACATAAGAATATTTTGAGATTTTTTTTTTTTTTTTATAATTCTCAGAAATGAATATTTTCGTAATACAATAGGAATATCTCGAGAATATTCTCATAATATGATCATTTTTTTTTCATCCTTTGATTTATTTATAATTTTTGTTTGGCTTATATTTTTATTTTTATTTTCTATGTATATGATGGGATTACATCACATTACATATGGAGAAATATTTCAAATATAAAAAGATACAAGGATATTGCAAATACATTAGTAGTTAAAGAAAATATTTGAAATTAATAAAAAATTTTATTTAAATAGTTTATCATATAATCTAATTTAATCATGACCGTAGAAGATGCAAGCGGGCACCTTAATTAATTTATCGACTAAGTACATATAAATGGGCTTTTGACTAATTGGGAAGGAAGAACTTAACTTGAGGAGGTTTATGCGATGCATTAATAAATAAGAGTATTAGCATTTGACCGTTTGTGCATAATTGTACGTACCCAAGTTTGAGTTAAAAAGTGTCGATCTCATGGCGGCTTTAGCTAATTAACTAGCTAGACGCGGTGACCCATAACATGACTAAAACATTGACATTTACTACAATTTATCGTTGCCCCAACGTATACGTCCGATCGACCTTAAAGTCACGGTCGCGACCTCATTAATTATCGGAATGCATACAGGATCTTCCTGCCTATCTATCTAGAAATGATGAAGACCCTTCCACTTTCCTGCCCCGTCTTTGCTTTCTTTTTCCTATCTGGTATGCCTCGTGATGACGATGATCATGAGTATCGAGATTAATTTCTTCAACGTTTTAGCATGAATAAAAATATTAATTGCTTTTATTTATTTTGTCATTAAGCATTCATTTAATTATGGATTTATATTATATATTTATATGTATTTTAGATATATGTATGATCGCATTTTAATTATGGACCTCCAACCACTCCAAGAGATGTTAATGCCTAAACTTGGCATAATAGATCGGACGGAGGAAAGAATTATGATTGCATTTCAATATGGTGCTTTTCATGTTTATCTATAAAACGATAATATATAAATAAATAAAAATAAATAAAGAGAAACACAGATATTTACGTTGTTCGGATATCACAAAATCTTTTCACGTTCGAACCTTGCAACTCACGGCAAACTTTCAACCATAAAAAAAGAAGAAAAAAAAATAGTGACGGTTGTAGAATAAACAATCACAAAATACTTTCTGTGATGCCTTTTAGTTGATGGTTTTAAACCATCCCAAAAAAATTTGTGACAATTTTTTTATTGTTTTTGTGAGGTTTCTTCTATGGCAATAAATGAAATCTGTTGTAGTGCACCAACTATTGACCTCTATGTTGAAAAAATGAATTAGCTTGATTTATTTATTAAATAAGCCTTTCACAAACATAAAATTATGATCGAGTAACAAACTATATATTTTAAATAAAACTTGAATTGATTATTATAAGTCTGTACAAACTTGAATAACGTATAATTATTTTTATTTTTTGTCTTAAATTTAACTGTATAATTTTAAGATATCTTAAGTATTTAAAAATAAAAAGGAAAATGATCATATTCCTATTATGATAAATATTACTTAAATTTTTATAAATATAGTCACAGTACAACAAAAATAGGTTTTAGTGACAAATGAAACTGTCACAAGAAATGAAAAAAAGGTCACGAAATATATTTGGTGTGTGCGTCACGGATTACATTTGGTAACAGTTTACTGTACAAGTGTCACTAAAAATATTTTTAGTGACGGTTGGGGATGTGCCATTTGAAATAACGTTCGAACGTATCATTTTTTGTGACGGTTAGAATCTGTCATAGAAAATTACGTTTGAACGTAAAATATTACGTTTGAACGTAAAAAAGACGAGCTGACATCCGAACGAGAAAAGGTAATGTTTGATGATTATAGTTCGGACGTATAATGTAAACGTTTGAATCTCGAATCCAACGAAAATGAAATAATGTCTGAACGTTTGTATCATAACGTTTGGACGTTAATTCGAATGTTAAGAGAGTAGAGTTCGAACGTAAAGTGTACGTTCGGATGTTTGGAACGTTAAACTTTTTTGACATTCGAACGTTTTTTTAACTTGGGTTTAAACGTTGTTTTGTTACTATTTTGTATGGTTACGTTCGAACGTATTTTTGAACGTGTAATACTGTTGAAACGTATTTTATTTACATACGAACATATATATCAGAAATGCTAAACTCATCCACTTAATAAACAAACCAATTGTTTCATATTACAGTACATATTTCACAACCAACATTGTTTGAAACTATTTTCAAATTAGATGTTAAAAACGTAATACACAAATAAAATTCATTTCTTTTTCTTTCCTCGCCCAGCATGATTCTATTGCAATGACATAACACGCTCCATTTGCAGCATCATCTCCCGCTGCACTTGCTCTTGGACCTCATTACGGATTCTTTCCTCTTGGTCTCTTTGTTGGTCCTGCAAACGCGTCTCTAAATGAGACTGTCGCTCTAAGAGGGAGTCCAACTCTTGCTGTCTAGACCTCATATACTCATTCTCGTGTCATGCAGCTTCTAAATCTTTGGTAAGATTATTAATTTGTGATGTCGATGAGGTTAAGGAAGATGAACCGAAATGCTTGAAAGATCGTCCCAAACCTCTTGCCATACTAGAGTTGGGCCCAAGCACCTGGGAAAAAATGTCCAAATTACTAGGAGAGGATTCCCCAGAAGCTGACTGCATCTCCATCATTTTTCCCTGCAGTTTGAAAGATCAAAACACACAATAAGTAACATATTAAAAGAAATACAAATAAAAAATAATTTAATCATATGTTACATAATTTATTTAACAGAAGGAACACTGCTTACATAATTAATTGCAGCTACAGAATCCATCTACTCACTATGCTCATTAGTGTGAGCAGCAGCATAGACATGAATGAGGGAAAAGTTTTCAGGATCATCACATTTCTAAGAAAACGACATTAGCAATTTGAAAAGGATAGTGTTAGTACTTCTATAAAAGAATAATAAGAAAAAATATGAATTATTGCGTTTATTAATTACCATTTTTTCAGCAAGACGATGGAATGATCTTGAACCAGCACGATGGTGAATAGTCAGAGCAGATCTATTATTTGCATTTGTAGAACTTAAGTGCTACAAAAATAATTCCCACCATTAATTGTAATATATGTACATACATATAATATAAAAAACAAATATAAATGTAAATAATTATAGAAAATAAATCTAGAATACCTGATATTCTGGAGAGGCAAAAAGATCACAACACTTTATCCAGTCGTCTAATTTCATCTGCTGGAAAGGACACTGTGCAGCCTCTTCAAATGTCTCAAATTTCTTGAAATGGTCGTGACATCGTCCCTTGTGACGTTGGAATAGTGTAGCCATTAACTCATTCACAGTTCTCAAATCCTCACTACGACCAAAGTCGAGGTCAAATTCATCCTAATTATAAATTAATTATGTTAAAAATATGATAAACTAATGTAGGTGAAAAAAATGATATAATAAGTAAACTCACCAGCACACGACTCCGAATGTGTTCTTTAATCTCATTCTGCACATCTCATCAGGAGTGCACATAAAATAGAGCGTAAGCTCGAACTACTGTGCCAATATAGGAGGAAAGCGCTGCTGCACTATCATTCACTCCTCCAATGGAATTATCAAGAATTGTGATTTTCAGTTTACCATGCCTTCGATTTTTCTCAAGTGAGATGCCGTGTGTATAGCCACGACCGCAACGAGCAGATGCATCAACTAATAGATGATAGTATAATTTTGAAGGTTATATATATTATTTATTGAAACAAACCTCTTGATTATATATAGTATTAACGTAAACATTCCTTACCGGTAGGTGTCGACTGTGCATCATTCTCTGTAATGTTAACTTCATCTTCGGGAACGGACTCCTTAGATGGGGAGTCTTCAATGGGTTCAGGACTTGGACTCGATGGAGGAGGCACATTTCTCCTTTGTCTTTTTGGCGGCATACTTGGAAATGATTATATATAACAAAAAATATTATTAGAATAAATTTATATTTATTATAAAATTCTATAATGGCTGTATATGAATAAACTTTTTAGTACTTTTAGTCTTCATCTTCGGATGTATTTTCCATGTTTGTTTCAGAATTTCTCTATATAACATCTTCGTCGTCATCATCAAGCTCTTCTTCGTCATCCTTATCCACTTCCCCCTTGAATTCTTGTTCGTCTTCTTCTTCTGACTCTTCTTCTGTACTTTTCTCACTTTCTTTAATTGAATGATAATTTAATGAAGACGAGTCGAAATGGATGAGTGGGACGTCATCTCTACATAAGGGGAGCAACTCGAGTGCACTAAGGTCAACAAATAAGTTAATACCCCCTCCTCCATCTTCCTGGTAGGCCTCTACATTTGGAGTCTCATCTTCATCTCCACTATGATGATAATCTGCACTTGTTCCTACTTCATATATATTTCGAGGGACAAATTTTTGTACAACTCGCCAAGTTTTCTCTCCACTATCTTCATCAGCACTTTTCATTGGATCAATCAAGTAATAGATTTGAGTAGCTTGACAAGCCAGTACGAATGGATCATCTTCGTACCATTTAGATGCAGTATTGGCACTCGTAAAATGATTATCCCTATATATCGAATCCCGACTACCGCCTAGATCCCACCAATCACATTTAAAGACATATGTTATAGACCCACCCAGATATTTCAATCCAATAATATCACGAATGACACCATAATAATCAATATCATCTGTTCCATGACTCCCCTCGACCAAGACACTACAGTTTTGAGTTTTTCTATTACGTTCACGGTCCAGAGTATGGAACTATAACCTCGAACTGTGCATACAGTGTATCGAAGTGCTCTGTTTGATGGTCCACGGGCCAATGCATACAATTCAGAAGAGACTAATCCGGGATCACGAGCACGTTGTTCCAATATCTAACAATTTAAATAATGTCATTTATTAAATATTAGCTAGAGTTAAAACTTTCATCATGTAACATATATTATAGAGTTTAGTTCATACACATTGTTTAAACCATCCATAAAATTCTGACTCGTGTCTTGCCACTATATCCTCGACGCCTTCCATCTTAAGTTTGTCCATGTGCTTCTGTATAATATAATTTATTACATTATTTTACATAACAATAGTTAAAGAAATTCCTCATTATCTTTAGAATTATTTAAACCTTGTACAACGACATACCTGAGATAGTGATCAATCTCCTGACAATTATTTAGCACGTACCACCGAACTTTACCCAACTCTGTATCAAGTAAATCGTAACCCGTTTGTGCACCCAAAGGTCATACATTCTGAGAAACACTGATAGCTCACGAGGAGGCGGAGCAGCAAGATCAGCATTTCGTTCTTGACGAATAAATCGTGTCTCAACACAACGAAGATATAAAGAGCAAGATGTTAACCATTCATCGTGTATGTAGGCGTCTGCTATTGAACTCTCAGCTCTGGCTTTATTCCCAACAGTGCGCTTCAGTCGACTTAAATATCTTTCAACTGGATACATCCAACGGAACTGTACCGGTCCACCCAACATGATCTCCCGGGGTAAATGTATTGCTAAATGGACCGTGACATCAAAAAATGACGGTGGAAAGATTTGCTCAAATTTACATAGTATAGTAGCAATGTCTTCTTCCAGTTTCTACAGCATATCTCGATTCACTACCCGAGCACACAAATCCTTAAAAAGCATATACAGTTCAGTTATGGCAACACGTACAACAGATGTTAGCTTCCCATGAATTCCCACCTGTAATAACTTCTGCAAAAATACGTGACAGTCATGACTTTTCAATCTACCAATTTTCCAGTCATCATGGCTTACGCATCTACTGATATTTGAAGCATAACCATCTGGCAACTTCACACCTTGCAACCATTTGCAGAAGTCCATCCTCTCCTCCCTTGTCATTGTAAAACATGCATGCGGCGTGATCACCCTCTCACCTTCTACTCGTAAATGCAAATTATGTTTAATTCCCATTCTCTCAAGATCTTTCCTTGTCTTAATCGTATCTTTCGTCTTTTTATTGATGCTCATCAATGTACCCAGTATATTATCACAAATATTCTTCTCAATATGCATTACATCCAAACTATGTCGCAACATGCAAGACGACTAATACGGCAACTCAAAAAAAATACTACGCTTTGTCCAATTCAATTCTACTACGCCTCGTTTTCTCTTGTTCTTTCCCCGACCTTCCAAAATTGTTCACTGCCACATGTACCAATTGTTCCAGGATCTCTTCCCCAGACAATTCATTTGGCGCAATTCTATCTTCTACTTGTCCATCAAACTTAGCGGATTCTATTCTCCATGCATGATTTGTTAGTAGATAACGTCGATGACCCATGAAACACAACTTTTGAGAATATTTTAACCACTCACTCACTAGTAGTTTCTTTATTACACTTTGGACACGCTAACTTTCCTTTAGTACTCCAGCCGAAAAGATTCCAATATGCCAGAAAGTCATTTATCATCCACATTACCGCAGCATGCATCTGAAAAGTTGTTGATGTGAATGCATCATAAGTTATGACGCCTGCTTCCCATAACTCTTTCAACTCTTCAATCAACGGCTGCAAATATACGTCAATGTCATTCCTAGGTGATCTCGGGCCGGGGATAAGCAAAGTTAACAAAAAGTTGGGCACCTTCATGCACTTCCATGGTGGAAGATTGTATGGAGTCAACACTGCAGGCCAAGTGCTATAACTTGTACTCATATTTCCAAAAAGGTTGAATCCATCAGTTGTGAGTCTAAGGCACACGTTCCTTGCTTCTATCCCAAACTCTGGATACTGATTATTGAAAGATTGCCACGCAAGTGAGTCAGCAGGGTACCTCCTAAATCCATCATTTTGAACTCTTTTCTCTTTATGCCACTTCATATCGTGAGCTATTTTCTTACACATGTATAATCTTTGCAACCGGAGTTTCAATGGGAAATATCGCAATACTTTAACTGGCACGCTTTTCTTATCCTTCCACCTCGACTCTCCGCATACTGGACATGCTTGTTTCTCCTCGTTCTCATTCCAAAATAAAACACAATGATTCTTGCATGCATGTATGGACTTATACTCAACCCTAATCCCTTTCTCAACTATTTCGCTTCATAAAAGTTCTTCGGCAATGCAGATCCTTTGGGAAGCACTTCGTTAAATAAGTCTAATACCATGTTAATTGCTTTGATTAACATTCCACACAATGACTTTATGTGAAGCAACCACACAATAAACGACATTTTAGAATGTTTTGTACAGCCTGGATAAAGCTTGCGCTTTGCATCTTCCCACATTTCTGGAAAATTATCTGAATCATTCCGTCGCCCACTTGAGCTATTGTCGTCAACCTCATCCATAAACATCCTAGCTTCAATGTCACTCAACATCTCCTCCATCTCATCTCGCTCATAATCATCATCCACGTGCCGCAAATTTCCCGCTGACTGAATAAGTCATCCGCTAATTCTGCATACGGCTCACCATGTAGTACCCATCGAGTATACCTCAAATCCATACCGTTCACAAATATATGACTTTCAGCTTTATCCAATCCTATCGCACACAAATTTTTACAACCTCGACATGGACACTTAATGTAACCACGACTATCAGCAGAGGCATTTGCAAAATCAATGAAGGCCCTTACTCCACGCGCATAGGGTATGTAATATTTTCCAAGTCTATCGCGTAGACGCATCCAACTTTTATATATTTCTAAAAACATCTAATTTTTTAGTAACACGTATAAGAGTTAAATACACATGCATGTCATGATACATCATGTTCAAAGTACTCTTTCTCAAGGTAGTTGGTCCTATCCTATTTGAGATTATATTCTCCATATTGCACAAGTCCCGTCACTCTACTAGTTTAAACGTTAGTAGAAATTTCGGCAGCACTTCCTCATAGTTCTCCAAGTATACATGTTCACATATAGGGATTATGACCCTAAGAACAGTATACCCGAAGAACAAATGAGGAAGACACCGAAACTTCATACTAAACGTTCAAAGTAGGAATAACGTTTATGTGCAATACAGATAATATAATCTCAAACTCTCCACACTGGATAATTCAGGAATTAATGTACACCTAAATGTACACTAATTCCCAAACGGGTCTAAGGTTATTTATGCAATGTTATACAATATCTAACAAAAAAGTCTACAAATAAATTAGTACACATTGTTTGAATTAACATTATGTACTAATAATATTTATATTATTAATGATTGATAACACTTAGAAATTAGTATTAGATTTATATAATTCCTAATAACAGATTATACTTATTATCAGTCATATAATATATAACACTACTATAAAATAATTTATAATTACTATTATAAATTACTGATGATACTTATATTTTATATGTTATTATATAGCATAAAATAACAATTTGTAGACTTATTTATTTCCTATTTAATATAATATATAGTAAATTAGATTATAATTATTAGTTATACTATATATTGATAACACTTAATTGTTATCAATTATTATATAATTATTACTATTATTGCCAAAATTCTTATAATTATTATTATAATAATAAGTAATTATTATTATAATTACTTATCTATTTCTTATTATTCCTTCTTTAATACTATTTATAATTACTTGATAATTATTATTAGGGATTGATACTAATAACTCTACACAATATATTATTAGATAAAATATTTGTTATTATTGAGCTATTAGATTTTTAGGAATTATTATTTTATAATTATAATTTTTAATAATTGTTAATATATAATATAGATACTTATATGTTATTGATGATTTTACTAATACGAATTTTATTTCTTACTATATAATTATGCCTTATAATTGACACTTAGTAATATAAAATATTTATTATATTAGTTATTTAACTAATTATATAGATAATAGTTGTAAATAATATTATAACTTATAATTATGGTAACTATTCAAATATACTATATATATTGCATATAGTCCTCCAATTAGTGAATAATATCTACTATGCACAACAAATAATCACACTATTTATTTATTTCGAAATTGTTATATATATTCTTTAATTACAACATATTACTAAAACATACACTAAAACATACACAAAAATTCACAAATAATTATTATTCAACACCATACAATATACTAAAACATTAATATCTACTATGCACAACAAATAGTCACACTATTTATTTATTTCGAAATTGTTATATATATTCTTTAATTACAACATATTACTAAAACTACAACTAAAACATACACAAAAATTCACAAATAATTATTATTCAACACCATACAATATACTAAAACACTATCACATTAAGAATAAACAAATAAACATATCACAAATATATACTATATAGTGTTATATACTACAAATATATACTATATTTGTGTATACAATTAGTGTATATATATATCCAACAATATATATGAACTATAGTAGTATATTAAAGTCATATACTACTATAGTCTATATGTAACTATGATATATATATTATACTAACCTATTTTATATATAATTATATTAAGACGTATATATTATTTAGAAAATTAATATTTATAATAACTTTATGTTAATATATAAAGTTCATATTATATAGTAAAATATAGATAATATAATATACATTATATTAATATATTATATAATATATATAATATAATATATAGTGTAAAAACGTACGAATGTTATAATTAAAACTTTCGGCCGTGTTAATTAATGTTCGAACTTATACGTTATACGTTCGCATGTTAACATAACGTCCGAACGTACACGTTATAAGTTCGCACGTATGATTCTAAGTCCGAACGTATAATGGATAACGTTCGCATATAGAGAAAACGTTCGAACGTTAATTGATGAACGTTCGAACATTAACTGTATATAAAGTCAGGCACGACGGTTTCCAAGCCATAACATTTATCCAAAACTCAAACTCTCTCTTCCTCTCCGCCACGCACGCCGCCGCAACCGTCGCCATCTGCCACCGCAACCGTCACTAAAAGGTAATGTGCCTCTCCCTCTTCTATTTGGTACCATTTTAATCGGTGGGTTTCAAAAATTTGAAACCCACCGTAGGCCGGTTATAACACTTGCATTTCCGACCACCATTCGCAGTAAATTGATAAAATAGGACCGTAGAAACATTCCCCACTGTTAGTAAATGCTTATTTTGGTTGTTTGTGGCTTCGAAACGTGCGTTTCGAAGCCTTCGGTAATGGCTGAGTCGACTCATTGATTCCGTGTCGTAACGTTCGGACGTCACGACACAACGTCCGAACGTGTGACCTTTAGTATTCTTTATGTTTGCACGTTAAATTTTAATGTGCGAACCTATTATTTTTACGTGCGAATGTTCTTATTCAACGCTTTAACAAAATGTTGGATAAAACGTTCGAACGTAAACCGTTGGTCTTCTTCGGCTAGTAAGAACAGCCCCATGAGCCATGCAAGCTCGGAAGTGGTGGTGGCGAGTGCACGGTATTCTGCTTCGGTGGAGGAACGAGCAACGGCACGTTGCTTTTTGGTGCACCAGGAGATAGGGTTGTTGCCGAGGAAGATTACATAGGCACTGGTTGAAGTGCGATCATCAGCATTGCGTGCCCAATCGGCATCAGCGAAGGCAGAGACTTGGAGATCGGAGTTTCGATGAAACTGCAACCCAAAATTGATTGTCCCTTTCAGATACCGCAGGAGACGTTTGAGAGCAGTCCAGTGCGTTTGAGTGGGTTTATGCATAAACTGAGCTAGCTTATTCACCGGATAAGCCACATCTGGTCTGGTAAATGAAAGGTATTGGAGAGCGCCGATTAGTTGTCGATAGATGGTACTGTCCACGGCTGGAGTGCCATCATTCAGTTGGAGTGTTTCCGAAGTGGAGAGTGGCGTCTGCACAGCTTTTGCTCCATCAAGGTGATGCTTGGTTAAGAGATCCCAAATGTATTTTTGTTGAGTAAGAAACAGACCAGTTGTTGTGGGGATGACTTCAACACCCAGAAAGTAATGAAGGGAGCCAAGATCTTTGAGTGAAAAATGTTGGCCGAGTTGATGAATAACCTGCTTATCAAACAAAGAAGAGTTGCTGGTTAAGATAAGATCATCAACGTAGATCAGTAAATATGCCTGAACCGAATCTTTGTGGTAGATAAACAGAGAGGGATCGGCTTTAGATTGAGAGAAGCCCAGTCGAGTGAGATAAGTGCTGAGGGCCGTGTACCATGCACGAGGAGCCTGTTTTAAACCATATAGAGACTGTCGAAGCTTGCAAATATGTGCTGGAAACTGAGGATCAACAAAACCAAGGGGTTGTTTCATGTAGACGTCTTCCGTGAGGGTGCCGTGGAGAAACGCATTATTAACGTCAAGTTGCCGTAGAGAACACCCTTTGGTTAAGGCTTGTGAAAGAATTGCCCGGATGGTGACGGGTTTGATCACGGGAGAAAACGTCTCTTTATAATCGAGTCCATATTGTTGATGAAAGCCTTTAGCCACCAAGCGGGCTTTGTAGCGATCGATACTTCCGTCAGGCTTACGTTTGACTCGAAAGATCCATTTGCATCCAACAGGTTGAATGTGAGGGGACGGAGGAACTAACTCCCATGTGCCGTGGCGTAGCAAGGCCGTGAACTCCTCACTCATGGCTCGTCTCCACTGAGGATCCTTGAGAGCTTGAGTGACATTTTGAGGCTCGAGAGACGCGGGAAGTGGATGCTTGGTGACTGTGTAGAGCTGTTTGGGCTTGTGAATGTTATTCATAGCTCGAGTTGTCATGTTGTGAGTCCTGCCAGAGAGTGGAGCAACAGACGGACCGGGGTGTTCACTGGTAGTGACCGGAGGCACAGGGACTTCTGGAGGACGTTGCGACATCGGGGGAGAGTTATTGGGGATGGTAGGAGAGGAAGAAGGTGAATTCGGTGGGTCCAAGAGTAAGGGGGGAGGACTGGGAGAACATACTAAGTGAAGAGGAGGTTGAGTATGTGTCTCGGCCTGGTTGGGAATGGGTGAAGCGGCAGAGTGATGATGAAAAGGAAAGTGACCTTCGTCAAACATAACATGACGAGATACGTAGGTTCTGTTAGTGTCAATATGAAGGCACTTATAAGCATGTTGAGAGGTGGAGTACCCGATAAAAACACACGCAGAAGATTTGGGTTGAAGTTTGTGAGAATTGTATGGTTTTAGCCAAGGAAAACACAAGCAACCGAAGGTCCATAATTTAAGATAATTGGGCGAGGTGCCAAATAATTTCTCAAAGGGGGATTGATGTTGTAAAATGGGAGTGGGAAGCCGATTCATAAGGTACACGGCTGTTTGAAATGCAAGATGCCAATATTTTGTGGGCATATGGGATTGAGTGAGTAGAGTCATGCCGGTTTCGATGATTTGACGATGTCTTCATTCAGAAAGTCCATTTGATTGTGGAGTGTGAGGAGGAGTGGTAAGATGGCCGATGCCATGAGAGGTGAGATATGATCGAAGTTTAACGTATTCGCCTCCATTGTCAGTGTATAAAGTTTTTATGGGACAGCCAAATTGTTTTTCTAAAAGAGAACGAAGTTGAGGAAAAATGGCGGATACATCAGATTTGTTATGCATGGGAAACAACCAGCAATATCGTGTGAAATGGTCGATAAAAATGACATAGTAGCGATGGCCATCAGCGGAGGAAATTTGCGTGGGACCCCAAACATCAGAAAAAATATATTCAAGGGGTGAGTTGCTTGTAATAGAGGTGGTACCAAATGGAAGTTGATGACTTTTATTAGAATGACAAGAAGAACAAATGGAGACTGATCGTGAGCTAGAAACAGGTAAATGAAATTTGGAAATAATATGCGACACAATTTTATTGCTGGGATGGCCAAGCCGACTGTGCCAAATAGATCCAGTGGTACGTTCACCAACATTTGCAACAATGGAGTGAGAGGTGGGGGATGCGGAAGGAAGAGGATAGACCCCGTTTTCACATCGTCCTCGAAGAAGCAGCGCCCCCGTTGTCTGATCCTTCACAAGATAAAAAGTTGGGTGAAATTCAAGTATCACATTGTTCTGTTTTGTAAAATGATGGACAGAGACTAAATTCTTATGTATGGCAGGAACACATAAAGTATCATGCATGTTAAAGACACAATGCGGCGAGTGAAAAGTGAAGGAGCCGATGTGTGTAACCGGCAAACCTGTGCCATCGCCAATAACGACTTCATCAGTTCCATCATACTCTGAGTTGATGGTCAAGTTGGAAAAATCGGAAGTGATATGGTGAGACGCCCCAGAGTCGACAAGCCATTTGGAGGACTGAGGTTGATTGGAGCCGACACAATTTGCAGCAGCAGTTTTGGGTTGAACAGAGTGTTTGGGGCAGAAGCGAGCTGAGTGACCAACTTCACCACACAACTGACATTTTCCTTTGTATTTGGAGCGGAACCCATTGGGTTTGTGGTGTGGAGCAGGCCGAGACGAGTTAGAACGTCGCTCAGGAGGGGAGGTTTTGTTCCAAGGTCGACGGTTGGTGGGATTGGCTGTTGCAACAAGGTGCTGTGTTGCCTGGTGGAGCCGCTGCAGATAGGTTTCATGAGATGTCAGAAGATCATGCAATTCCTCAAAGGTGAGTGGGGTCTCACGTGTGCAGATAGGTGCAACGAGATCACGGTAGTCGGGACCAAGGCCACGAAGAACATGAAGGGTGATGTCGTCGGAAGATAGAGGAGTATCGATGATGGCGAGTTCATCGATGGTGCTTTTGACATCTTGAAGGTATGCAGCAATCGGTCGATCACCTCGTTGAAGAAGGGTGAGGTGCTCCTTGAGTTGCATCACACGGGATCGAGACTTGTTTGCATATAAACGATTTAGTCGAATCCAAGCATCGCGGGAAGTCTTGGCTGAGGCGATGAGTGGCGTGATCGATTCAGCAACAGAGGCAAGTATGCCATTGAGAAGGAGTTGATCTTGCCGAAACCAGGTGGAGTAGGCAACAATGTCTGCATCTTCAGCAGGATGAGTGGGCTGGGAAGGGGAGGGATGAGTTCCATCCAGGAAGCCCATAAGGTCATAGCCGAGAAGTAACGAGGAAAGAGTGGCACTCCATGAGGGAAAATTAGGACCAGTTAATTTCTGGGGAAGTTGGCCTGCAGCGTTGATGGAGATGGGGGTGTGGGTGGAAGGTTTTGCAGGGGAAGCCATAGGAACAGAGTTGGTCTCGGTGGAGAGAAATGGCTCGTGATACCATATAAGAGTTTATACACAGTATGGAAAATGGTTACTGCAGTATATTATTCATGACATGTTTGTACATTATATAAGCTATACAAAGACGTAAATGAAGGAGATAATAACGCTAGGCATTAAGCTGACAGATACGTAAAGAATATTTACATTCCATACAAGATACAAGTCCTAGAATTAAGGAGATTATTTTGGATGATTTCCTTGATCCATTACAGTCCGAACGTATGACGATTCAAATTCATTACGTTCGAACATTTATATCATACGTTCGGACGTAATGAACTCATTTGTACGTTTTTATCGATCGTTTGAATGACACGTTCGATAAAAACGTCCGAACGTATCTGACCGGTGCAAAACTGCAAGTGCACAGTATCGTAGTTTTATAGTAAAGTAATAAGAAGAGTATCGTCCTCAGGGATTGGTACCTTACTCTTGCCAAATACCAAAATTATGCTAATCTCAATTTTATCTAGAGGAATCGCTAAGGTTTTTGTAGTAGCAATTAAAACTAGATCAACTCAAGAGAAATAAGCAAAGAAAGTAAAACTGATGTTTGAAGATCAAATTCAATAGGGAAGAAAACTTCTAGGAAATCGATTTCACCATAATTCTTCACTATGCTTTTCTCATCCAGCTAATTTAACTTAAACCTCTTTTGTCTATTAGCAAATCTCTAATTCATCCAAAAGCCTCTTTCGATAGTCAATTGGAAGTGATTCTAGTTTATCAATTCACACAAGAGTATGCAAATTAAATAATCAAGAACGCAATAAGACCAATGATTTAATTACTACACAGGTTCATACAAGTCTTTCGATCTCTATACTTACCTATGCTGAAATATCCAAGATCTACCCTATGATTCCCTCTTTCGATAGCAAATCACAAGATTAATAATCATCTAATCAATGGCCAGTTAATTAGAAGCAATAAATTCAGAATAAATCAGATAAACAAAGAGAGAATTTCATTAAATTAGCATGGACAAACAAGCATAGTTCGGAATTAGGTTACATCGTTTTCCTAGAAATTAGAAAATTTAGCTCATGCTAGAATTGGAATTCAACATAAACGAATTCACCATAATTGTTCTGAGAAGATGGGAAGAAGAAAATAAACACTGAAAAATCCTCCTTGCAGCCTCAACTGGTCGTCAAAAGCTCAAGGGAACGATTCAACGCCTTTCTCCCGTCCGTGCTCGTGTATGAATCCAACGTACGTGCAATAAATTGGAATTCCGTCTCCAAAACAAATGATTTGAATCCCTCTAGCTATGTTTTTCTCTCCCAAAGAGTGTTCTCCAGTCAAAACTCACGGCTCTAGAGTGAAGAATGGCCTTTTATATGGTCCCACGGCGGAAAACCTAAAATCTGTCAAAATACGATGTTCGCTCGAGCGGGGTGTCGAGCGCGCGTCGAGCGTTCGACTCTGCCTGATTTCGCTCGAGCGTCCTATCGAGCGCACATCGAGCGTTCGACTCTGCCTGATTTCGCTCGAGCGGCCAATGTCTCTGCTCGAGTGATCTTCGTTTTTCAGCAACCCGCTCGAGCTCCCTGTCGAGCGGCAGTCGAGCGTTTGAATCTGCCTGAATTCGCTCGAGCGGCCAAAAGCCTCCGCTCGAGCGAACTTGTAAAATCTGCAATATGAAATTTTGCAAGCCATCAGTATCATCTTTGTAAATTCGCACCTGACAATTTTAATTTTAACGTGCGAACGTACGTTCAATAAAGTTCGAATGTTTCCTATTAAAATATTTTTATATTGTTTCTTTTTATTATTATTATTTTAGATATTGAAAAAGTGAAATTATTTAAAAATTTTACTGGCAAAATTATGTAAATTTATAAGGATGACAGTTTAATTTTCTGTATAATCCATATATGTCATAATACGTATGTATCTGTGATTCTAATCATTTTTTTAAAATATTATAACTTATATATTTTTTTAAATTTTCAGGATATGGCTCAGTATATGACGACAAGGAAGCGAGGGAGGGATGGAGGCAATCCGGACATTGCTCGACTAGGGGCACGAATTGTTATGGGGGAACGAGAAATCCTTATTAATGAGTTTGATGAGCTCAGCTGGGAGCAGAAGACGCTGAGAGACGTCTTCGTCACCAGAGGTTGGGGCCCCATATGCACATTGAGGGGAAAGATTTACCCCTCAATGGTTCGAGACTTTTACATTGGGATGGCCACCATGCCTAACGATGCATCATTCCATACTCTTAGTGTATGCGGTGTACAGTTTCAGTTCTCGGCGGATGTTCTTGCCGACTTACTCCAGATTCTGCGTATACTACCTAAGTCGACAGCTGCTCAGGCTGGTGACATAGCAGCTACATATAGATCAGGCTCGCACATCTTGCACATCATGTAGATGTGCTAAACAATAAGGTTGAGACATTGACTGAGGAGTTTCAATCCTTTGTAAACCAGCAGTTCTGAAAGTGATTTGTAAAAATTTATCATATTTTCTTTTTTATTTTCGACATATGTAATGGACACAAATATTTAATGTATGTATTATGTAGCTTAATTTCTACTCTTAATTTTATTTTAATATACTGTTACTCAACCTTACTATTAAAAAAATATATATTATGGTTAATTTATGTAAATTAACATATAACACTTTAACGTTCGAACATTGGCGCTAATATATTAACGTTCGCACGTAATTTATTAAAACGTTCGAACATTCGTGCTAATATTTTTACGTTCGTATGTCAATATACATAACATTCGAATGTTATTGTGACGTGCGAACGTATTATGTGAAACGTCCGAACATTTTAAAATTCTTGCCCAACATTTAGTGACAGTTCTCACAAACCGTCACAATAAATACGTTTTAGTCACAATTTGGAAACCGTCACTATTTATAATCTGTCACTAAAAGCCATATTTGTTGTAGTGTCATTGTTATGTATATATAAATTATCCAATGATACTCTCAAAGCTTATTTTATAAAAACGTACAGCAAATAAAGTTATATATTTATCTTGCCCAACAATATATATTATATATAGGATTTTGAACAACGATATATATATGGACTAGCTATATTGTCATGCATGCATACATTGCTTTATGACAATTAATGTATCGAAGAAAATTCATGCAATGCAACAAAATAATTAGTTAGACGATGAATTTTGTCCGGGTGTGTATTTTTCTACACTGGAAAGTACTACGTGTAACGTACTGAACCAAAAAACTAAAACATTGACAAACATGAATTTGTTAGGGATGCAGAATTATTAAGTTCTTGTCCGATAGTCATGTCTAAACGAAGAAAACTGATCTTCCGTGTATGAGAGAACCTCCTACATATGTGTATATATACACACCACACCGGCCCAACTCTACATATTATATACATTGAGATCATCAAATTACTTAGCCTATCTATCTATCTTTCCATCAATGATGAAGACCCTTTCACTCATGATCTCCGGCCTTGCCTTGGCCTCCTTTTTTCTCTTTGGTATGTCTCATGATCAATGATCGGTATCCAAATTTCTTCAATGCCTTAACTATATATCATGGAAAATGGGTTATATATATGTATGTATTTTAGATATATGTTTGTATGATCACATTTTAACTCTCTCTCTCTCTGTCTCTCTCATGGTTGTCCTAGCTAGGCTCATGAATAATTATTATTAGTTACTATCGCAGAACACGCATGTGATAAATATATATATATATATATATATATATATATATATATATATTTAGGCCTATCATAAAATGACATGCCTACCAAAATTGGTTGTTTACATATATGAGTACCATGTCATATTATATACACGTATCATGGTGATAAGTATGCATGTGTGATTTACGATCGAATTCATTTGCTAAGATGGATATGTTGGCTTTCACATATATGCATGGTGACAATGAATTTTTTGGTTTGATGATGTACATATATATGAATATTGCAGGCATTCAATCTACTAGAATAACTTTCACAAAAAACTGTCCTAATTAACAGTTTTGAAGGAATGGAGAATCGAAGAGAAAGCTTCCATAGGAAGAATGGATTTCGATATATTTAGTGAAGTTACAATGTACAGTACCATCAATATAATGAGAACAGAAAGGAGAAAAAAGGAATAAAATCTAACTAATTGATACACGTAGGCTAAGACTAAGTAACAGAATTACAACTTATTTTATTCTTGAAACATCTTGCCTTTGCTGACTGGAGGGCTCTGAGCTGGCCTGTATGGATGAACTGGAGTGCTGCCGTGTGTTCTCTAACACCCCCCACAAGATGGAGAGTGTGTGTCAATAACTCCCATCTTGAGCAAAATGGAATAAAAAGCTGGAGAATGGAGAGCTTTAGTAAGGATGTCAGCCAGCTGAGAAGAAGATGGTGTGTATGTAGTAGTGATGATACCTTCTTGAATTGTTTCCTGAATTAGATGACAATCTAATTGAATGTGTTTTGTCCGTTCATGGAAAACTGGATTTGAGGCAATGTAGAGTGCAGACTTGCTGTCACAGTGTAAAAGAGCTGGCTGTGGGTGAGAAACCATGAGATCACTAAGTAAATACTATAACCAGATAAGCTCACATGTTGCAGCAGCCATGGAACGGTACTCGGCTTTAGCAGAGCTATGAGAGACAGTTGTTTGTTTCTTGCATTTCCATGAGATGAGAGACTACCCAAGGAAGACACAATAACCAGTGGTGGACCTTCGTGTATCAGGGCATGAAGCCCAATCAGAATCACAGTAAGAAGTGAGCTGGCAAACAGAAGAGGCAAGAAAAAATAACCCTTGGCCAGGTGACTTCTTCACATAGCGCAGGATTTTCTAAGCTGCATGTAGGTGTGGAACACAAGGAGAGCTCATGTATTGGCTTAGTAGATTAACTGAGAAAGACAGCCCAGGTCGTGTGATACTGAGGTAAAGAAGGCGCCCAATAAGTCTCCAAAATTCAGAAGGGTCAGGTAGCAACTTTCCTGCATCTTTGCTAAACTTAATGTTCGGATCCATAGGAATCAAGCTAGGCTTGCAACCAATTAAACCAGCATCATGAAGAATATCAAGGGCATACTTCCTTTGAGATAACTGGATACCATTGGGAGTCCTAGCTATCTCTAAACCAAGAAAGTATTTAAGAGTACCGAGATCTTTAAGTTCGAATTGGGACTCAAGAAAAACTTTGAGAACAGAAATTTCATGTGCATTGTTGGAGGCCACAACTATATCATCAACATATACAAGTAATGCTATAAAGGATGAACCACACCCTTTTGTAAAGAGACTATAATCAGCACGGGATTGAGTAAAACCAAAATGTAACAAAGAAGAGGAGAATTTTGCATACCATTGTCGAGAAGTCTATTTAAGGCCGTATAAACTTTTGTTCAACTTGCAAACTTTGTGGGGGTCTTGAATAGAATAGCCAGGAGGTAGTTTCATGTAGACTTCTTCCTCCAAATCCCCATGGAGGAAAGCATTGTTAACGTCGAATTGTTGGAGAATCCAACCTTTAATAGCAGCAACGGCTAAAAGAGTTTTGACTGTGACCAGCTTTGCAACGGGTGAAAATGTCTCATGATAATCAAGTCCCTCCTCTTGAGTATATCCTTTGGCAACTAAGCGAGCCTTGTGCCTTCCAATAGTGCCATCCGAATTGTATTTAAGCTTGTAGACCCACTTAGAACCAATAGTTTTCTTTCCAAAAGGCAGATCAATGACATCCCAAGTCTTGTTTAATTCCAAAGTAGCAATTTCACTGTCCATTGCTTTGCACCAATCTGGACTTTTCACAGCTTGTGCATAAGTGTGTGGTTCAATGTGATTAAGAACGGATGTGGCAAAAACAGCATGTTTGCATGAGAGTTTATCATGACACAAAACCGAGTTAATAGAATAAGGATGAGAAGAAGATGAGTTACCTTTCACCTTGAAGCTTGATGGGGAAGTAGTGGGCATGGTAACCTGTTGACAGTAGTAATCATGAAGGTAAGAGGGAGGTTTGCTGGTTCTGTTTGAGCGTCTGAGAACAGGTGGTGAAGAAACATCAGTAGGTAAAGGAGAGGAATTAGATGGAACTGGAGAAGTTGTCGTGGGATCTGTTGGAGGGTCAAAATGTGTGGAATTTGTGTGATTTGTGGAATTAGGCAGGGGCTGGGACAGAGGGGCATGTGGAAGATGCGGAGTGGAAGGTTGGTCATGTGGAATGGAAACAGACCGAAAGTGCGGTGGCAGTGCTACTGTGGGATCTGGAACATGCTAAGTGTGAGGAATATTGGCTGTACCGAGGGAGGGAAATGAAGGGATTTGTGAAGTAGGAATGACATTTTTGTAGGGAAAAATATTTTCATAAAAAATGACATCTCTGGAATGAAAAACAGATTTACTTTCTAAATCAAGTAGCCGGTATCCCTTGATGCCAAAAGAATATCTGAGAAGGATGCATGCTTTTGCTCGTGAATCAAATTTGTGACGATTGTTTTTCAAGGTGGAGGCATAACAAAGACAGATGAATGTATGATGGTTTGATTTTGAAAAGAAGTTCATATGGTGTCAAATTATCCAAGTTAGGTGAAGGTGTTCTGTTGATAAGGTATGTGGCAGTTAAGATGCATTCATTCCAGAAAGTTGTGGGAATGCCAGATTGAAATCTTAAGGCCCGGGCAACATTTAAAAGGTGTTGGTGTTTTCGTTCAACAATGCCATTTTGTTGAGGACTCTCAACACAGCTTTTTTGATGGATTATTCCTTGTTGAAGGTAAAAGTTGGTCATGGCAAACTCATTTCCATTATCAGACCGAAGTATTTTGATTTTAGTGTGAAATTGTGTTTCAACTAAGGAGCAAAAAGATTGAAGAAAAGTTCTAGTTTGGGCTTTGTTGTTCATTAAATAAACCCATGTTGATCTTGAGAAGTCATCAACGATTGTGAGAAAATATTTATATTTATCATGTGCCATTGGAGAACAAGGACCCCAAATGTCACAATGGATAAGATCAAATGGTTTCAATGCACAGGTAGAACTAAGAGGGAAAGGTAAACGGTGATGCTTGGAAAAATGACAAGTAGAACAATGAGCATTTTTATTCATAAGTTTGAAACTTGGTATATATGGCTGTAATAGAGACAATCGTGAGTCCGATAAATGACCCATTCTACAATGCCATAAACTATAATAAAAAATAACAGAAGCGGAAATAGATGTAGGTGTTTGTGGGAAGCGGGATAGGATGGAAGATAGGGCAATGGAAGATACATCTGTCAACTGGAGATGGTATAAACCATTTTGAGCCACACCCCTCCCAATCGTGCTCCAAGATATAAGGTCCTGCACATAACATTCATTGGTAAAAAATACCAGGCAGCAGTTAAGGTCATGAGTTAATTTCTTTGTTGCATAAAACATTCTTGAGAACAAGATTATGGTTGAGCTAGATAGATCCTTTGTGAGTAACAGCTGCATGGTTACCATTTGGAAGGCGGACTTGAAAATTAACTTTGGTGGGAAGTGAGGTATAAAGTGAGGGACAACAGATCATGTGATCTGTTGAACCCATGTCAATAATCCATGGAGTAATATGTGATGATGGCAGATGAGAGTGAGACACAGAGAAACAAGAAGAAATACCAGACATATTGTTGACATAACTAGAGTTGGGTGGAGCAGCTTGCTGTGTTGTCTAAGATTGGAGCAAAGCAATGAGCTGATGATATTGCGCAGGAGTGAGAGCAGCCTGGGATTCCTCAGGGAGCTGTTCTCAGTTGGAGAGACTAACTTGGTTTGCTGATGAGTCAGAACCTTTGTTTCGAGTGGCGAGTTTATGGCCCGGTGGATAGCCATGAAGTTTGTAGCATCTGTCAATGGTGTGGCCAACGAGATTGCAGTGAGTGCAGGTGGGTTTATCAAGATGAGGATTGGCCTTGAAACACTTTTCTAAAGAATGACCCGATATTTTGCAAAAAGAGAAATAATTTATCATGCCTAGGAGGGCCAAAATGCTTGGCGGTGTCTCAGTGAAGAGGAAAGTGGGATTTGGTGGCCATGGCAAGTGTGTCATGAAGGGTAAGAGAGATGTTCGAGATTTGTTTGCGCTTCTCCTCTTGCTGAACGAGAGCATAAACTTCGCTTAAGGTTGGGATGGGTTTGAGAAGGATAATCTAAGCTTTAATGTTGGTGAAGGAATCATTAAGTTCCATAAGAAATTTCATCATCCAATCACGTTGTTGATTGTCAATGACAGGTTTCATGGCACCACATGTACAAGAAGGTATGGTTTCAAAATTAATGAGTTCATCAAATAAACTCTTCAATTTGGAAAAATAGAGACTAACAAAAGCATCACCCTAAATTAAAGAATGTATGGACTGTTTTAATTCATAAATCCGGGGGCCATTATTTTGGGCAAAACATTGTTCTAACTCAAGCCACAAGACATGAGTAGTATCAACATATACCACACTATTTTTGATTTCAAGAGACATGGAGTTTTGAAACCAAGTCACAACCATATCATTACATTCAAGCCATGGTTCTAACAGAGCAGAGTTCGGGTCAGTGGGTTCAAGAATCGTACCATCGATGAAACTGAGTTTCCTCTTGATTCGGAGAGAGCGACGAATGCTGCGGGCCCAAGAATGGTAGTTGTCTGTGGTAAGAAGGTGAGTGATGAGGAGGGTTCCAGGGCCATCGTTCTGGTTAAGGAAATAGGGGCTGGATGGATCTTTAGGGTTCATGGAGAGAGGGGAGAAATGGATTTCGGAATCAACACCGTGAGACTCAGTGTTCTCGGAGGATTCAGTGTTTTCGGAGGCCATGGATGACTCTTGATACCATAACAGTTTTGAAGGAATGGAGACTCGAAGAGAAAGCTTCCATAGGAAGAATGAATTTCGATATATTTAGTGAAGTTACAATGTACAGTACCATCAATATAATGAGAACAGAAAGGAGAAAAAAGGAATAAAATCTAAATAATTGATACACGTAGGCTAAGACTAGCTAACAAAATTGCAACTTATTTTATTCTAGAAACATCTTGCCTTTGCTGACTGGAGGGCTCTGAGCTAGCCTGTATGGATGAACTGGAGTGCTGCCGTGTGTTCTCTAACACTAATACCGTTTGGCCGGGAACCCTAACCTCTGATCAGAAACCTCAACTATCAACAACTGGATTTGAGTTAGCATCTAAAGCATCCACACAAATAGATGTCCAAGCTCCATAGAAAGGTCATTTTTGGGCACGAACTGGTTGCTCCACAGATGCCTCAGGAAGGTTCTCTTGCGCTACTGCGGATTGCGCCTCCGGACAAGTTGCATGCAATGGCAATGGTGCGATCCCACCAGCATCTTTGGTAGAAATCAACATAGTAGAGAATAGTGGGCAAGACTTTTACGATATCAGCCTTGTCGATGGCTTCAACCTGCCTGTTTCAGTGAGCACAGAAGGCGGGACCGGTGATTGCGGGACCACGAGTTGCTCAACCAATGTGAACGCGGCATGCCCAGCAGTGTTGCAAGTAAAAGCTGTAGATGGGAGCGTGATCGCATGCAAGAGTGCATGCATAGCGTTCAATCAGCCACAATACTGCTGCATTGGCAATAATACTCCAGAAACATGTCCTCCCACGAACAATTCCATGATCTTCAAGATCCAGTGCCCTCAAGCTTATAGCTATGCTTTTGATGATCCGAGCAACCTCTTTACCTGCTCCGGTGCACCTAATTACGTTATCACTTTCTGCCCTTGAAATACTTGATCATGAGATGAGATCAAGAATTATGCATGCATGCATGTTACATGCTTCTTAGCTTCTCTTTATAATAATTATAATAACAATCGACTGTGTAACAAATAATAATGAACTACTACATATAGAAAATTCATAAATAAATGGGCAAATTATATAAATTTCTTGTGCTTTTGGTCTGTATGCAGCTACGTACTCCATCTTCAAATGCAACCATATATTCATTCATGGGAGTACAATATGGTACTAGTACTCAACCAGAATGATCTCTCTGTTTGCTTTGATCAATATTAACCCATAATACAAGGTTAATTCTATCATTCTTGCATTTGAAGGTTCATATACAACACTTGATCCAACACAGATATATGCACGCACAAATATTTGTGGTTACAAATGATCGTTAATTAAATGGATAGAAAATATTATTTCAAGGGAAAATTACTTTTCAAGTCTATATGGTTTCACTTTTTCAAAATTGGTACATCTCATTTAAGTGTGTAAACACTGCGTAATCATTTTAAAAAAATGAATAAATATAAAACTCACATAAAAAAATTAACTTTTTAATAATAAATTATATATTTTTTTAAAACGACTCCACAATATCTTACACATTTCATGATTACTATATGTAGCATTAATAATATTTGTGGTTATAGTTAAGTTTCAAATTGTTATTACTCTCCTTATGAAAGGCTGACATGCATGGACTTTGACTGTGACTTATGCAATAAACACCGGTCAGGAAACAACAAGCGGAATGTTATGTGTAAGGGCTTTGCTACATACAGTCGGCAAATACAGTCTGCTATACGGAATGAATAAAAAAAAAATATAAAAATATTTTTTTATATTCAGGGAGACCTACATGAATAAAAAAAAGTTGTAAAAATAATTTTTTTTTTCATGTAGGTCCCATATTAATTCACTTTTTTACAGCCGACTGCATGCCGACTGCATCTGCTGACTGCAAAAAGTATTTCTCTATGTGTAATCAACGTTTAAAATTTTTTAAAATTAATGCAAAATTAGCATGAATATTAAATGAAGGAAAACTTTGAAAACATCAATAAAATCTTAAAATATTTTAAAAATAGTAAAAATAAAAAATTATAAAATTATAAAATTTAAAATTTAATAAAAGCAATAAATTTTAAGAAAAACAGTAGACAAATACAATGAGCGGACAGCTTAATTTTCCTTGGGGGATAGTTTAATTGTCGAGAAATGATATTTGTAGTCGTGGTTGTGCAAGTACCGCGCAGTTTTTTTGAAAAAAGTGAATTAATACGGGATCCACATGAAAAAAACTAATTTTTTAATTATAGATTCCACTCTTTTTCAAAGTGATTGTGTAATATTTGCGTATTCCACGACTATATGTAACATTACTCTTAATTATCATATGTAGGCCCAAGATCAGAACCGGATTTTCTAAATTGTGATAACATTTTATCAGTGTCTGTATCACAAAAAATAAAAATAAAAGGCTTTGAGTTCGCATTTGACAAATACAATGAGAGGATAATGGGCTTTGAGCACGCCATGAGAATTTGAAAAAAAAAATAATAATAAATTGATCTAAAAAATTTTCAAAAATATGAAAACTTTCTTCTAACCCTATCTAAATTTCTTGAGTTTTCTTAAATTTAAAAAAAATAAAATAAAATATCTTATGTGGGAGAGGAAGGTGAGAACGAGAGATTGTGTGGTCTAAAATTATTTGGAGAAAATATCACTGATACAATGGTCAAATCACAGGATGTAAAGACTAAAATATCTGCACATAAACGGACACAAAATTGAAAACAGAAGGATATAAAAGACAAAACACACAACCCACAGTCAGACGAACGAAAAACACAAGAAATCTTTTTGCTTTTCAAATATCAAATACACTAATAGAAGAATGCAAGTGTCAGTTTCCTTAGCTGGCAAGATGTTAATAAAGTTAGTTTCCAGCTGGTAAGCATCAATAAATATTAAACAAATCCCCATCCTTCTTTTCATCAAGAGGAGCACTTAGAGCCGATCAGGTGTCAAGTGGTTTTTTACGTAGCAATCTAACCAAATTAACTCATTTGAGCATTTTATCAAACATCTTGCATCTATTCCCATTTCTAAATACAACAAACCAACCCAGCAATCTAACCTTTCCTCATTACATCACAACAAGCATTCACCCATTTATAACAACAAATGCAGGCGCAAACCACACCCTCCTCCACCAGCAGTACATTGACCTTTTCCATTTAGAAAAGGAAAATAGAATTAAGAAATCCAAACCAAAATTAAAATGGTAATAAAGATAATAATAATAACACGTCAACCCAAATACTAAATAAGGGACAAAACTTGCATAGGAATTTAAGAACCAATAGGCACTGGCAATGATAAACCAATTCAAAATAAATGTAACGAACATTATCATGATTCTAAATCCTACTTGCATCTTTGAAATTCCCATTGTTTGGTTCCGAATGTGACATTGAAAAATTTTCCTGGTGTGACTGCTAATGATACTGAATTTCTCGTCGGTTCATCAATGGCACATAGCTCTGCTCAACCAATAAAGCTTGCATATTGCATGTACAACAAGTATGAAGAGGATTGGTTAACCAAGTCTTTAAAGGAGAAGACTGAAACACCATTAATCCTTGAATATTACCCTCCGGAAATCCAAATTTGGCTTCATAGATAGACATTACACTGGATATACAAGAAATTTTCTATTACCACCGGATGAGCTTTAGATCTAAGCACCACTTTGGCGAAAAAGCACTTTATTCTTTATTTCTAGGACCGAACTGGGCAAAAGTGTTTTCGATGACCCTATCCCTAAAGCCTTCAAAGCCAAGTTTTCTACAAAAACAAGGATTTTGGGGACAAAACTCATAGCTCCAGTTAAAGAAATCCTCCCCCAAAACTCGTCGAAGCCAAAATTACAACTTTCAGGATTAATATTCGAAACCATAGATTAAACTAAAATCTATAAATCAATAATAGACCATATAACTAATGGTAGTAAGAATGATATTTAAATAAAAAAAAATAAACTAGATTACATCAGAAAGCGGGAAAAAATGGGCGAAGTAAACAACGGAACACTAGATTTAGGGGGGAAAAATGGATCTAAACCCTAGGTGAGATACGGCAGAGGCGGGTGATCGGGAAGGATTGGAGGTTTAGGGGAAGATTTAAAATTTTCGAAGAGAGTTATTGGAGAATTAGGAATGTAAATGAAGATTTCAAAAGGGAAGTTTGTATGGCACAAGAATAGCAAAACACCTATCAAGAAGGTTCATACAACTACTTGCATTAAAGTATATGCAAAACACCTGTCAAGAAGGTTCATCCAATGGCTAGCTTTTTGCCAACTCACTATAACTTTTGAACAAATTATCGTACGTACGTGTCATGTTTAGGGACTAGCTTAGCTTTTACTTTCTATTGAAGTATGTTTAGGTAAGACTGTTCATACGGGCCGGATTTTATTCGGCCCGAACCAGATTCCGGTTCTGGGTTTCGGCCCGGATTTAATCCGGACCGAAACCCGGATTGCTAAATCCGGACCTATGCGGTCCGGATACGGATTTAAAATCCGGGTACCGGATTAAAAACCCGGTACCCGGTTTCCTTCATTTATTTTCTTTTTCCCCACTAATATCCCCGGCCCCCCCCTCTCTCTCTCTCTCTCTCGTTCATATTCTTTTCTGAAACCCTAGCCGCCGCTGCCTCCTCTCTGCCTCTCTCTCTCTCTCTCTCATCAGTCGAGTAAACATGGCCTTCTCCAGTCGAAATATCGTCCCTCTCTCCATCTTCAACCCACCTGAAAACAATATAACATAGCTACATTGCGCTCTAAGCACAAAATCATCAACCCAAATTAACAAAGACTTGGGGTTTAGATGTAGGGAAAACCTATAATGCGAAAGCAGCTCGAGAGAGGCCCCGGAGATGCCATCCATGACGCCACCGTGCTTGGGTTCAGCAGAAGAACTGGACTCTCTGCTACTGCATCATCTTGTAGGCCGCGAAGCTCATCTCTTTCTTCGAGGTCCTCGGTATGGGTAAAAGGGATTCGAGGGACGAAGTCGGCGCTGGAGTGGGCTATGAAGCCCGACGCATTTTTATCGAATCCCCCCAGGCCCCAACCCCACGGTTTCTCTCAAACAGGAATGCTCTTATCTCTTCTCTCTGCTCTGCTCTCTCTCTGTGGTCTACACCTTCTTCTTCGCCGTGAAGCGCCCTCCCAACCCTTTTCGACGACGCCACAGGAGCTTCTCCGAGAGACTCTCCATCGACAACGATTATGCTTTCTGGGAGCTTCTGATCTGCTTTCTGATCTGCAGCGACAAACAGACTCTCTGGGAGCTTCTGATTTGCTTTCGGTTCAATATAATATAGGTTTTTATTATAAAAAAAAATTATGCTTTTAAACCGAAAAAAAAAAAAAAAAAAAAAAAAAAAACCGGGTTCAATCCGGAACTCGGAATCTGGGTTTTACAAAATCCGGATTCATCCGGGTTCTGGCTCGGATCTGATCCAGGATAACCCGGTCAGGTTTCCGGCCCGGATTTCAAATCCGGGTTTTGGTTTGGGTGTACCCGGATTTCTGGGTCGGAACCCGGATGAACAGCCCTATGTTTAGGGACTAGCTTAGCTTTTAATTTCTATTGAAGTGGTAATGCTTATTTATTGTCATATTAGTACTCTTTTCTTGAGAAGTGTTCCACGCGGGCTAACATGGGAAATAAATAATAATATAACTAATAGTATTTATATTATAATTTCTCTGAAATAAATAATATAATTACTTTTAATTTTTTATTTGATTTAAAATAGATAAATATTTAAAAAAACATTAGAAGAAAATAATGAACAAGAATATAAAAAAAAATTAAAATTTATTTTTAAAATTAAATTATGCTATTAAAATATTTTATTAAATATAAAAATACAAACGTGAAATTATAAATTTTCTCCTATTAATATTACATTGCATACGTTAAGTTAAAAAAAGCATGGAAGGGATTGCCTAATGAACATAAAGGAGCCCCAGTGTGATTATTTTATTTTTGATGAAGAGGGGGGTAAATTCGGTTTTTTATTTTCCCCGTCAACCAAATTGGTGTCTGCATCTGAAAATTGAAAGAGTGGAAACAAATCCAAGTACCACAATAACCCATCCAAGTCCTTTTCCACGATCCAAGTCCTTTTCCACGATCCAAGTACCACAAATCCAAGTCTTTTTCCACGAACAATAACCCATCCAGCTCCTCTTCCACTGTCTCTATTACAGTATTAAGTGGGTATTAGGTGGGTACCACTGTCTCTATTACAGTATTAAGTGGGTATTAGGTGGGTATTTTTTTCATGCGTCTTTATTAGACTTAGCTTTTAATATTAAGGGGGCTTCTCGTTGGAAGAAAAAGTCATATTATTTTTTTAATTTTATTCTTTCTAAATTAATTAATATAATTTACTTTTTATCCATATATTATATATTTGATTAGAGAAAAAAATAATAAAAATGATGTATGGTGAATAGTATAAAAATGATAGGTAGAAGCTTTTATTATATAATTTTTAATTGGTTCTTACTAGGAATTTTTTGACAAAATCTACACCAAAATGACCCAAACTACCACAAAGATGCGTGATCCCAATTGGGTCACCAGTGCTCCACTCAAATACAAGAATAAATAAAAATAAACTTGAAACAATGAATAAATTAATCTGAACTAATAATAATATTAAACTAATGTTAGATATAGTTAAATATTGTGAAAATATTGTGTGATTATTCTTAAACATTTTTTGTGTGTTTAATCAAGTACCTTTATAATCAATCCTCTTCTTCCTGAAGCAGCTGCAATGAAGCAATAGTAATTCTTAAAAATTAACAATTACATATTAATGCATTTATATTAGAGTTATTTATGTGATTTTTATAATTTACATGTATATTTCATTTCCTTACTTTATTATTCTTTTCTGAATTTTAAGAGCTGAAAATAACAATTTGATAATTAAAAGTATTATTGCAAGGTCCTTAACATACCCATCTACACCACTGTCATCTGTTAGTATTCGGGAAATTGTGAAGAATTGTGATATTGCAGAGTTGATTAAGGGTTTACAACCCATGGCGGTAAATATTATTTTATTAGTAATAAATTAAAATATTTACACAAACATTCATTCTAAAAATTGATTATAATTTAATGTAGAAAGTAAAATTTTGGATAAATGCAAAGATAAATGTTATTGACTTTACCCAAGTATTTTATTATATGTCATGCGTTGGCTGTAATAAAAGAACGGGATATAAATACAATGAAAGCTTCGTTTGTATGTATTGTAAAAGCCAAGGGTTCTGCAAACCACGGTATGTATATTACAATTTTAATTTAAAATTTATGTCTTATTTAATTTATAATTTAAATATATTCAACGCATTTAAAGTGCTAGGGCATATGTTGAACTGGACAATAATACTAGAAGGCTAGCTGCTATTATGTTTGGTGAAGTAGCAGAACAGGCACTTGGTTGTTCATCAGTTGAATTGATGCAATATCTCTTTAATTTTTCTTCAAAAGTTGAGTTTTGTTATAATGAATTAATTACAAAAAAATTGGGTTTTTTTTTTTTATTAATTATGTAAAGTTATTCAAAATTTATTTTGTAGGAAAATCGACCGTATGTTAAATGCATTGCGGATAAATTATCAAAAAAATTTGGTAGATTCAAGTCTATGCAGATCCAAATAAACTTAAGGAGAAAAAATATAGGCAATTTAATGTCCTCTCTATTGAAGCGGTAGAAGACAAAGAAAATGCTGGATCGTCATATTATAATCAAAATGACCTCAAACAGCTTTCATAGAACTATGAGTGATGTTTATTTCTAGGATCATATTATAGATTCTATTAATGCTCTTCTTTTTTAATATATCACAATGTTTCATTATTGATCAATTATATAAATATTATATCATTAGTTATTTAATTAACCAAAAATATTATATTTTTATTAATAAAAAATTAATTCTTAACCAAAAAAATTACATATAAACTAAGGAAACGTATATTGCACGTTGCTTTCACCTAGTATATATATATATATATATATATATATATATATATATATTTATGGACTAGCTATATATGTCATGCATGCATACGTTTCTGCAAGCCATAATTAATGTATCGAAGAAAATTCATGCAATGCAACGTACAAAATAAGTTAGACGGTGAACTATAAAACTAAAACATTGACAAACAGTTTTTAAGGACGAATATGCTAGGGGAAGGTATTTATTATACATTGAAAAGCATGAATTTGTTAGGGACGCGGAATTATTAATGTCTATTTATTAAGTTCTTGTCCGGTAGTCATGTCTAAACGAAGAAAACTGATCTTCCGTGTATGAGCGAACCTCCTACATATGTGTATATATATACCACAACGGCCCAGCTTTGCTTATTATATACATTCAGATCATCATATTACTTCGCCTATTATCTATCGATCCATCAATCATGACGAAGACCCTTTCACTCATGATCTCCTGCCTTGCCTTGGCCTCATTTTTTCTCTCTGGTATGTCTCATGATCGATGATCGATATCCAAATTTCTTCAATGCTTTAACTATCATGGAAAATGGATTATATATATGTATGTATTTTAGATATATGTACGTATGATCACATTTTAATTCTCTCTCTCTCTCTCTCTCTCTCTCTCTCTCTCTCTCTAGCATGTAAAATATATATTTAGGCCTATCATAAAATGACATGCCTACCAAAATTGGTTGTTTACATATATAAGTACCATGTCATATTATATGCACATATATCATGGTGATAAGCATGCATGTGTGATTTACGATCGAATTCATTTGCTGACATGGATATGTTGGCTTTCATGTTCGACATATGTGCATGGTGACAATGAATTATTTTGTTTGATGAAGCATATATATGAATTTTGCAGGTGTTCAATCCGCTAGAATAACTTTCACAAACAATTGTCCTAATACCATCTGGCCGGGTACCCTAACCGCTGATCAAAAACCTCAACTATCAACAACCGGATTTGAGTTAGCGTCCAAAGCATCCACATCACTAGATGCCCAAGCTCCCTGGAAAGGTCGTTTTTGGGCACGAACTGGTTGCACCACGGATGCCTCAGGAAGGTTCTCTTGCGCTACTGCCGATTGCGCCTCCGGACAGGTTGCATGCAATGGCAATGGTGCAGTCCCGCCGGCATCTTTGGTAGAAATCAACATAGTAGAGAATGGTGGTCAAGACTTTTATGATGTCAGCCTTGTCGATGGCTTCAACCTGCCTGTTTCAGTGAGCACAGAAGGTGGGAGCGGTGAATGCAAGACCTCGAGTTGCCCGGCCAATGTGAATGCAGTTTGCCCAGCAGAGCTGCAACTAAAAGCCGCGGATGGGAGCGTGATCGCATGCAAGAGCGCATGCACAGCATTTAATCAGCCACAATACTGCTGCACTGGCGACTTCAGTACCCCAGCGACATGTCCTCCCACGAACTATTCAATGATCTTTGAGAACCAATGCCCTCAAGCTTATAGCTATGCTTATGATGATGTGAACAGCACATTTACCTGCTCCGGTGCACCTAATTACGTTATCACTTTCTGCCCTTAAAGTACTTGATCATGAGATGAGATTAAGAATTATGCATATATTAGATGCTTCTTAGCTTCTCTTTGTAATAACAAATTACTACATATAAAAAATTATTAAATAAATGGGCAAATTATATAAATTTATTGTGCTTTTGATCTGTATGCAGCTACATACTCCATCTTCACATGCAACCATATATTCATTCATGGGAGTACATGAATATATATAGTACTAGTATTACTCAACCAGAATGATCTCTCTGTTTGCATCGATCAAAATTAACCCATAATACAAGGTTAATTCTATCATTCTTGCATTTGAAGGTTCATATACAACACTTGATCCAACACAGATATATGCACGCACAAATATTTGTGGTTACAGATGATCGTTAATTAAATGGATAGAAAATATTATTTCAAGGCAAAATTACTTTTCAAGTCTATGTGGTTTCACTTTTTCAAAATTGGTACATCTCATTTAAAAAGTTTGAGAAATAAATACTTGCAGTCTTGAATGTGTAAGTACTGCGTAATTATTTTAAAAAATTGAATAAATATGAAACTCACATGAAAAAAATTAATTTTTTAATAATAAGCTATATATATTTTTAAAATGACTACACAATACTTACACATTTCATAATTACCATATGTAACATTAATAGATATTTGCGGTTATAGTTAAGTTTCAAATCGGCCAATTTGTCAGGAGTAGGGGTGTAACTAGTCCGGTTTTGAACAAAATTTAAGATCAAACCGGTATATACTGGTTTTGCATTTTTTAAAACCGATTACGCACAGGTTACCCTCCTAAACCGGTACTCCGGTTTTACCGGTTTCCGGTCCAGTTCGATCCGGTTTTACTAGTTTTAATGTACTATATTATATATTATATAATGTAATATAGTATATTATAGTATATAATACTATAGTGATAATATATTGTAGTATATTATAATATATATTATAATTGTATTATAGACTATAATAATATATTATAATATATAATATAATGACATATTATATTATATTATAATATATAGTGATATAATATAAGTATAGCTAATAATATGCACTATATTATATTAGGATAACTATTAATACAATAAACAAAATGATATAAGATTTTAAAATTTAATATTATATTAATTAGTAATTTATCATATAGTATAAAACTATTTTATATATAGTTAAATACTATATATAAATATTATATACAATATAAAAAATTAAAATATATATCAATCGGTCCGGTCTGGTTCGGTCCGGTTTTAGAAAAAGAAAAATTGAAACCGGACCGATTTTGACCAGTTTTAAGAAAATTAAAATCGGTACCGGACCGAACCAACCTTGGGACCAAACCGATGCCACCGATTTGATCCGATCTGGTCCGATTTATCAATTTATTAGTTTTTTTTTACACCCCTAGTCAGGAGTATATTACTCTCCTTATGAAAGGCTGACATGCATGGACTTTGACTGTGACTTAAGCAATTAGCACCGGTCAGAAAACAACAAGCGGAATGGTATGTGTAATCAACATGTAAAATGTTTTAAAATTAATGCGAAATTAGCATGAATATTAAAAGAAGGAAAACTTTGAAAACATCAATAAAATCTTAAAATATTTTAAAAAATAGTAAAAATAAAAAAAAATTACAAAATTATAAAATTTAAAATTTAATAAAAGCAATAAATTTTAAGAAAAACAGTAGACAAATACAATGAGCGGATGGCAATAATTTTCCTTCGGGGATTGCTTAATTGTCATATGTAGGCCCAAGATCAGAACCGGATTTTCTAAATTGTGATAACATTTTATCAGTGTCTGTATCACAAAAAATAAAAATAAAAGGCTTTGAGTTCGCCATTGACAAATACAATCAGCGGATAATATTTGGGCTTTTAGCTCGCCATGAGAAATTGAAAAATAAAAAAAATAAATTGATTTAAAAAATTTTTAAAAATTCTTGAAATCTTTGAAAAATATGAATATTTTCTTCTAACCCTATATAATATTCTTGAATTTTCTTTAAAAAAAAAAAAAAAGCTTCTACATTTTCTTTAAGTCTATAAAAATGGGTATGGATATCTAAAAGAGATTTGCTACTCATCATCCTCACAGTATATACCACATTTATTTTTATTTTTTTATTTTATTTCTAAATTCTTTAAATTTTTTAATTTAATCTTCCAAAAATACACCTCTAGAAATTTTAAAACTTGAAGATATATATTGGGTTAAAAAAACCCAAGAATTTGGTTTCTAAATTACGAATTTATATATCTATATGCATGCATTTATATTTCTTTTATAAAATCCAAAATTCATTCATATTTATATAAAAAATTAAAGTGTCTTTTTTAAACCTTTAAATGTTTGCACATCCTCTCCTAAGTTTGTTCAATTAATGAATCAATCTTTTTACTTAATAAAAAATACCTGAACAAAAATATACAGTGAGATTTCTTATTTTATTTAAATTTAAACTTTTAATATGACCAATTATCAAGTTCGATAAAAAAAAATAAAAAAATGTTTGTATAAATTGAAGAAATATAAAATGAAATTGCATCTATAATTTATTTTTTATAATTATAAACAATAAAGTGTATAATATATCATTATCGTATAGATCGATATGGCTCCTCCAAAGTCAAATTTCTGATTTCGCCACTATATATCTTCCAAGCTGGATGTGTTGTAACCTGTGCCTTGTCTTTGCCTTATTTCGCCACTATCTCTCTAAAATAACATAAAAAGCTGATGATGGGTTTTTTGCTAGCTGCTTGGATCAAGATAGTGTAACCACTCAAAATTATGTTAATAAGTCAAAACATAAATGCCACTATACGATAAGAGGAGCAAAATCAAGACAAGAACAACATTTGTAATATTTGCATTTACTTCATCTATTTGGGAGAGATGTAACAGTTTAATTTAGTTCAAAAATGAAAACAAAATAAGAGAAAGAAGCAGCTGGTTCTATAAGGTTTTATTAGTCCACAGAAAATGGATTGGCATTTAATTATAGAATGATTGAATTTTCGTTTAATTATAGAATGTTGTAATAAATTAGTAACAAAAATCCCTTTTTTTGGTAGTGTCTCTTGCTTATCTCCACTTCTCTACCTTGTCCAAGATATCCTTCCTGCATAGTGCCTGCTCTTTCACTTTTTCAATTTGATCATCCAATTTCTGTTACACATGACACACATGTTTGGACTGATGTTTGCTATCCAAAGTCTAACAGTTTAAAGACATACGCATTCGGCTTGATTGATCATTGACAAATCTTTTAAGAAATTTGTAAGTTGGCCTTTAACTTATTCTTGGATAATATACTTATGTTTACTTGTAAACTCTACATTTTGATTGATCAAATTGGAATATTGAATTGCTACTTGTCACCTACCAGGTATGATTTGTGCCTTATATGTTCACGGTATGTTCATATGTCACTTGCTGGAGTTTTTGCTTCAAATGATATGTTGAAATGTTGGAAATATCAAATAGGCAATGTTGAAGCTTTCATATGTCATTTTCATGGATGTTCTAAATATTGTTTCAAGCATTGCACGTGAAGCATTTTTGAAGGGTTGGCAATATGTGATACTATCTATTAACCCAACATGAACACGACATAAATTAGCAGATTTGAATTTGATGTTAACGGGCTTGGGTTAAAACAGATTGACCCGTTAAGACACGATCCATTAACAAGTCACTAACGTGTCAACCCGCTTAACACATTAGTGACACGTTTAATTAGGCCCGTTAAATTTTTAACTCAAAATTAAAATTATATCACTTTTAACCTAAAAAGAAAAAAAGAAAAAAAAACCTTAATCCTATTTTGTATTTTTGAACTCTATCCCTTTGTTCTCAGTTGATTCAATTCCCACGAGTCACCACCACCTCCCACACTTTCTCTGGATTGTAGTTTTGGTGTTTTTATTTTTTAGATTGTAATTTTAGACTTATGTAGTTAATTTTATATTTTTTTCGAGATATTATGATTTTAAATTTTATATGAAATTATGTTGATGAGTTCAAATGGATTGGGTCAATTCAACCAGTTTACATAAACGGGTTGAAACGGGTCATGCCATGTCGATATATTTTTACTTAATTTATAACGAGTCAAAACAGGTCATGTCGTTTCAACCCGTTATTTTAATGGGTAATGTTAGGGTTTGGAAATCTGACTCGTTAAGTTTAACGGATCGTGTTCAGGTTGACCCATATCATATAATATACATGACTTGACACGACACAAACATGATCCGTTAACATGATTTGTCACCCCTACATTTTTCTATATAGCACAAGCACATATCATTGTTACTTGAAAGTTACATGGTTTCATCATATGTCACTATCACATATTTTCAAGTTGTGCATTAAATAAGAGAAATGGCTTTTGTCACGATCATAATGCTAGGATGGGGGAATATCATATCGAAACTCTCTTATCCACTTTGGAATGATTATGGTGAAGGCGAATTGTGAACTATCATATCATATAAAGTTTGACGTAACTAGCAGAGAGTCCATGGTTTTTAGGGGTTGCCATGAGGTGTTCGCTTACATTGTTATATGGCACAAGATTACAAGTGACTAATAAGGGTCGAAAATGTGATATTTTGTTACATGGTCATAAGATCAATTGTTTTGGAAAGAACATGTATGAGAAAGAAATGAGTTTTCAATCAAGTCCATGTCCATTCTCATGCACTCATACTTATGGTTGACCTTATACATGATTACGTTATCTTTTTATATGTTATTTGTTTATTGTATGTTAACTGTCATGAATGAGAGTATGAGACCTTGAGTTATATATCCCAACGCTTTAGTCTCCATCAAATTCCAAGCTGGGGAGTGTCACACATACCGTGCTTTTTTTGCCGATATACATTTCAAAAGGGGTGTACAGAAACCCCCCTTACTTTGTCTACAAGGGTGAACCAAGCAACTTGGTTCTCTTCTTGGCCTCCCACTTCCTGGTGGGGAGTTATCATTGGTAAGGTACTTCGTGATGTCTAAGGTCCATTTGGAAATCCCTGAGCTCAACCCTAAGACTTTGCTCTCGACTATGTACTTTTAGAAACCAGATTTCTACTTCCTAGGCTAGGCATGGTAATCTCATCCATGGGTTAGGTGACTTGTGCTAGTTTGTCCACAGTCTAGTTATCCTCTCATGACACCTACTCAGTTTTGAAGTACTAGAAGTGGTCACGCTTTCCCGATTGGGCGCATCCCAGCTCCAAAAGATTGCTAATCCTAACACATGAGACATAAAAATGTGTAACGGCCAAACAAAAGTGATAGCAATTAATTGGCTGTTATGGAATGCTTTATCTCTTTACGGAGGAATGTACAATGTGTGAGAAATTTGTTATGAGGAATGAAAACCTTTTTAAAGAAAATCCCCACTTGTAATGTTTTTAAAGAAAAATGTTTTATGTAAAATATGTAGATAAATAATAAATGCATGAATAAAAATATATGTTAGTATATTTTTATATTATGAAGTAATGCTTACTGAGTATTCGACTTATTTTATTTTTATGTATGCCAATCCCTTTCTCAGGAACCAAATGAGGACAAAGTGTCAGAACAAAAATTGTCAAAGAAAAAGATGATAGAAGCCTAAGAATTTTTTATGTAATGTATGAAGTCACATTTTGTAAAAGGACTTTATGATTTAATTTAATGAATTCTTCTATAAACTCTCTTTTAATTTACAAAGCATGCTTGAATTTTGAATTTAGAATCCTTTATATCTTGGGGAGGAAAAGAAAAGTTTTTAAAAGTTTAATAATTCTCATCCCATTTTCTAAAGCTATTTTTAAAATTTTTTAATAAAGAATTATTTTATTGATAGAAACTTTGCACATTGCGCTTCTTTTAAAATTAAAAAAAAAAAAAATTTAAATCAAGGTTGAATAGTAGCACTCTGGCTCCCAAAAAATTTTTAAAGTAACTTTATTATTAATCGTGGGAAGCGGGATATTTCAGGCAGATTGACAGCAAAATTTGGGAGTAAAACAAGTTTAAATTAGTATTAGTAGGTAGACAATGTCCAGTGCTTTCCTTTGATTCATGTTGGGCTCTGTTTATAAGTAAAAAGATTATATCAATTACTGTTAAGTTATGAATGAACCTTTTGCACTGAATTATGAAAGATTATATCTAATTGTTAATGCTCAATCATGAGTAACTGTTTTTAGTTCTATAAGCTAATTGCTATATGTCTGCCAGTGGGATCTCTATTTCTTCATCTTTTTCTCACGAAAGAACAATAGCAGAGCATTACTCATGTAACCTTTTCTAGCATCAAACCTTTCAAACATGTTTTGTTTGCTTCCTTCACGGATCTCCACAAAACATATTTGAATCTTCTCTATTGCTTTCCCATATAGTTAATCTTTGTTGTTTGAGTGAATTGTTAATAATTTACTATGACAGTTTCTTTACATTGAATTTACATCTTACCTAAGTTATGCTTACTTCTAGTACATGCACGATCTGTGTATTAATTAAAAACTTTTTATAATGTTTTGAACATGTGACATGTAGATCTAGTTTGTGTTTTTGGGATTGTTTAAACGACTAACTTGAACATGTGGGGCTATTTTAGTGATATAACTGATTGAACTGAAATATTGCATATTTTAGCTATTTAAAATCAATGTATTTTAAATTCTTTGTGACATTATTATTGGTTTTAGATGGAAAAATGGTTAATAAGAATAAATACAAGTTGTAATTTTTAAATGATTGATATCATGTTTATGCTTAATTTTACAACTATGACATAATTATGCAATAATTCTTGACACGCACATTCATCACCATACCTCTCTTCATGTTGTATTAAGGGTTCACTTCAAAATTAGCAATACGTGGGGAGGAAAGCACATTCACATGGATTATTAAAGATGCTATGCATCTTGGCAAGAAGAAGCAATACGTGGGGAGGAAAGCACATTCACATGGACTAAGCAACATGTGGGGACATTGGTATTTTTCTATTGACAAAAGATGAAATGGTGGGAAACATATGGATTATGGACCCATTGTATTAATTCTTTTGGACAATAGAATTGCATCTTCAAGAGGAAAGGCATGCACTAAGTCATTTGGTGAGGGGAGGAACCCTTTCCCCACCACCTCTTCCATTCATACTCCCACCTACTAAACCCAATAAGTGGTCCCTTTCTCCACTCAAATAAATCCACCAACTCACTTCCAATAGCCCACAAAAAAGTACCTCTTTTGGAAAGAAATTGTCTTCCAAGTGGCTGCATATCACATGAATTTAATCCATTCACACAGCAACAACCTCACATGGCAAGCTGGATCCCACGGAAGAAATGAAGGAAAAGATGGTCCATTTGAGCTGCATAACACGTGGGAGAGGCTAGAAATGATTGATTAAAAAAAGAGAAATCATTGAGAAGAAGTTGTTGGCTGAAAACGTGGATGAGTTGGAGAGAAGAGGGAAAGCGTTCCAATTGTGATGTGCATGGTGATTGAATAAAAAAAGGAATCATTGAGGAGCTGGAAGTTGTTGGCTAAAACGTGATCCCACGTCTGGAGCCGGTGCGTGATTAAAGGCTGGCTGTCTCTCCACCGACAATTCTTTTCTCCATGAAACCAACTAACACACTTGCAAGAAATTAAGGTAGCACACTTAATGAAAACTCTAGCCGACTCCAATGTTTCAGCCCCTCTTCCTTTTATTGCACCAGTTTTTTCTCTTCCCTTTAATCATGCCGACTTTCTCTCATAATGAACCCACCCACCGACTTCTTCAATGATGTCAAATTCGGTGGAGAGACAGCCTTTAATCATGACTTCTTCAATGATGTCAAATTCGGTGGAGAGACAGCCAGCCTTTAATCATGCACCGGCTCCAGACGTGGGATCACGTTTCAACCAATAACTTCCAGCTCCTCAATGATTCCTTTTTTTATTCAATCACCATGCACATCACAATTGGAACACTTTCCCTCTTCTCTCCAACTCATCCACGTTTTCAGCCAACAACTTCTTTTCAATGATTTCTCTTTTTTTAATCAATCATTTCTAGCCTCTCCCATGTGTTATACAGCTCAAACGGACCATCTTTTCCTTCATTCTTCCGTAGGATCCAGCTTGCCATGTGAGGTTGTTGCCGTGTGAATGGATTAAATTCACGTGATATGCAGCCACTTGGAAGACAATTTCTTTCCAAAAGAGGTACTTTTTCATGGGCTATTGGAATGGAGTTAGTGGATTTATTTGAGTGGAGAAAGGGACCACTTATTGGGTTGAGTAGGTGGAAGTGTGAATGGAAGAGGTGGTGGGCAAAGGGTTCCTCCCCTCACCAAATGACTTAGTGCGTGCCTTTCCTCTTGAAGATGCAATTCTATTGTCCAAAAGAATTAATACAATGGGTCCATATGTTTCCCACCATTTCATCTTTTGTCAATAGAAAAATACCAATGTCCCCACATGTTGCTTAGTCCATGTGAATGTGCTTTCCTCCCCACGTATTGCTTCTTCTTGCCAAGATGCATAGCATCTTTAATAATCCATGTGAATGTGCTTTCCTCCCCATGTATTGCTAATTTTGAAGTGGACCCTTGATACAACATGAAGAGAGGTATGGTGATGAATATGCATGTCAAGAATTATTGCATAATTATGTCATAGTTGTAAAATTAAGCATAAACATGATATTAATCATTTAAGCATATTAAGCATAAACATGATATTAATCATTTAAGCATAATAATTCCCGACAACTGCGCCAAAAACTTGACTCACTCAAAAATGAGTAGCACAAAAGCTATCCGAAGTGCAGGAGGATATCGTGTAATAATTAGGAATAAATTCCTAGATCGTCTCCTTAGAGAAAGTTACTTAAAATCAAACTCGTTTAAAATGGTGGAAATATTCACAAAGAGAAAAATAAAAATGATGGTATGTGCAATGGATGGAAGAGTGCAACAAGAATAAAAAAGGGCAGTAGTCATGGACTAGATTCATATTTTTAGATTTTTGAGTGTCGAAATGAAATGTAAAAAACTAACAAATTGAAATTATTAATCAAAGAGCCAACTAAACTGAACAATCTTAATTAATCTAAAAATTAAACAATGAAACTGAAATTATTTAATTCCTATTTAAACTTTAATCAATCTAATATGCAATTGAACTACGAAATTAATAAAACTAAGTTAAGATTAAACTAGATTAAAAAGTAATTGATAAAATATAAACTGAAAATTGAAAAGTCCCAAAACCAAGATTCTAGAATTCATCCTTGTATTCAAATCACAAATTCTCAAAATTAATACATAACAATTGTACTCACTATTAAATGAAAACTTAAAGAAGTGAGAAAAATAAATAACACGAAATAAGTAAACAGCAAATAAATTGCCCAAACTTCTAAGCCAAAAATCTCAAAAATATTCCATAAACTTTAAACTGAAGTTAAATAAAAATAGACAATGAAAAGTCTGAACGAAAACTCCCCTTCACCATTCAGTTGAAATTCAAAGCAAAAAAGAACCAACTTCTCACGTATCACTCTTGAAAATTAATCTCCAAACCTTTAATGAAAACTCTAGAACAACTCCTCTACTCCCCACATATGATGTTTCAAAAAAAGCATAAACAAAAGCTCTCTCCTTCACTCTCTGAAAAATATAATTCAAACTAACTAAAACTCCTCCAGAAAAATAAATCTAAACTGACTCACTTCACTTCATGAATGAAAAGCTCAACTCCCTCTGCTCCCCATGTATCATGTATCAGAAAAATAAAAAATTCTCAACCGAACTCTCCTTGCAAGAAATTAAGGTAGCACACTTAATGAAAACTCTAGCCGACTCCAATGTTTCAGCCCCTCTTCCTTTTATTGCACCGGTTCTTTCTCTTCCCTTTAATCATGCCGACTTTATCTCATAATGAACCCACCCACCGACTTCTTCAATGATGTCAAATTCGGTGGGGAGACAACCTTTAATCATGACTTCTTCAATGATGTCAAATTCAGTGGAGTGACAGCCAGCCTTTAATCACGCACCGGCTCTAGACGTGGGACCACGTTTCAGCCAACAATTTCCAGCTCCTCAATGATTCCTTTTTTTATTCAATTACCATGCACATCACAATCGGAACACTCTCCCTATTCTCTCCAACTCATCCACGTTTTTAGCCAACAACTTATTCTCAATGATTTCTCTTTTTTTAATCAATCATTTCCAGCCTCTCCCACGTGTTATACAGCTCAAACGGACCATCTTTTCCTTCATTTCTTCCGTGGGATCCAGCTTGCCATGTGAGGTTGTTGCCGTGTGAATAGATTAAATTCACGTGATATGCAGTCACTTGGAAGAAAATTTCTTTCCAAAAGAGGTACTTTTTCATGGGCTATTGGAATGGAGTTAGTAGATTTATTTGAGTGGAGAAAGGGACCACTTATTGGGTTGAGTAGGTGGGAGTGTGAATGGAAGAGGTGGTGGGGTGAAGTGCATACGGCACTCTTCAATCTAGAGAGAATTATGGTCAACAATTCAATATAAATAATCCTCTCTTTCCATGCCATGGACCTACAAGCCAAAATTCATTGTTTTGAGTCATGCATGTGTTAATGACTTCCAATCCATTCAAAAAGTTCAACATATGGATCCCACACAAAATTTATCTCATGCCAAGCCTTCTATCTGTATAACCTTTACCTTTTTCACTTTTTTTTTTTTTTTTACTTTTCTCATTTTTTATTTTTGTATTCTTTAGACTTAAAAAAATAGAAATAAAGAAAAAATAAAATAAAATATGCATATGAATAAACATTATCCAATTAAATCTCAAGCATAAACTCATGCTATTAATCAATTTTTTTTATTTTTTTATTTTTATTTTTATTTGTGCACAGATGCTACCCTCCAACTAGTGAGAGACATGGTCTTCAATAAATCGAACGAAAGAAAACAAAGTGCATAGAAATAAGCAAGCAAAACAACGACAAAAATCAACATGAAATATAAAATCAAAGCAGCGTAACAAATAATAATAATAGAAAATTGTAAGTAAAGAAAACTATAAAGAGAGAAAAATTAAAACACTTCCCTGGAATCTTGCACAAGCAAGATCTCTTCATGTGGATAAAAAATATTCAGAAATGACTTTAGACGTTGTCCGTTGATAGTGAAACAATCTCTATTCTTCGAATTGACAATGTCTACCGTGCCATGAGGATAAACCTTCTTTATAATGTGCAGACCACTCTACCGGGATTTCAATTTACCAGGAAAAATATGTAAGCGAGAGTTGTCCTATATTAGTTTTAAAAGCTGTCCTATAGGCCCACAAAGCATCAAGAAACTTAATCGACCAATCTTTCCTATTAAGATTTACCGTTTTCTCTAGAATGATTTTTATTTCTCTATTTGCCAATTCAGCTTGCCCATTTGTTTGGGGGTGATAAGGGGTGGAAACTCGATGTGTAATACCATATTTTTTTACAAGTGTAGAAAATGGTTTATTGCAAAAATAAGAACCTCCATCACTAATGATAACCTTGGGCATGCCAAATTGAGCAAACAAAGATTGTAAAAATTTTAGTACAACATGATGGTCATTGGTTTTGCAAGCGATGACCACAACCCACTTTGAAACATAGTCCACAGCCAATAAAATATATATGTTTCCAAAAGAAACCAGAAAAGGTCCCATGAAATCTATTCCCCAACAATCAAAGATTTCTAAAATAAGAATGGGGGAAAGGGGCATCATGTTTCTTTTGCTAATGGCTTCTAACTTTTGACAAGACTCACATGCTTTACAAAAATTGTAAGCGTCCTTAAACATGGAAGGCCAATAAAGATGCATTACCAGCCACTCTTTCTAAAATTTGATCCAAGAAAGGTAAAGGAAAATGATCCTTCCTACTAGCTGACTCACCAGCACTTGACAGATTTTGAGTTGGCTTGCACTACTTTTATTAATAGGACCATTACTGATGAATTTATTAGACTTCATTTATTTCCTCTCTCTTTAAAGGATAAAGCGAAGATTTGGTTCAATTCTTTGAGGCCTAATTCTATCTCTAGTCGGTCAGATATGCACTGTGAATTCTTACAAAAAAAATTTCCTTTTCAGAGAACATAGTTTTTGCAAGAGCAAATCAGTCAATTCAATCATAAACCTGATCAGACTTTTCAGGCCAATTGGGAAAAATTTAAAGATTTGATAAATATCTGTCCACATCATGGTTTCGAATATTGGAGGTTGGTGAGCTATTTTTACATTGCTCTCACTTCAGAATGCAAGCAGTTTGTTCAGATGATGTGCAATCGGGAATTCTTTAGCAAGGAACCTGATGAAGCACTATCATTTTTTTACTATCTTGCTGAGAGTGCACAACAATAGAACACTCGTACTGATCGAGTGTCGTTAACAGCACAGCCACTAAGGGCTATTTCTGGAGGAGGCAGATATGAGCTTAAGGAAGACACTGATGTTCAAGCCCGAATAACTCCTTTAACCAAAAGACTGGAGGTCATGGAACTGGAAAAATTGAAGGCTGTGAAAGTAGTAGAGGCATGTTCTATATGTGCTGATTCAAACCATAAGACCCCAGACTACCCAATTATGCCAGTATTTCAAGAAAGTGGGTCTGAGCAGATACAATCAGCTAACTGGATTAACAGAGTTCAGAATCAGCCTTTCTCCAACACATATAATCCAGGATGAAGGAATCGCCCAAATTTCTCATGGAGAAATGATCAGCCTGGCCGGTCTTGATTACGCCCAAAGAATAACGCGGTAGTTGTAGCACAGCTTTGGGGTGTCGATTCCACAGGGAGACAAATTAAAAGAATAGCAAGAGGAACAAAGAAACTAAAGAAAAATATTAAATAAGTAATAGAGAAAAAAGATTAATTTTAAATTAAATTAAAGTGAAGCAATGTGATTAACGGAAAAAGTACTCAAATTTGACAAACAGTAGAGTGTCGGGAATCCCTTGCACAAATCTGGTATTTTAATTATTCTTAATTTATTGGATAACTCAATTAGGAACTCAATTCCCGCAATTCTCAATCGGAAGGTATAGATTTATAAACCAGACTTAAATCAAATGTAACCCTTTGAAAAAATATTCACCACTTTTAAAAAACGTGAATTACTACCCCTATTGATAAAATCCAATGACGACAATATACTCAGGAAGCGTTATTGCAGCAAAAAACTAAATCAATATAGATAAATAATTGATCCAAACATAATCAAAGAATTAATCCATTCAATAGAAAAAGCATGACTGAATCCATAAACACAATAAATTTTATGATTATTCGGAGAAGAAAACATCAACGATGAATTGAGAATGATAAAACAAAAGAATTTTAGCAATTGAAAATCAATTACATGAATTAACAATAAATTAGAAATACCATCTAATGTGCAAGTTCATCCCTAACCCTACTTGAGAATTTAGTTACCCATAAATATAATGGACAACAAAAATCTCTAGAGAAAACTGAAGCGAACGGTGGCCATGGAAGTGATTTTCTCCTCTCTTCAGATCTGCCTCTTGTGCCTCTTCCTCCCCCCATTTCATGCTAATGATATGCTTTTATAGGGTAAGAAAGAAACCCTAATGTCCTCTTGATTTCCGCATAAAAAAATCGCCTAAATTTTAGGACTTATCTTGGCAGCCATGTACACCCTTCAGGAGTTCAAGTTTGGAAATTCTTATTAGAGACAAAGTTATAGCCCTTTAAGATATATTTCTAATGCATCAAGAATCGCATCAATCCGATATGTGAGTAAAAGGATACAGTCAAAAGACTAAAAGTATGTTCAGACTATCCCTAGCGAATTTCGGACTTGGACTTCTTGTGGTCTGATTTTGTGATTTTTTTTCTTTTTCTTTTGTTCCAAATTGCTCTCAAACTCCATGAATGTCCTCCTTTGAATTTGACTGGGCTTGACTTGCTCTTTTATAAACTTTGAAATTAGTCATAAAAAAACTGTTTAGGAGTATCCCAACGTAAATAGAAATTCAATTTAAGAATACACATTAATTCCTATGATTTCTATTCACATTTTAGCATTTTAGTCCAATAATAGGGTATATAGAGTGCACTTTCGCACACTCATCAGGTCTCCACCATCTCAGCAACATCCATTTCATCAGGGTGCTCCTCAGCACTAGTATCAGTCATATCAGAATTGTCAGAGCTATCCTTTTGTGGCTCCTCCTGGATTTCAGACTCATGTATCTACTCAGAGTTCTCAGCATCAATCATTTGCAAAGAAGTCTCTAGATGATAGTATAACACAGATGGCCAATACACTTCAGCAATTCATATAGATTCAGGCTACCACAAACAATCAGAACACTCAGGCCATAAATGAGTTGTGTGGTACTATTAATAAGATGAGCACGACCTTGAGCACTCTAGAGAAAGAAAAATTTCCAGCACAGCCTCAGCTTAATCCTCAAATATACAAATAACAACAACATCAAGTGCATAATGTCTCAGGGGATGTTACTAAGATAGCGTCATCTTGTCCATGCCTAAGGTGCAACTTTCCAGTTGTACTCTCACGAGACCTACTCGATTTTGAAGTACTAGAAGTGGTCACGCATTCCCAATCGGGCGCATCCCAGGTTTAAAAAATCGCTAACCCTAACACATGAGACATAACAGTGTGTAACAGCTAAACGAAAGTGATAACAGTTAATTGGATTTATGTAATGTTTTATCTCTTTATGGAGGAATGTACAATGTGTGAGAAATGTGTTATGAGGAATGAAAACCTTTTTAAAGAAAATCCACACTTGTAATATTTTCAAAGAAAAACTATTTATATAAAATATGTAGAGAAATGACAAATGCAGTAATGAAAACTTATGTTAGTATATTTTCATAATATGAAGTAATGCTTACTGAGTATTATTTTTATATATGCCCTTCTCCCAGTCAGGAACCAAATGAGGATGAAGCATTAGAACAAAAATGGTCAAAGAAAAAGATGATAGAAGCCTAAGCATGTTTTATGTAATGTATGAAGTCACACTTTGTGAAAGGACTTTATGATTTAATTTAATGAATTCTTCTATAAACTTTCTTTTAATTTACAAAGTAGATTTGAATTTTAAATATGGAATCCTTTATATCTTGGGGAGGAAATGAAAAGTTTTAAAAAGTTTAGTAATTTCCATCTCATTTTTCAAAACTATTTTATTCAAGTTACACCACAAGAGTTGGCGTTACAAAGGTGATCTCTCAGCCTCTCTTCCATTTCTGTGCACCTTTCTCCATACTTTCATTCGCTTGTTCCCCCTAATTTGTAACAGCTTCCAGTTTATAGGTTGCTTGGGAGTACGTCATCACAAGTAGGCCTGCACAACAACCCTTTTAATCATAGTTTGGCCCGACCCGCATGGAAGGCTGCACCCACTTGATCCGACCCAATCCATAAACTTTGGATTGTGTCGAACTCGTTATTTTTACTCGCATGCTTGTTCTATATTGAATATTCATTTTCCTTTAGCTTTGACCCCCCCCCCTCTCTCTCTCTCTCTCTCTCTCTCTCTGAGTACTATGCTCATCCCCATTCCATAGATCGCTATCTTGCAGAGGAGTACAAAAGTGCTACATACTAGGATTTGATTTCTTCACGTTCTCACCTTTCCTTTTGTTGTAGCCTCCCTAAGGTAAAATAGAAAAGAATGGGGAATGGGGAATCCCAACTCTTTAATTCCCCCTTGTACCACTTCGTTTCTAGAGAATCCTCATTTTTATCGACTTTGTTTTTAATTTTTATCAACCCTGTTTTTATCCCAATTATGGATAATCCCAACTCTGTTTTTATCTACTTTGGTATCTTCTTCTTGTCAATCCTCTCGAGTTCTAAATACCACTTTGCAAGCTTCAACTTACTTCTTTTTTGTTATCTAAAACTCGATTGAGTTATGCTTCCCTTGTCCTTGTGGTTATTTGGTGTTTTTGGATCTGGTACGGAGCTCTAGGGTTTATCTTTAAGGAACTAAGATTCCTTGCATTTTTGGATGTGGTATCGGAATTTTCTAGTGCTTTGGAAAGTTTGGTGTATTTTCTAAATTCCTCACCTTATGCTTCTTTGGAAAGGGCACTCAGATTCCTTTGGAAAAACGAGGAGAAACCCAGGTGGTGGGTGGTGGTGTGGCAGCGAAGAAGAAGAAGAGGAAGAACTGCGGCTATGGTTTGAGGAGAAGGAAAAACAGGCAATCAGTTTCGACCAACTTTGAGAGCTGTTAAGCCTAATTTGGTGTCCAACTCGATCAACCAGATTTTATTCGGACGGAATCAATCGGGTGTTTCGGTTAGGATCAGATCAAGGCCATTTTGCACAGAACTAGTCACGGGCATGCTGAAGGCATGTTGAACACTAGGAATTCCACAGACAATGCCAACTATTAAGGATGTGTTTCACACCCTAGAATTGCAACTGCTCTTGGGAAT